>NW_004567102.1:29098351-29106047 GCF_000260355.1 Condylura cristata
AAAAGAAAAGATGGAGTAAATGAATAAGTTCCAAACTTCCTTCTAGGGATTTAGAATACAGAATGCTTATTTTAGGGGAAAAAATTCTGCCAAGTTTTCTTTTTTCTTCCCTTTTTTTTAATGTTCATGTAGATTTAAGCTTTGGCTTTTCAATATATATTTGAAGTGACTGTCCATATGGAATTCTATCCTGTAGAAGAAAAAAAGTATTTCCAGACGTTGCTCCTTTGTAACTAAATGGTAGACTTGGCAGAAGTCAGAGGATTTTGCCACTTGATATTACACCACTGCAGAATGGCTGCCTGCTTCTGCCACTGTAGCAGACAAAGCAGAGATCAGGAGTGTTATTCTCACAGCTTTTTCTCTCTGTCTTCCTTCTCAGAATCTAGTGAACCTTCTAAATGGGCAGCTAATATTTTTTATGATCTTTAGGCAACCCTCCTCATTTCTTCCTTTATTGTTGTAAGAACCTACCATTATGAATGTGAAGGGGTTTAACTGTAGCAAGCTAAAAATATCTTAACTTCACAACCTTCTAAGCTTTTAAGTTAAAAATTAAAAGGCCAGGCAGAGTTGAAACCAAGGGATACTCTTTAGGCTGTGAGGTCCAAATTCCTGCAACTCTTTGGCCTGGAATGTTACCAGTTCTTCACCAAGTTATTCTTACTCTATCTCTTAGTATGAGAGTACGTCTTTTTTTACTTTCATACAAGGATGGGAATAGTGAATTGTATTTTTTAAAATTGGATTTTAAGGAAACAAAGAGTTTTCACTTGTTTTGTCAGTATTTTAAAAACTGTTAAGAACTATGAGAGACTAAGATGTTACTATAATTGCAAGGTGAACAATGTTAGTTAAGGTTTTATGGCTGTTTGCAGAAGACACAAGGCTCTGGATTCAGAAGCAAAGGATTTTATTATTACTGGTGTAACTGGCAAGATGGACATAAGCATATTTGTAAGGATGTAAAGCAAAGGAGGCCAGATGACACCTTCACATGTACGAAGCTGCATTAGAGTAGAGGATCCCTGAGTTGAGGGTACTTGGAGCGTTCATGATGGACAGTAAGCATGCTCGTCATTTGGCTAGATGGGAGATAACATTTCAATTCTAAAGACTGTTCAATATGAGTTCTTGTATAGTCTAGAATAAGAGGCAGAAGTCCCGTGTGGAGCACAAAGGAATCATGGTAATTTTCTCTCAATAAAAAATAACTTCTAGATGGTCAAGTTATAAAAGTGGAAACTACTGACTTAGCTGTAATTGTAGAGAACAAGGAGAAAGGAAAGGAAAAGCAAAAAAGAGAACAGTAATTTCATGCAAATGTATGGAAGTGACAAAGGTTCTTTCAGAGATTCTATATATAACTGGTTCCCAATTCTAAATGATTACCAGTTTTTCAAGGTAACTTTATACTCAGATTGCTATTAATAGGAATACTCGCTTTCATTAATTGTCAACGATTCATTTATAGTCATTGAAATGTATCCTATAATAATGTAAATAATTTGCTCCATGTCATATGTCTGAATAGTAACTGCACCACTAAAATTTTAATTAAAATCAATTTTATTAGTACTAGCATTCTTTGAAAAGACATGGTAATACTGCATTTTTATAAAGTGCTTGTTGTAATTTTCAAAACAATTTCTCAAAAATTACTGAAGAGGGGATGTATCCATTTTTAAGAGGAAAAAGTATGACAATTTACTATAAGCATGTCACATGAAATCTATATAGGTAGTCTGATTTTTTATATTAAGAATTTAGCCTTGCTAGTATTTAACCCAGTCAGAAATAGTTGTGTGTTTCCAAAGAACACAGGCTGAGGAAGTTTATGGATACTGTGTGTGAATCAAACCTACTGGCTTTAAGAAAAGAGGAAACTTCTATAGAAACTGGAAGAGACTTCTGGTTTTTGTGACAGAAGTTATTAAAAAACATATTTTTAGAAAGAATTTTCTTTAAAGGTACTATAATATATTCAATGAAACATGGCTTTTCAAATACTTAATCAGTCAAGATTTAGGAATTTCTAAATTACTTTGATAAATGTGTAAAAATTTTGCTTTTTTTTAAAAAGATTAATTATGCATACCGAACTGGGGTACAAGCCAGAGGTGTAGGGGAGGTGAGAGGATTTACCAGGGATAGAGTGGGGAGCAGAACAGGCTGACTGATGAAGTATACTGCTGAGGGGAGCAGCAGGCGGGTCAGGAGAGTTCTGCCATGCCCTCCAGGGCTGGGGACAAAATTCACACAAAAGTGGCTGTAACTTGCTTGCAGTGCTGTGTCTTAACCCATTGCATCACCAGGGAGGGCCCAAAATTGGTCTTTTAATGATAAGGATCGAGAATACTCCTTGACATTCATGAACTCCCTGTGTCACACCAAGAGGTGGAGAAAAGACAGATGACATAGTTGTCATCTTATTAGGAGCAATTACCATGACATTCAACAGAAAAAAAGGTTAAATGAAATATTCTTATGTCTTCTCCATGATAAAAAGTGGCTTAATGAAAGAGCATAAAAAGGAGAAACATGAAGTATACTGACCTTACAAAGGGAATTGTTATGTTTGATGGTTAACTGTCAAACTATACCACGCTAACACATCTTTTCATGAAATGGGAAAAGTAGATATATTTATTGTTAACCACAGCACTAGATGAATGAGTTTACATTTTTAATATTTAATAAACATTGACTTGAAAACTTTGATAATACTGGCAGCATTATGGCTAGTGGGGAAAGAAAGGTTAAGCATGGAAAAGAATCAGACAGTAGGATTCCATCTTTTCTAACATCAAAGTTTATTTGGTGGAAAGTAACAAGTGAACTACTAACACATTTGAAAAAACTAGACCATGCTATATCATGTATGTCACCTAATTGCCATTTCTTTAAAGCAAGGGAAACATGATCACAGAGATAAGTGATGACAGCAGCAAATTGAATGCCTTGCTCTGTGTTGACCTTGAAATGAATTTCAGTGGGGAAAGTGGCATGTAGGAAGGACAGTGTGCTTCATGTCTGCTGTCTGGGACCTCACCAAGCAGGTTGCACACACTGGGACCAACCCTGGTTTGTGGAAAGATCTGGCCCCACTCTTCAATACTTATAGTGTGTAGGTATTGGGGTAAATACATTGAAAGTTTTCTCCCTTTTTTATCGTAGTCCCCCAAAAGATTTAGAAGGGAGTTCTCAGTGAAATACTGCAATGTTTTTGGTGGGAATAGGGGATTATCAACAAACCTTTCCATAGCAAATTTCAATGTTTTCGTTTCCCTCCAATCTTGCTGGGAGATAAATACAAACTTCGTGGTATCTTCCGATAAGTGGATAGATAGTTCAACTCTTGGAAGTCTTAATTAGTATAGGATAAGACTAATGAGAAATGGAATTAGTCATTTACATTTGCTCAACTCAGATGGAGGGGTGGCTTTCTTGTCTGTTTCTCGACTGAAGTAACCAGGAAAGCATTTGAGTATGGGCAGCTGTTTGCTTCCTTCTTTCTGAACAGAGTTGAAGGGGAAATTGAGTTCTGGAGGCACAAAAGGCCAAACTATTCAGAACAGGAGGGGTATCTACCAGAATGTACAAAGCATGAGCACATTATCCAGTACTTAATGCAGAATTAAATTCATTCTCCAGAATATGCTGCATGCTTAGTAAATATCTGGTGATTAGATGAATGAAGGGCACCCTTTTCTCTAGGGGATCTTGTGTTGTAGAAAACAGTTTTTCAAAATTTGAGGTTTGGCCTTCCAATTAAATCTGTCCATTAGAGACACAATAGATAATGGTGTAGTCATAGAAAACCCTTAACATATATATCTCTATAAGCCTGGTTTTAGGAACAACCAGATAACTTTCAGAAATAAAAAATTCTAAGGTTAACTTGGGCTCCAAACCCAAGTTATTTCAGATTTTATTTCAGGATGATCATGACAATTTCTAATTTGGTTCAAGTCTCTTTGACCCTCTTTAGATGTCACTGAGGGAAGTATAATTGTTTTTTTACTTTTGTCTTTTTAGCTGATATTCTTGGACATTTAGAATTGACCAAGTATAGGATGAGAAGACATGATATGTATTTATGGGAACTTATTGTATACATGGAACTCTGAGAGATTATTTGGAACTGGGAGGGCTATTACATGTGTCCTGCCCTCAAGAATTCTCAGTCTGATTGGTGAACAACAAAAAATATATGTTATTAAAATGTTTCCTAAAAATGCTCAATTTTAAGTATTCTAGCATAAAACTAGACAAGTGTACTCCCCTAACCATATTGATTAATATGTTGATGATATATTTACAAAATTCAATATAGCTCCTGGCATGTAATAAAAACTGATTGTTGATTGAGTAAATGAAGGAATTATAGGTGCCACACTTAGGATAATACCATTATAAAGAAGGAAAACCAAAGTAAGAATCAATAGTTCACGACAGTGACTAAAGCTATAAGACACATTTATAATTTGTCACAAAATCAAACATGATAACATCACAGCTTCACAAAATAAAGTTAGAGGTCTAATACTTTTTGACTTCTGTGATAGAGCCCATTTTTTTGGTAATTTTTGAGGCAAATATGTACCTGAAATTAGTGTATCATTTTTAAAAAGAAAACTTTCATTTTGTTGAAGAACCCACATATTTTTACATTTATTTGTAATATTGGAATACATTGACTTAGGTGGGGTTAATATTTTCTAGGAAGCACTAGATAAGGAGAAACTTCTCATAAAAGCTATTTTATATCTTTCCATAGCAATTGTATTAAAAACAAGTGGTTAGTACACTAAGACTTTGCTAAAAATATGACTTAACCACCCAGTCCTACCTACCATCATCATTTTCAGCTGAAACTAAATATATAAAATGCTTTCTATTGAGTGAAGAATGCTCTCCACCTCAAATTTGGAGCTATAATTTTTAAGTGGTTTTCTTGGTCTCCTTCCTTTTTCTTTCAATTCTAGGTTTTTCTGAGAGCTCAGTGATAAAGGCAGACTGTTTATTCATAAACCCCCATAATCTTGGAATGGAAAAACTGGCTTTTAACCAAATGATCTCAGGAAAACCATTTGGCAGGGAAATATACTGACTTTTCTATGTACTTTGCTTTTAGACTTCCTTACCTTAAAAATTCCCTGGAACAATCAGGTTATGGCTTAACTACTAGGCTATCTCCTTAGAAGTCAGGGTGAGAGAAGTAGTTTTGCTTTAAAAAAATCAGTATTGGGCCCTCCCTGGTGGTGCAGCAGGTTAAAGCACTGCACTAAGAAGCTAAAGCCACTTCCACATGAGTTCGATTCCCGCCTGCCCCAGAGGTGACCACATGGCGTGGCAGACCACTCCTGGCTTGCCCACTGCTCCCCTCAGCAGTGTACTTCCTCGATCTGCCTGTTCTGCTCCCCGCTCTGTCCCTGGTGAATCCTCTCACCCTCTGCATCTCTGGCCTGTATGAATAAATAAATCTTTAAAAAAAATTAAAAAATATCAGTATTTATGATTTTTTTGTATCAGTATTAGTATGAATCAAATGCACTGGCAAGAAATGTTTCAAAGGATATGATTTATAAGTCTCTGGGTGGAAGTAAGAGAAAAGGACTATGCCATGTAACAAATGGTGACATTGGCTAATTTCAAGTTGTAGGACATTGATCAGAAACTATCAAATATTCCTTTATAAGAAATTGGGAAGCTGATTGCTCTTAAGAGAACACTAAGAGCAATGCAACAGAAACATATGTTCAAAAATTTTATCTGGATTTGAGTTTTGTTGGAATCTAACCGATTACTGTTTGGGAGATAGTGTCTTTGGTAAGTGCTAGACATTCTGAAAAGCATAGATGTAGCTATTCATGTACATTATTGGTGATATCTATGAAATACAAAACAAACAACAAATTAGGTTTTAAAATGCCAGTAAAAGTATTTACTACTGTATTGTTAATAGCCCAATGACTTGAAACTCTTTCTAGTGAGTACTTCACATGCCAACATAAAATGAATTTTAGAATATAAATACTGAAGGGATAAAACTAATACCCAAAACATATTCTTCCTTGATTTGTTAATATATTCCCCTTGGCTGTCATTGATCTGATGCCTACTGTGTTCCAGACACTGGAGAAATAGCTGTGAGCAAATAGGCTAACATTCTTGACTTTTGTGGTTTTATTTATATATTTTTTTGTCTCAAGGAAAATATACACATTTGCAACATTCTTTAGTGAAACTGTTCTAAGAAGAAAAAGAAAGCGAAGAGGAGAGTTAGTGACGGAAGGTTAGGTCTGATAGGTTATATTAAGAAGGAAGGAGAGAAGGAAAGAAGAGGGAGCAGTTATGGAAGACAGAAAGCTGTATTTTTTTTTTCCTGAGGTGGGAAAGAATCAGGGAAGAGCAGGAATGCAGAAGGAGCAGGTGAAGTTTTAATGAGAAGTCAGAGGTTCATCTTGGGTGCGTTACCCAACTAACAGGCATGAAGAATGGAGATCCTGAGTTGGCAGTTGGATATTGAGCCTGGGGATCTGGGTGTCATTAAGGGAGTAATACACATTATTAATGGTATTGGAGGCCTTGGACCCGAATTAGAAAACCTTAGGGGTAAAAGAAATCAGTGTAAGTGGAGGAGAATTGAGAATTCCAGAGGGCTGAGAATTGAGCCCAGGGATATTCCAGCTTTTAGAGGTCAAATAGAAAATGAGAAGCAGCAATAGCAACTGAGAAGGCATAGCCTGTGTGGTAGGGTAGGAGATTCGTGTCTCACAGCCAAGAGGATAAAGAATGAGTAAGGGAATGACAGGTGCTACTGAGAAAAAAGTAAATGGTGAGAAATGACTTCTGTTTGTATAAATGGAAGTTACAAAGAAACAATTCAGGAAAAAGAACACATGATGAAGAGTGATGGAGAGAACCATTAATGGCTTAACTGGCTCTTGAGTCTCTGCATATCTCTGATGCAATGTCCTTTGGAACATCATCTGTCATGATTTAAATCTTGAAAAGAGGCATTTACCTCAATGAATTCCAGAGGGAACTTTATTTTATAATACAAGAGGCAGTTATATCAAAAGTTGTCAGAGACTGTGTACGCTGGTGCTGTGTAAGCTGATTTAAAATCTCTGCACTCCAACCTTCACCCATGTCTAATCACTCAGCAGGCAGGTGCTGTGATTATTTCACAATAATACACATTAATATCTATTATATTTTCCCACTTATCTCTCTCTCTACTGCCAAAATCCTTCAAGTTAGTGTCATCCCTCTTTTAGACTTCTGCAACTGTTACCTTGATTTATTGGAGAAGCAGTCACCACCATGAGCTTCAAGGTACAAGAGATTTATTGGAAGAAACATCTGTGAGAGATAAATGTGTAGAGACCAGATACAGGCAAGAGGACCTTCAGACCTAGATAGGTCTGGCACCTGAAAAAAAAAAGGAAGGCAGAAACTCTCAGACACCAGGGGCAGTTCTAAGAAAAATTCAAGCAAGATGGTGAAGAATTTCCGGACAAAGATGAGGTCATCTTACAGCACAGAGGAGCAGGCGAGCACTGCTTCTTCGGTAGCAGCCACTTAGGTGGAGGAGGCCTAGGGCAGCTTATTTAGCTGAGACTTGAATTTAATATAGTTGGAATGACTTAAAAATTAGAACTTAGTGGGCCCTCCCTGGTGGCGCAGC
>NW_004567102.1:29106362-29151497 GCF_000260355.1 Condylura cristata
TCTAAGTCTGGGTTTGAGAATGCTGGGAAAATTATGAACTAGATTCAGTGACTGTTCCAGGAAGGCACTGCTGCTGCCAGGTATAGAGGCAATGCTTTGCAGGACCAACTTTAAACAGGAAGTTCTGAAGAAAAAGATGAGGAGTAACTGCCTTTTATCTCCTCAGTCTTTTAGTCTCTCTGGAGTCCTTGCTTCAGCAGCCTAACAGGGCAGGAGTCAGCAAAGCAGAAATGTGGTTTATAAAGTCCCAAAAAAGTGAATTTGGGACTTAGAGACAAATTAATATCTTAATAAATGGCATACCATGTCATCTGTTTTTCCAAGTCAGGGAGCTTCTGTTTTGACTCATCCTTTCCAGCAGGCTGCATCTCTGTGATCTCCTGTATCAATGACCTTGAAGCATCTCTCCAGATCCATCTCTCCAGATCCAGTAAGATAGCACATCTGGGATATACTGCCTTAGATGCTATACTCTGTTTCTAGTTTCCTCAGGACAGGAACCATTTTCCTACTCATAGACAGGAATGGCTCCTTCCCCTTTACTTTGGACCTTGATTTTTACTAGTAATTTCTGAGTGGCTGGTCTCCCTTAGGTATTCTGGCCATGTGAGGTTCTCCAATTTACTCCAGATATAGTCATGTGTCATTTAACTACAGGAATATGTTCTAAGAAATGTCTGGTTAGGTGATTTCATCATGTGTAAGTGTCATGGAGTGTAGCCTACAGCATACCTATGCTAAGAGGTATAGTCCATGGGAATACAATCATATATTTTTGAATCACCATTGACTGAAAAGTCTTTAAGTGACGCATGAACACTGAGAGCATGATCTGTCCCTGTGTTCTTTCCAGGATGCTGCAAAATAGTAGTTGCTTATTAAATGTTGTTTGAATTGACAGAATTGTTTCATCAGCTCTGGACAATCAGAGATGTTCGTGCAAAAGGTAATTTACTACAGGAGTTCACAAACCCTTTTAAGTCTTTTCTCCTAAATGTCATATTTGCAAAACTTTTAGAATTTGCAGGCCATAAAAGAAGAATCAAATATATTATGCAGTTTCCTGTTTTTAGGGTTGCCAAGTTAAAAAAAATATTTAAAGTAAGTATGCTCCATAAGGTTTTTGGGATATACTTATACTTAAAAATGTTCTGCTGTTTATCTGAAAATAAAAAGTTACTTGGCCTCTATTTAACAAATCTGACCACTCTACTTTGTATAATTCAAAGATGTGAAAATCATTTATAGCTCCTAAGTAAGTTATTAAAAACAGATAGCTGGCCATTTTTGGCCCTAGGACTGTGGTTGTTGACCTTTAACCTACGTATCATACAAATTCCAGTTTCAGGAAACAGGAACCACTTGCAGAAAGGGACACAATTTGGAGACTTGAGTGATTCTAGAGGAGTAGGCTATACATCGGACTTTCAAGAATGAGTTCCACAACTCCATGGCAGAACTGATGTCAAGGAAATTGCTCTCCCAGCCTTGTCTCCAGTCTTAGCCTCTGGCATCTTGCTTGGTTCCAGGAATATCCTCTTTAGCTCTGATGGGGAAATATGGAATCCACTGTCAGAACTGTTGATTTTAGAGCTACAGTGTCTGCTAACCAGCAGCAATTAATTATGTCTTAAGTGCTACCACTTTCCCCATTTAATTCATTTCTCAATGTAAGCCCGGCACATGTGCATCTGATTGGCAGAGCCTATTCCACCCCAGAATAGTCTTTACAAGGACTCTGAGAAACAGAACACTCAGTTTCTTTCTTTTTCTTTTTTTTTTAAGATTTATTTATTTATGCATACAGAGCTGGGGTACAGGCCAGAAGGTTCAGGAGCAGTGAGAAGGTTCACTAGAGACAGAGTGGGGAGCAGAACAGGTGGGTCAGGAGAGGTCTGCTGCACCATGTGGGTCACCTCCAGGACTGGGGATTGAACTCATGCTGAGGTGGCTTTAGCTTCTTAGTGCTGTTCTTTAACCCACTGTGCCACCAGGGAGGGCCCCAGAACACTTAGCTTTTTGCAGGTTGTAAGAAGATAAGATTTCATATGGGACAAACCTGCTTACCACCACTTCTGTGACCTCTGTCCTTCGCAGCTTTCTCCTAGGTCTCTTATATGCCTTTTCCCTTATGGCTAATTACTCTGGTTAATTCCCAAAATCTTATGAGTTTTTTTTTTTTACTTCATCATTATGACTCCAGACTTTCAATCTAAATTGTTTAAGAGTATTGTTCTTTCTCCACTCATTGTTAATAGGGCATAGAGACAGGCACCATTGCAGCATTCAAATGAATGCATTTAAGTTATAATTCAATGAAGTATAATATTTTTATACATGACCTATACTTGACATAGTTGATTTGCTAATGACAACCATTCATAAAGATTTTGTGAGAATTTGAACTAAGAGAGATTACTCCCTTTCTCAGAAGATCTTAGCACATATATTCATTGAATCTCCCTTTTTACCTGCCCCTGCCCTACGCCAGGGATAAACTGTCTTCCATCCTTCCAAGACTAACCTTGCAACTTGTGCTCTACGTTTGATTTCTCCCCAATTCCTTCTTGCCTTACTCCAGCAATTATTCCCTATCTTTTTGATTTTTATTCTTTCCCTCTCTATTGGTGGATTCCTTTTCTCTTCAGATACATTCAATTTCCCTGATTTTGATTCTGCACTTCTTGAATTATTACCCATACTTTTTATTCACACAAGTTCTCAATAATGGTCATTTATTGTTTCTACTTTTATCTTACACTTCTTGTCCTTTTGCAATCTTGCTTCTATTTCCAACAGGCATTTGAGAATCATTCTTTGAAGGACACAATTTGATTTTTTATTAGGCAACCAATGGTCCTTTCTCAGATTGTCTCCATCTTCTTATAACACTTAAAACTGTTAAATACCTCTTTGTCCATTTTTGGATGTATATATTTTTAACCTTTGTGATATTACATTGCCTTATTTACTCCTAATAATGGCTATGTCTTTTTTAAAATTTCTTTTCCTTTGCCATCTATGTTAGCTTCTTACATCAATGATTCCTTTTCACTCATTGTTTTCAAGCATTCCTTTTTCAGTATCCACATATTTACCTGCAAACATACTTCATGTTCTCTATTTGCAAAAATATTCTTTGAACCTGATTCTTCTAGAAGTTTTTATCTTATTTCTCACATAGTTTTTTTTTGCTGATTCTTCAAAGTTTAGTATATCTCTATGAACTGTACTTTCTTACAACTTTACCTCTCGAATGTCTTTTTCCAAAATGTCTGCCCTTTCCTATCCATTAAATTTCTTTCCTTCCTTGTATCTATTATCTCCCATATGTTGGTCATTTTACTTTCTTTTGATGATTCTGTTCATGGTTGGTAGTTCTTTTGTTGCATAGTCTCATTCTCACTCCTAAAAATGGATATTATCTAATGTTAGGTAATTCTTTTGTCCATCTGTAGTGTTACCTTGGTGATCTCATTCATGTCTATAGTTTTGAATCTTGGATATCTTTGACATTGCCATCTCAAGGTCTTTCTAAATTCTTTCATCATGGTTTGTATACAAAAGTCCAAACATTTATAATGAACATTGACAAAGAAGTGTACCATTGTCAGAAGAGGCTCTTTATATTATATTATTAATACATTCATTCATTTATTTTACATCATTGTTCATTTTTGTATAGTATTTGAATTCTCCACTCAGGTGTAATCCCCATAAAATTCCTACCTCCAAGACACCCATGAACTGTCCCCTTAATCTCTTGTGATTTTCCTTCGCCTGCCTTCATCCTTCTTTCTCCCTTGGTGAATGTCTCAGATTTATAGTTTGCCTGCTATTTTTCAATCTCTTGTTTGGTTTCCCTGTATTCCTCCTATAAGTGAAACAATCCTATATATATATTTTTCCTTCTGAATTATTTTACTGAGTCTAATCCCTTCTAGTTCCATCCATGTTGCTGCAAATGGCATGAGTTTATCTTTTTTCGTTATTGCCAAATAGTATTCCATTGTGTATATATACCACAAAGAAGAGGCTCTCTGTAGCTGCAAGAATTTAAAGAGTTACTAAGTCAAGAATAAGGTCTGCTAAAAAACAGCATGGTGGGGGGGAGGGATTGAATGGGAAATGGGTTATCTTATCATATGGTATGTGGATAGTGATACCAGATTTACCTTTTTAAGGTACAGATTCCAGGCATTCAAATCCCAAATTCTGGACTCACATTTCTATCTGCATATTAATATTTGAAACAAATATTGTCTCCTCCCAATACTAATATTGTTGTTATTACCAACATCAACATAAAAACCTTTGATTTCTTGTATTTTCTTCTATTTCCAATGTTTTCCTCTTCATTTACTCTTGTCTCTGGATATGTCACTCTTTTTATTAAAATTGATCTCTTTAGGTGTTTGTGTGACTATGAGCTTTTGAAAAAAAGATGATAATATACTTTCAAAATAACTTCTTGCGTTTAAGGTGCAAAATATTTAGAGAGTACTGATTTTGGGGTAAGGACACTGGAATCTAAGAGTGGTTTAGGAAGGTGTTTCTCTTGACTGTTCTTTAGAATATATTATTATTATTATTATTAAAGACTTATTTGTGCATACAGAACTGGGGTACAGGCCAGAGGCTCAGAGGTAGCGAGAGGCTTCACCAGAGAAAGAGTGGGGAGCAGAACAGGCAGTTTGATGAAGTACATTGCTGAGGGGAGCAGCCGGCGGGTCAGGAGAGGTCTGCCGCACCATGTGGTCACTCCGGGGCAGGCAGGTATTGAACTCATGGGGAAGTGGCTTTAGCTTCTTAGTTCTATGCTTTAACACGCTGCCCCAACAGCGAGGGCCTGGAATATATTCTCTAGTCCCTTTATCCCACTGATGTTCCCTGTTAATGGCGCCATATGTTTGACATCATGCTATTGTTCTGTATACCCATTATTTCCTTCTATATATATTTTATACACACATTTATAATTTTTATAAGTTAACATAAAAAGAAACAGCCTACTATCTTTTTTTACTCTGTGTATACTTAGGTGTGTGTGTGTATAGTTTCTATATACAAAAAATACAGTATCAATGTAAATGTAACATGATCTGTATTTATTCTCTCTCATTTAATTCACATTTCCCCCCTCCCCTTTTCTTAGGTAAAGATTGAGTTTCTTAAAACTTTTGGTGTATCTGATAATATTAGTAGCTGTTTTAAATTCCACAGGCTCTTATATATGAAGGAATGGATGAACTAATGCACACCTCTCTGGTATTGTGTTTTTAGACCTGGATTACCTATAACTCTTTCATTTTCAGTCACGTTTTATGTTCAATCAGCTCTTTTCTTCCCCTACATATCTTGAAGAAAGTAGTTCTTCTATCCTTCACCACTAACTAGTATTATTAGAGTGTTAGAGTACTTTTTTTTTTTTTAATTTAGTTCATCTGTTTGTATTCTCTCTGTACCACATATGAATGAGATCATACAGTGTTTGTCTTTTTCTATCTGGCTTATTTTATTACGCATAATTCCCTCTAGGTCCATCCATGTTCCAAATGGCAGGATTTCATCTTTTTGGTTTTTGTAGTGGACTAGTATTCCATTGTGTATATGTACCGCATTTTTATCCAAAAAAAGATATTATATTTTGTCTCAGTTACTTTGATAAGTTTGGGGAATGCATAGTTTATTTCTGAGAATTTGACATTTATTAGTTTTACAGTAAAAGCATAGATTTATGTTGCCAAATTTTCAGAAAAATCCCACCTCAGTGTTGTAAACCAAAAAATATAAAGTGCTAACAATAATAGAAAACTGGCCAAACTAAAATTCAAAGCTAATGAGCTTTCTTCGGTCATTAGCATAGTTAGTATTTGGTTTGAAATACATTCCTCACAGTTTGCTCTAATATTATAATTACAACATATAATTTTGTTGCTTTTTAGAATTCAGTAAGGAAGAGTGTTTTCCATTGTTGCAATTCTGAATTATAGCCCAGAAATATTTTTTAATCACTGTAAAGTAAGATAGAGCATACAAAAGATCAGTTTGGGTACATTTGTGCAATTGTGTTCCAAGAATAGTTAAATACAAGCAAGATGTCCACAATACTTCAAAGGATTTTTCTATTTCTCCTTGTATTTTTCCCTCATGTCTTCCCACTGAGACTGTGAGGATACTGCAACTCCATTTCCTTGGCAAAATAATTTTGGAGAGTTGGAATGAAAGACCACTTATGCTTCAGTGGCTCTGTCTGTCAACAGCTGACTCTGTTAGTAGCAAAGCACACTATTTTCACTTACACAGGAGTACAAGACACACACTGTGATCAAATGACTGGGGCCATCTGAGCTATTGATTGCTAATTTTTTGTGATGCTGACAAATGTAGAAATATAGAAATATTGGTTTTTTTTTTCACAAACTTTTTCTTTGAGTTGTAAAGGAAAGCTATGATGACTACAAGGACAGAAAAGGTCCCTACTTACTCTCCTTTGTACCATGTATATTAATTAAGAAAAATTGTCTTTTATTACAGAATTTTAGAAAAGATGCCATGATAAATCACTTAAAAATCATGATCTTAAAACTTAAGGATTTTTAGACCAGTTCTAGTTAATCTGATGTGATTGATACAATGCTGCCAAAAAGGCATTTTTTTCTAAAAAATTTATAGGCACTGTGAAAACATGGTGGATTAAAAATGATAATGAGGGCCCTCCCTGGTGGCGCAGCAGGTTAAAGCACAGCACTGAGAATCTAAAGCCGCTTCCACATGAGTTTGATTCCCGCCTGCCCCGGAGGTGACCACATGGTGTGGCAGACCTCTCCTGGCCCGCCGCTGCTCCCCTCAGCAGTGTGCTTCATCCATCTGCCTGTTCTGCTCCCCACTCTGTCTCTGGTGAAGGCTCTCACCGCCCCTGAGCCTCTGGCCTGTACCCAGTTCTGTATGCACAAATAAATAAATCTTTAAAAAAAATGATAATGGCCCTCCCTGGTGGCGCAGCGGGTTAAAGCACAGCACCGAGAATCTGAAGCCACTTCCGCATGAATTCGATTCCCGCCTGCTGCCTGCCCCGGAGGAGACCACATGGCGAGCCAGACCTCTCCTGACCCGCCCACTGCTTCCCTCAGCAGTGTACTTCGTCGATCTGCCTGTTCTGCTCCCCACTCTGTCTCTGGTGAAGCCTCTCACCGCCCCTGAGCCTCTGGCCTGTACCCCAGTTCTGTATGCACAAATAAATAAATCTTTAAAAAAAAAAAAAGCCTTTAAAAAATGATAATGATATTAATTAATGATGTATTGTCATTTTCTTATATTTCAGGTGTTGTACTTAGCATGGTATGTCCACTGTCACTATGCCAGGATGGCTATGACCCTTATTAACTTTGCTTTCATGAAGGAAAGCAGAGTAAATAGGGAGTTTGATATCAATAATCTGAGGAAACCTGAAAAATTAGTAGAAATGTTTAAAAAGCAAGTCCTTAGGATTTCACTTTGAAGTTTACCTTTCACCATTTTAATTACAAGAATGATAAGTAAAAAAAGCTTTTTTCTCTAAACTCTGGTAAAGAATTTAGAAAAAACGTAAATGAGTCTAGGTTGTCGAAACAGTTCTATGCCTTGGTATTTACTTCTTTGTTCTGAAGAAATTTTCAGTGGGAGTGTAGAGACTATAAAAGAGAAATGTCTACAGAAAGATCTATCTATAAGCCAGCTGTTTTCCCTTGGAGAGGTATCGGGGGGAGAAATGAAGGAGAACTCTTTCCAGAAGGTTTGAGGAGGATGGATTATCTTGCTCTTCTTATGTTTTCGCTTTGTCTTTGTTAAGTAACTGTGGTCCGGGGAAGGCAGTTTGGTTTCATGTGCACGTGGTGGGTTTCCATGGCACGGGCCTTAGTAGTGGAGTTCACAGTGTCATTTCATGTTGGACTCATAAATGGCCTCCAGAGGCAGAAATGAGCTAATTTTATTAGAGGATGTTGCTTTTAGAAAGTATCTATTCCTAGTGGTTCTTTGTCAAATATAGTATGTGGAAAAACTGAAAGTTTCAAGGGAAATGGAAGGGCCACACCTGCAGAACCAGATACCAGTTGTGTAATCCTGTGGCTGTTTGCCACAAGGCTTTAGAGACACAATCTTGTTCCTGGAAGAGAAGGTTCTGTGGTTGTATATTCTTTACATTTACATTTTTAGAATTCAAAATTTATTTTGTTAGTTAAAAGCACATGAATAAAACGTGCTGTTATGTCATTACTAGGCTAAGCAGATGACATCATGACATTCCTTTTTGAAAAGATTTGTCTATAAAGGGGAAGTCTAGAGTTGAGGTGCAGAAGAAGTCAATTTTTTGGATATGTTAAAATTGCTTGATTTCAATGCCTTTCTTAATATTACAGAGAAGAGGGAAATAGAATGTGGCTTTTATTTTAAAAATGAGCCTTCATTCCTCAAAATGTAATAGTAAAATGTTAATATTTTGTTTTTGATTGATGGTATGATTACAGAGAAGTTCATTAAGATTTAAAGGTTCATCTGGGAAATGAACCTTTGAAATATCACAGCAAGGTTGAGGCTACAAGAAGGGGACATGGATGGCTGGGAGTAAAAGGGAGGATGTAGAATGGACGGAGGTGCAGAATGGGGCTGTGGTGGTGGAGGTGCATAATATACCTTTGTGGGTGTGTGAGCCTATACTCCTAAAATATATACGATGTGTACATTTTGGGGGCTGGAAACAAGAGCACCACTTGAATCGGTGAAAGACAGCACTCCGTTGCTTACAGTTCCTGAGGGAGACCAGACTGCTTCTGGGCATGCTGGTCTGCCCCAGGGAGGACCCCTGAACATGGGGTGATAGGAAGTTGGAGTTGTAGGGAGCTCCTAGGGCAGGCTAGATGAGCTTAAGTTAGGTTTTCTTGACTCCCTGTGGATTGGCTCATTTGAATAATTTCAGCTGACCACTCCAGGGCATAGTGGCAATCCCTCCTTGTCTGGTACCTGGCTCTGGAGCAATTCGTGCTAGTACAAAGTGGGCCTGAGGAAGTGGTTGGGATGTGGATTAGTTGAGGATCACAGGAGGGGGGTTTACTGGCCAGGGCCTCAAAGTTGGGTCAAGATGGCGTTCAGCTTCAGCACTTCTCAAAACCCCTATATTAAGAGAGATGACAGACTTCCAATTTTAAAGTGATTTATACTCATTGTTAATTAAAAGATAATGGGTTATATTCACTGCCTACATTTGGTTATACATCCACTCAGATCTTGCCAGCACCATCTAAGTGAGCAGGTTAATATCCTTTGGTAGTGAGGTACTTGGTGACCCAACTGCTGATTAAGTTTCTGAAGGAAATGGATTAAATACAGATTCATTCCAAAGGGTATGCATGATTTTTGTCAATGAAAATTACCTTTTTGTGTTCTTTTCCTTTGTGTTATGAAACTGGACACACATGCAAATGGTAAAAAGCAGTATGTTTGGCTTTTCTTGATAGTATTTGAGAGGGTTTATTGTTGCCTGAGAGTACATTCAAGGTCTCTAAAAATTAGTTGTTATTTGTACAAATGAACTCTAGTAAATAGGGTCTCTTGTCCTGATCCAGAAGGCATAGAGACATTTTTAATAAAATGATGCCCTTGGAAATGCTTCACAGGAATCAGTAATGTGTTTACCAGAAATTCAGAGTGAGATTGAACATCCTTGCCCTTCTGTGATACTGAAATTAGAACTTCATTAGTGAAATTCCAGAGAAGCTACTGGAGGATTTTTCCTACCTTAATTTAAATCCTGGAGTAAGGAGAGAAGCATATAGAGATCATACATTTAATTGAGAGGGAAACTGGAAAGGAACTATGCTTTATAGAAGATTCAATGACAAACTGATTTTGGGGATCCAATGTACAAGTGATACACCTATGTAGTAGTTGACACTTCTTGGTCCTAATTGTCCATTCTTTCTATCCCATTTCATCACATCATGATGAGTGCTGGATGGGCTTTGAATTGCTTTTGAGCAGATTTATCTTAACATGTTTAGTTTACCCCTGAAGCATGCTGGGAGCCTCTTGTCCTAGTTATTTGCTAACACTGAGGTTGGGAACACATAGGAGTCATCCAGCACTCAGGCATAAATAACTGGCAGGAAATATGGGAAAGTTTACTCTCAATCCTTGACTAACTCTTTTTTCTTTGACATGCATTTTCCCTCATCCTTATTATACTCTGGGAAAAAATTCTTGAATAAATCACACCTACATTAACCTTTTTTATAAACAAGATTTATTTATTTATTTATCACACAGAACTAGGGTACAGCCGGAGGCTCAGGAGCGGTAAGAGGCTTCACCAGAGTGGGCAACAGAACGGGCAGATCGACGAAGTACACTGCTGAGGGGAGCAGCGGGCAGGTCAGGAGAGGTCTGCCACGCCATGTGGTCACCTCCGGGGCAGGTGGGAATCGAACTCATGTGGAAGTGGCTTTAGCTTTTCAGTGCTGTGCTTTAACCTGCTATGCCACCAGGGAGGGCCTACATTAACCTTTTACTCCTGACTGCAATTTCAGAGGATTCTCAAAAGGACTATTTGAAAAATTCATAAATCAATACTAATTGATATTTAGTACATTAGAAATATGGGCAATGGACATAAGATAGCTGTTTATAAAAATCTTTTAATCAATAAGAAATATAAATTTAAAAATATATAAATGATATAATTTTGAGATAAAACATTTATCTTATCAGAATTACAAATTAAAAAAAATTGACAGCATTGTAGTAAATGAGGAAACAGTCTCAAACTCAGTGGTGCTTATGACAAATTGGAGTTCAATTAGCTCATATTTGCAGGAAGATCATTTTCATGAGTACCTCACAAGTCCGCATTGCCTGTTCTTTCTGAGTGAGGGTCATGTTTGAGTGGCAAAGGTCTTTGGTACTGGAGGTTGTCAATTCTCCTAGATTTAGAAAAGTATCTTCCCTAGAGAGACATTTTGCTTCAATTCCAGAGTTGTAATTCTCTTTCTCTGCAGAGTATAGGAACAGATGTGCTGGTCACTTGATATCAGTTAAGACTTATAACTTCAAGAATCCTTTCCTCTGGTGCAAGTTCTGCTGCACATACAGGGGAACACCTTGTCTGCATGGTGTCCCCCGCTGGGGAACTGCATGAGGACAGGAAGAATCAGTGCAATACGCCACTCTGTGTTTTGCTGTGAGTAGTAAAGGGTCTGTTATATGACCCAGAGGCCTTGTGTTTCTGTCAGCCACACACACACACACATGCACACACACACACACATACACATATCCTGCACCTAACACATCTGCACACACACATTCATAAACATTGTGCATGCACACACATACACACATACTCACACATTAAACCAATGGCAGATTAATTTATGAAATTGTAATTAGGGTAAAATCTCTGACCTTTCGCAGTTCTGGAAGTTACATATCTCTTAAAATTTTCAGTAGTTTTAAACCTCTAGAAATTTAGTTTATAGGAGGGCATAGTGGCATAGATGCCTTGGTAACAGCACATTTCTTTTTGAGAGCTGTTTATCCCTCCTGCAGTTGTGAGATTTTCTGGAGGGCATTTGGGGGAATTGACTTTACCCTAATTTCCTTAGAGTGAGTCCTTAGAGGTCTGGAAAAATCTACCTAATAATGGCCTGGCTTCCATGATGGTTGGCTCAGTCCCCAGTCCTTTGACTACAGGTTCATGCTATTTATCTGGAATTTGTTATTGATAAAGATTGACAAGGTCAATCAGAATGCAATAAATGAAACTAAGAACATTCATTCTAATATAGAGTGAAGGTAAAATCTTTTTCTTCTGAATGGATGTACAGATATGAGGCTTGGAAATGCTGAAGTCATTCGTAAACATCAAGGGAAATTAGGCTAAAGGTTAAACTACTAATAGAAGACTGAAAGAATTAGATAAAATGGAGCTAGCACTCTGATTAAACTATACATGAACTTCCTTTGGCTGTTCTAGTTATGTGGGTAAATAAAATCCGTTATTGTTTATGTCCATTTGAATTTTCTAGCATGTGAAACAAAAACATGCCTCACTGTTAAAGGAGGTGAGAGGGAAGGTAGTGAGCCTCTTTCTCATCACAGTCTCTATTAATCTAGCTTTCTGAAATTCCTATCCTCAGAAATAGCCCTAGGAGTAAAATTACTGATCTTGACCAGTGTTAATAGACTTGCTTTCTTAGTGGAAATGTTCTGTGTTTACACTGCCCAATATGGTAGTCATTAGGGACCCAGGGCTCAGCTGAGCAATGGAAATGTGACACTGAAGAAGGAAATTTCAATGTCATTTTTAAAAATTAATTATATATAAATTAAAATAGTTGCAAAAAAAAAATAGTTGCATGCAGCTACCACAGTGGAAGGTATAAATATGTATTGCCCTGTTACTGAGCACAGTGCTTAGAAAAATAATAACTTGGCTCCTCAAATTTTAAGGTAATTGAAATCTTCTTTCTGGAAAATTTAACTTTGGTTCTGGAACCCAAAGTGTAACTGATAATTTGATGATTATTATTTATTTTATGGATGGTCATAAAGAAGAGATCAACAATAGAGAAACACTTTTACCTTTTCTCCCAAATTGAAATCTTACCTTTCAAGGATTTCTGTTCTGTGAAATTATTTTAAAAAGGGATGATAGTTGCCAGTTGTTCTTGATACAGACAGTGTCTTTCCTTGCAGTTTATTTTCACATCAATGGGAATATAAACAAAAGCAGTAGAAATAAATATATCAGAAATTCCTTACAAACGAAGTAAATGATCTGTTCCAGATGTTTGCTTTTTGAAACAGATTATATTACATCAATGAAACTCTAATAAAAAAAAGGGGGGGAGTACTATAATTTTCCTTTTCTCCTTTCTTCTCTTCTTGCCCCCCAGCCCCCGATTTCCATATGTACTAGTCAATGAGGACTTCCATGATAAAATGCCACAGACTGGGTGGACTAAACAAAAGAAATTAATTTTCTTACACTTTTGGAGTTCTGAGCTCCATGATGAAAGGCTACTCCCAAGGCCTTCCTGGGGAAAGACGGCTTTCAGAAGGCCACCTTCCTGCTCTTTCCTTATATAACCTTCTCTCCATGTATGCACATCCTTCCTGGCTCTTCCTCTTCATCTAAGCACAGAAATTATTTTAGATTAGGGCTCCATCCTATTGACTCAGTTAACCTTAATTGTCTCTCTAAAGCCCTGTTTCCACATACAGTCATATTGGAGTTTAGAGATTCAATATATGAATTGGGGTAAACAAAATCCAGTTCATAATACCCATCATTCTTCCTTCTACAGATATTCATTACAACACGTGGTGTAACTATCGTTACAGTAAGAATGAGGAAAATATCGTTACCTGTACTACTGAGGGGCATTCAAGGACTGTTAGATGAGACATAATCTAAAAGGGGTCCAGCTGTTTGCTGGACCCCTTTTAAAGGCATAGGAAACAGATTCTTAAGAGTGGAAGGTCTTTAGTAGTATTAGTGAGAATTAGCATTAGAAAAGAAAAGATAGGGCTCTCACTGGTGGCACAATGGGTTAAAGCGCAGTACTGTTAAGCTAGTCACAGTCACTTCAGTATGAGTTCGATCCCTGCCCAGAGAAATGACCCACATGGGGTAGCAGGCCTCTCCTGTCTCACCCGCTGCTCCCCTCAACAGAGTACTTTGTCTGCCTGTTCTGCACCCCACTCTGTCTTTGGTGAATCCTCTCACTGCCCCTGCACCTCTGGCCTGTACCCCAGTTCTGTATGCATAAATAAATAAATCTTCAAAAAGAAAAGAAAAGATATTCATGATAATAGTCTGCTGATAAAACTACCCAAATGATCCATCTCTTTGTGGCCAAATGCAGAGGAAAGCAGTGTCAGCCTAAAGAGGGACACTGAGGCATGAAAGCTTGTCACAAGTTTAAGGAAACTTCTGGCAGAAAACCACAAGAAAGATGAATCAAGTTCCAAAGAGCTGGGACCATGGGAGAAATTCAGAATTCAAAATGTGCCAGATAATTACCATGAAGTAGAACAATGGCTGCCGTTGTCTCTGCCAAGAACAAAGGGCAGCTTCCCTCCCCATATGTCTCTCACCTATATCTCTTCTGATGATCTTTTCCAAGTGTTAATGCACGTTTTCTCCACATATCTCATCCAAATCTCTTTTCTAGCGGCACCAGAGTGTAATTTGGAACACAGAAGCAAGAGTGCTGGTTGCCTGCCTTCTGTATTATATAGTCTTCTCAGAGGCACGCCTAGCTCCTGATAGCTCCCCAGCTCAGGAAGCAGGTTCACAGCATCTGGGACTCAAAATTCAGGACAGCTGCATGTAAACAAGGGCACGAGAAATGGTGCCTCCCACTCACGAGGTGTATCTGTAAGAACACACACTGTGTTCTAACAGAGGTCCAGTCTCTCGCAGTGGAGCTATCTTAACAAACAACCTCACTAAAAATGTGATATGAATATCATGGGGAGGTTTAGGGCATTGTAAAAGCACATGTCAGGAGACTGTAAACCTTTTTGTTGGATATGAGGGAAAACATTTGGTAAGTCACACCAAGCTGATATGTGGAGATAGAGTGGGAATAAGTCCAAAAAGAGGGTTTGGACTTGGATATAATCACAGGAACATGTGGACTTCAGACCTGTAAGTGAAATAGAGTGTGTGAATAGGGGTGGAGGCAAATTGAGGAAGCAAACTTGATGAAACTTGTGATTACTTAGATGCGGATGGGGAGGTGCAAAGAAAGGGTGATGGCCATGCCTGTCATAACTCCTTGTGATTCTAGTAAAAGAGAGACAGAGGAAAAGAGGGGGAGGGGAGGGCTAAAGTTGACATCAGTCATGTTCTGTCACATGTGGGATCCTGTTTGTAACTGAGTGCCATTTCCCTCTCTATTTAGGGGCTGGGATCCTAAAAATGACATTTTCCAGATTTCTGGTCAGAAAGGTTCCTACTTACCTTCTTCCCCTGGGGGAAAAGCATGAATGCAGTACCTCATGAACAGAAATTATGCAGTCTAGTGTTCTTACATCTGGGGGATTTGAAGAAACTGTTTGAAGTCACTACCCATTACGTAAAGGATGAGCCTCACACTGGAAAACCACCTTCATGATCAGGTGTCTCTCTTGCCAGGGAGGTGTCCTGTTTACATTCCATCAAGGAGAGGCATTTACATTACATACATGAGTGACAAACAGAGGCCTATTTTTTTTTATTTTTAAAGATTTATTTATTTATTCATACAGAACTGGGTACAGGCCACAGGTACAGGGGCAGTGAGAGGATTCACCAGAGACAGATGGGGAGCAGAACAGGCAGATCAACGAAGTACACTCCTGAGGGGAGCAGCGGGCGGGTCAGGAGAGGTCTGCCACGCCATGTGGATCACCTCCGGGGCAGGCGGGGATCAAACACTTGCGGAAGTGGCTTTAGCTTCTTAGTGCTGTGCTTTAACCGGCTGCGCCACCAGGGAGGGCCACAAAGGCCTATTTCAAATGAGGAAGTTACTGTGTACCTTGATGTTTTGTGTCCCGTGAACTATCTTCTTTATTTATATCTTCCAAGTCAGTCAAAAGTCATCTGCAATTCCTACACTTTTGGCATCTTCCAACAGTCAGTTAGCACTGAAATTCCCACCATTAAATCAAGTGATGCTCAAAACTATCTAAAATGATTCTTGCTTTCTATCAAACTCTGACTTAGGCTATATCACCATCAACTGAGCATTCCCTACCAGGATGCTAGATATTACTTCTATCAGTCCTCTCAGATACTTTTGGAACTAACTTCATCACCCCTCGTTTGTTAACTTAGTTAGTTGAAACATCCAAACATTCTTATCATTGCGCCGGAGCCATCATCCTATTGAATCCAATCTATTTTTCTCCTCTTCTTCCTCCTAAAAGCCAATCAACATGTATCTTCTAGACCTCCCCTTCTCTGTTTAACATCTTTAGCATCTCTGAAATCTCTCCACACTAAATTATCTCCACACTAAATTAAATTCAGGGTGCCCTGATGACAAGCCTGAGGATGCAGCTTTCCTTGGAGCCTGTGTCCTGGGGCCAGGAAGTGAGGCAATGTTTTTCTGGCTTTCCAGTGTCTTGTGGCTGTTTGCAAAGCATTTGTCCTAGTTCCTTTGATGTCATTATTATCTCCATACCCTGTTCCACTTTCTTATTGCTGATGTGTAATTATAGGCACTTAGTAACAACAACTGTCACTTCTCTCTTGCAGAATTTGATCTGCCACATTCCCATCTATATTGTTTAAAATAGATTTTATATAAAACATGCAAAAGTGACAAAAAGTAAGTTCTCAGTGAGTACTGTTACCATTGCCCTCTATCATCTGCATTTTTCCCTACTTGCACCAGAGCAAGTAAACACTGCTAGAGAAAATCATACAGCAGAGGTTATTAGTTTCTCTTTGGATTTATGATTACATTCCTCAAAAGGTCTTTCAATTTTTACCTAACAATCAGTAATGTTCTTTAGTGAGCTGGCTTTTCTTCTCAGGGAGATGACTTTATATTTTCTTCTTTTTTCCTATACCCCACACCCTTTCACCCTGAAAGGATGATCTCAGTTCACACTTCATTGAGAAAATACAGACTGGTTTCAGAACGCTCTCATCTTCCCTTCTCCAAATTCTTTTTCCTTAGTGCATCTGTGTCCATTATTCTTTCATCTCTCCTTTCTCATGAAGGAAGTGATTCTCCTTTTGTTACAGTCTGCTTTCTGCTTATTCTATGCATCCCTTTTCCCCATTCTCTCTTAAGGATCCTTCTCTCTGGTTATTTACTCTCTCTCATTGGATTACTACCACCAACCAAGAGAAAAAAAAAACAAAAACTTCAGTAACGAAAACTCACTGTAGATAACTTCTCTTAGTTCTCATCCACAGCAAAACTTCTAAAACAGTGGCAGGTTAAAACTGGTAGCTATTACTGTCCCTATTTCCTGTCTCCCAATCAGTGCCAGCCCTTTCCAAGCTGGTATCTGACCCCACATCTCTGTACGAACCAAGATCACTCCCAGTGAGGTCAGTATCTCTAATTAGCTGAATCCAGTGGCTCTTACTGGGTCGTCATGCTTGTTAGTTTCATGGCCGATAAATAGAGAGGCAATATTCTCTTATGGTACAGTTATCAAATGGAGGAGGAATTGGTTCACAAGATACTGTGTTATTTTTGATGTTAGAAATTCAGTGATCTTCTACTGGCCATGAAGCTCCACACACAGTAGTACCTACTAAATATATATTACATTCCAGCCATTGGGCAAAATGTTTTCATGCATTCTATTGTTCGTGCACATGGTAAGTCTACCAAGCAGGAATAATGTTAATTAGAAATGCCAGGTGCAGAAAATGGGCCAAAGAGCTAGTAAGTGAGCAAGCTAGCATTCAAGCCATGTCCCCCTATCTCCAAAGTCAGTGCCCTTTATTATTAATTCCATTTAATTACTTTACATAGTAATTACAAATGGTTTAATAGTAGTATGTACTAATTGCTTATTAAATGACCCATTCTTTCTAGCTCTAAATTTTCCTAATTGATGATTTCCTATTTTTTTGAAAGTTTCACATGAGTAACTTTATTAACATTTTTTTAAACACTGGATAGAAAACTTCATTACCTCATTCTCCATTATTTACCCAACTGTAAGATTCAGCTTCCAAGTCCAGCTAAGGTCTTATAAATCAGGGCTTTTTGTATTCACCATTTTTCTTAGTACTATGGTTTCATTGTATGATGAACATTTTGAAGTCTGCATTTATTGCAAAGGTAAGAGTTTCCACATATTCGTTCTTTTAAAAATTTAGTTTGATTCCCAGATCATGTCCTCAGGCTGCCAAAATGGCTCTGTGGCAACATTGAAAACTGATGATAAATAGGGAATGTTTAGATTGAGACTTGTGAAACTGGACTGACGCACTTATCTTTAGATCCAATTTTGGTGATGTATGTATTATGATTCCTGGCAAGTTAAAAACAGTTTCTAGTTAATGGAAATCTTTTTCTGAAGTAGATTCTCCAGAAACTCCCTAGGTAGCAATGAAGAGAAAACACTGAATTCTTTGACTTTGTTATTGAAGAATCTAACAAGCAGCATCTTCAACAGCAGCTTCACTAACCCAGCAGCAAATGTCTCCATATCACTTTTCCACATTTAGGGGATCATTTTATATGATGGTGTTGAAGATACTCCCACAAGGAGCTGATAAGAGGGGAGCCAGGTAACTTATGATGATATTGGCTCAGGAATAGAGCAGTTACTGATTCAGAGTGATTTGACTAGACTATATCTTAGATTTCTTTGGTGTCAGATTTAACTAATCAACCTTCCAAATCACTTTAGAAAAGATCTTAAACAACCGAATTAAAGCATACAGTATACAGTTCAAAAACCAAACTTTTGAATAAATCTGGTTGAGAACAAAAACATAGTTAAGAAGTTAATAAAGCCAGAAGAAATATTGATGTCCACTCTGAAGAATGACTGAGAATGACTGATATTTCAGGTCTAAGTTTCCTAGTGGTCAGAGGAAAGTGAAAGGTAATTAGAAAAATAATTTTCCATAATAAAGAAACCAACTAATGAGTTATGAGAAGTACAGATATTTCTGAGATTCAAAATGATTTTTACTTGAGTATTCATAAACAGCCTAAAATTTCTAATGACATCATAATTGATGCAATTACAAATTGTAATGTTTGAACACATCCCTTGCAGTAAGGTGAATGTATGATACAGCTTCAACTTTCAGTGAAAGTGATTTTGTTGCCAGAGTTGGGAGTGGGCACAAAGTAATTTGGCCCACATTGAGTGCTGAGATAATATGGCTTGTTTCAAGGAAAAAGTTAGACTAACCAGTTACAGCATACATGAATAGAATACAGATTCTTAGTATTGTAAATATTTTCTAATTAAAATAACTTTCTTATTACAAAAGGGTATGTGCATATTAAAGAGAAGCAAAAATAACATAAAATATGAATAAGAAAGCAAACATTTTACCCCAAATCAAGAAAAATTATCATAGTACACGATTTACAAAGAAATCATATTATGCATAACACTTCATGTTTTCCATTTAAGTTGTTAATTAAATGTTTTCTTTTTCATGTCAATAAAGTTTACCTCACCTAGTAACTATTTCATATTCCATACACCCCAATTATCCCCCAAATGTCCTTTATATAGCCAGTTTGTTGAAACCAGAATCCAATCCAAGTCTCTCTATAAAAATATTGTTATTAAGTTATTTAAGTATTTTTTGATTTGGAACAGTCCTTTCTATCTTAACACTGACTTGCTGAAGAGTCTATGCTAGTGGTCTTGCTCAGTTATTCTTCTGGATTTAACAGGCTATTTTTTAGAAAGGAAATCAACTTTATTTCATAATGAATTGGAATGAATTCAACTTAAACATTTTGACTAGAGTACATCTTTAATATTGCATCAGATCAGGAAGACACTATATCTGGTTGTCCACTCTCACCAATGCTTAAACTGACACAAGGATTAGGGTGTGAAGGCCTGATCTCCCCTTTATATAGTGGACTTTCATTGAGTCATGAAAGTTAACAGTAGGATATTTATTACAAAATAAAGTTCCAGTTTCCATCAGCTGCAGCTGCTTATTTAATGGTTTTAATGGTGGTTTATTATTCTTAAGTGAATTACCATTTTTTCCTGTTATCTGATATTTACTTGCCAGCATTTTCCTGGAATGATTCTAATTAGTGTATTTAATTACCTTGAAGTACATTTTTTATAGGAAAATCAGGATACCTACTTAATTCTCCCACTTGCAAATTTCAAACTATGAAGTTGACTTAATAGATACTTCAGATAATGAAAACTAAATTTTCTGTTCTCATTTCTTGAGTATTAATTTGTATTTATGGATTCCCAAAAATCTACATGCTCATTGATTAGAGACATTGTTCTTTGTCTTGCTCAAAAGTTCACAGCTTTAGCCAGTAAAACCCCTTCATAGTAACTCTCAAATACCTTTTGACCAATCCCAAACATCATTTAAAGCTTCCAACTTTCTGTCATACCTCATCTCAACTTGCCTTGTACCATCCCTGTCTCAGTCTTATAATCAGGTATTAGAGACTCAGATCTTACATTAAAGCTACATTGTAAAGTACTTCTAATGACTATGCCTTTCCCTCAATAAGCATGGACAATGAAATATGTTTGTTGATTTTGATCTGGAGCATCTAGGTTATTTATTAAGGGTCTATGTTAAAGTAACAGGTAATCCAAAGGTGAGATAAGTACCTCTTACAAAAATTAAGAGACCTAATGAAGATGTATGAATGAATAATAGACTCATCTTTGCAAAAAGGTGAAATTAAATGCAGTCAATTTTCTGCAATTCTCAACCAATTTAGTTGTTATGTATCTCAGTTAAGTTACATCTAAAAATGATAGTTATGCCTGAGTCCATTTTTTTAATAATTTATCTTTGTTATGGATGTGGTTTTATAACTCATGAAAATCTTGTATTTGAAAGATTTCATCAAATGACTAAATATGTAAGTTTGGCCAAGAGACATAAAATATAATGTTTATAAATAGAAAATATGACCCATGATCATCACTAAGTAATGTTTTCAGAATTTCTTACTTTTGTAATGGTCCTTTTTTGATGAACCAGGCAAAATATAGAAGTGTCTATTATACTTAATACATACTCTCTTTGAATTCTCCTTGAAATGGGGCTTTTTCCCCACTTGATTACATGTTTTTTCAACTTTTTAGACTTTCTGAAGCCAAGAAGTTATGACTAATACCCACTGTCCCCTATTGTCAGGTTAGGTATTATATCATCTTTAAAAATTTCTTTCTTGCTTTTGCATTTTTTTGTGGCCTTTGATTGATGAGTGAATAGTTCCCAGAAATCCTGGGGATAGAATGATGCAAAGTATATGGAATATAATTTAATTATTGTTTAAAGAAACCAGTCAGGCCCTCCCTGATGGCTCAACAGGTTAAAGCACAGAAGTATGAAACTAGCCTCAGCCACTGCAGCATGATTTCGACCCACGGCCAGGGAGGTGACCCATATATTCCAGACCTCTCCTGTCTCACCTCCTGATTCCCTCAGCAGTGTATTTTGTCAATCTGCCTGTTCTGCTCCCCACTCTGTCTCTGGTAAAACCTCTCATTGCCCCTGCACCTCTGGCCTGTATCCCAGTTCTATATGCATAAATAAATAAATCTTTTTTTTTTTTTAAAAAGAAACCATTCTCCACATCAGACTTCTGAACTTCCCTAATCTCTGATTTTATTATTTCAGATGTATGAGATTAAACTGACAAAACAGAATAAAAATAACGAATAAAATTATTGAGGAAATGATTTTCTGTTTAATTTATCCATCTGAAAGACAACACATGAGAATGCTGAATTATAAAATAAGAAATAGCTCTGGTCACTGGGTGTAATTGAATAGTCAGAGGTTGTAACTATGGATTTTGGGCTAAATACATTTTCTCATTAAGATACCGTAACCATTGTCATCTATAGATTTATTTTTACCTCTATAACTGTATCTCAGTTGTCTGTGACCAAAGTGTTAAGGATTAAAAGCTCAGAATACTTTGAATTATTCAGAGCCTTAAGAAGGAGAAATTTCTAACTCTTCTATCTTGGGAAAGTGTTCACTTATTTTGAAGCTATTATTTTTTTGCTCTTGAATACGTGGTTAACTTCATTTCATTAAAAAAAATCAGTTGTCTGATTTTGAAGTCATTTGCATGATTTACAAGCCACATCCTTGTATTTCAGGCAGGGCTGATATAATTCTTCATAACTGTACTTGAAAACCGTGGTGTCAAGTATACCACAAAACCTCACCAAGATGAGGTCAGCTTGTTTGGAGTAGCACAGCACTGAGAAACTACTCATTACGTTCCCTATGGCTCTTTAATCTAAACAACAGAAACATGGCTCATCCATAATTACTTTTTATGATTTAAACTACTGAGAATTTTAATCCAAATATTTATTGAATAATACTGCAAGTTAACAACCCGCTACTTCCATTTGGAGAACATTTAAATTCAATCAAAATGAAAAAATACTGTTACTAAACATGTTTTATTTTTAAAATATGAAGTGCATGGGAAACATATAAATGAATTAGACAGAATATACTCCCTGTAATAAATGTCTTCTATGCATTTAATTAGTTTGATTTCTCTATGTATTAGAATGTTGTTTCATGGGCTTCCTTCAGGACTAATGAAAAATGTAACCCAACTCAGGGAATCTAAAGTCTCATTTTTTAAAAAAATTATTTATGCATACAGAACTGACCAGAGGTGCAGGGGTGTTGAGAGGATTCACCAGTCAGAGTGGGGAGCAGAACAGGTCGATCAGTGAAGTACAGTGCTAAGGGGCAGCAGCAGCAGAGACAGGAGAGGTCTGCTGCACCAGGAGGATCACCTCTGAGGCGGGGATGGAACTTTCACTGCATGGCTGCTGCTAGCTTTCAGTGCTGTGCTTTAACCTGTTACGCCACCAGGGAGGGTCCAAATCTCAGTTTTAACACACAGTTTCTTGCTTTGGCAATTTTGTAATTCAATGTACCTTGGTAATACTGTCTTTGCAAATCTTGTAACTCATATCTAAGGTGAGGGTAATAGAGATGAAGTAAACCTTCAGGTGTGTTGAATTTTCAAGAATTGAAAGATTTAAGTAAGGATTATCATAGAAAAATGTATATACAATAATGCTTCCTCCAAATGTAACATTTACAGATGTATTTCACATAATTGAAAGAATTTTTAAAGGAATATTCTAAACAACTCCATACTCATCCTGTGAAATATGCTACAAAAATATGAGCTATAATTGGGATTCACAATAGATTCATTGGAAAGTAATGGGAAAAATACTAATTGAAAAAAAATTATTTCCAAATTTATATCCTAAATTTGAAGTGATGTTGTATCTTAACAATTCTTCAAACATAGTGTATATTTTTGAATTAACAAAGAATTAGTAAGTCTGTGTTCTAGATTCTATAAGATGTCCTGGGAATTTGAGTAGGTATAAATATGCTTGACTTCCATAGCAGTTCTAAGTAAGTTTGCAGACATAGGAAAAACTTGATTATTTGTAACGTAAATGAATAGTTTTCTCGTACTGAGGATTTTCAGAGTTGGGAGGCTGCTGGTGTTGGCTCAGTGGCATATGAGTGATAAAACCATCCAGAGGTTTTTCTTTTCTGCTTACAAATTTTGGGTATAGATACCATGATCATGTTCAAGGCAGGAGAAGGGGAAGGAGCTCTGCTATTGTCACCTATCTTTCCTGTCAGGAAAATCATTGTTTTTTAGATGTCAATTGGCAAGACTGCATCTATTTATCATTGGTTAGAACTTTGTCACATGTCCACTTCTAGCTCAAAGGAAACTATAGTTTGAGATAGAGTGAAATGAGTATAAAGGTTATGTTTAAACTTGTCACTAGGTTCCACCATAATGCCACTGAAAAATAATTATTCACCTATGCTAAATGCTCATCTGCATGTTTCTGCAACTAGAAAATGATATAGTTGATAAACTTTCATATTCTCTAGATATTGTGGTATAATGGGGAAGGATTCCATGGGAAATTAGAATAAACCAATTAGGTAACAGAGGTTGTTAATACTCTAGAATTTTTGTATCTTTTTTTTGAAGAGAAGAGTAATTTTAGCATGAACAAAATAATTGTCTTTTGACTTTGTGTTAAATGTATGTATCTTAAATATACTTTCACTAGAAAATATATAGAAAGCAGGGAAGTAGTTTTTTATAGTTTTCTAGTCAAATAAGTAGGCATTAGACATAATTTTATTTAAAAACACTAGATAATTTTGTTTCCAGTAATAATGGTGTAATGATTAATGAAGGATCATCATTCAGAGAGGATAACAAATTCTCTATAAGGAAATGAACTACTTGATGGTGTTGGAGAGTGACCAAAAACAGACAGATACTGGAGGAGGACACATCCTTGAAAGGGGGACAATGCTTGGTGAATTTTGTAAATTTTCTACTTAAGATCATTCTCCATTGAATGATTGGAATGGTTGGAAATCAAGCAGCAAGTTGCAATATTATTGGCATGAGGACTCCTAAGATGAACTTTTCATTTGCTAGGGCAGATGAAAAGTGAAGGGGAAGATGCCTGGAAAGTAGGGAACTAATTGAGGTAGAGTATCAGACTGGTTGGTATATAACCCCTGTCTAAATCCCAAACTGAATATGTGGGGGATGAAGTAGACCTGGCACAGTACAGAAATGAGTGGAAATTTCACCTGTTTATGTGAGATCTAGAATTTGAGTCTCATGCTTACTTCAGCAACAGATAACCATAAGTGAGTCTCCAATCACATAGCGTCAACACTCTACAACAAATTATGCCAGAATCCAGACTATTCAGATACATATTTCATAACTGTGATGCAGAATTCATAATGCAAAAGTCATGAATCAAGAATATTAAGATGAATAACTCATTATAATCATTATAGAACAAGCATTACTTTCCATGTAAAGAATCAGGAACCATATACCAGATAAAGAATAAATAGAAACCAACCATAACATGATTCAGATGTTTGAATTCACAGACAGGTTCTTTTGAAGCTATTGTAAATATTTTCATGTGTCATAATGAATGAACAGATGGGGCATCTCAGTAGAGAAATGGAAACTTATAAAGAGGGTCAAATGGAAACTGTAAAAAATGAAAATACAGTATGTGAAATGAGAAAAAAATTATTTGGATTGGCTTAATATGAGATTGTACATGGCAAAGCAAAAATGATTCATGAATATTAAGAAAGAATACAAAAATCTGAAAATGAAAAGCAACAGTTTAGTGACCTATGGGGAAATTTTCAATTTTTAAAATTCATGTAGTTGGAATGGGAATGATTATCCTATATCAGTCCTGACTTTGCATTTTGGAAGCATATATCTCCTCTGGTTCTATAGGCATGCAGATGGAGAGAAACTTTAGGATAGAGGAATTTATCCTAATCTCACTCATATCTGATTTAGAGATTTTGTACTTTTAGACTTTAGCATAAATACTGAATACTGGAATAAGTTAAGACCTTTGGGGAGGTTGGGATAAAAAAATGTTATTTTGATATATATGACAGACTTGAATTCTGGGGTCCAAAGGGCAGAATGTCTCAACTGAGTATTATGTCTCCCAATAATTCCCATGCTGAAGCGCTAACCCACAATGTGATGGTATTTGGAGGTAATTCAGATTAAATGAGTTCATTCAGATTGTTCCCTGAGATGAGATGAGAAGATGAGTATTCTTATAAAAAGAGGAAGAAAGACCAGAGCTTTCTCTTCACTCCCCAATCAAGGACACAGGGAGAAGGCAGCTATGTTATTTGAAAACAATTGTTGTTTATGCTAAGTCTAGTGTTATCCTGCCACATTGTTGTTTTTATTTCCTTTTTTGTCCCCACCATTGTATTTATACAGCTACTACAAATAAATTCTTTTTTTTTTTATTGAGGTAACACTTTTATAATACTGTATAGTATTCAGTGATGTATCATGGTCCATTATTGGCTATTGTCTGTTGAAGTATTGCAACTCTGAAATGTTGGTTTCTGGGTGATCATGTCCATCAATTGCCTCTTGTGATGTGAAGTCTGAGAGAACGTGAATTATCAGTTTCAGCTCTGGTGGGGCCTCCCACAAAGAACTATGCTCTCAGTTTATTTTTGGTGAAAATTGCGCTTTTTATCACTATAATATTATTTTACTAACTTTGCTACTTTTCAAATCATGAAATTCAAGGATGCCAATTCTTTAGATAAAGCCAATTCTTATATATTATTTTTTAACATTTCTATTTTTCTTTAAATTGAGAGGTTCTGCTTGATGTATTTTTCTTTACTTGCTTATTTTCTCTCAGCATAATATAGTAAATTGCATTTGTCTAAGTCCTTATCTTATTGGCAAAAATTAAGTAAGAACAAGTAAGATTTAACTTGGTAGTATATTTGGCACAAAAAATAGAACTTAGTATTTTTAAAAATTTAGATGTTATATGTATGATTCAGATGACGTCTATTTGTCTAAAATATTGTTGAAAGTAGTTAAATTATTAGTAACAGCTGGGATTTATACTTGACTTGCCAGAAATTAGAAAAAAAAAATTGTTTTTCTACTGATGCCAAAGCTCTTATCATTAAAAAGTTCCCCAATAAAAGCTCATCACATTCATCATGACTTAATGTCACACGATATGTATTGAATAGAATTTCATTTTGTCTTATTCTGCCATGTCCATGTATATCACATGAAAATGTCTTCTCTTGGAAGAAAAGTGAACATCTGAAATATTTGTGTTATGAGCCAATAATTACATAGTGCCATGAGTCTGTGTGTTCCAAGACTACAATTTTGAAACACCTGCTCTGAACTTCAGGGTAGATTAGACAAATTTCTGTTGCAAAGAATTTTCTAGCCTCTATCACAAAGGAGTCTAGCAGTAACTCAAGGATCAGCCCAAAGGAACTTGTGCTGTTACCTGCCATATTTGAAATGAACAAGGGATAGTGAAGCCAGTTCAGGGCAAAACAATCAAATCTGCATTTAGAAAGTTCAGGCATTCCAAGCTATTCTTAGATATTCTGCCCTTGTTCTTAGCCTCAATAACATCTTACATGGGAGATTAATTAATTACTTAACTAATTATATATTTGAAAAGAATTACATGGGTTTTCTGGCACATATTTGTTTTACCACCAAAGCTGTGCTCTTGACACATTTGGTATGGGTACTCTTTTTTTTTTTTAAGGATTTATTTATTTATGCATACAGAACTGGGTACAGTCTAGAGGCACAGGTGCGGCGAGAGGAATCACCAGAGACAGAGTGGGGAGCAGAACAGGCATATTAACAAAGCACACTGCAGAGGGGAGCAGCGGGCGGGTCAGGAGAGGTCTGCTGCGCCATGTGGATCACCTCTGGGGCGAGAATGAACTCATGCTGAAGTGGCTTTAGCTTCTTAGTGCTGTGCTTTATCCCACTGCACCACCAGGGAGGGCCCCTGGCTACTCTTTTAATGCAATAAAATTTTCAGATTATTTGGAATTTCTAAGATTGATAAGAGAGAACACTATTAAAATAGTGACAAGTACCACAAGTAATAAGTCAAAGTTGTATGTCACATTTTCTCACTGATTTTTAAAATAATTACAAAGTACACACTCACCATTCAAATTTGAATGCTTTTGCACATATTTTGGCAGTTGACCTCTTTCCATTTTTAATTTTTTTAATTGAACTAACATTACATTATAACATGTGAGTTTCAGATGTGCATCACTGTAACAACATCTGTATATATTGCATTAAGTTCATCACTAAAAATTCTTTTCTGTTCTTCATCATGCAATTATCCCCTTTTATCCAGTTAACTCACTTGTCTTCCTCTTGCCCCTCTAGAAGCCACCAATTTGGTCCTAAGTATCTCTATCTCTCTCTTTGTGTGTATATTGTAATATATATAAAATGCAATGAGGTTTTCAGGTTTTATTTGGAATTTCTGAGATTGACAAGAGATAAGGAAATGTGACATATATTATCCATCTATATATCAATATCACATATATAGATACTATATATATTATATATATATATAGTGTGTGTATATATGTGTGTATGTGTGTGTGTAACATCTTCCTTATCCAATTATCTAATGATAGGTGCTTAGTTTGTTTCCATCTTTTATTAATTTGACATAATATCACAATAAACATGGGGCTGCATCTATCTCTTTGAATTAGTTTTTGTACTCTTCAGGTAAATACTGTGAATTGGGATAACTGAATTATTTGGAATTTCTATCTGTAATTTTTTGATAAATCTCCATACTGCACCAATTTGTATTCCAGGGGCCTCTTTTTAAGCTCCATGTCCTTCTGTCTCTACCCACAGACTATACTTTTTGAATTCATATCTCTCTTTAGTATATTCCTAGCTCAGTAGCAGAGGTAGATTTTCAGACGTAAGAATGAATTCCAGTGGTGTCACTGGATAAGACCCTTTTCCTCCATCTTCTCAGGAAACTGACCTGAGAATGCAGGAAGTATGGCTGCCAGCTCAGATCTTGGTGGTTTTATCAAAAATTCAACTGAAAATTCAAGGAATCGTTTCTACCTTCTTTGTTGCTTGATATTGAGAAACTCTCTTGCTTCCCTTTCATTTCTTGTAATGTAATTTCATTTCTTGTAATCCACTGTAAATGGATCGCTTCCATGATCCAGAATTTCTGGGGCAGCTGCTAAAAGCAACACTTGGAAAAGTCAGTTCACTGTGTTGACAACTTATCTCCTAATTTTCTCCAAGCAGTTCTGAGTTATTGGCAGTGGAGAATTGTGACTAGAGGCAGAAGGGACAGCTTCTTATCTCTTTTCATGGAAATGCATCTAAAAAGTTTTTTTTCCTCTATATCTGAACCTTACTTTGTTGTGGGTAAAAAAAGCATAATGTGAGGAGAGGTGTTAAGACAAGCAAATCATTATCAAAACAAACAGAGACTCACATATTTGAATTTTCCTGTGATTCAGAACATGTTTTTAGTAACATGAAATGGTAAATGGCTTCACTAGTTTTTGCCTGGGTTCCAAAACAGACTGATCTTTATAAGATATAATTGAGAAAATGACTTACAGGTCAAGTTTGGTCTTTGTAGTTGCACATTCACATATGGATCCTACTGCCAACAGGATTATCTTTGCCTAAAAGAAAGACAGCATTTGTTTTATAATTAAATCTAAGAGGGATAATCACAGAAGGAACTTATTGTAGCTTGTCACTTTTAATGATCCTTTTAAACAGTAGTGAAACTCAGGGAACGTATTTTTTTCTTTTTTTGAAATAAAACAACCTCAGGTTAAATCATAGCATGAAAGGATGAATACTGTAGAAAGGAAAGAGTGAGAAGAACGTTAGGGATACTTGGGTAATAGGCCATGAGAAATGAAACAAGATCATACACAGAATTATTTTATATAATTGTTTTAATAGATAAATTAATAGTTAATTATATATTTTATCTACTATTGTCTTTGATAGTCACATCAGACCTAAAAAGTTGATATTATTTTTTCTACTTTACAGATGAGGATTTGAGATACGGTGAGAGCAAATAACCCAACTGACAATACTAGTTGGTGGCAGATTGAATTCAGACCTGTTCCTTTTCTGCTTTCAAGAAAGGCAAGACTGAACAAAGACTAAAGAGTTGACTACTGGATCATCATCCCACTCCTTCCAGGTCTGACTCAACTTAAAATTTCTATGTATATTTTCTGTTATCTTTTTCAAGGTTATTTAATCAGATTAAACTGTAAGGGACTTTATATCCACTGACAGCATTTTAAGTGATGTCATTTAACAGTCAATACTAACTAAAAAAACCACTTGAAGGCAAATTAGTCTGATAAATTGAGAATTCAGCATTAAAGAACTTGTTTTCTAATGACTAGGAAAATTGTAAAAGAACCCTTCATTTTTATAATTGCAATTCCATTTTTCATGGCTAGCAATCATATTTCTTTCTCTGTGTTATGGCAAGTCACTTATGTATTTTAAATGTTTTGAGAGCCTAGAAATTACCTTTCAAATACAAAAAGTAAGTCATTTTGCTAAAGAAATCCTTGTGGACGCCATTCTGTTTCATTTTACTAGCCTGTGTATCAGTGTTATTGGTGAACGTGGATAAAGGAGATGCCTGATTGTAAGATGAATGCTGGTGACCGAGGCAGGATGCACTGTAGCATGCTTCTCTGCACACAAGGGACATTGAACTCATGAGACTGTCTCCAGACTTCTAATTCTTAAGCAAAGCCTCTGATCTCTAAATAACTGGTTTCTGCTTTGATCTAGCATTTCAGAAGCAGATCATGACAACTTTGACTTATTACTATATTTATTGCTGAGCTTACACATGTTGATTTTTGTTCAGATTTTCTAGACACTGAATAAGCTTTAGAAAAATCTTATTCTTAAACCACTCTTTGAAAAACAAACATTATACAAAATTATATAAAAAGAACTTGGTATCATTAGTCACCACAGTCATCCAACAATCAGTTATGTGGTTCATTTTTGTGGAAGTTCACAGGAGTATAAATGCATTTAAGTTAATGTACTCTGTATGATGAAAAAATTACTAGCCCATTACTGTGAACACTAGAGTTCTGGGGAATTATTCTTCCTACCACAAACTGAGTGTATGCCCTGGGTAATTTAATGAGTCTCTGATTTTTAGGTTCTTATTCTGGGTGGGAAGTTTATGGGTCTGGGCCAGCAGCAGTAATTTGTTCTCTTCTCTTCTCTACTCTATACTTACTCAGTGCTATGCACTTTCCAATTCTCTCTTTTAATTACCATTGATCCCTCTTTCTGGGATGCCTTCTGCTCTTGCTGGAACCCCACCCAGTATTTCTTGCAGAGTATCAATAAAGAAATAATTATACCAAGAATGCTGGAACATTGTACATGAATCACTAGGAGGTAATAGTAAGTTAACTAGATATTAGGTCTTGAAATGATTAATTACCAAATTTCTACTGAGAAATTGCCATGTGCCAAACACTAAGCTGAAGATATGACTGGGATCAAAGATGATCCCAGCCCTCATTTGTTTAAGAGGTATTGTGGAAGGCAGAAGTGAGTTAATAAGAAGTCTATGCAGTTTTCTCTGTGAAGTCTGAAAGGATGGCAGAAATAGTATTTTTCTGAAGTAATAGGAGAACAAGTATTTTCTGGATAGTCAAGGACAAATATTTGGTGAAATCAGTTATGCTCTAAATACTGTGCCATTGCAGAAGTTGTAAGGAATTTGCTGTCTATTTTCACCAGCCAGGAGGACATTTTATTCTTAATTCAAGTATATCTTGCTGCATATAAGCCAGGGAGACCACTTGATGTGATGCAGAAACTGTGTATTTAAGTAATGTTTATCAAAGATATAAATACACAGAGTTTTAAATATCAAATGGTGACTCAAAGTTTGTAACAAAAATGGCAATCTCCCACTAAATCCTACCCATCATCTGTTTTTACAAGAAAAAAAATCATGAGTGAATTCTTTCAGTTTTTATAGCAGCTTGTTCTAATATTTATCTACATATTTTAAAATAATATATACTATTTGTATACTTCTATATTTTATATAGTATATATTGACTATGGAAGTAGATAAAGATTTACTTTTTTAATAGTACTACTTTGCTTCCCTTTTCTAAAAGTTGCATGATTTTTATTTTTATTTCTAAAAGTTGCATGATTTATGACTAAATAAATATTGTGTTTATGTTATTATGACATTATAATGACATGTTATTGCTAAGGGAAATATATTTTTGTTTATCTGGAGCTAATACTTGCTTCATACTTTAATGTATGCTATTTTATGTGTGCACTATTTTTTCTTATGCATTTATTTCTTTTTATAGTATTTCAATCAGATTTCATTAGAGTGATCAAAAAATTGGAGTGACTTAATTAAGGTAGAAGTTTACTTATTCCTTGGAAAATGGAGTCTGTAGGTAAACAGTTTAGAGTGTATCATAATGATTTTCAGTGTTTAGGCCTTTATTTTACATGCTCTCCTATCTTCTGCCGTATGCTAAAAGATGAACCACATGCTATCTATTGCCCACATCACATCCTTAAGTAGCAAGAAAGAAAAAAAGGAAACAACCTTCTTATTCTAAAAAGCCATATGATTAAGAATATGGAAAATATACTATGGCACATTTACAGTTTGTGCCATACTTCGCAAATATGCCAATAAGATTATTAAACCTCCCAACATTGTATTTCATAGAATTGGACATATTAACTAATCTGTCAGTATCTTCATAGCTGAAGAATTACTTATAGGAGCTTTAATCTTTCCATTCCACATTGATTTTTTTTTCTCCCTAAGAGTGGTAGTACCCCGAAACATTTCTGGTGAATCTTTGCTAATACCCTGGATGATAGCTCTTGTTTTAGATTCTTTGTATTCTTCCTTCTGTTTTCTTATTCATTTTGATAAAACACATCCTTCAGTAGTTTCCTAAGAAAGTTACATAAAATGGGACATTTCTTGATTTTTAGCTGTAAATATAAGATTATTTTAGGCTTAAACTTGATTTATAGTTGACTGAATAAAATATTCTAAATTGAAATTTATTGTTTAAGTTTTGAAGATTATGCAATGAAATAACACTCATAGTTTTGAAATATCATTGAGTTTCCTCATAAATAACACAGAACAACTAGAATGGAGAAAATGAAATACAATAGACAACATCTACAACAAAACTAGAAAGCAAAGATTCTACTAAATACCAAAAAATGCAATAGACTACCTCTAAGTATGGAATGTATGTAGTAACAGAACCAATTTAAGAGGAAGAATATGATACACAATATGATTTTTGATGATCCAGATCCAATTATCCTGAATTGTAACTGAAATTATCAATGATGTGGCAATGATATATCTTAAAATTACATATTTGCTAGCTCTGTCAACTGAAAAAGTCAAGAAACAATGAGCAACCCAGTATGAATGTACCCCTCTAGCATATATATTTAGCATGTGTTGTGTGCATCCTATGAGATTTGCTCCTGGTCTCATGTCTGCTTCTGCATTGCCTCCCTCCACCCCCATCTGACTGCCCTTTTTCAGGGTCTAGGTTCTCAAAAAAAAAAAAAAAAAAACTGTCTAACTTTCCCAGATTTGATGAATGGTCCAAAATTCTCCAGAAGGCTGCGAAACGCATGGACACCAGGGAAGAGAGCATCCTATCTCTGATGGCATCCGGCAGTAATGCTCCGTGCTAGGAAATTATTGTGGCTTTTAAAACTCTACTTGTCAGGGATCTTCTGGATTACCTGAAATCAGAACCAACTGGAAAATTTGAAAAATTGATTGTGGTTCTGAAAAAACCCATTCAGTTTTATGATGACTATGAACTGAAGTATTCTCTTAAAGGATATGGGGCAAATGAAAAGTCCTGACAGAAATTATCACTTCAGAGACACTGGAAGAACAGAGTCAGAAAGCAAGTGTATGAAGACGAATACATGTCAAGCCTGGAAGAGGGTGTCAGTGGCTATTCTTCAGACTAGTGGATACCCAGGTGCCAGAGTTGGTGAAGTTCAGGTTACGAAGTTTCCTAGGCTTTGTTTCCAATTGGAGAACTTACATGGGGTGCAGGTGAAGGCAATTTTGTCACATCTTAGGAATAGTTTGTCTCATTTGAGAATGCTATCTGACAAATACAAAACTGTGTCATGATTTCAAATTGAGAAAACCATTGGCTGAGAGTAATTTTGAGCAATTACTCCTTATTGTTGTGAAATTTATTTGAAGTATACCTTCCTACCTTGCAGAAACACTTTGCTATGACGGGAACTGGGATTGATGATGACACTCGTATCAGAGTTGTGGTTTCCTGAACTGAGATTGATGCTTAACACTTCTCTTCATTCCATGATTAGTGGTGAATCATTTGGAGACCATGAGAAAAATCCTTGATTTTAGTAGGTTTGTGCCCTTCAGCTCTTCTGGGATTTCCAAATATACTTTATTTTGCCTGCTCTCCAGAGAATAATCATACTGTCAATGAGGGTAGCAGAGGTGATATAGATCTTTGATTATATCTTTGTGATTTTCAACTGGTTCTAAGATTGTGGGCTCCATGCCCTCTGCCCTGAGGTAGATCTGAATCTTTTAACTCCTGAGATTTTGTCTCTTTCATCTGTCATCAAATGAACTGAAAATCTGTAATTCCTGAGCTTTCTAGAGCAGTAATAGTAAATAAATTTTAACATGTGTGTATAATGTTCTTTTGATGATAATCACCACCAAAGATTTGTTGATATAGACGCCTTTTGGTAAGAGTCACGACTCCATGATCACTTAAGGCCAACAATATGGAAATTACAGGTTTTGAGGCAAGGGTTTCAGCATCTCAGAGTTAACATTGATTTGATGGAGCCAGTTGGAATGTCTAGTAATTTAATCTTTATTTAAGTAGAATGTCAAGCAGTTTCTGAAATAAACTATACAGCTATTTGCAACACCTCTTTTCTCCAGCCCAAAGTCTCTTGTCATGTCAGTGAAGACAGCTCACGAGTAGCGTCATACTATTGAAATAGTACAGTGAATGGATGTAGATGGTCTCATTATTACTAACAATGGTAAAATGAGATGAATTCAACAACTATTTCAAGAATCTGGCAGACATTAGTGATTCTTGTTCATATTAGGCAGGATTATTTGATTATTGCACTAGTGATTCTCAAGTTCTGATGGTTTAACATAACATAGTGATGCTTCAGTCCAGTGTGGGTTGCTGGCATGTCCTGTGTTTTGTACTGACTATCACGATCAAAACTCTACATTGAAAGCTTATTTTGGATGAATTAAACTTGTTTTGAAAACTCATTTTGGTGAAATTGTGGATGTTAGGTATTAGAACTTACTGATAAGAACATGTACAGGAAAATGTCAGCGAAATTATTAATATGAACACATAAGACACTTCTATCATTGACACCATTACAACAACAGTGGTGCCAATAATATAATGGATATCTAAACTGTAAATATAAAAAGTTCGGGAGGATTTATTGAGAGTGTTTAGTCTTGGGCCTTAACTCTTGCTGAAACATGGCAACTCTTTGGTGGCAGTGGGGAAAATAGTACAACATCACAATGAAGGAGATTATCTTGCCCACCAACACCAGTTCCTACATTCTGCATCAAAATCTATCAATAAGGGACTTTCACTTTGCATCACAGTTGGATGTCAACTTCTGGCTGATTAAGCCTCCTCTCTTGATGCCCAGTTGGCACTTCAACTGAATTTAGGCTTTATGTCTTTCATCTCCCTCTTTGTCTGGAACAATAGTATAATTAATCTAACATTGATATAGAATATGCTATTTTGTTATTGCTTGTTAAGAGACATCTGATATGCTATTAACTTGTATGGCTATTGCTATAAACTAACTCCTAGTGAATCCATGTTAAATAAATTGTTGGGAATGGAAATATAAGCCACATCATAAACTCTTAACCCAACAAGAACTCTTCTTTTCATGGAACTTGGCTGTTAGAGCTATACCATCTTTCAATCATTTCCCCTTAAATTCATGAAGCAGGAATGAGCTTTGCACCTGCAATTAAATGCTTTGTTCAGGGATGAGAACATACTATTTTTGCTCATGGACTACCAGCCAGAACTAGTTAATGTGGTCCTGCCTAATAGCAAGAGGAAGGAAATGTATTCTTTCATGTATCCAAGAGGTCAAGGAAGCAATGGTCAGCTTGTCACACTGTTTAAGAAGGAGGTTGACGATCAGTATACTGATAGAACAGCACTTTATATATTTTTATATTTCTTATTTTATCATAGTGTCCAATTCTCATGGAGCTGTTTATATTAACACCCCAGTCTTAGCTTTTACAAGCAACATTTTGAGATATTTTTACTTTCTTTTGATCTCTCATCGGTAATGACATAAATATGATAACATAGATTTGCTTTGCATTCATTTTTAATAATGCTGTCCTTCTAATCTTTGAAATTAGATATTTGCAATATTGTAAAGGTAGGACATGAAAAAGAAGGTGAAGTTTATTTTGCAATGTATTTAAACTTGATTTTAATCTCAAAGGAATCTCCTATCTTCATCTCTTACACTAAATGTGTTTCTCTAATGGCATTTCTCCCAGTAGACTAGTAAATGTTTTCAATTCCATCTGGACTCAATTCTAAGCTGTGTCACTGATGATACTGTCCAGACAATAATGCAGATGGGATTAGAGAAAAAGAATGTCTGTATTCATACGCACAGGCTCTCTTACACAACAGAAGACCTATAATCCAATATTGTCTATATAACATGCTCCATGTGTTTGAGTGGGGGCAGAGTGTGATGGGTATTATTGGAGATTTACCTACTTGTTTTGGGGACAGCATGAACTATACATACTGTCTGTTAACAGTGTATATATTTGAATCATGGCTGCATTTGATTCTGTTCATTTTATTAGATTAAAATACAAAACATTTTTAGAACACAGCTCACAACTGAAACATCTGAGCACATCTTATATGCCAGAGAGAATACTAAGTGCTTCATATAATATAAAAGTCCTAAAATGGTCTGTGATGTTACTACTATTATTATTTGCTCATTTGGAGATAGGTAATAGATGCAGGAAGGTGAGTAAAGTGCCCTGCTCACATAGTTGTAGTGAGGGTCTTACTCAGACATTTAGCTTTAGAACTAATAGCAAATCCTACCCACCTGAACCTTGTCATATGGGTCCATAAAATTGGATGTCCTATTGGAGTTTTGTGAAAAGTGGTATTAATATTTAAACATAAGGAATACTAAATTTTTAGTATTTCCCATGGAAAAACAGAATGGACTTTTAAAATCTCTGACCCTGATTCATGGTAAAGAAAGATTAAAAAAAATAAAAAGTTAGACTAGATGTAGTTTAAGGTTCAAAATAGTACTTAAAAAAATAAACTTCTGATTCTGCCTGGCTTTTAATTCTGACTCACCACCAAGATATCCTCAGCATTCTACCTTAGTTCATTGTTCCTTCTCTTCTTAACTCCACTCCCCTTCTGATTTCTAGGATTTGTCATTGGTTTGTTTTTGTCTGAGCCTTTGTTTTGTATCTCTATATTTCACATTCAAGTGAAACCAGCTGGCAGTTCTCATTTTTCTGCTGACTTATTTTACTTAGCATTATCCCTTCCAGTTATATCCATGTTGTGGCAAAAAGGAAGAGTTCATCTTTTTTTTTTTTTTTTTGTAATAGCTGAAAAGTACTCTCTAGTGTATATATACCACATTTTTCTTTCTTTACTTTTAAAAGATTTATTTTTATTTGATGATACATTCAAGAACTGGGGTGTAGGCCAAAGGTGTGTGTGTGTGGGGGGGGCGGGTGGTGAGAGGATTCACCAGAGACAGAGTGGGGAGCAGAACAGGCCGACTGACAAGTACACTGTTAAGGGTAGCAGTGGGTGGGCCAGGAGAAGTCTGCTGTGCCATGTGGGTCACCTCATACACAGTGGCTACCAAAAGCTTCATAGTGCTGAGACAATCCCTGCATGATCAGGAAGGTCCCAATATACCACATTTTTCTGATCCACTCATCTGTCTTTGAGCACTTAGGTTGTCTCTATAACCTCTATAACCTATTGTACATAGGACCGCAATGAACAGGACTGCATACATTTCTTTGAATTATTCATTCCTCAGGTAGATTTTGAGGAGTAGAATTGCTGGATCATATGGTATGTCTGTTTTAATATTTTGATAAATCTCCACACTGTGTGTTCTAACAGAGACTGTAACAGCCTACATTCCCATCAACAACATGCGAGGCTTCCTTTCATTCCATGTCCTCACCAACAATGAGTTTTTCTGGTCTTTTTGATATGTGTGGGTAATTCTCACAGTGAATTTTATATGTGTGTGTAATTCTCACATTGGTATCTCATTGTGGTTTTGATTTGCATTTACCTGATGCTAAATGATGATGAGGGTTTTTTCATGTATTTGTTGGTGATTTGTATGTATATGCTTGGAGAAGCATCGTTTGGTTCATCTGCTCATTATTTTATAGGGCCACTTATTTTCTTATTGTTGAGTTGCACTGGATCTTTATATAAGTATATATTAGTATCAACCCATTGAAGAGACAGAATTGTTACTAGAGTGACTGAAATCTGATCACTATCTACTTGGCCTTGAAATTTCTTTTTATAAATTTTAAGTTGCATGGTAACAACTTCATTTCTAGGTACTATATGATCTGTTAGCCTTTATTGAACATTCTTATGGGTCAAAGAGCTTCTCATTACTACACTGTGTTTGCAGCTGAAGTGGCTCTGGATGATAGGCACTGCCATCTGGCTTCTGCAATCCCATGATTGCTATTAAAATAAGAACATAATTCCTATATAGCATCTCTCTGTCATCTATGATCTATAGGAAACAGACTTCACAGAATCATCCAGTGATGTTGCCTTCCTCACCAATGCATTTCTTAATGCCTTGTGAAAGGGTATCTCCTTAGTCCTCCCAGAAGTTTTTATCATGGATTTGCTGAGCAGGTTGCAAGCAGTCTCATCTTTATGGGATTTTGGATTCCTTCCTTATAGAACATTTAGATTTTCAGATCTGACACTTCAATTTCTTTAATTATAATCCTATAAATCACAGTTGAGTCTAAGCTCAACTTATCAATTTAGCATACTGTTACTGTTATTCACATACATTTAATTATAAATTGGAGTCATGGCACTATATCAATTTAATTTTTCCATTTTAATGTAATATTAGAACCCATTCATTTTTATGTTCTCCAGATTCTTGCTGATTCACATTGCCAAGATCCTGCTTTTGGTTTGAAGACTCTTTCCATTTGAGCTGGACCTTATTTTTTGATGAGGCTCTGCTGAGATTCAACTTTCATTACAGACCTAGAGCCAAAGCAGGATGGCTGGGATGCATCATCAGAAGAAAAAGCATTTTCTTGCTAATCAGTTGCCCCTGGTGTTAACTGGGGAAAGTTGACAGGAGGGATAGGACTGCTTCTGCTAATAGAAAAAGTCCAGGGTGATTTGAAGACTCATATTTCTTAGTCTTGTCTTGTCTGTCCAATGATCTCATCCCATGTCTCTTGGTTTTGCTGCTTTCCCACAACATCCCTTGCATTGGCATGCATCCTCCATATAGCATTGACAAACAAAGACATGTCAAGGCTACACATTCATATGTAGTTTCAATTTAGAAAAGAAAGGTTGACTGAAGAGAGTTTAGTAAAGGACAAAGACATGGGCAAAGTTAAAGGAACTGGGAAGTGACCCAAAGTACCTAGTACCAACTCTAGGTCTGAAAGAGCAAGTTAACTAAGTAGTGAACAGAAACTACAGGAATTTGCAGCTGGTACACAGAACAAATTGATAAAAGTGTCATACTTGTGCTCCAACAAGGGAGACCTTTGAGAAACAATGTACTCTTCTCTTACCCTCTTTATTAATTCAAGTCCCCCAAAAAGGAGACACCAAGATAGGATTAGACATGCTGTAGATTTATTGGGAAATGTCTATGAGAGAAAATAGGGAGGGAACCAGAAGAGGCTGTGAGATTCATTAGACCCATCAAACACCTGTGGAGAGAAAGGAGGGAGATTTAGTATGGCGACTCAGATGGTGACATAGTTATAATAAAATTTTGAAAAAGACATGGAAAGGCCCTGAGGCTGAAGCCTCACATCAGAGGAGTCATAGGACTTGTACGAATGGGCTTTCCTTAGTTCCTTAGCTATGATCAATGATTGTCTAATCATAGCACATGGGAAATATGCAGATGTTGTGGTAGATTTAAGAATCTACCAACTGTGGCTATTAATTACGTTTTCCACAGTTGGAGATCTGAGAGATGTATTTTCATAGCTGCCATACTCACTAGTGGTCAGCCATTGACCTATAGGGTGAAAGAATCAAGTTAACATGGCTTGTAAAAGCCTTATCTCCTAAAGAATTCAAAGTAGGATGGTGCTGAGTAGATTACTATAAAGTAAAAAAAAAAAAAATTCCATTAGTCAAAAAAAAAAAAAAGAAATTTTCAGACATGTAGAAAACCTTAAGACAATATGAATAGTTGTCCTTAGAGGTTGAGTTCAATTTAGAGGTCAGGCAAGGTGCAATCAACTAATTAACTATTAGTAATCAAGTTTGAAAAGAAGGGAACTTGCTCAACTGCTGGCAGTGATGAAATCTTGTGGCAAGGAGAGGAGACAAAATTCCAAGTGTGGTATAGATGGTACTCAAGAAAGTGACAACATATGAAAAGTTCACATGAAAAGACGTAAGGTTGAGACATTTAGAAGCAAATGAGACCAGCTTCCTTAAGTAAGCCAGTCTCCAAGAGAATGGATAGCCTTTCCTTAGAGAATCATGGCATTCTTAGTGGAATATGGGCCAGTGAGACTTGATGTTTTAGAATATTTTAAGTCATTGAGCATTTATTTTGCTAAGAGAATTAGAACACTTACCTTCTTGAGATAAGAAGAAATAGCAGGAGTGAATTAATCAGATTTCAAGCTTTCCCTGCCTGTGCGGAATGATGGGCCTTCATCAACTCTTGATAATTTGTCTAGTATAGGGACAATTCTAGCCCAATGATAAACATTTCAAAATCTCCCCAAAAATATTTGAGAGAGATTGATGAATTTAGAGCAAAAGTCTATAAGATCTGTCTATATCTTATACTCAAAATAATAGTCTGAACCTCAAATGATTGATATGCAGAAGTTTGTAGAACTTTTTTCACTTTTCATACAAGGAATCATAAGAATCAGGAAAAGAAGCAGGTAATAGAGAAAATGGCAAAAGCAGGTGATTAAGTTTCTTAAATCTTATACCACTCTTTGTTTAGGGTCAGTAAGGTCAGTAGGGTCAGTAATACCAAAGGACAGGAATACCATAGTTAAGGGAAAGAGATTCAAGGAACTGAAGAAGATTGATTTGTCTAGTAAGATATGATGGACGAATCAGCAAGAGGTACAGGTTCATTGGAAAGGAGAAACACAATAACAAATGAAATCCTGGCAGCTCTTTTCTTCAATGAATGACACTGTGATGAAGTGTTTCCTTTAAAAAAAGAAATGTGAATCCTGTGGTCAAGTCAGTGTTACTACCAGTATAGTGATTTATTATTTAATTTCTAAGGTTTTCTACTTATGGCTTTTGGGGGAAGGTAGGGAAGTAAACATTTCTTTCATAGTATATTTTATATTTCAATAATTAATAGCATTTTGCAGCCATTTCATTAATGAAAAAGGATCATCCAGTGAATATTCTAAGATTTAGAACAGATGAGAATTTCCAATATTAAAATACTTTAGTATTATAACAAAAATACCTATGGAAATTTACAGCTTTGCTGTTCTGTGACACTTTTTGGGAGTAAAGTGTATAATACAACACACATGCTTGTGAGTATAATACTCATTTTAGATTTATGATTTGTTTAGTAATATTTCTTAGAATAATTTTTGTAGCTGACAATTTCATGTAACTCAATTATGGGTGTCATTATAGATGTCTTTTTTAATAGATTGTATTTTTTACTCTAAATGTTCCCTTTTCTTGTTATCTTGATTATATGTCAGTCAAGTTTTCCTGACAATGAAACTACACGAGAATATTTCCTTGCCAGTTACATTGCCCTGGACTAAGGGCATTTATCTCACTGAGTCCAGGACAATAGTAACTGGCAAGGAATTATTCTTGTTGAATGAATGACGGTATGAATGGCCAAACAAAATAATAGCATGATGGAAACTATTGGGTTACACAAAAATGAAGAGTTTAAAAATATTTATGAATCTGGATTACAATCTCTCTAAGACATTTGTTACATAGAGTGTTTCATTGACATTATAATTCTGTTTTACTTTTAGTTTCAATGTTGTAATACATTTAGCACTTATACACTTATTGTTGCAATATTTACTTAAATTCTTCAAATCATCAAAAGTAAGTCTGAATTGTCCAAAAGCTAGGATTTTCTCTAATATCTTAATTATAAATAATGGTGTTTAACTATAATTCATATTGTTATATACATCATATCAAATGAAACAAGTAGGGTTTTATAAGCACCCACTCTATGGTAGTTGGCATTGAAGTGGTAAATTGTTGAGTCTTTTCCTGTATTACTATTCCTGGTATAGAGAGCTTGGGAATTACAGAATTTCAGTTCATCTGAAGACAGATGATAGAGACAAAAATCTTAGGAGTTAGAGGCTTCAAATTCACTCCTGAGGAAGTGGAGCCAACAATCTCAGAACCAGTTGAAAATCACCAAATTGATAAGTGTTCATAAGGTGTTCATCTTTTTGAGTTAATGGTTTTGTTTACTTTGGGTGGATATGAAGACGTAGAATTGCTCGGTTGTATGGCATTTCTATTTTTAATCTTTCAAGAACACTCTACATTTTTCTATAGTGAATGTACCAATTTATATTCCCAGGAATAGTGCACAAGTGTTCTTTTCTCCACATCCTTGCCACAACATTTGCTATTTCTTATCTTTTTGATAAGAGTCATTCTAACAGTATGAGGTAATATCTCATTGTGGCTTGGATTTGCATTTCTCTGATGATTAGTGATGTTGAGCATCCTTTTATGTATGTGTTGGACATGTTATGTCTTTGGAAAATCATCTATTCAGATTTTCTGTCCATTTAAAAATCAGATTATTTCTTTTTTGCTATTGAATAGTATGTGTCCTTTCTATATTTTGAATTGCTTACCAAAGATAGGATATGCAAGTATTTTCTCCCATTCAGAAGATTGCCTTTTGATTTTTTGTTGTTTATTGTCTTTACTGTGCAGAAGGCTTTTATTTTAATGTAGCCAAACTTGTTTATGTTTGCTGCCTGTGGTTTTGGAATCAGATTCATAAAAACCATTAAGCGTGAAGTCAAGGTGTTCATTGCCTGTGCTTTCTTTTAGGTCTTTTAGGTTTTGTATTCAGATCTTTCATCCATTTTGAGTTAAGTTTTGTGGACTGTGTAAAACAGTGGACTATTTAACTTTTAATTTTAATTTTTTTGCATGTGTCTGTCTAATTTTCCAACATCATTTATTGAAGAGACTGTACTTTCCCTTTGTATATTCTGACTCCTTTGTAGTAAATTAATTGACAAATGTGGGTGGGTTTATTTATGAATTTTCCTCTCTGTTCTGTTGATCTTTGTGTGTGTTTATACAATATCATACTGTTTTGATTAACATAGCTCTAGCTATTGAGGTCTTTTGTAGTTCCATACAAAATTTAAGATTATTTGCTCTATTTCAGTGAACAATGTTGTTGGCATCTTAATAGAAATGGCAGTGAGTCTGTATACTGCTTTGGTAAAATAACTATATTAACATTGCTGATTTTTCCAACTTATTAGCATGAGAAATTTTCTATTTCCTTGGCCTTCTTCAGTTGCCTTCAAGTATCTCATAGTTTGCTGAATACAGGTACAAAGAATTTAAGTGATATTTAAAAGTCACATAAATAGTAATGGCAGCTCCAAGAAATTTATTTTGGATTTTTTGTTAGCTTAGTCCATTTCCTATGTGATTATAGCTCTTAATTTCACAATTTAGTTTATATATGAACATAATATTTAGGTAGGAAAAATGGATTTTTAAAAAGATTTAATTTATGCAAACAGATCTGGGGAAAGGTGCAGGTGGTGAGAGGCTTCACCAGAGACAGAGTGGAGAGCAGAACAGGCAGATCGACCAAGTACACTGCTGAGGGGAGCAGAGGGTGGTTTTGTTCTTAGCAGACAACCGAGCACATGGCCAAGGCTGCATTTTTCCTATTTGACCACCTGCTAGGTGGGTCAGGGGAGGTCTGCAGCACCCTGTGGTCACCTCCTGGGGTGGGAATCGAGCTCATGTCGAAGTGGCTGTAGCTTCCCAGTGCTGTACTTTAACCCGCTGCGCCACCAGGGAGGGCCCAGATATGGATTTTTTAATGAAAAAGAAAACAAATTAAATTTTTGATAAATTTGGCTGTGGTATATAAATTTGCTTTGATTAGCTTATGGTGATTTAGTGAATACAAGAAAGCAGGAAGATGTATAACACATATCAAATTAAGGATACTGAGTTGTGTTACTATAGAATGCAGTTTTAATTAACACTATCTCTGAAATTTTTTTTTTAAAGATTTATTTATTTGTGCATACAGAACTGGGGTACAGGCCAGAGGCTCAGGGGCAGTGAGAGGATTCACCAGAGACAGAGTGGGGAACAGAACAGGCAGATCGACGAAGTACACTGCTGAGGGGAGCAGCAGGCGGGTCAGGAGAGGTCTGCCACACCATGTGGTCACCTCCGGGGCAGGCGGGAATTGAACTCATGCGGAAGTGGCTTTAGATTCTCAGTGCTGTGCTTTAACCCGCTGTGCCACCAGGGAGGGCCTATCTCTGAAATTTTATCCCTGTAACATAAATATGTATACATGTGTGGGTATTTATATACACGCACATATATATTTACATGTATATATATTACATATACATGTACAGACACATATACACACATAAGTATATACACACACACTTAAGAAAAGTCAATTCCACTGCTTTGGCTGCAATAAATCAGTTTTGAAATTAAATAATTTCTGGGGTTCTTTATGAAATTGTTTATTAATCTTTATTAAGATAAGGGCAGCCTAAATACTATCTATGGGTTTTCAGATTAATTAGATTTATGTCTATGTCTTTCTGGTATAGAGACATCCAGCTCGGTAAAATAAAATGAATCATTGAAACTTTCTGGTCCTGCTGTTGACTTTTGGAAAGTCAGTGTTGCTAACAGGCATTTTTGCTTTTCTGCTTGTGAACATAGCTTTTTATTTCTAAAAACTGTAGAGCAAATTGATATGTGGAACGTGTGTGATTGTCAAATGTGGAACATAGAACATTTAACCTAATGAGAGCTTTCACTTCCCAGGGTGACCTGTTTGTACTCCGCGCCAAAGACTGCTAAGAGGTCCACAGCTGCTTTCATTTTGTCATTTCAGACATGAAGTGCAACCCCGGCGGCAGCTGCAGAGCCGCCTGCCCCCCTCTCACCTGCTCTGCATATACTCAAGAAAGGGCTCTTTAATCTCAGGGCTTGAGGAAAAAAATAAGACAAGCGAAGGGGCCACAGAATCCTGAAATGAGTCTCAGGAGCCCAGCAGGTGGTGGTCAAGAAGAAGCCATGAAAAAATGAAGGCATAGGGTTCAGATTCTTTTCAAGGCTATGCGTGATTAGCAACGTACATGTGGGTTACAGCTGTCCCTTAGAGAAGATCATGTTTTTCATCTCCAGGAACGAAGGGCAGCTTTCCATCTAGTGAGTCTGAAAGACTCTCTTGGCAGATTGTTTTGTTATATGTTAGATATATCCACTAATAATGTAGTTTTTTTTTT
>NW_004567102.1:29151672-29193159 GCF_000260355.1 Condylura cristata
AAAGTTTGTAATAGGAAATGAGATTTATTTTCTTTCTTTTTTACTTTATCAAATATGGTCTTTATTAACTCTTGGATAAGACCTCTCTCTGTGTTGCATCAATCTCAAGAAAACCTGCGGGTGGTGGTACCTGTCTGTCATTCTACTTCCAAAGTAAACTCACTGGATATTGAAGCAGAAGCAGAAAAGACAGGCAAAGGTCAATACCAAAGAAAATGGCAGCAGCTGTAGCAGGGTTTTAAAATACTTCTAAAATAACAACAACACTGGAAATGTTTAGGGATTCCTGACTAGAGGAAAGTCAACTTTCTAGATTCTGTGGCATCACCAATAGTTTGCATGACTTCCAACCCATCATAGCTAATGAAAAATTAAAGGAATTTGATTTTTTTTTCTTCTCAGGCATAGTTTTTGTAGGTGTTTAGTGTGTTTGCATCCTGTGCATGTTATTTCCTGTGGGTATCAGGTAGTTAAAGTAGAGAAGCATCATTAAAATAGATTATCTCCTTTTCTAACTCCAGTTTGGGAATTTTCGGTGACAAAATTTGTTTTACTGATTCCCTTATCCCTAGCCTGTAGTAACTAGCAATTGAGGAAAAAAGTGCTGTAAATAAAATGTTAGGCAGATGTTCAAGATATATTTAAATAGTGGTGTGTTAAGCCAATCTAGGTGCTCTTTCAAGTAGACACAAAATGTGTCTGTTGCTTCTGTAACAGTTTCAGGTGGTATTTGGAGTTAGTTGGACCAGAGTATAGGTTCAGTCAGTAAGCCAGGCTGGCAGAGGCTCTGTCATCTTCCAAACGTGACTTGTAAGGACTTTATCCTCTCAGCCCCAGTTGGCCAAGATAGGGGAGGAGTTCAGAGAAGTGCTCTGAAGAACGGAATGCACACAAGTGAGAGATTCTTCCAGCCAGACCAGAAGGATCACACATCACTTTCACACATCTTCCATTGCCCAGAACTTAGTCACTTGGGAGCACAGACCTTTTCGAGGGCTAACATTTGAGAACATGAATTTAGCAAGATGTTAACGTGACTTCTTTTCATACTAGGCCAACTATTAATTAAATTTCTATAAAACCATGCAATTGTTGGTGAATGTGTCACTTTACATCTTCAGAAATAAAGCCACTTTTGGTCTATTATGACATACTTTTCAAGTATTGAAATCATAACAGAAGATAACTAAAAATATGTTTTATTTCTGTAAGATCTACCACATGTTTTACTGTTCTGTTCTGGATTATGTTGTCCAATCTGTGTTGAGAGAGAGGAAAGAAGAATGGAATGGAGGGCAGTGGAGGAGAAGGGAGGGGAGAGGAAGGGGGGAGAGGCAGGGAGACAGAGGGGAGGGGAGGGGAGGAGAAGAGGTTAAGATTTTTTTTTAAAGATTTATTTATTCATACAGAACTGGGGTACAGGCCAGAGATGTGGAGGGTGAGAGGATTCACCAGAGACAGAGTGGGGAGCAGAACAGGCAGATTCACGAAGTACACTCCTGAGGGGAGCAGCGGGCGGGTCAGGAGAGGTCTGCCGTGCCATGTGGATCTCCTCTGGGGCAGGCGGGAATCAAACTCATGCGGAAGTGGCTTTAGCTTCTCAGTGCTGTGCTTTAACCTGCTGCGCCACCAGAGAGGGCAGAGGTTAAGGTTTTTTAACACTTCTCTTCATTAGGTCATTAGATATCAGGTTACATCATAGTCAGTACTGAGAATGAAAAATGAATAAAAGATACTACCTTTTTTCAGAGTTCTTATAGCTTAGTAGTATTCACATATCTACAAAACTATGATCAGTGTTGTGGGCAACATTTTCTCTTCCTGCTATTCATTTTTCAATCTATTTCTTGACTTCTCCTATACATTTTCTCAAAACTGAACTTCAAATTTTTCTATCTAGTGAAATCAGTTTTTTGAATAAATTTTTTCTTTGTTTCATCAAAAAGAATATATTAATTTAAACCATAAAAACGAATGTTATAATGCTAGAGAATAACTTTTAGAAAAATTTTCTATATGTATATTTTTCTATTCCAGTTTTATTATATCAAAACATCAAAAACTTGCTTCAAACAAATTATGGGAAAGAACAAATGAAACTTTCCCCCATTGGATTCATATAAAATACATTCAAATTATATAATGTAAAATAAATCATTACAATAAACAATGCTAGTAATGGTAAAATAAATGTCTATTACATATTTTATGTGTTGTCTCATTGAGATGACATGCTTCTTCAGGATTAAAGTCATTTTCTCTTTTCAACTCTCTTGGCAGTATGTCTCATAATTACTAATTATTAGACCATCTACTAATTTTCTTATGACATATGTGCTTCCAGTAGTTTTGCTTTCTACTTTCTTGTTTATATTTGCACTTGTAAAACTTCTGTTAATAAATATAATTAAGTATCACATAGTTGTGTTGGCTCTATTCAAAAAGTCTTTTGGAAAACAAAGCAAATTTGAATAATCTTTCAGAAGGTTCTCAGATAAGTCAAAAAATAATACATTGCAAGGATGGCTATCAAAATATTAGACAAATCATTTAAAATATACTAAAGGCAATATGCACATAAAATAAGTAAACTACTCTTGAGACTCACTAAAATGGAGAGATGAAAAGAGAAAGTTATAAAAAATAAAAATATAAATGAGAAAATGAAAAGGAAAGAAACCAGATGCCTATTTGGGGCCCATCTATGGAACGTATTAGAACTTGTATAGTTTCAAACAAAGGCACCAGAATAATAAAATGATCCTTATGTTTCAGTAGTGCTCACTGTGAAAGTCAGAAGTTCCAGAATTGCTTAAGAAAAGTGCACCTTCATTTTAAAACCATAAGCCAGGGTTGTACTTTTGCAGATACCCTCTGACTCTAAGTGACTTCAATAAGACACCCTTAGAAAGTTGCATTTAGGCAGTTCAGATTTACCTCATTGCTGGAAATAGACGCCAACCTAACTGAAAGATGTACACAATTGAAGTCTTGCTGAAACACAAGGGAAGCATTCGCACATATGTGCAAGTTTGAATGTGCTACTATAATGCTGAGTTTTAGCATTGTGGCGACGATTTTGAGGGGTGTTGCTGCTGGTACTCTCCCTCTCCTCCTCTTTCCACTCCTTTCTCTCCTCCCTTCCTCACCACAGTCTCCCCCCTTGCCTCTTCCTCTCACTTTCTTCTCTAATTGATTCTATGTATTATCTATCTCAGCTTATTTGAACTGTAATTTACATACATCTTTTAAATGTAGAGTTGTCTGAATTTGTTGTTTAACCATCACCAAAATCATCCCCAAAGATTCCTCATGTACCTCTGGCGTTGTCCCCCCACTGCTCTCTCCACCCCAAATCCCTTGGCCACAGCAGACGGCTACTCGTCTATTCTCATTGCTTCATTTTTTCAGAATTCTGAATAAATGGAATTATAGAGTGTATACTTTTTTTTAGTTTAACTTCTTTGATTTAGAATAATGATTGTGATACTCCTCTGTGTTGCATACTTATACTGTTTTAGTTGCTAAGTGGTATTTTATCATATATGGATATACACAATTTGTGTATCTGTTCACCAATAGATGGGTTCGGGATTATTTCCAGTTTCCAACTATTATGAATAATTCTGCAACAGACATTTGTGTATAAAACATACTTTCATTTGTCTTAGATAAATATCCAAGAGTTGGAGTGCTGGCTCTGAGATAAGTATATTGGGACCTTTAGAAGGTACTGCCATATTAATTTTCCAAAATTGGAACAACCATTTTCCATTCCTGCTAACAATATTATAGTGGCTCCTTATCTTCACCAACACTTGATATGGCCAATCTTTTAACTTTAGCTGTTTTAGGGAATATATAGTGATTTTGGTTTTAATTTGAAATTTTCTGATATTAAGTCTCTTTTCATCTGCTTATTTTACCTTTGTCTATAATGTTCTCAAATATTTTGACTCTTTTGTAATTAGGTTGTTTATTTTCTTACAGTTGTGTTGTAAGACTTATTTATACAAGTATATATACAAGCCCATTTTTAGAAAATGTTTTGCAAAAACTTTATGTCAGTCTTTGCTTTTTCTTTTCATTCCTTTTTTTTTTTTCTAAAGACTTATTTGTTTATGCATACAAGAATTGGAGTACAGGCCAGAGGTGAGAGTTTCACCAGAGACAGAGTAGGGAGCAGAACAGGCAGATCTACTGAAATACTGCTGAGAGGAGCAGTGGGTGGTCAAGAGAGGACTGCCACACCATTGGGTCACCTTCTTGGCTGGGGATTGAACTTGTGCTGCAGTATCTTCAGATAGCTTCTTAGTGCTATGCTTTAACCCACTGCACCACCAGGGCCCGCTTTACCACACTGCACCAAGAGGGCCCTCTTTTCAATTTTTTAATTATGTATTTCAAAGAAGAAAATGTAAATTTTTATGTTAAAACAAAATTTCACAATTTTTGATACAATTATACATTATTTTTTCAAATTTCAAACTCCCATTGTTTGTTAATTGTATGTAGAAATTCCATTATTTTCTGCATATTTGCCTTTATCTTTTCTAACTTACTACATTAACTTAGTTATATGTATTTTATCAGATTTTCTACATAGATGACCATGTTGCCTGTAAGATACAGATAATTTTACTTTTTCCAGTATGCAAATTCCTCTTCTTTCTTTTTATTTTATTGCTCCAGCAAAATGTTGCACAAAATAGGTCCCTCCCTGGTTGTGCAGGGGTTAAAATACAGCACTACAAAGCTAGCTGCAAGCACTGCAACATGAGTTTGATCCCCAGTCAGGGAGGTGACTCTCAGGACATGGCAGACCTCTCCTGTCTTGCAGACCTCTCCTATCTTGCCGACACCTCTTCCCTCAGCAATGGCTTTCTGTAGATCTGTCTATTATGCTCCCCCCTCTGTCTCTGGTGACTCCTATCAGCCCCCTGCATTTCAGGCTTGTACCTTCATTGTTGTATGCATAAATAAATAAATAATCTTTAAAAAAAAAAAGGCCAGAATAAACAGCACTGTCTTATTATGATCTATGGAGATGTCATTCAGGTTTCACAATAAAGTATCACATCAGTTGTAGGTCTTCTCAGATAGTTGTTATTACATTGAGCTCCTTTATTCCTAGCTTGTTAATAATTATGCTTATTTTATTCTTGCAAATAAATATTGGATTTTGTCAAATCCTTTTTCTATATCTATTGATATGATAATCTGGTGCTTCTTTTCATGAATAGTTGTTGAACAACTTTGCATTTCCAGGATAAACCTCAACTTTGTCGATGCTGTGTTATATAACATATTTTGGAATTGGATTTGCTAATTTTGTTAAGAATTTCTGAATTTGAATTCATGAGGAAAATTTGTAATAATTTGGAAAATATTTTCTTTTCAATTTCAATTAAAAAGTGAGCAGACAACATGAATAGACATTTTCCACAAACATACAAGTATGACTAATAGAAACTTGAAAAATTGCTCAATATAACTAATCATCAGGGAAATACAACTCCATACTACATTAAATATTACCTGACATTTCTTAGAATGGCTCTTAGAATCCTTATATATCACCTCTTATTGCTTAGAAAGACATATGTCAGCAAGCTTTGGTAAGGTTATGGAAAAAAGGGAAACTGTTTACAGTTTGTGAGACTACAAGTTGGTTTAATCATTACGAAAAACAATACGGAGATACCTTAGTAATTATAAATAAAATTATCATATAATAGGGCTCTCCCTGGGGCACAATGGGTTAAAACACATTATGAAGCTCTCCGAAGCCACTGAAGCACGAGTTCCATCCTCTGCCAGGGAGCTGACCCACATGGCACAGCAGACCTCTTCTGACCCACCCACTGCTAACCTCAGCAGTGTACTTTGTTAGTCTGCCTGTTCTGTTCCCCACTCTGTCTCTGGCGAATCCTCTCACCCACTGCACCTCTGGCCTGTACCCCAGTTCTGTAAGCACAAATAAATAAATCTCTAAAAATTTTTCATATAATAAAGCAATGCTACTTGGTAAATATCTAAAGAGAATGAAATCAATATCTTGGGAAAATATCTACACACCCTCCCAGGTTTATTACAATATCCAATAACCTAGAAAACTGATTATATTCAATAACCTAGAAATGCTTAAGTCATAGAAACAGAGTAGAATGATGGTGACTGGGTATTAAAGTGTAAAGGAAATGGAAGGTGTTTGTCAAAGTTTATAAACTTATGAGTAAGTTCTGAAGATCTAATGTGTAGCATGATGACTGGAGTTAGCAATACTGTGCATGAAGTTGGAAATTGCTAAAATAGTAAATATTGGATGTTTTACTTGTCATCATTAAAAATGGTAATTATATGGAATGATGGATTTGAGTGATTACACTACTGTGGTAATCATTTCATGTATATATAAACATATATAAAACATTCTGAAAGTTTAAGGTAAGGGTTTGGGGCCTATGTGCCATGTGTGTCCAATCCTTACCTTAAACTTACACAATCTTGTATGTCAGTTACATCTCAGTGAAAGTTGAGATAAGACTGCTAGTTTTATGAAAAAACTAAACCATAATTGAAGTTATCTTTTCTCAAATTTTAATGAATAAGTCACCTGAGGGACCTTGTTAAAGTGATAATTGGACTCAGTAGTAGGTAGACCTGAGGCTGCATTTCTAACAGGGGTTTAGGTGACTCTGATGGTGTTGTCTTATGGACCTTCTGTTGTGTAGTAAAAGATTAAGCCATTTGGTCAGGAGTTTTCAGAACTAAGATATTCTACATGATTCCCTACTACTTGATAATGAAAACCACTAAGTTAATGCTAGCAAAAAGTTTTTGGCAGAGAACAACACTTAATAAGTTTTAAGGAATTTGATGACAGAATGTAGATTTGAATGTATTTAGCTATGGTTACATGCAACAGTGTACTGGGAATTGTTCAACAACTGGATATGGAGGGAAAATGGCCTGCATTAAAACAAAAACAAAACTGACTCTCCAGGGGGAAAAAAGTGATGCCAACTTGCTTCATATAAATATTTCCATTATGGCTGATTTCAAACTACTAATGTGACATCAGTGACTGTGGTATTGGGAAGAGATATGCACAGTTGACTCTTGTGGTATGGTACCACTCAGCTCTGCTGTACCATGAGATCCATAATCCATATTCCACAAAACTAATCAATTCCATATGAAGGAAAGTTCTAATCAAAAAATATTCTTTCCTCTGATTATAAAATGATACATATTTATAGGAGTAAGAAACAAATATAAAAAAGAAAGCAAATCAACTCAGAAACCTTTCAGTTAAGCCTTTAACTTTTAGGAAGTATTTATTACTCAAAGTCAGAGTTCCTCATTAATAGATGCTGATTCTGATTTAATGGAGAAGGGGACTCATTAGGTGAATGCCTCATTTTGCTTAGCATTATCACCATGCATGTTGTCACAAGTGAGGAGATTTCATTGTAAAAATAACTGAGTGGTATTCCATTGTGTGCCTATACCACATCTTCTTTATCCTACTATTTGTCATGAGCCACAGGTTATTTACACAACTTGGCAACCGTCAGTAATGTCTCAGTGAACACAGGTGTACATACATCTTTTCATATTAATATTTTCATATTCTTCAGATAGATACATAGAAGTGAAATTGCTAGATCTTTGGCAGTTCTACTTTTATTTTTGTGTGATCCTCATGCTGTTTTCTGTACACCAATTTATATCCCCACTAAAATTGTATAAGAGGTTCTTTTCTCCATACCGTGCTGGCTTTTGTCCTGTTGATATAAGCTGTTCTCATAGGTGTAAAGTACAGTGATATCTCATAATGGTTTTGTTTTGCATTTTCCTGATATTAGGAGATAATAAGCAATTATTTCACATGCATGTTAACCAATGTTATGTCTTTTTTTTTGAGGGAAGTGTCTATTCAAATCTCTGCACAAAACACATATGTGTTTTGAATATTAATCCCCTGTCAGATGAGTCAGGAAATATTTTTTCCTAATTATTAGGTTGCCATTTTGGTTTTGTGAGTTTCTTTCACTGTATAAATTTTTTTTTTACTTTATATTTGTTGTTTGCCTTATCATTTAAGTAAAATACTCACAGATATCTATATGGCTAACATCAAGTACAATAAAACCTATGTTTTCTTCTAAGGACTTAAAATTTGAGTTTAAACACTGAAGTCTATAACTTACTTTGCATTAATTTTTGTGTGTGATGTAAGGTAGTAGTCTCCTTTGTCTCTATTAACTATACATACATATGTGGCTTTCTTTCTGGGATTTCAATTCTTAATTATTGATTCATTCTCTCTCTCTCTATGTATATATATGTGTAACATGGCTTATATGTAACATATATGCATGCATATATAAGAAAACTTTTGGGGCTTTCCCTGGTGGTACAATGAGCTAAAAGCTTCACATTATGAAGCTCTCAGAAACCTCTAGCATGAGTTCGATCTCCAGCCAGGGAGCTCACCCACATGGCGTGGCAGACCTCTTGTGACCCGCCTGCTTTTCCCTGCTGGTCAGTCAGCATGTTTTGCTCCCCATTCTGTCTCTGGTGAATCCTCTCACCCATCACACCTCTGGCCTGTACCCCAGTTCTATAAACATAAATAAATATATCTTAAAAAAAAAAACAAACAACTTTCGTATACAACACTCTATATGGTTTAAAATGATAGGATCACATTTTTTTCAGATGGAATTTTTAATTCTAATACCATAATGTTTTGCAAGCTTTGCAGTATAGTTTGAAGTCAAGTAGTATGATACATCTAATTTTTAATTTTTTTCTCAGAATTGCTTTTGATATTTGACATATTATAGTTTCATACAAATTTTAATATTATTTGTTCTATATATTTGCAACCTGCCATTGAAATGTTGACAGGGATTGTATTGAATCTGTATTATTTTAGGTAAGATGGCCATTTTAGTAATATTAATCTTTCTTGTCCATGAGTATATAATGTCTTTCCACTTTTTGCTATCTTATAGTTTACAGTATACAGACATTTCATCTCCTTTGTTAAGTTTATTCCTAGGTCCAATTATCCAATTTAATATGATTAAAATGGGGTTGTTTTATTAAGAATATAGGTAGTTTAAAAAGGTCTTAGAACTACTAAATTTAGCACTAATGAAATATACATAAATGACTCAATTTAAATAGTTTTATCTATTTTCAGAAATAACTAAATTTCAGAGAAGCTAGTTTATCAAGTTTTTAAAATTCACTAACAAATTAAAAAATGAATATTTTTAAAATGGAATATTAAAAAAGTAAGTATAAATTATTAACATTACATTTATGGAAAGATAAAATGAAGCTGATATAGCAAAGATTAAGACATTAAAGTTTTTACTTTATTAATTCTGCAAATCAATTTTAGTGACATACAAAATTACACAGAATCTGATCCCCCAGTTAGCTACCGTGCATGGATGAGGCTGGCACCGATTGATTGATGTGGCAGGAAAATGAACTCTATATGCCTGGCCCTTTGTATGCAAAATGATGGCCTTAAATGTGTTCTGTTTTATTAGTGAAAGTGACACTGGTCCACCATCTGCGGGGCATGTGTTCTGAGAATTTTCTGACAGTGAAAATGAATTTATAGTGATCTGGTAACTTCTCTTGCCAAGAGCCCACTTACATTCAACCAGTTGGCCAGGGTTAGGGGCTCCTGGCTATAGGCATAGGTAAGAAAACAAAACAAAACAAACAAAAAACTTAATTGTTTTACTTGGATTTATACCTTTCTTTTCATCCTGGTATTAAGCCACCCACAGTCTTTATAAATATGGTACTTGTTCTCAATAATAGAGGCTATGGGGGAAGTCATCATCTGTGGTCATGCAGGAATACCGTGCTTGTACCAGACTTGATTTTCTAACATAACTTATTAGAGTAGAAAGATACAACATGTGAAATCATAATGTTAAAGTACTTTAAGTCTCTGGAATTATTCAGAGCATGCATCATGCTTGTAAGCCTAGCAACAAAGCATACGCTTTTGGAAGAGTTAGGGAAAAACATTTAAGAAGTTTTTATAAGATAATTAAAGAAACTGTTTTCAGTGTACGTATAATATATATAGATAAACTAAATGATGTGAGCATGTACTAAATAATTAACTAAAAGTAATAGATATGTAAGTTATTTAAATTTTCACAACTCTATGCCTGCGGCACATTCAGTAGTTGATATTATTAACCATTGATAATGTATAAAACAAATAAGCAAAATTTAGAAACAGTTACAAGTAGTTCCATTTATAATCAGTTCTAAGATATAAAAAATTAAAAATAAGCTCATGGATCTAACCTATAAGAGCCTACTGCTCTCAGATAATTTTTTGTTCCGGACAGTTTGTACAAGACACTCTTCCTTCCAACTCTTGGTCTTCGATGTACTTTAAGATCATTCTGTAGGATACTGCTGAAGGATAAGAAGTTTTCTACTTTATAGTTAAACCTCTGAAGATTTTATAGAGTGCCTAGGGAGGAAGGTTCACTGAATCAAATGTTTGGACTCACTGAAAATATTTTTGTTTGAAACACTATTTTTCTTATAGCAAAACAGTTGAAAAGCAATGAGAAAAATTTTAAAGTAAACACGGTGACATCATCTTTAAAGCAATAACTGTAAGATGGTCATCTGACTTCATAAGTAAAATTGTGGGGTAAGGCAACACTTGGTTTTCAAATTAAAGTGTTGAATGACAAGCTAGGTAGGAAGGGAGGGGATTAACCTCTATCAATAGTTCTGGAACCAAGACACCCATTGAAATATGTGTGGAAGACCAAGATTCTAAGAAAAAAATATAGATGACTTCAAAGAATTCTTAATCTACAAAAGATATTTTTGAGTGAAAGTACAATAGCCCAGTTTTGTACAGACAAAAATGGTGGTAACCTGTCATCAACTGAGCTAAAGAATACTATAATTGCTGTCTACCATCTGGCAGATGTGAAATAGTTGTCATTGAAAGCAGACCAGAAAACTTATTTATAGCCGTTTAAAAATTCCTGCTTATGTTTTGATATATTGTTGAAAACACTATTATAAATAGGTGCCTGTATTTGGAGGAAAATCTTGATACAACAATGGAAAACTTTATAAAAATTGTTTCTTCACTAATGTTCTTAATGATACTGAAGACAAAGTTTATGGAAAACATGAATATTGATGACTGAGTTAAAAAATGATCCACCTGGAGCAGGAAATATATCAAATCTGTCTGTAGAATGTCCCATTGCCTGAAAATAAGGAAGAATCAAAAATAAAAGCCTCTAATGGTGGGGATATAGCAAAAGATATTGGGTCAATTGATGAGCTTCTAATGGGCAAAAGTGGCACAAGTTGAGTAAAAAAGTAAAAATAGAATTTTGTTTTAACCCAATGGATACAAATAATAATTGGATAAATAAATGAGAAAGAGAAAAATCTTTACTGAGTATTTCAAATAATTTATGGAGATATTCCATCCTCAAGGAAGTAGTGAGTGTCTTAAGTGTGGAGTACATTGTGACTTCTTTCAGAGAATATGGTATGTAATATGTAACTAACTTTACAGTGGAGAAACCTGACAAACATGACTGCATCTAGTGTTCAAGGTCAATATAACAATGATATCATCTTAATAATATTCATCTTTAATATAATATTATGGTAACATATTTTTTTACAGAACACATTTATCCAGGCTAGCTATGAGAGAAACAAAAAACAAAATACCTGACCTGTACTTCTCCAAATTATTAATGTTATCAAAAACAAGGAAAATTTGAGAAATTGCCACACTCAAGAGGAGTTTAAGAAAAATAACAACGCAATGTATGCGGGATGGTATCTAGAGTATAAAAATTAACAAAATATGAATAATATATGGACTTAATTCAGTAATTTATCAATGTTAGTTCATTCATTCTGATATCTACCATGTTAGGCAAAGATGGTAGTAACAGCAAAAACTGATTTGGGGTCTGTCAGAACTCTGTTTATCTTTGCTATTTCAATTTAAAACCATACTGAAACAAGCTATTCTAAAATAAATTAAACAAACTTTAAATAGACATTTTCTTACAGAAAACTTAATGCATATTCACTAGAAAGAACAACATAATGGACCCAAATGTATCTATTTTCTAGCTTCCAAGTCAACAATTTCCTGTCATTTTTGTTTTACTTATCCTTACTTCTATATATTTTTTTGGTTGGCTATTCAAAATCAAATGGGAGGTATATTATTCTTGGACTGTTTCATTGTGGATCTCTAAATATAAGGAATTACACCCATGAGTACCACAGTACTATTTCACAGTACTATTTCACTCATTAGTATTAATAAAATTTTAATAGAAGTGAGTAATCCAAATCTTTAGATTTCCCTTGCTTGCCTGAAAAAAAATAATTTTTTTTAAGATTTATTTATTTGTGCATACAGAACTGGGGTACAGGCCAGAGGCTCAGGGGCGGTGAGAGGCTTCACCAGAGACAGAGTGGGGAGCAGAAACAGGCAGATTGACGAAGTACACTGCTGAGGGGAGCAGCGGGCGGGTCAGGAGCGGTCTGCCACACCATGTGGTCACCTCTGGGGCAGGCGGGAATCGAACTCATGCGGAAGCGGCTCTAGATTCTCAGTGCTGTGCTTTAACCCGCTGCGCCACCAGGGAGGGCTATGAAAAAAAATAATTTTTCAGTTGGTTTGTTGGAATTGGTTTTCAGCAAGATTCACACAATGCATTTAATTACTGTAGTTCAAGTTTCTTTTAATCTATAGTTCTTTATGGCATTTTTTATTAAATAAATAGTTTTGTTTAAATAGAGTTTTTTACAGTTTGAATTTGGCCGATTATATCTTGGTTTTGCTTAACATGTTATCAAATAACATGTTAAATATAAAAGGAAGATTCAAGTTACAAAATATTGTAATTCAGTATATACTATTTTATAGATTATGTATATATACATTATATATCATATACACACATATAAAAGTATTATCTGTTATAATGTCTCTAAGATCTAATGAATTAAAGTCAGAAAACTTGCTTGTGTCTTCCCTCAGTACAGATCAAGATTTAGGCATATGTTTCCAAATACATTTTTCATTCTAAAAGACCATTTTCACATATAATGAAAATATCCTATAAACCCTAAACAGATTGAAGTAACAGATTTAAGTAACTTCTTTGCCCACCTTAATTTCTTTGCATGTCCTTCAAACAAATCCAGTGTCACAAAATTAGGGGCTAATAAAGATTCTACTAGACATTTTATGATGGAGAGTGCAACTTCATACAAGAAATTAAACCTAAATAGAAATCCATGAGTAGTTCTGTCTTTCTCCAGTTCTTGTTCAGCTGTGACTGCCTTCTCTATTGAAACTCATCCTGCAGATTCTCTAGGAAATTTTCTTTCTTTGGTTCTTGTAATCCTCAGATATTTCTACCTGTGTATTTTTCTTAAGCAGATAACATTGTCACTCCCTATTGTTTTTGATTCTCATATGCATTAGATACTGTGATTGTCATACAAGCTGCTCCCCTTTGGAGGTCAGAATAAGGACAAGTAGGAAATAGGTTTTCTTCATCATCACAAATAATTTTTTATACCTACATTTATACTGAATTTGTGCACTTATGAAGCACCTACTTCATATGAGCCAGACATTAGGCTAGATGCTGTGAATAATGACTAACAATATCTGCTGTCTTTTCCTTATGCATTTACAAGTAAATTATTTATATGCGTTAATAAAATATCAAGGTTATGTTCGAAATGGAAGTCAGTGTGGAGTGATTTTAAAAATTGATCACTATTCACAATTTAATCTACTTTTGCAAACCTGTGGAACATTTGCATATTCCTTTAGGGTTTCTGGGTGACAGCAAGCTGTAGTGAAGCCAGTATACTTCTGCCAGGATTTCATCAGGAGTAGCAAGCTGGCTCTGTGTCCTAGTCTGCATTCAGAGCCAGGATGAGAAAACTTTGCCACAGGAAATGAGATAATGCATCCACAAACTCTTCTCAGGAAAATATGTTACCCTAAGATGTATATTTATGGGCTAGACATTTTAACAGGTACACAGCAGTTATACTGTTTTTCTTGTTAAGCATTACTGATTCACAATTATGATCAAGATTTAATCATGTTAGGTATACTGCTGCATGAAACAAAATAACTTTTTCCAGTTTTCTAGGTAAAATCTCCCCAACTAACGTTTTTCTGTTAAACACATACACGCACACATAAAACATACACACACACACACACACACACAATGACAGCTCAGTGGCACTAGGGTGTACTAGGATACTATACAGTTAACAGAAATAGATGGATTGTAATCTTGTTTTGGCATTTAAGGGCTTCATGTCCTTCAGATAATCCCTTTGCCTTTTTGTTAATTAGAAAAAGGGTACCTCTAATTCATAGGAATATTGGGGGCATTCAATTAGACAGTATGAATGAAAAGACTTCTGACGTATAAAGCACATGTAGAGACCTCCTTAGTCGACTGGGACCAAACTTCTACTTTAAACTGTAATGCCCCCTTTTTCAGTTTAAATTGCAGAAAACAAGCACAAAACATTTCAAATGTGAAGAGGTAGTGACATCACTGTTCTGATTAAGTCAGATCTCAAAATTTCAATTCAAACTGGTCAATCTGTGTATATATGGAATAATTTCCATTCAAATGAGAATATTTCATTGGCCCACTAATAGTTCTGGACATGGTTTCCTGTTTACCTTGAAATAGATGTTGTGGTTTGGTCTTAATGATTGGAGGAAGTTCCAGTTCTTACTGGAATGATCTCATTTAAACATAGAGCAGGATATGAGAAAGAACAATTAATTTGTAGTTCTGATTGATAGTGTATATTTTACACACAGCTGGATAGGGTTACATATGTAAGAATTAATGACATCTTAAAACCTATTTTGTCCTAGGTGTTGCTTGAGGGGTTAGTAATAAAAAGTAAGCAAAGCATAGGCCTTGCTTTCAAGAATTTTATAATCTGGTTTAGAAAATAGGTAAGAGGGTTGTGTTGTCTTAAAACTTTTATTTTCTTCTTTAAATATATTCATTACACCATCCTTCATTTTGGTATATACAACACAATCCTCAGAATACACAATATATGCAAGCACATTTAAAAATCTTTATGAAATAGACAATAATGTAAAAAAAATATAGTTCTGTGGAGCTAATACAGCATGATTATAGCTAATAATATCATATTCTGTCTATGAAAGTTGTCAAAAGAGTAGCTCTAAAAGAAAGTCAAGAAATTGGTAATTATTTTACAGTGAGTTACTTTTTAGAAGTTGATGTGCTTGATTTGATATTAGAGTTTTCTCAGATAAAATGATAGTGTTCACAAAAGTATACAATTGAAGGTCTATTTTTCAGCTCACATTCATTTCTGGGTTTCCTACCTCACCACTCTCCAAGTACTTACTGAGTTGTCCTTAAGTGACAAATGTATCCTATTCTTCACATTTTAAGTCCTTTATAACATTTCTTTCTTTTTTCTGTATTTATGGAATTTCTTAACATAGTACCCAGAAATAGAGACATAGATTAAATAGCTTAATTTTATCTAAATAGTTACACAGCAAGGCTAGAGCATTGTGTACTCGCAGCTGGTATTTTCTTGAGCAAAATGAGAGAAAGTCATAGTTTCATAGAAGTCAACTGACAATGAGTCAGCATTTAAAAATTATCAGTTGAAAAGATACAAAGGAAAGATGATTGTTTAGAACTGAAAGTGCAGAAGCAACCATATCGATGTTGATATCAGAGAAGAAAAGGACACAGAGATCACAGATTACTTTGGGTCAGAGTTATCACCAATTTTCTAATGAAGAAGAATTAAAAATTAATATCAGAATTTATAGAATATACTGTATAATCATTGTTTTGTCCTTAGCATTTTAGAATGGGTAAGTGAAAAATGAAACTTTCTTGCAGCTCAAGTTAATCTCATTCTTAGTTCTCATTGTGCTTATAAGTACGAAATTTAATCTAGCCCATTCAAATTCAGATATCTTTGTGTTTTCTTTTTCAGCAGTAAAGCATCAGTGGCTACCATGTATGTGCTGGCTTGGGGAGAATTATGCCACTATGATAGAAATTTGTGGTTGGAATATATAAATTACCCTTTATGGGAAAGTTCAGGTGTTTGACTATACTGTGTCTTGAAATTTTTAGTAACTTTTTTTTTTATATGAGACAGCATTGAAAGTAGTAAAAAACATCGTAAAATCATTCAGGGTCTTAGGAGGAGCTTCTAATATACAACATCAAAATCAACAATTATTTAGTTTGAGGCATTTTCTTCTTACCTTCTCATTTACTTAATTTTTTACTTAAAATTAGAGTTCTTGATTTTCATAATGGCTATACTTAACTACATAAAGTTGTTTTCTCCTTAGCCATCTGTAAACATGTTATTTATTATTTGGGGATGCTAAATAAAAAGAAGGAAGTTGCCATAAATTGTTCAATATACACTGAACTGTAAATATGAATCACTTAGATTCCATTCCATTTGTTTATTCTATTTATATCTCACTATTTCTAAAACAATTTGAAGGGGCTTATTATTTCATGAAAGTATTTTTTTTTTATGAAGCCCATAATGAATACAGTGAACACAGCTGTAATTACTATTCCAGCCCTGAAAGCCACTGTGATGAAGTCATGGAATCATGATCTCTTCTAAGCTTATAATTGTGTGTGAACATATGTATGAGTTTATATTACTGCACTGGGATCCTCAGAAAGAATCACATTCTGGAAACATTTAAGACAAAATAAGACTTTCTGATCTGTTAATAAAGTAAACAACCTTGATTTAAAAAGAATAAATCATATGTCGAGGACAAAAATGTCAAGTTTGCGTGGGGTCACAACTTGGTGTTTTCTTCTCTTTTCAAAATGGAAAAAACAGCTATGCAGTTGTTTGTATTGTTGAAATGTAAATAACTTACATTCCAAAAAAAGTCTGTTCAGGCTAAATCAGCATCATTTGAAGATATATTTTTTTTCCTTCCTGAAGTTTACACTGGACCCAGAGTTTGTCCTTAGAGGAAGTAGCATTCTCTCGCTAGCATATTTGGGATGTCAGTTACAAGTCAACCCTAGGACATAGGGAAGAAAGAAAATGTTTTAGGGCATTAGACACCTACCACCGCCTTCACCAGAGTGTATGGCTAGTGAGAAAAGGGCCAGGCCATCCAAATATCTGTATTTTGAGATTCTGCAAAGAAGCTTTCCCATACAATGACTTCTTTATACAGCAAAGTTGCAAGACAGAAGTGAAACTGAATTGATCTACCTGCTCAGGAAGCCAAGCTTATAAAAGAAATAATTCACATGACACTTCTGACCTTTTACCTTGTGTGAGAGACCAGAGGAATTTGGCCTTTTCTCCTGCACTTTTTCCTGCTTCTGCAACTTGCCATAAATTGTAAATTTGTCAAGAGAGTTGAAAGTGCTTTTTTGGTGGTAGAATTATTTAAGGCAAAATAGACCTGAGAACCATACTTCCTAAATTTCAAGGAAAAATCCTAAATACAGTAACAAACATATTTTTATTTTTAAGCAAACATAAAAGCACATATGTCATAGTTTAATTGTGGGTGAATTTTAAAATTTAAAATCTTCATGTATTAAAATGACGTTCACTAGAAACTAGAAAAGTGTGAATTGAAACAAAATCAACCATAATTCTATTATCCAAAGAATTGCCCTGTTAGCCTTTTAGTGTTTTTTCCCCCTAAATATCTATAACAGGCACTAAATATAAATGTAATATTCATGCTTTTGACAGTTTTGCCTGTGATCATGATTGTCTTAGCAGTTAATATCAGAAAGAGCCAATGCATTCCGAAAAATTGCTGGGTTTCTTTTATAATAAAACATAAATGACATCGAGAATTACCTGGCTCTGTAGCATATAAAATTCCTCCCAACAATGATGCGAGTGAGCTGATTTCCTTTCCAGTCAAGCCTTGAGATGAGACCTCAGCCTTGGTCAACAGCTTGACTACAACTTGATGAAAGACCTTGAGCTGAGTCATCTAGCGAAGCCGCACCTGGACTCGAATGTGTAGAAACTCTAATATGTTTATTACTTTAAACCACTAATTTTCTTTGGAGTAATAGATACCTATGACACAGAACAAAATAGTTAAATGAACGTTGGTCATTACATAAGATCCTCCATTCAGTTTACTGAGGGACATTGGTCAAGCACTTAACCACCTAAATGATTCTTAGTTTCCTTATTTGTAAGGTTTAACCAGATTAATGTTTTCCAGATTTCAGGCATTTACTTAAGACTTTCTATTGTTTCATATCTACTTATAACCTCTAAAGTTATTTACTGAGTTCTCTGAATTGTAACCCAATGCAAATTAATTCAAGCCACTTAGTCCATTTAGCAAAGATCTTTGGTGATTATTGTTAATCTTCCAGTTGTCAAAAGTTGGTAATGGATATTTTCTCTTCCTGACAACAGTTTTACCATGATACTTTAATGAACGAAAATCTCTGCTCAAGTTCTGTCCATTGTGCTTATATTTACTCTATTTCACCAAAACTGAGACCCATCTATTGTAGGATGTACAGTAATTCTTTTAACCACTAAGAATGTAAGAATCAATACCAATCGCAGTTTTAAAATGCCATTGTAGGACATCCAATTCCAGACATATTTAAATGTGAGAAAAGGAATGTACTTTAAGTTTAAAGAAATATGGCATTAGCAATGAAGTATCAAAAGAACTCATACACTCCCTTTGGTAACTTTGAAGTATACTGCTTTTCTAAATACACCAGCCCTAAGAAGAAAAGACTCCAAAGGGACATCACAGCATTTTCAGTGCCAATGCTCTGATCACAGTGCTCTTATTACAGCCATCTATAATAAGTTCCAACTACAGGGTGCTCATGCATGAGAAGAATGCAAATGGGCATGGCTCTGAATCTTGAATCCAGTACTGTGGATTTGTAGTGTGAGAATCTGTCCAGGATGCTTAACTCATCACCTATCTTGAATGGCACTGTTTAAGTCAGTAAAGATTATTTCTGACTTACCATATACTTATTAAAGTATTTGATATAGGTTTGATTAGAAATATCTTTAAAATTTTAAAAAAGATTTCCATTGGCTTATAATATTTTATAACTTTCAGGGGTATACCATTATAATTCCATATCTGTATATAGTATATCTTGATCACCACAAAGTCTAGTTTCTATCCACTGGGATTCAGTTGACCCCCATACTCATTTTACTTACCTACCAATCCCCTTCTTTTCTCATTATCAATCTATTCCTGTATTTCAGAGTTTATTTTCTTTTGTTTGTTGAATGCTGGTTTCATTATATTCCACATATGAGTAAAGCCATATGGTATTTGGACATGTTATCTTTTAAGTATTGTTCTTTTTAGGTATTGTGTTTTGATCAGGGCCTCAAGTGGTAGTCAGTTCTTTCTAGAGTATAGATTAGAAATAATTTACTCAAGATACACATCCTACTACTAATGCTAAAGCATTTAAAAATAAATGATCATATCCACAGCATAAAAAATTATTATACCCAAGTAAAGTTATCTAGATAGGAAACTACATATATTGCAATTACTATAACTGGAAAATATGTAACACTGCTGAGTACAAGTCACTTATAAAAATGAACACAGCACATTAAAGCTGCAGTAGGTACCTTTGCCTAGTTAAGGTTCTAACCTGATATGAACTCTCTCTTTGTTAACAAGGGTTAATAATAAAGATTCTATTGCTTGACCTAAACAGAAGTTGGAAAACTGGAAAAGGAGTCATTTCCTTCTGAAGCATTAAAGCTCCATGAATGTGGTGCCAGTAACTGGGTCTTATATATTGTGAAAAGCTGGATATAATTTAAAAGTATAATATTCTTTGAAACAACTTTTATCATTCATTTGTAAAGCTGTCGGAGGGAATAAGTGTCATCTCATAAAACAGTTATCTAGGTCATTGGTATCATGCATATTCATTGCTATGAGTAACTTATACTGGTGAGGCATTTCTTCTTCTAATGAGTTCATTAACAAATGAGACCATAATAGGCAATTATGTGTTTTTCTCCCCTCATGTTGCTCATATTACTTATTTATAATATTTATATTATACATGTTTAGGATGTATTAAAATGCAGGCTCTAGGCTTCTGGTTTTATAAAAAAAATTGTTTGAAAACCTTCAGGATCTAAAAGTATTTTTTCTCTTAAACCTATTAATGATATAATGGTATTTTGTAGAATTTAATTTTGAGTGGCATTTCACTTTATTTCATGGTGACAGGGTTCATATGCTGTATTGGGTACTTCCAAATGTCCCTACATAAGTAGTCATGTTAGCTGAGCTAAAAGAATCCAAGCTGATAACCAATAGTTTGGTTGTCTGTCTTCTTTATAATATGTTTGGAAAAATTAATGCAGAAGAGAGCTATTCTCTATGTAACTCTTACAAGAAAGTGAGAAAAAATGTCTCATGATTTCAGGAATTCTTGTGACTGGAATTGTCCTATGGATAATCCTCACCCCATATTCAACACAAGATTGAGAATTCAGAAACAGACATTTACCCCTTTCTTACATTTTCACCATTTGTTTTAAAGTGCATTCTCAATCACACATTTTATTACCCTGAGTAAAAATGTCGAGAGAGAGATTTATGTAAAGTCTTAAAACAATTCTCAAACTGTCTAGTTGAATTTCTTTCATACAATTTAAGCATAGACAAAATAGCTGAATTTTGGTATATCTATAGAGTTATAGCAATAACTGGCAAGGTATATCTTTTCCTAAAACCTTCTGTTCTCTAATAGTCTTATACTTTAATATTTTACTGCATTTTAAACCTTTGAAGTTCAATAATAAAACTAGTTTGTCTTCAATATTATAATATCTATTTCATGGAGCAGTATTTTATTTTTTTAGCACAAAATATCAACTAAAATTAAGTTGAATTGGGGTAAATGTAAGAATCCAAATCTAACTAAATGTAAAATTAGCAATTAATTGATAAACCTTTCTTTAATGTCTTTCCAACTCTCTAGTAGCACTCACTCATTCTCATTGATTCTCTATGCTTCCAAATTTCCTTCTATCAATATTCATATAGTCTGCATTTCATTCCCATGAGATAATATGATGGCTTAACCATCTCTGAGGTATTGCTATTGACAGCAACAATTTTCCTCTAAGGTTGCAATGTGGTTTGACAGATCTGTTTTATCCAACCCAGAGCAGTAACCAACATTGACCATTTTGGCACTGAAACAAGAAAGTGACAAAGGAGCTTTTTGTTGTAATTTGTGAGACTTTTTGGGTTTGCATCAAACTACACCAGGCAGATGGTTAAATATGTCACAGATCTATCTGAAAGTATAATCTTTCATTATAGTTTTTGCTCACTCTGCTAACAAAGATTTTTCATAAAAAGAATGTGTTTCTCGTTGAGATACAAGCATGCCAAGTCTGAAATTTAAAATCCAAAACATACTGTGTTATCTAAGGGCAAATAAAGCTTTGGAAAATATTATCTGATGGAAAATTACTACATTGTTTTTTTTTCCCATGTCCAAATATATCTTTCTTTAAACATTATCAGCTAATCATTTTGTATTTGGAGGTGAGTAACATTTATTTGGGAAAACTTACAGACTATTAAACAGTAATGGTAGGGACAAAAACCTTAGAAATTTACAACACATATCCATTTGAAAGACATTCATGTGATCATAAATTTCAAAATCCATGTGATTCTTTCTTCTTTTTTACTTTTGCATGGGGGTATGCAATGGATAATGTAAACTCATTGTATAATTTTAATCCTTTATAATACTGTCACAAATGTCAACGTTATCACAAACACTTGAATTTCTAAATTCACATATTCAAGTTTTTTTCCTTTGAGATATGCAATGGGTAAACATTGAAACTACTATAGTATGTTCATTCTGTGTAAATTGTACCAACTTTGTGATTTGATTGTACCAAAGAATGGATTGAAAGCATATAGCAAGTTGCATGTATATAGTTACAGATGCTTAAGGCACGATGGTTGAATTTAACCAAATCTTGTTTTCAGTGATGCCAATATTTTATTTTTACTTGTCCTGGAATTTATATTTCTAAATTATAAATAACTCATATACTCAGAATGGAAGACTTTCCTGGAAATGAGAAGAGGAAGTGTAGGAAGTAATTACAACATGGATTCTACATTCAGACAGCCAGACTGTCTCCACTACTTAAAGAATTCACTTAACTTCAGCATCCAGCTGTAAAATTGAGATTACCGTGGCTCTGATTGAGTTGATCAAACATACAAAGCCATTAATGGTGTGTTTGTCAAGTAGCACTGTGCCTGTTGACTCATGCTAATCTTAGAGATTAAAATCGTTCTGCAGATGCTGGAGGTTGAGGATATGGTGACTGGGAATGTGTTAGGTAAAATTTATGGTAGTTCTAGTTGTACTAAGAAACCTATTAGATTTAGGCTGATTCAGTGTTACAGATGTGTTTTATTATTTTAGACAAAGGTCAGAGTGGTAATGTAGAAAAAAAAGCAGTGAACCCTAGGATCAGGGGATTTGATTTCTACTCAGCTTTGTCACTTGTGTCTTAGAAATTAGTGAGGTCTTTATGAGATCTCTCACTACGTGGTGTTTGGGATTGAGCCACTGACCTGGTTAGGTCATCTGTTTGACATCCCTTTCCCACAGCTCCTTACTCATATATTCCAGTCAGGAAAGGCAGTGATACAAGACTGAACTTATCTGCTCCTGTGTACAGAGAGCAGCCTTCTTTGTTAGAATCTCCCTAATTTGAGTAGCAACCTTATTTTAAATTAGGATTCTTCCCTGTTGCTATTCCCATAAGTTGTAGCAAAGTGTGGTCAAGCTGCCTGTTAAGCACTACAGAAGTGCCCTCTATCCTTTAAAAAGTAATAATGTCCTATGAATCTTTCTACTCTGTTAAAACAGCATCCTAATTCAGACACCATAGCAGCTATTCTGTTTTCCATCTGACTCATAGATGAGGCTCACGAAGTACACTGCTGAGGGGAGCAGTGGGCAGGTCAGGAGAGGTCTGCCACGCCATGTGGTCACCTCCAGGGCAGGCAGGAATTGAACTCATGCAGAAGTGTCTTTAGCTTCTCAGTGCTGTGCTTTAATCCTCTGTGCCATCAGCGAGGGCCTATAAAAGCCTTTTAATGTATGTACAATCTTTTGTATGATCATGATATTCTTTGTGAGAATAGGTTACTTTTATAACAATTTCTAAGTCCATCCTATGACTTTTCTTTCTAGAAGAAAGTAAATGAAAGCAAGGCTTGGGAGGGTATTGTGTTGTTTCCTAATCTGAGTAAACTCCCAGGGGCAGTTCTGTTTACTAATACCTGGATTCCCCAGTTGCAGCAAATTTAGCATTTGGCCTAGCTTGCTGTTCTTTGCTCCTAATGTAGACTCTCAACAAGTGACGCTCCCAGACAGATGTTCTGGCTCTGCACTGATTCCCACCTAGCAGCTTCTGGCTGTTGCCTTACTTGTTTCTCAGTGCAAGTTTCTCCTGGGGGAAAATGAAGGACAGATTCCACCACTAAGGAAGGCCTTTTTATGACCTTTGCTGTTGTTATTTCCTGCTTAAACACCATGTGATTTGATTTTTTTATTGCTGCTATTCTCTCCCTACCTCCCATTTCAGAGACAAGGACCCACCTCTTGTAGAAGGCAAACAATTATTCTTATGCCTCTCAGAATCAGAGATCACATTTTATTAATATTGAGATTTTCAATACACAATAGTAAATGATATAATGGGTTAAATAAGTTAGAAAATGTCCCAATGTTGCTAAATGCACATGTCAGAAATCATCCAATTTTTTAAGGATCACAAGGAAAGGACTTTCCTTAATCCATTCATTTCCTTACTCCCACATTCAACTACTTTAGTCATCTTCACTAATGGATGAGAACAGAAAGCATAAATTCATTAATATGCAATTGAATCCCCAACCCACTTGACTTTGGAATGCATTTGAGATTCATAGGCAGATTCATATGACCAAAGCCTGGGGGAGACATTACTAATAAATCAAGAGTGTGGACATCTTCCAGTTTAGGAGGAACTGGGAATGTCTCCAAATCTTTCCTCTAATCCCCTGTTCCCATCCCCTTGCCTGCCATGCTATACATGAACATCTTGGTCTCATTCTGTAGCAAAGAATGAGTACAAGTGCCTCCTCAGACTTTTCCTGGAAAAATGAGATATTAAATGTCTGTTGTTACTGGGCTCTTTGCATATGTTCACAGTAATTAAATTCAATCCCCCCTCACACTGTCAAGGCATATATTGATTATACTACCAGCTAGAGATATTGAGGAGATAAACATAGAGTTTAGTCTTAAAATGGGGAAGAGATACCACTACTAACAGAGAACAATTAGTTGTCATCTGCTTGACAGAGATAATAAAGTGTTGGCCTTCAGAAGGAGAACAAATGATTTCACTTGAGGGCAATGAGGAGCAACTAGTGGCTAAGGCAAATATATCTTGGGGTGGTGGAATGAATGTACTAGCAGAGTGAGTTTGGGCATTCCAAAGTGAGGGCCAAAACAAAGATGTACAGGCAAGACGTAGCCATTTGGACCCAGAGGAGAGGACAAAATACACAAAAGGAATGACATAAATAAGGAAAATAGCATAGTGGTTTTAAAATATGTTTAACTGTGTTGAAAGAGCAAAGGTGTAATATTGTAATATGACAGAATCTTTAAATGGAAGGAATTTATAGCTGGTGCCAGAGGAAAAAAAAGACCTTTCAGTAACAGAAAAATATGTAGTAAAAAGTTCTTGAATATGATGGCAGCTAGGGTCAGCTTCATGTGACTAGGACAGTGGGGTCCCACCTGGGTCCCCTCTAGAAGGGTTTAGTGCTGACTTACTGCTGTTATTGTTGTGTTGAATTTCTTTATTTTTAAACAAGGGACTCTCCATTTTGTATTAGGTCCTGAACATAGCTAAGTTTGCTCTTCAGCAGTGGAAATTAATGAAAGGAACATGAACAAGGGCAAGAGAAAGGAAAAATGGAAATAAAGGGGTATCAGAGTATGAGAATCTATAGGATCTTATGTGGGACATCTCACAGCACAGGCAGAGCAGGAGGAACAGGATTGGGTCCAGGAGCTTTATCAGAGCAAGAGGTCTGTTTGAACCATTGTGTTTAAATATTGAAGACAAGAGGTATATACTAGAGCCCATGCTGTGCATGAAGAAAGTGGTAAGTTAGAAGTGACTAGACTACTGGGAGGGCACGTATTCTAGAACCAGGGCATTGAAAAATGGTGAATTAAAAATTGAGTAACAGCATAGGCAGTCTGTAGGCAAAGGAGAGAGGGACTAGATTTGAGAGATCTAAATAATGTTGACTCCATCGGGGTGAGCCTCTTAAGGAGGGGGAGAAAGTCTTCTCCTGCAAGAAAAATAATGTTGACTCCATCGGGGTGAGCCTCTTAAGGAAGGGGAGAAGGTCTTCTCCTGCAAGAAAATATCTTCAAGGTTTGTCACAGTGGGACAGGTTGGTTCAAGATAGGAACTGAAAAAGACAAGGCCTTCAAGAGGGAAGGAGCAGTCATGGCTCTTTCTTTTCCATGCTGTAAGGACAAACTGCTCGACAAAATTAGAAACCCCATCTCCTTTATAGCTGTGAGTGGCCTTGTGTGCTGGTGGGAGGCTCTGGGGAATTCACGCTTACGTCCTTTTCAGAGGGAGAATCTTGCATTATTCCCGATGTTCATCCTGAAACTCTTAGGTATTACCTTGCAGAATTTCACCTAGAGATGTAGCAGCCTCTTGGATCATTGTGACAAATGCTTTCATCTGATAGCAGTGGTAATTTTGGCTAATGCCTGGGTTCTCAGAGAATGAAAGAACAAGAATGGAATTGGTTTTAAAGACAACAGGATTACAGATGAAGTCAGGACTTGCTCCATTTCCATTTGTCTTTCTACTTTGTCTTCATTTTACTTGCTATAGAGTAGCTGCTGTGGTGAAAGGTGTGATGACTTTTGGCTCCCAGCTTTACAATGCAGAGTGCCTGCCACCGGAAACTTCTTTGATTGCAGGTCCTCCAAATCTGAAGAATGGTTTCCTCATCTTGGTTTAGGTTGGATTTTTTTCCTGTTTCAATTAATTTTGGCCAGATGACTGAAATGTCTTAATAACTTAAAAATCTCAATTCCAGAGAAACCTTCTAAATGGAGAAATTGTGGGGGAGGATCTCAAGAAGGCATTGAAATTGGAGGCATTCTGGAAACATAAATTGATAGCTCCCCATTATAGTTCTCTTTGAGAACAGGAGAAAACTATTGTGCATTCAGTTTGCTCTCTCTGTAGCTAAGGGAAAGAATAACTGTCTCATTCTTCTTTATTTTTAATTTTTGTGGCTTATTTTTAGTAACTAGGCTTAAGGAGGTTGAGCAAAACAGGAGATATCAGATTTTCATGACATGATATATTTCAGTAATTTCAGAAGGCAGAAAATGCTGGAATTTTTTCAATCCAAGTGGTTCTGAATAGAGCAGTTTGATTTGTATGTTAACGAATTCTGCAGGGCCTTGCCATAATAATGTGTAATAAACCTCACCAGCATCTGAAGAGGCATCCCTCACTTTTGTAATTGGTAACAGCAGTTGCTATCTTTTCACATCCTTTGCTGAGCTCACTGTTTACTTTTCTGGCTGTATAGTGGCAGCTGTTTATTTGCTTGTATATACAAAGGTTTATTGGAACGTTCTCTTCAAATTGGAATTATTTGTGTTTCAGAATTTATACCCACTCACTATCTATGTAAAACCTTGCAAAATGTGTATTTTTTTTTTTTTGCTGTGGAAACTCTATAAATAACATTCGAAAGAAGAAGGATGTTTCTATTTTCATCTGTTTGTCACATTATTGCTCTGTCTATTGACATTTGTTAGAATAGTAATTTGTTTTCTAGCAATGATATAATATGTGACACCTTCTTTCTGGAATCTACTGTGGCAGATTGTATTGTTTAAAAGGGTAACACAATGGATTAGCCCATGCTAATCCCACTTTCTTTTCTTGGGGATAATGGCCCCAGTGTTTAAAATGGCTGGAGCAGTAGAATGTGACAGAAATGGTGCTGTGGTGACTTTGCTTTGGTCATAATGTATGGCTTCTTCTCGGCTTTCTCTCAGGATGTTTGCTTTTGGGACCTATGCCCACGTATTGAGGAAGTTGAGGCAATATGGAGAATCCACATGTAGTTGTTCCAGGAGGCAGCTGCTGGGAAATTCTCAGCTAACAGCAAGTATCAGCTGTCAAACATCTGAGTAAATGACTCTTCACAGGATCCCAGAGCCCAGTCCTCAAGTCTCCCAGCTGAGTCCTTGGTTATATTATGCCATTAATTTTGCTGGTAATTTTTTCACACAGTCATAAAACTGGAGCAGAATCTGTTCAGTTACTGAAAACAATTGAAGAGTACAAATGTTGGAAAGAAGCTATTTCTTTTTCTATTAATGTTACACCCTATATAGCACACACACACACAAACACACAAAACAACCTTTATTTAGATCACAGCTAGAAGAGGCTTAGCTGTAGTAAACTTCCGCACAAGAACATATTCTTGTTAATTGTTAAGTTACAAATATGATCTCAGGATTTGGAATGTTGGCTCAAATTTGAAAAATACAAATCATTAGGAGAAAGAAGACCCACGGGAATATTCCTGTGGTGAAACATTAGAATGGGCCACTGATGGACGGAGGGTAATCTTCTCTAAACTTTTTTGAAAGTAACCGCAGATTAATCTTGTGTAGTTTTATTTGAAGTGTAAGCATCTAGACTGGAACAGTTTTTGAGGTCTTCTCTTGCTTTCTTTTCATGACTTTGGACTAGTCTTATTTTACCCATTACATAATGAAGAGAAAATGATGTATTCCAAACAAAATTGCTAAACACCAATTTTGATATAAACTCTTGACAAGAGCAAAATGCAAGCTGTCATAAGCCCCTGTCCTTTGCTTGTGCTTTAGTGAATGATTTTCTCCATAACCTCTGGTCTCTCAAAACAGTTTTTCATGTTGTGGTCATAATGTGCTGAAACAATCAGGCTGAGATTTTTTTTTATGAAGACAAATATATATCTAATCTGACTAGCAGTTTTTAAAATAATATTTAAACTCCAATCTGATTATGTCAAGTCTGCCACTTAAAACACTCTATAACTCCCTATTACTCTGAAACTTACCCATAACATCACTAGAGGTTTGACCTCCATCTGCTTCTTCAGACACAATTGAGTGTCAACTGATAGAAGAGATGAAAAACAAAAAGTTATATACTAATACAATAGAATGCTCTCCAGCAGTGAAATTGAATGAACTGTAACTATACACATCAGTATGTATGAATTTCTAAATCATGCTATGTTAAGCAAACAAATGATAGTTGAATACTTAAGATATAATTCCATCGCCATCTCGGCCTTTTGGCTAAGGTCAAGTGAAGAAATAATTTCTTTTACAAAACCACCCAAATCAGCAAAATCAAATAGTAACAAGCATGGGTGATCTGTATTTGTAGTGGTAAGCTATATTTTAAAATACAGGGAAAAAATAAAAAATTTGTGATAGTAGTTACTTAGGACACTTCAAATCCATACTGGTGTAATTCTGTTTTTAAAGCTTGGTGGTGAAGGTACATGGATGTTTATTTTTTAAATATTATTTAAAATTATTTAAAGATAATGTGCAATATAAGTGCTTATATATGATATATTTCACTATAAAAAAAGCTTTTAAAAGTAAAGAACAATGGATAAAAGTCTTAGGATCCCAGGTTCAAGTTTCAGTGACATAAAACAAGCCATGTGGTTGGAAAGACAATTTGAAATAGACATTTTTCAAGTTGGAAGGCCTCCAGCTTCCAACTAAAGTCATTAGTAGTCTTTTACTTGTGTCTCCTATTTTTGAAAAGCAGTACTAGATTCCTCTTAGAAAAGATAATTTATATTTTAATTATTATATGTGAACCTAATGAAATTGAACCCCAAGTGGTTCATCATATTTGGACTATCTTATTTGTGTTTCAGTCCATATTTTCACATTGGACCATAAGTCATTCATAATGACTTGCATTTTCTCATTCTGATTTTTCTGTGGCTTAAGGGGAAATTATTCATCCATGGATTTTAATTGTCACCAACCAGGTGGTTTGAAAGCAATGTATTTGTTAATGTGGCTAAAGAGTATTTTGGGTACTGAGACAAAAAAGCATACATTTTACAAAAAAGCATACATTTTACAAAAATGATGCAAAAAATATACAAAATAAGAAAAAGAAAGAAAGAAATTATAAGGAGAGTATTATAATAAAAGAGAGTATTTTCGGTAATTTACTACTGATAATACAGGCACTGTGGAAGGACTTTTGCTTTACTAGTGAATTAATTTCTGGCACCATCTATAAGTCATTTTAATGCATGATATTTGAAAAAAAAACATAAAGTAGATTAAGATTTTATTTGATATTTATGAGGTAATATTGGTGTTTAACTGCAAAATTTTTTGGAAATGCTATTATTTAGAGGAAAGAAAGCATTTTATTCTGGGACTTCAGGGAATTAAAAAGTTAATTTGCATACAATGTTGGCATTCTAAATGCACTATTAAAAGTTTGCTGTATATTTATGAAATATAACAAATATGACAAGGCATATCCTCTCATGTTCATCTCTAAATTTTCTAAATATATATGAAATATACATAAAACATCTAATGACAAGTTGAGAATATAACTTAGTTTTGTGGAAAACTAATATTTAAAAAAAAAACTCTCTTCCATTATTGAGATCATACTGCCTAGTACTAAGCCTGTATTGTGGAATCCTGTAAATTATCAAAATCACATTTCAAACATTTTTTAAATGAAATAAAGTCATATTTCAGACAGGCTATATATTGGTTGAGTTGTGAGCACTCTGTTCTAACTTTCCCCATAAAACAGAAGATTAGCTGCCATGGCTAATATCTATGACCTGAACTCAAACTTGACAAAAATCAACTCTAATGGCTCTCCCACTCTAAAATATTGTCTATTTTCAATGTGGTGTGGTTACAGAAAATGGAGTATCAAAGTAATATATATATGCCTCATGTTTCTAACTATTTCATCATTTTTTTCATTGAGCATAGTTTCACTGGAATCTAAGTGTTTTTTTTTTAAACTTGGTTTATAATGACATTTTGTTTTCATGCAATCTGAAATGATCCTTTTATTAAAGATTCAGAACCATGAGGATTTTAACTACTACTTACTATTTCTACTATAATATTTTAGTATTAGTTATATAGAAAAAGAGTTCTTTTTATTCCATAAAGTCTGTCTTAGTGGAACATTGAAAAATTGCTCCAAAAGTGAGCGCAAAGATTGTAGTAGCTAGTGTGTGTTTGTGTTTTGGGCGGGATACTTCTGGAGTAGGGTACAATCCCCACAGTTGATTCTCTGTGCAAACACGTATGTAACGAGATAGTTATATTTTCATTCTGCTTTTTTATATTTGAGGGAGATTGCTTCCATCAGGGCACAATCTCCTTCCTGCTTCCTGCCAAAGCTGCACTGAGACAGCTCTGATTTCTGATCCCTACACATGCCTGTTCTTTGCTTTTGATTTTGAGAGCAAATGGATTGTTTTTGAGTCGACTTATCATGGTGGCTCCATTTCTTTTAATTGACTTGTTGGTGGTCATAAACTTTTTTTTTTTTAAACCCCAAATTGCTGCAGTGCTTAGTTATCATCCTTGATTACACACATACAACACAGTTCCACAGAGTAGCTGCTAGCATTGTTTGGGCACCAGTAACACTCCAGGAGTCTGGTTTTATTCCATGGGTAAACTTTGTCTTGCTATTTGTTGTAGATGTGGTTTCTAAGTGACCTTAATGAAAATGTCCAGGAAGTGGTGTATGATGTTGTTGACAGTTCCAAGTCTCACAGCTGCTTATTGGGTAGATGCTTTACTTTTTCTAGTGCTTGATGATTTTGTTGTGGTTTAGTATTCCATTGACTGATTGTGTAAGGTGCAATTCATAAGAATCACAAGTTTGATCTCTGCTTTCTGGGGGCTATTGCTATCTAATTCACAGAGCTTGAAAGGGTATAGGACCACCTTCAGAATGTCTGGAAGGCCAGTGAAATTTTCCTTCACACTCTCAATTTTTGACTCATTTCTCTTTTTTTCCATGGTGGCCCAAATGCTAATCTCATACCCTTCATTCATTCATACTAAATATAAATGTACTCCCCCAACAATACTTGCCCCCCAATACTGAAATTATCTGAATTTTAAAACTGAGCTAATGGCAAACAAATAGAAATATAGTTATTTATAGATACTGACTTATAATGATGCTTGCATAAAATTTTAATATATTATCATAAAATGTTACTTTGATTAAAAAATACTTTGAAAGGACTGTTAACCTAATCAAGATGAAGCTGAATGGGGTAGGTCTCTTCTTAGGGGGAATCACTTATGGTAGGTAAACTAACATCTTGGCCCTTCCCAAGAGGCTGCTTGCTGACCTGCAGAAATGAGTAAGCTACCAGAGAGTAGTGGTTCTGCAAGTTCTGGGGTCATGCTGATCTGTTTTCTCTTACAGCAGTAGATGCCATATATGTGTCTCACCTAGAAGAGTCTAAGATGTGCGAGGCTGTCTGGTATACATGTTGTAGATAAATGAGGGGCAAAATCTGCAGTGGAGACAACTAACATTACTAACAGGCAGGGTGTGAACTGTTGTGCAGGGTTATGTTTCCTTAAATCAAAAAGCACACGTGGAAGGGAGCAAAAACGGAGCCCATCAGAGGTAATATCTCGGGGCACAAGGTGAATAAGCCCGAGGAGCTTTCCTTTAGGAATAGGGACTTGAAGTTTTCTAGAAGGATTATTGTCAAAATATGTAAATGCTATAATGTTGAAATTCCTAAAGGGCTCTCCAGAGAAGCCATAATGACATCCTTTGTGAGTCAATATTTGTACATCCTCGATGACAGAGGTTTTCTCACAAGCAAGAAAAAAGCTATAAATGGCATCTGCTAATCTATAATAGATTTTTCTTCTCGAATATCCCCCATCTTCCCAGCCCTAGTATTGGAGGAGTTGGAAGCAGAATGGTGAGTTAGGGAAGATGGAAGTGGACACTAAGTGGACACAAAGTGAAAGATCAAGAGGTAACCTGCTTTTAGTTGTCATGAAATTGAGAGAGGTTTGGTTAAAGTTGGAGAAGAGGAGGTGGGTAAATATTTGAGTTATGTTAAACTGGAAAGGAGATGGAACAGAAGACTTTTAATGTTTGAAATTAATTATAAGGCTTTCCTGAAATATGAATAGGAAGAAGAGAAAGAAAAAACTGACAGAATAAGTTTGAAGAGAGACATGAGAAAAAATTTAATACTTCTTACTTAAATTCTTCAGTTTAGTCAATAAATTGTTCCACAAGAACTTGTTAAACATAGTGCTTAAAACCCACAGTCTTATTGTTTGCTGCCTGCTGGATATACTCATTGGCTCACCAAATGATGGTAAATGGTAGCAATTTTTCTGTTTACTGATCATTCTGTGGAGTGTGTGGAATGAAATGGTAAATGTGAGGTGTCAGCACCTCACAGTGGTGTGTGGAATAATGAGCAAGAGCGAGATAGGAGAACTAATGTGGAGTTGACAAATTACCAGTGAGGGGTTCCTTGGAGGGCACAAAAGGCTACCTCACCAGTCAGAAGTGAACAGATCTGAGGGAATACGGCAACAAATGGTGACAAGCAAATAGGTAAAACCATGAACACTTTTCTAGATCTTATAATTACACTGTAGTTTCTGATTTGTTTAGGATTTAGAATATTTTAATACAACATTATAACACATCTGGTACATGAAAGTACACCTTAAACCACTGTTATAGATGCCAAAGGAGTTGAAGTCAAATGATATCTAGGAGGAAAGTACAATAAAATGATGACAATGATGGTAAGCACTTTTTTTTTATTACAAAGTTTATTTTTACATCATTTTGCACATTTTTTTTTCCATCTCGATTGTAATCCCCGCGGGTTTCCCATCACCAAATCACCCCTGTGCCACCACCATAGTCCCATGCATTTCCCTCCCCCACCCCGTTTTTGATCCCATTCCCCACTCCACCCCCACAGAATGTCTCTGGTATATGGTTGTTCATTATTTTTGTTATTTTCTCACCTGGTCCATTATACTCCTATGAGTGAAACCATCCAGTATTTTTCTTTCTCTTTCTGGCTTATCTCACTAAGCATGATCTTTTCCAGCTCCATCCAAGTTGCTGCAAAAGACATGTGTTTCTGTTTTTTGGTTGCTGAGTAATATTCCATTGTATATATGTACCACATCTTTCTAATCCAGTCATCTACTTTTGGGCATTTGGGCTGCTTGATGGTAAGCACTTTTAACAGACTGGTGTGGTTTGAAGGCTTTTAAACATGTTAACTCTTGAATAATTTTCTGTCTTTCAACATTCACAAAGATTTTCTCAAATGTAATATATCTTTTAAAAATTGACTTCTTGATAGTTTTATTATACTACATAATATATAAAAGGTCCAGGATTATGCTTTACAGCTCAATAAATGTGCATAGTACCATACCTACCATATTTGATTTTATTTAGACATTTAAATATTTTATATATTTCTTCTATACCATAGACATTCCACTTAAACACAACTATTGGAAACTGCCATAGTCATTGCTAATAAATTATAACACACTTTAGAAATGTTGTATGGTGTTTTCTAACTAATGTATTGAAAAGCGAGGCTTTGCTTTTACCCTTCAGAATCACCATTTGTGATAATCTTGCCACACAAACTAAGACTGAAAACTGTAACTGTTCTGCTTAGGACATTTCTGTATGACGAGTTACTTTTAAATATTTGAAAGAGACTTTTTACCTAGAGGAGGTGTTTTTTTAATTTGAGGTTTGTGACTCATTTGTTTCATCTATATACTAATATCAGTATTACATGTGCTCTTGAATGATTTGGATTTGTTGCCCTATATAAGAGATTACTGTATGTACTAGTTATTTAAAGCAGATGTAAATAAAACAAAATTTGTTTGTGAAGAATAGGGTTTGTCTAGAAAAAAAGAACACAGGGACCCAATAGAAACACACCTGCTTCCCTGCTCATGGTGTCTATATTTGGCCCTGTTGGTTTTACATTTTATGGTTACCAGATGTATATCCTTTAAAATTATGGACATTGGATTAATTCTTCACATTGGAAAACACTCTGAGGTGACATTAAATGAACCTGTGATTTGAGCATCCTACAGTTTTCAGACAGGTTTGAGCCAACAAAGTAAAAAAAAAAATTCCCATAAAATGCTGTAAATTTGCTAAAACACAATGCAAACACTTTATGGTATAATAATACAAAGAAACTTAAATGAATGAAAAACATATTTTCTAGATTTTATTTTTAACAGTTTCTAGGGAAAAGTGTCTCACAAATACTATAAAAAGATGTCATCAGTTCATTTTTAAACAAGTTACTGACACATAATTATCAAAGTTATTTGTAAAATTATAGAATCTGAGGGTTGAACTCTTAGATGGTTCTCGACCATTTCTGGCAGGGGATTCTCCCATATTAGTCATAATTTATCTAGCAATTACAGTTATCAATTTGTATGAATGTGCTATGAAACAAATTTATTATTTATTATCTCACAGGTGCTTATAGGCCAGAATTCTGTTCAGGGTCTGGCTGGGCTGATGCTAGGTGTTGTGTAGGGCTGCAGTTTTCACCAGGGGCTTGAGATTGTCCTTCAAGTTCATTATTTGTGGACTGACTTCATTTCCTTGCAGGGACAGGACTGAGCTCCATTGTCAGTTGGGTCTCGGCTTCTAGGGGCAGCCCTGATGGCCTCACTGTGTAACCTCCTCCATCCTCAAGTCAGCAGTGGCTCTTCACATCTCTGACAGGTTGGAGAAGATGCCCAGCTCTTAGGGGGAGCATGTGACTAGGTCATGATCATAAGCATAATCTCCTTTTGAAGCCAGGGCTTGTTAGCATAATCATAAATTATATCTGTCTTCAATCTTCATGTGGTCAGGTTCTGCTCACACTCAAGGGGAGGAGATAGTACAAGGGTGTGAGTATTCAGGATGGCAGTTTATCTTAGAATTTTGCTGACCGCACATCTGTATCTGTACCTGTGACAACTTTGCAGTATGCAGAATAAATTATGTCAGGGAAGTCTTCATTCTGGGCAGTTGTCAAATACTCTTGATTTGCATGATTTTTTTACTATCCATTCCCACATCATTTTATTTATATTTTCCTGGCCTGAAATTACTTAAAGTATTTTTTGGGAAGTATACACCCTTCCCCCTTTCTGACTTTTGGTTTATTGGTGTCAATAGTTAGACTTGATCTTCTCCTGTTTCCCTCACTTTCATATCAGACATTTCTTCAAGGTCCAATAGGTTCTAATTCCATAGTATTTAAAGTGTCACATTTCCTACCTATAAGGAGAATTTTGACTCACAAATTTATACAGAAACATCTTATATTTGCCCCTTGATTGGTTAAGTGTTTCAGAGAAGTACACACCTGACATGTATTCTGTGTAATGAGCTTGGTCAGTGACAACACATACTCATTCCTTCTTGTTAATGTCCCATCAAGGCAAGGTAGAGGATCAAGTACAAATTTTCTCTTTAATGTGCTTCTGGAGAGAGATTTTTGGAGCAAATTTATGTATTCCTTCTCCAGCTTATTAGCCATATCTGTTTGTCTCTATTGTCTTTTGGCAATTGACCTACTGTCTCCTGTGAAGTCTCCCACCATCCCTCTTTAAGGCCAAATGACACGAGCAACAAGCAGCTCTGAAGTGATTTTAGTCATAGGCCTAAAGTATGGCCTTGTTGCATCATCTAAATTCCTTGAAGAGAGCCTTCCTTTTACATTTCTCTCTGATTTGGGAAAATGAATTATTAATGGTACCTATTTATTTTGAAGGGACATTGTCCACAGATTTAGACTGGAACCCAGCAAACAGACTCCTTATTCAGTTTAGTGCAGATTGTACCAATTTACTTTTTAAAAAATGATTTATTTATTTATGCATACAAGAACTCAGGTATAGGCCAGAGGTGTCGGGGAAAGGAGGGTGAGAAGATTCACCAGAGATAGAGTGGGGAGCAGAACAGGCAGATGGACTGAAATACACTATTGAGGGGAGCAGCAGGTGGGTCAGGAGTGGTCTGCTGCACCATGTGGGTCACCTCCCTGGCTGGGGATTGAACTTGTGCAGCAGTGTTTTTGGAGAGCTTCATAGTGCCATGCTTTAATCACTTGTGCCACCAGAGAGGGCCCCTAATTTATCTCATGAGCAAAGAAACTACCTGAACAATTAATTTTCCTACCTTTAAGGAATTTAAGTTTAACTAAAATGAGGATATTAAAATACATTGTTTAAACATCATCAAAACACTATTTTCCCTAAGTTTTTTAAGAATTATTTTGCTAATATATAGTGATAACTCATCACTTTGCTACTTTTAAAACTGTTCTTTTCAACCGCTAGGCAGAACAAAGGAAAGTTCAGGAGAGGCCATTGCATGTGAGGATCAGGGCATCAGGATCATCCAACAACAGCTCGGAGCCTGCCAAGCTAGACGTTGATCTAGGACTCTCTTGGTGTTGGTGCTTCTCACTGCATTACCACTTAGCTTTGTTTTGTCTTGGCTGGTCTCACCCTGTCCAACTGTGATAGATCATTTATGTCTGCTTTATTTTTTTTTAAAAATAAAATCATTTAAATTTCACTACAATAAAATAGGCTCCTTTGAAGCAGGAAGACTTGGACTAGAAATCCAGGCTTATGCTGTAAAATCTCTCCTGATCAGGGTTTGAATTTCACACCTCCTTCTTGGTGAGGGACTCAGAACTGCATTTGCTTCTGCCTCAAGTCAGCATCTTCCCCAGTACATCTACTGCCCATTCTGTGCTTCTGATTTCTGCTACAGTCATTCTGTCTTTCTGCCCCAGCCTCAAGATGAGTACCTTCTGCTAACCCATGTGCCCTGGACACCTACCAGACTCTGGCTCATATTTTTCTTCTATGGTTGTTTCACATGATCTTGGTTTGTCTCTGGTCCAATTTGGGCTTCTTGATCTCTCTTCCAGCTGGAGCTATATCTTATGACACTGTGCTAGACTGGAGGAAAGTTGGGGAAGCAAGACACAGCGTAGTCACGCTCCCCTAGATGAGCGAAAATGGCAGACTTTCCCCAATTGAGTATTAATCCTTCAGGTTATGATAAAAATTGTCTACAATTTTGAAATCTTTTTCTTCTCAGATTCCAGATTTCATTTGGTGATTCCTAAATATTCAATCCCTGTTTATTTGAAATAAGGCTAGGGTCCTCCTTGGTGGTGCAATGGATTAAAGCACAGCACTGTGAAGCTCTAGGCAGCCACTGAAACAAGAGTGTGACCCCCGGCTAGGGAGGTGGCACAACAGACCTCTCTTGACCCTCCCACTGTCCCCCTCAGTAGTGTATATTTCAATTGATCTGCCTGTTCTGATACCCACACAGTATCTGGTGAATTCTCTTACCTTCTATACCCTTAGCCTGTACCCCAGTTCTTGTATGTATATAAAAAAAAATCTTTCAATTAAAAAATATAATAAAATAAGGCTAATTTTTAACCTGACTGAATCTCTACTGTAGGGTGCTCAGCAAAGCCCCAACTTCTGGGTCTATAAGGAAAAATAAGACTTTGAGGATGGATTTGACTTCAGGCTGTCCTTTGTCATGGAAGTGCCCTATTTTCTGAGCTTTGGCTGTCATGCACATTGTCAACTGTCAACTTTTTTTTTAAATCCCATAAAAATTTTCATTCCTATAACAATGCATGACTACTTATGTATAAAGAAAATTAGGAAGAAATCTAAATTTTTGCAAAAACAGTGCTTTGATAAAAAGGCCTTTTCTTAATGTCTTTTTTTTTTTTTGAAGATTGATTTATTTATGCATACAGAACTGGGGTATAGGCCAGAGGTGCAGGGGCAGTGAGAGGATTTCACCATATCAGAGTGGGGAACAGAACAGCCAGATCAATGAAGTAAAATGCTGAGGGGAGCAGTAGGTAGGACAGGAGAGGTCTGCTGAACCATGTGGTCACCTCGGGGGCCTTATGCAACTCGCACTGAAGCAGCTGTGGCCAGCTTGCAGTGTTGCACTTTAACCTGCTGCACTACCAGGGGTGGCCTTTTATGTCTGTTTTAACCTTTATAACTTTTCCTTTAATATTTTCTAGAAAATATCTTAGGGAATATACAGAGTCTTAGTTGTATTTATGATAAAATCAAATACATTTAGATTGAAGGAGTTGCCTCAGCTCAAAGGGTGCATATAGGATATGGAAAGGTAGAATTTGTTAGGGAGAAGGGGACATGGAATTTTCATTGTGTAAATATAGGAGCTGTTCACACCTCTTCATAGGGCACATGTTCAATTGGGAAGCCAGTGGTATATCGTGAGGGGTAAGGGTTTTGAGGCCTCTAATCACAGGGTCATCTTTTGAGGGATTGGACTCATGCCTTATAGAAAACAGACTTCTGTACTTTGCAAAGCTGCTTTTTTATCTCTGCCCTGTAAAACAACTTTGTACTTTACAAAAACAATTCCGGTGTTTTCAAAGCAACTTCTGTCCATGGATCCAGGCCCCTAAATCTTTACAAAATATCTTCTGGTCACAGCTTGCTTAGATCCTAGTTTGAAAGAGAAACTTATTTTCTAGCAATAACTCTGAGTGGATTCCCAGTGAACAGAAGCAAGCTCACATGGCTTCCAAGAATTCTCCTGTGAAGGGTCTGTGCTAAGATTTGATCATGTCTTAATTTCATGCACATTGTCATCTGTTTCTTTAATTTTTGTTCTCCCTGTGCTTAATTCCCCAAGTTATTGTGTCAACTTCCTTCTGCTTGATAGATTTTATATTTTTCCTGATAAAATCCTGAGCAAAAACCTCAAAATTTTTAAAATTGGGCAACTTCAATAAGTGAAATTGGAATTGGGCTAAAAATGCTGAGCTGGGTGATGATGGGGAGCTTGCTTGGGCACTTTTTCCTTTTCTGTCACTCTTGTCTTTGGTTTTGTTCATCCAAAAACACACTCTGAAACTAGTTAGAATTTAGTATAGGTAGGTTTTTTTTGGACAATAATTCCAGGAAGCACTGGTAGGAGAATCAGTAAATAACAAAGATAAGAAAAACAAGGGGTCAAGTTTATTAGCATGCTACCGTGGTGGACTATTGAGGGTCACTTGTGTTGGGGACCTCTGGGGAATAGTGTAGATTGTGCCTTAGCATTGTTCTACCAGCACAAAAGTCTGAATATTAGTCACCAGCTTTTATCCATCCTTGGCTGGGAACAACTCCTGGGTGCATTTACCACTCTGTATTTAAGATATATTCTTCCTGCTTTTGGATCAAGCAGACTTCAGCAGACAGAGCAAACTGTTTAAGGAGAGAGAATCTCAGGTCCACCAAAATATACAAGAAATTGTGTGTCAAAGGGCATACAGTTGGCCTATAGGTACATAAAAAAGATATTTACCATTTCCTATTGCTAGGGAAATACAAATCAAAACAACATTGAGATATCAGCCCACACCTGAGAGAATGGCTGTTATTCAAGAGATAAGCAACAAGTGGAGAGCACATAGAAAGAATGGAACCTTGTACACTGTTGGGTGGGAATATCAGTTAGTCCAGCCATTATAGAAAGCAGTATGAAGATTCCTCAAAAATAATTAACAGAAATTGCACATGATCTAGTTATCCCATATCAGAATATTTAGCTAAAGAATACAAAAACACTAGTTCAAAGAGATATATTCACGCCTATGTTCAGCATAAACTTATTTATAATAACCAAGAATTGGAGATAGCTCAAGATTCTATCAACAGATAACTGAATAAAGAAGATATAGTGTATGTGTATGTATGCGTATATATGCATATATATGCACACAATTGAATGCACACAATTGAATACTACTCATCTATAAAAACAATGTACACTTGCCATTTTGCAACAATGTAGATGGACCTGGAGTATATCATGCTTAATGAAATAAGTTAAACAGAGAATTTCAAAACACTATGTGACTTCATATAGTGTTAGATATGATAGCACCAAGCACGAACAAGGTACATACTCTCCTTACTTTCAAGGAATTTCCAGTGTGGCTGGGGTATTAGCACAAATCAGAGGAACACTTAACGTCATGTATATGGCTATTGGAAAAAGTGATCAAAAAGGAGAGCGAAGGGCTGCAACAGGACTTACGAATGAAGAGTTTGAGGTCATCATTGGAGGCTAGGCAAGACTTTTATGAGGAAGTGATGGCTGGGTTGACTGACAGTACGGCTGACTTATGGAAAGACCAATGATCCCAGTCCAGCTGATGTACCAGTTTGTCCAGGGGAAACACCTCAAGGGACATGAGTTTAAGGTTAAAGTTTTCTTGCTGGATTTTGGTATCCTTGTTAAAATTTTGTCCTCTATCCCAAGATTAGTTAGAAATTACTGAAGTTTCAAAGTTGACTTACATTTTGGGCAAAACTACTCTTTTTGTTTATAAAACATGTTGCTGATTCACCATTTGGCATTCACTTTTAAACTGGTGGTTTTATGCTACTTCTGAAGAAAAGGTGAGCTTAAATCTTACAGTAATAATGTCTCAAATTTTCCTTTTACATGTATATAAGAAATAAAACAGTGAATGACAACATTTTATGCCAGTCTTTGAAAGAAAGATTCTACAATTCAGAGCTTGGAAGTGGATACAAAACAATGACAGTGTGATGTTAATCTGTCTCACAGTTAAAAATTGCATTGGAGTTCCTGTCCGCCTCCACATGGTCATCAGAAATTTGGATTTTTATTTTGTACAATGAACATTACCAATTTCCTCTAGTTCCAGTGGGAATTATGTGTTTGCACCAAAAGAGGAAAAAAAAAATTGAGAGGCTAATGACAAAAAGAGTTAAATATGTGTGTTTTTGTGCATATATATACGGTGAGAAGTTTCTAAGATTAAGTATTTCCAAATGCTACAACTTGAGATTTTTAGATGAAATGAGTAAGAAAGATTTTTTAAAAATAAAGTGGTTTCCCCACTGTGGAAAACTGTATGGAGGTTCCGCAAACTGCTAAACATGGAGCTTCCCTATGACCCAGCAATCCCACTCCTAGGTATCTACCCAAAAGACACAAAAACACTGATTGAAAAAGATACCT
>NW_004567102.1:29193514-29216406 GCF_000260355.1 Condylura cristata
GGTGATGGGAAGCCTACGGGGATTACAATTGAGATAAAAATAAAAAAGTGTACAAAATGATGTAAAAATACATGTTATATTATTAAAAAAAAGAAAAAAAGAAAAAAAGAAACAGAAAAAAATAAAGTGGTTTCCATTCATTTCTATGAAATGACATTGAAGATCGCTGCTTAGTTTCTTTTTTCACAATTTTAAGGATTTATAACTGTTATTGAGTAAGAAAATTATCATTAAAGTTACATGTCCTTTTAAAAAGAAAATTTCTATTCATTTTTACAAAGACTTTTGTTGTACTAAAATGATGTAGCAGCTAATTGATATTAAATGGAGACCAGAATATTACTTTTCAATATTAATAATAAAAGAGAAATATTAATGTAGAACAAATCACTCACTCCAAATATGTGAAAAGTAGAAATAAATAGATTAACAAGTATAGGAATTTATTTTATTGCCCGGTTTTGTGTTAAATTTCACATTTTATAGCACTGAAAATATATTAAAGCATAATATAGACAGAACACTTTCTAGTTGGTGAAAGTTATAATTTATACTGTGGAGAACTCCACAATGAAGAATGAAAAGAAATGCAGGCAAGTGAGACGTTTTGGGAAATGGTTAGATGTAGGATAATATGCTTGCAACATTGTGTTAACAGTATGAGTTTAGTTACAGTGAAAATAGGAAAAATTAAAAATTGTTTTCCTGAGGTTAGCTAAGTGACTAGAAGTGAGGAAACTGCCTGAACCAGATCCAAATTACAGGCTTTGTATCCAGATCAGCCTGAAAACTGCCTTTTTCCTTATTGCTCAAGAATGTCATGGAAAAATCAGTTATATGTTAAAATATCTGCTATTCCTTTTTTTTTTAAAAAGTCAGATTCAAAATAAGCCATTATATCCTTCCAATCAGAAATAAACTAAATTTACAGATCATTCATGTTGCATTCAAAGATAAATAAAAGAGAAGGAAAAAAAGATGTTCACTTGAGCTGGTAAATATAGGAAATTTTAAAAGACATGATTAATTTATGTGTTTCATTAATTTTTTATTTAAATTTTAAATGGTAAAACTTTGCCAAACACATTTTAACTCTATAGCAGATAAAATTCAAGAATTTAAAAATATATCACTCTGAATTGTAGAAATATTAGCCTCTTGAAAGATTTCTTCACTTATCAGACGTGCTTTGCAATAATTCGGAACTCAGAAAATTATTTATTCATATAAAAATTCCCCCTCATAAATTTTAGCTTCCTTCACTAAAGGCTTTCAGTAACAGTGCTATCAATTTCACCCCCTTCAATTTCCATACTGTTTTGTAAAAGCAAGAAGAGGATTAAAACAATATATATTACCAAAATAGTAAATAGTTTTCCACAAATTCACACTTAAATGAAAACAACAACATTTTGGGCCTATGTGATATATCCACCCCCCTAGGAAATTTCAGAAAAATTGGAACTGACTGTAGTTGCACAAAGAATCACAGACCAAATTCTAACACATATGCTGAAATTCAACTGGTGTTGAAAATATATTGTGTACTCATAGTATCACAGCCTCTTGGGTGGCATTGCCTGTGACTTTGCTGTGGTAGCCATGGAGTGGCAAGCTTTCAGGAATGTTCAAGGCACTCCTCTCTCACCTCTAGCAGAAATGCTTTTGTCACTCTTCACTTTGCTAGGTGGGTATTTGCAATAGTGCAGTCACCTCAGTGGTGAAGGCCTCTGAACGGCTGTCTCTGAAAGTCAAGCATTAAAGGAGTTTCATATCGTGTCTAGAGATGAAAAAGTCAGTACAAATACTAAAAGTATTTTTGAGGAAAAAATCCTTCTCTACTTCATGGGTCTTTTCCTTCGCCTGTTACTTTCACAGTTGTGAAAGTAACTTTCATTTTAAAGTTCATATTCAACTTTCCATAAAATCAAAACAGTATGCCAGAGTTGGGTAGAAAAAAGAGAAATAAATTCATCAACAAGTCAATTATTCTATCTTTAGTGCCAGTTACCAGAGCAAACAGCTACTATGCCTAGTTAATTATTATCATTTCTGTTTCATAGATGAGAAATTCTCAGAATTACTAAGTGGTATGGCTCAACATTTTTGTTGTTTTCAGATAGCATATCTTTTAATTAAGGTGTTCTAGGGGTATAGTTTTACTTGCTTCATTTTATTTATGTGATTTTAAATTAAAAATCTGCTTTTATGATAATAGACTTAAGAAAAAAAACTTCTAAGGAAAACAGGGGGTATATTTAGACACTTTTTTTCTCATGAGTGATTAAAATGCTCCCCCAGTTTACAGGTTGTTTATTTGGACAACTAGCTATTAATATTCTTATTGTCTCCAGGTAATGAGTAAGAGTTTAACATGGGGACTATAAGACAATAAATTTAAAGTAGTACTTTAATAAGAATATTAAGCAAAATCAATGTTTCCACTGAGTTCAGACACCATAACCTGAAAAATTATTTATTCAATAATGAGAAAAATTTAAGTTAATATCCACATTTTAATAAAAATATATCCAGTTACCTCAAGACTTTTCCATAGTATCATTTAGTATTTGTACTGTCATCTGAAGATCAGGCTAAAAAATGCTGTTTCAATTACAGAAAAGGAAATACATCAATTCAGAGAATTTGTTTTCCTAGTAGATATGTATTTTTGTTCCTAAATGGAAAAATAACTAATTCCCTAAAAAAATAACAAATTTGTTGTCTTATAAACATCTTAAGATATTTCCTAAAAGTTAAGACCTTTATGTTGTTTACGTTCACAGATACATTCTGTGGGTCTCAAATGATTGAGTATGGTTCCCAGGCCTTAGCAACATGCAGTAGTATATAAGAAGATTGTTTTCACAGAAAATGGTATAATTTTAGGGGAATATATTTTATTTGAAAGATCTGAATATCTAGAGGTAACAAAACATGTGAATTAGAGCCCTAACATTCGCTAATTCTAAAGTATCATATAATAAAGGGAAATGGCAATAAATAGCATCATAAGATGGCTAAAATTACAGGATATATAAGACAATGCCTGCAATATGATTTATTGTTGTAGTTAATTTTACTTTTTGGCAAATTAAAATATAGTGTTTCATTTATTAATTTGAGTTAGAAATAGTATGTAGTAAAATAAACTCCTTATATACAACTCAAATTAATGAAGAAACAGTTGTGCTAAAGTACATAAAGTTGAAAGATATATTCTCCTATTCTCTATAACAAAACTATATAATCATTTCAGGAATAGTGAAAACACATGGCTGGCACTATAATGTTAAAAATTTTGTAGCATTAGCTTCTTCAGAAATAGAGGTAATTTTTCATATTCCTGAAAACATCAAAGAATGGATATTTTTGGGAAGAGTAGATTCATTTCTAGAATGGGAAGTTAAAAGACAATACATTCAATCCATATAATGAGGCAATTCAAAGGGTATTTTCAAAAAATTAAAACTAATTCAATACCAAGGTCTACTCTCATCTAAACATTTTATCTCAATTTAAACAATTTAGGCTCCCTCAGCAATAAATTATCTAATGTTAATACATGATTGCTTCCATTTTGTTTGCTGATATTTGCTTGTTGTTTATTCTGATTGCTGAATTGCTATTGAGATAATCCACATACAATGTTCTGTAATGCTTTTCAAGGAAAATTATAAACTTCTAGATTTTCCTCATATAGTTCTTAATTGTACATGTTGCCTGGCCTCCAAAGGAAATAATTTAAAAAATATACAGGATTTTTAGTTTCTATTTTTAGTTTTTCTCTTGCTTATTGAGAACTAACCCTAAGTGAAACTGGAGTTGATTTATTCTGTTTTCCTCTTAGTTTCCTGTATTTGATGCTGTGTATCCACAGGCTCCAAGAACTGGCCTTAGAACTGTTTTTCACATAGCGTTGATAGATTTACATTGATCCATCCGCACTCTTCAGCCCTTTGAGGCATTACCCTGCCTTTGTTGGATTCTAGGTCAACTTGAATGGTTCTGCTTTTGCCTTGGAGCTGAGTAAAATAAATGGTCCCACCAGGAGAAATCACTCAAAACATTCCCAGGTGAAATAAAAGAAGGATTGTTTTTCTCCCAACTTTCCTTTATTGGCTTAAGTAAATTATTTGAGGCAAACAAAAATTAAGTGAGAGACTGAAGTAACAGTGTCCAGAGAGCTCTGGCAAAATTGTCTGTATCTGAGTCTTACAATGCAAATTTTCTACAGTTTGCAAGGAAAACAAGCTTTATATTTTCAAGGACTTTTACAAAGAAATGTTACCCGTAATCTAGTTAGTGTATGTATTTGATATTATCTATGCAGTGAAGAATACAAGGAGGGCTCTATCTACTTAGAGCCCTATCTTCTGGGAACTGGGAATTTCAGAATGCCATAAACCTTGAACTTTTTCTGTGAAAGTATTGATTTTTCTCGGAGACTCCTATTTGTTGTTGCTTATGCAGCTTATTCTTAAGACATTTCTTTAGCTCGTGTCCCTGTGTTGAGACCATGAGGAGGATATCCTTTCAATAGCCGAGTTTATTTTATGCCTTCCTAACCCTTTAATATGCCATCGATGTGTCTGAGCTCTGAAAATTCTGGGGAAGCTGTCTATATTCAGTTCTGTCTCTCATCCATAGGTAGGACTAGAAGGTCAAAGCTTAAGAGAAAAAGCTCCCAAAGTATATTTTAAAAAGAAAACCTAGGAATTATAAACTCCATGTAAGTAAGAATATTATAACATCCTCTAGGTAACTAGTTGTTTAGCTGTAGTGGCATCTTCAACATTTGCTAGTTACTCCTTAATCACAAAGACTTGTGTTCTTTGCCTTAAAATATTCATATTCTTTCATTCAGTTGTTTAACTTTACATTTCCAGACAATCCAGTCATCAGTGAGCTCTTCTATTCCTGAATTCCACGCTTAAAAAATATTTAACCAGCTGAAGGTTTCAATTATCAGACTTTACGTTAGCCTCAGGTCAAGAATTCTTTAAAACAATAGAAGAATTATCAAATCACTAACTTCTCATCTCTGACAGAAAATATTGACTATTCTTTCTTAAAACAGGATTATTACATTGTGTTAATCCTTTTATTTTCCTAACATATATGAGTAGATCATTCATCATCCTAGATAATACAACATCTTAATTCTTAAAAAGGGAATATATATTTTTTTCACTTTTCCCTGAATTTTTTCTTCAGGATATATTTTATACTGAGTACATCTTGTGTAAAAAGCTATTTATGGAAAAGAAAGATCTAGTTTTTTTCTTAAATCTCTAAAATAAAGGAAAAATAAATAATACTCCAAAGATACTGTGTCACAGGTATAATGTAGAAACATCATGCTAGTCCAATGTATGGTTTGTCAACTATTATGTTCAGTTTCTTAGGGAGAAAACTGCCAACCTGCTGAATTGACAGAGATAAATTTGAGCTTTCAATTTTACTTTTATTTTACTGATAAGTTTATTGCTACTTTAAGAGAAATTAAAAAATAATAACTTTGTATAGGCTCTCTAAATTATAAAACCCATTTACTTTCACGTATTTGCTATACTTGTAGTTGATAAGTAAAGTCACTTAAATTAACTGAAAGAAAATTAGGAGAATCTCTTTGATGGCTAACCTTAATAAAATTTTGAGACAGTATCAAATGTATAGAAATTTGTGAGTATAATACAAAAAACTTTCTTTGTCTATATCACCTTAGAATTAGTTACTAACATGATATTGTATCACCTCCCCCTCCTGCTTCAGATAGGGATGTTATCCAATGTAATTACAATGTAATCATCACTCAGGAAGCTAACATTGATACTCTACTACCATATAATTCTTAGATTTCAATCAAGCTTCCCAAATAATCTCAGAGTTCTTTATTAAAAAAAAAAAGATGCACTTTAAAACTAAATGAAACAATTAAGAGTGTCCAGTAATTTCCTTCATTTTGAAATAGTTTCTCAGTCTTTCCTTGTGAGGTTTGACTGCCACATTTAATTTTTTTTCGATACTTTGTGAACTGTCCCTCAATTTAGATTAGCTGCTGTTTCTTCTGCTTAGATTCTGGTTCTGCATATTTGATAGGAATGCCACACAGGTTAGACCTTGTGTTTTTAAGTGTATCCTATCATGTGACAGTTTTTATTTTTCCTAATGCTGATAAAATTTTACTTTTTATAGACAAATGTATCTGATTAGGCTGACCCACTATAAAGCTACTCATTTTCTCTTCGTATTGAATAAATAAATAATATATAGGGAGAGGCCTAATATCATGTAAATATTCTGTTTCTCAGAAAACTTTCAGTTTATTTAATTATATTTGTTTAAATTCATGGTTCCTATTTGCTCAGTGAGTTAAATTCATGAATATTTTGATGTTCAAATTGTCTCCAACTTAGTAACAGCTTCTGGAAATTTATGCTTGTTTGTGGGTTCTTTTAAAGGAATATGCTGTGAGTCAAGAATATCAATGAGGAAAAGACAGACATTTCAATAAATGGGAAAACTGTATATTCACATTTAAAAAAAAGGATTCCTATCATAAAAATTAACTAGAAATGAATATAAAGCTTAAGTGGAAGACCCCAACCTAAAACATGCCTATAAGTAAACAATGAAAATCTGTTTAACATTGGTCTCAGCAACAATTATTTGGATATGATACTGAAAATACCAGACACAAAAGCAAAAATTGATAATGGGACTACAGCAAACTAAAAAATTCTGCACAACAATAAAATGAAAAAGCAGTCTAGGGAAAAGGGGAAAGTATTCACAAACTTTATGTCATATAAAAGGTTAATATTTAAAAGTACGAGGGATTCATACAACTCAGCAGCAAGGAAATCAGAGAACAATAAAATTTAAAAAGTCCACAGATCTTAATAGACATTACCAGTGAAATACAAATAAAGCAGCCCCACAGTGAGCTCTCACCTCATGCTTGTTAAAATGTCTGCCATCTAAAGGACAAGTGATGACAAGTGCTGGTGAGGATGTAACAGAAAGAGAGCCCTTGAGCATTTGCTCAGAATGTGAATTGCTACAGTATAAAGAGTTTTCATTATATAAACATTACCATAAGATCCTGAAATCTCAATCCTGGGTTTTATCCAAAGAAAATAAAATCATATCTCAAAGAGACACCAGAATCTTCATGTTTATTGCAACATTATTTGCAATATCCAAGACCTGGAGACAGTCTAAATGTCCATTGATGGATGAATGGGTAGAGAAATGTATATGTATGAACCTTAAGAATATTATGTTAAGTGAAATAAGTCAAACAGAGAAAGACAAATACTTGATGATGTCACTTATATGTAGAATCTTAAAAAAAATAAGGAAAAGGAAAACCAAACACATGGAAACTGTAGTGCAAACTTCTAGTTAATAGATGCATCATTTCTGGTTATTTTTATGTAGCATCATAGCAGTAATTAACAACTTTAAATTGAGCTATATTATATACTTGAGCATTGCAAAGAGTCTATTTTAAATGTTTTCAAAGTATACACATGATTATAATTGTATGATAAATGTTTTTTACTTGCATATCTATGTTCATAGGACTATTATTCACAACTGCCAAGAGGTAGGAGCAGGACAAGTTTTCATGATGGGTGAATGGATGAACACAATGTGGGGTGAGCGATGGAGTAGAATAATATTTGTCTTTAAGAAGGAGGATGTGCTGGCCCTCCCTGGTGGCGCAGCGGGTTAAAGCACAGCACTGAGAATCTAAAGCCGCTTCCGCATGAGTTCAATTCCCACCTGCCCCGGAGGTGACCACATGGCGTGGCAGACCTCTCTTGACCCGCCCGCTGCTCCCCTCAGCAGTGTACTTCGTCGATCTGCCTGTTCTGCTCCCCACTCTGTCTCTGGTGAATCCTCTCACCCTCCGCATCTCTGGCCTGTACCCCAGTTCTGTATGAATAAATAAATAAATCTTAAAAAAAAAAAAGAAGGAGGAAGTGCTATCAGTACAACAAGATTAATCTTGAAGGTATTATGCTCAGTGAAATGAGCCAGTCATAAAAGATAAACACTACATGATTCCACTCAGGGGTGTCACAGTGTTGAGATTTATAGCAAAAAGGAGTAGAATGGTAGGTGCGAGAGCCTGGGGAATGTGGCATAATGTACAGTTATAGCTTGGGCACAGCACCAGATAGTAGATTAGTCTCCATAACCTCATAAATACATTGACACATTACCTAGCACTCTTCTGCCTCCAACAAAATTAAAATGAAAAGGTATCTTGCCCAAAAGAGGAAGAGTGAAGAACTAGATGCTGTCACCCCTGTTGAGAATGAAGGAAGGTAGTGCTGTCATGAGTGACAGAGTTAGGGGCTGGTGACATATCAGGAGGGAGGAAGGGGCAAGATGACCCCCCCATTACATGTATCAGAGAAGGGGGAGAATACCCAACAACAAGAACCTGAGGCAAACTTTCCCTGCTTCTTTGTCCCCCTTGGTTTCCAGTGCACCCTCAGCTACTGCTGGGAGGATTGGCACAAGGATTGAGGGAGCACTTCTGTGGCATGATGAGGACTTTGGGGACACACTCAGGGGGCAAAGACGAGGACTATCTGCACCAGTGGAAGCAGAGAAGTGTTCCCAGAGCTGGGCAGTACGATGTATTAAGGTTTGCTGTTATTTTGGCAATTATTTCATAAGATACACGTATCATATCGTAAGATGTGTAATATTATGCTTACATAATGTCATCTTGCCCTCTTCCTCCCTCCTGATATGTCACCATATCACTATGTCACCATATGTCACTCATGACAGCACCACCTTCCTTCACTCTCAACAGAGGTGACAACACGTAGTTCCCTCTCTTCCTCTTTTGGCCAAGATGTGTTACATATTTATATAGCTCAATAGAGCCATCACAAAATGCTCATTCCTGAATTTTCTAGCACAACATCATGCCCCATTCTATGTTTTCTCTGACCCATTCCTGAAAAAAGTCATTTCTTGGATGCTTTTGTTGAAGAATGATAATTAGAAGTGAAGCCAAACTGGCTTCACTATTACTCTTCACTGGGTAGTAGTGCCCTTGGATCATCTTAGTGGACAAAGCTTTATTTACTTCAGTTTCTAGCTGTGTGTTGAAATACATACATTCACACTGTGGCATCCCATTTCAAGCCAACACCACAGGGAGATACATGACTCCCATTATCTGAATATATGTACTGACTGGAGGAACCTGCATCCTCCTGTTGCCAGTGTTGCTGTCCCCTGCACAAACTCACTCCTGATCTTCTCCTGGTTTTCACTTTATCTGCTTGACTGCATTCCCTAATATGGTCATGTTTCTCACTCACTTGGGTCCCCAAACCCCACTCTGCACAGTGCTCTGACTTCAGCACCTGCCTTAGCGTGCTCAGGCGTTGGCACCCACCTTTGGGGAACCAGAGGTGTTAGTTGATGCCACCTAATGGTTCTGGGACTGAATTGTCCTGGAAAGAAAGGGAACAGGAAGACATGTCATTTTTGTATTTAAAAATTTCCAGTTAATAAAAAGAACATACTGTTTGCCATTCTGCGGCTTGGCATGTGATAACATGCTAATATGTTTATCTTGATCTCTTCCATTGCTACTGGGCACTCCTAAGCATGTTTTCCTCTTATCTCTCTTGAGATATTTCTGTCTGTTGGTTGCTAAAGTACAACAAGTCCTGATAACCTATATTATTTATGACTTTCCTCTTCACCTGCATTTATTTATTTTCTGTGCTCATTTGTGAGCTAACAATGCTCTTCAGATTTCTGTCTTCAGTTTCCCATGGGAGAAAACTATATGATAGCTGTGGCAGTGACCTAAGTATTACTCACTTAAGAATATAACTTCAGGATCAAACCTACACATCTTGTAGCCTTGGAGGCAAGATGAGGTTTGTACTTGAGTGATACAGCTTCACAATAACATGCCTGGCTCCTGAAAGAACAGTATGCCTGCAGAAAATTGCTCAAGTTTATCTATCGCACAATGTGTTAACCCAAGTTCTCACAAGAACACTTGTGGGTCTCAAGTTCAAGTTCAGATAAAGGAACCACCAAGTTTCCAAAAATGGTGCTGTGCAGCCCAGTAGGTGAGGTAGCTATTATGATAGGCTATCCATCTCTTTTCATAATGAGAGTGGGTAGTAATTAAAATTGTGTGAAAAAGGCACAAGGCCTAGATCAATACCCAAATCAGGGGTATAAAAATATATGGCTGCTGGAGAAATATGCCAGGGATTCTACATAGGATAGTGCTCACATTCTGGGAGACAGGCATCAGTCTCGGCAAGTATGGGCCTGAGCTCATGGGAAGTATACTTTGTCCCACCTGGCAGGCTGAGGTCAGGATGTACTTTATCATCATGACCTTGTCTCTTTATAATTGGTGAAATTCTCTTTGTTATTGTATAAAAAAAGTCTTTTTTAAAGTCACTTTTAGAAATATTTGTGCAAAGGATAAAACTGATATGAAAGGAATTTTAGCAATATAACAAGTTGATGTGTTAATCTCAACACAAAGGAGAACAGAAAATAGGAAAATTTCCCTATCTTTATATAGTCCCTGTCACTATTTGTGATTCAGTTTTAGATGGTTCACTTACCCAAAAGGAATGCATGTGATATAGTTATTTTTAGTTTTTTTGATTGTTTTAATAGAAGATGCTTTTAAAACTACTTAGCAATTGCAAGAAGGTAATTCTTCTCGTTATAATTAGGTAATTTACTTGTAACTCCAGAGCCAGGTCATTAAAGGGATGAAATAACATCTTTTAAAAGAAATTGAATCAACCAAAGAAGGAATGTGCAAATCATCCTGGGCCTGAGGGTGGGCTACAAGACAGGATGTAGAAGAAAAAACAAAAAGAAAAACAAAAAGGCTGAGCTCATCTCCAGCCTCACTGAATCTTAGCTCTGATCATATTTATCAGTGTTCCCCAAGAGGATGGTGACAAATCCTTTTTCCTGGCTTCTTGCCTTCATAGGATTAATAAATAATGAGCTCAATATTTTAGGAAAGAATTATTTCATTACCATATCTTTTTAAAATATTTTCTTTGGTTACTAGCCCTTTTAATTCATATTTGAAACTGCTATTAAATCTATAAATCTCAGATTGAAGAAAGGAATGACATAGCATAACTCTATAGTATATTTATGTAAATCACTGTATTGTTGTTATACAAATGAATGATAATCACTGTAACACCAGCTTATAATCTTATTCTTTATACTATTTACTTTGATTTCATGGCTAGATTTGAAAAAGGTACCTTGAAATATGGCAATAGCAGAGTTTATTTGGATGTTGTATCTTCTGTTTCCTCATATCCAATAGAAGAAAGCATCATTTATGAGGGAGTGAGGAAGAATGGGCCTCCGGAGATAGATGAGTGTTCCCTGGACGGGTAGATCACAGAGACAAACATTACTTTCATAGTCATCTTTTCGAGTCAGTCTTTCCCAAAGAACAATTGCCAGCATTTAGAAATTAGTTGTCTACTTGCTGAGTAATTTGGGATAAAATAATCATAATTCTTTTCCTAATGATCAGAAACATTTTATATTATCTTGATTCTGAGGGAGCTGAAGGAGCCAGATGCATAGAGGAATATAATTGTGTAATATTTAGCAAATACCACTATGCATCATAAACATTAAGTTCATGATAACTTTCATCCAAAAGTAAGATTAATTTAATCTAAACCAGATGAACGATGAAAACAGCTTCTGTGCAAATAGTTCACTTGTTTCTTTTCCAGATAGAAAACAAACTAGTTATAAATCACTTTTGGGCTATTTAAAAATATTTCATAGTTTTGTTAGGATAACATTAATTTTTGGAATTTTAGAATGTAATATTTTCCAGAGATAAACTCTAAAGGGTTAGATGAACAACTCGACTCATAAAAATATTTCAAGTGAGATAATAGAAGATTTCTTCCTCACACTTTTCCAGTTTGGGGCTGGCATTGGTTTCTCTATGTAATGTTATTGAGGTACAACATTTAAATAAATAAAATGAAACATTTTTGTTGTAGATGCAGTATACCATTACATGTTCACATGGAAGAAGAAATTCTGAGTGGTACTTGCTTCAGACCATCATCTTATAGCTACATATCTACCACCTACTTGAGCAAAAAGCAAGCCTTTAAGTTTGCAGTGAAGGATGGTGCTATGGAACTACCCATGAGCATGTAGATGACCCCTGTATTCCAGCCAGGTTCTTTGGGCTTCTTATAATCCCCTGGGCCCCTGCCTGTTTACACTTGGGATAATTAAGACCAGTGAAGAGGAAGGAGGAGGAAAGGATAAAGCTGAGTATCTTTTAAGACAAAGTTTGAGCTCCTTCCCTTTCAAAAAGAAAATTCTTTTTGTAGCCTAACATCTTCCATTTCATTATACCACATTTCTTCACTTTTAGGGTAAAGCCTACACTGAATTTTTAACTCTCCCTATTTTCTTTTGTACTCTGTTGATCTCTGACATCTGAAATCTATTGGTAAATGACAGTTTGAATTAGTTCTGATTTTCATCCCAAGTCTTCATACCCACTTGAAATGGGAGTAAAGGCAATCCCTAGGATGCAGTATCATCTTATTGAACATTAGAAGATGTTTCTTGAGATTAGGTTCTGTTTTATTCATTTTTATATTTCCCTCTCTGACAAACAGCGTTTGACCCATGGTAACAGGCACTCAAATAGTTGCTGAAAAATAAACTTAGATAAATTAAACTTCTTGCTCTGACTGTTAGTAACTGAGCCACAGGAAACTTGTGTCACCTCTGCTATAAAGCAGGAAGGGCTTTATAAGAAGGGCTGCAGAATTATGAGCTTAACTAAAGGAATTACATTTAAAAAGTGTCAACATGGATGGAGCTGGAAGGGATTATCCTAATTAAATAGAAGGGAAAAAATATATAGGATGTTCACTTAGATCTGGAATATAAAGAAACTGAACAAGAGGTAAAGAAAAAGATAAAACTTGCAAGCTGGTCATAGGTCTGAGGCATATAGCAGGGGAGGGAAGGGGAGGTGGGTCCAAACAAGGGAGGGAGGAGCACAGGGAACTGTGGTGATGGCTCACAGGTGATGAGTGGTGACAGGAGAAGTATGGGGACTGTACCTGAGGGGAAAATAAAACACTGTCCAAAATGAACAGTGATGTAAGAAAATCAATAACTTTAGAAACTTAACATAAAAGAAAAATGTCCTACAGAGTTCTGAGAACAGTGTCAATCTCAGTAAAAATGGTCCCTTCTCTCACAGGCTACTCATTTACTTTTTCTTAAATTCTTCTCTCCCTCATTGTACAAGAGGATATAGTGGTATTCCACAGAACTTCCCAAGAGTTTGTTCTGAGGATTAAATATGTTTAGGCTTGTGAGATTCCTTTTACAATAATGAAAAATGTTATGAGATATTAAGGCATTAAAAATCTATCAGCAGAGGTTAAAAAGCTGATGTACTAGGGAATTAAAGAAGGTTCACATCTTTTCAAGTGCAAAGTTACAATTATTTCTAGCCTGCTAGTTTGTCAAAACTGTGTAATGTAGTGGCTAATAGCAGAGTTGTGAGGCAATTCTCCTTGGGTTTAAATTTCAGCTGTAGTACTTTCCAGATATATAATCATGGGCAACTTTTCAATGCCTTACTTTCCTCATTTATGAGTTGGTAGAAATGATCTCATGGGTTGTGGTGATTAAATGACTGAATGGGTAGTCCTTGTTTTGAGGGGAATCTAGGCATAAGATGTGCTCACTATCTGTCAGCTCCTTCTTATGCTAAAGGTAGGCTAGGCTTGGTGACCTCCACCAAAGAGTGATGTTCTGTACCCTGCCCCCACTCTGTGTCTCAAACATCTGAGTACTAGTCCCAGTGTCATGAAATGGTCTTCTTGAATGGGGAAATGCTGTGAAAGGGGAAGGATTGAGGTGGCCATTGTTAGATGAATGGGCAGAGGGCTCTTGCCCTGGGCATTGGTCTTTGCAACCTTAGTGCCTTGACTGGCAGGCTCTCCAAAGGCAATGGCAGCTCTCATTTTGACCAAGCTGGTGGATCATCCAGTTTGGATCTCCTTCTCTTTTTAGCCTTCTGAGTCCTGTCCAACCAATGGTTTGTTTTTCCCCTGCTAAAAGGTGCCTTATACTCATTCTCCTGGCCGCTCAGATCTAGACTCTGCCTGTTTCTCTGGGCATAAATGCCCATGAAGTGATAGGTGACCTAAGAATTTAATTAGGAGCTTGTACAGTGACATCCTTTCTCTACACTGGTTAGAGATATTTAAGTACTTTGGAGTCTAGTTACCTTACTTTGAGGTCCACAGGTAAGATAAACCCTTAGAATAGGCAAAATGGTGTTTTTCTCTTAACATTTTGGGGTCCCTGGGCATCTTGAGGTTTTGTTCAGTATCAGTTTGGTTCCCTGACTAGGAGTATACCTCCTGGTAATACTTTAAGTAAATTCCTCTCTTTTATTGTGTCTATGTTCATTTAACTTAAGAATATGTCTTGGGAGCATTAAATCATTGGTCAGCTTCTTTTTATGCTCCTTAATGAAAGAAAGATACCATGTTTTGATCCAAACAGAAGGGCCATGAAGTTCTTGTTTTTGTTTTCCTAACTTGGAAGCAGTTGGGGAACTTTCCTTTAAATAAAGTGATATACAAAGATCAAGGTTGCTACTTAAATATCAAAATCAGCAAGTATTTTTTTGACAATGTAAAAAGCTGACCTTCATGAAACCCTTTAAAAAATGGATCTGGGGGTCATTACAGAGGAATTGTATTACCTATCTCTTTAAACTAAGTCAAGATACCTTTGAACTGTGCCAAAGTAATAGTTTTAAGAAATCATCAAACAATTTCTTGGAAAGTCATCTGAACCATGAAAATTGATGATCATAGGCTCTTCATGGAAGGATAGAATCAGTCAAATTTACTTTTCTTCCTATCCTAGAGTATAAGTAATCAATTACATATAGCCAAGAATACTTTGAGCTTCTTCACACTAATCAATTTTTTTTAGCCACTTCTTCTTTTCCATAAAAACCCCTGGGTTTATCCTTCTTTGGGAAACATTGTAGGTTTCCCATCTGAATCTATGCATCATGAATTTGCAATTCTCTGATCCCAAGTAAGCACATTTTATCTTTTTAGTTGCCTCCCTGAATATTTTAGCTTGCCAACTTATTAGTGATCATAATAACCTTAAGTACATTCTAGTTGAAAAGAACAGCAGTACACATCCAATTGTATAAGCTTGAAAGGGATTTTGCTGGTGAATCCTAGACATTTCAGAGAATCCATGATCAAGCAGGCCACAGGAGAATCTATTTGAATCTATCTTTCAGTCTTTTACTTCCACTTTTCTCTGTGCCATCTTCTCACTTACTCACTTACTGCTCTGTAGACAGGTTTCCACAGCCTTGGCTTGAATTCAGTCCTCCCTGCCTGACCATGACTTGAGATCATGAAGGAAACGTGGTTGCCAAGAAAGTAATACTGGTATGTAGGGCAGATCTCAGAGAGTGGAGTTTCCCATGTGCTGAACAATACCCAGAAAGTCTCTGCCACAGTTGATTGTAGTACAAAATAAGTATATACTGTATAATGTCAAAACAAATCTCTAAATTTCCTATTTTGAAAAGAAAAACATATTTTTCTTTAAAAATCTACTCCGAAGGATAATAATAATGCTGCAGTCAGTTACATGTATTGCTTCAACATGGAAAGGGCTCATTTGTTCACTGAAAATGTACGAGATTCCATGTGTGTTTTTGATAAGTCTCTTTTCAGTGGAATGCTCAGTGCTGTTTAATATTCATTTTTTAAAGCCAAATAAAATATAAAAATCATTTGATTTTAACAGTGGGACAGAAATTGATGGTGGCTCAATTCCTATAAATTTATAGATTCTGCATTTCAAGGCTATCATTTGATCTTTCAAGTAGACTTTGTGCTCATGGAGTAGCTATAGTAACTCACTCGTGTAAATTCCTGTTTGGCCACATCTTCACTCTGTCCCCAAATTGTTTTTGGAGGCATCTTAATCTCTTCTGGCTTGATGGAAATTGGCAAACAATGCAGAAGGGAGCTATTGTGGATTTGTCTGTTGATTTAGGGCCAGAGCTCCTGCTTCTGTCCTCAGTTAGGTTCACTGACAACACTCCCCTCACCAATTCATTCTTTCAGAGACTTTATCTTATATTTAAGGTTCTATTGACTGCAAAGAACATAGATTTTGGAAGTCAATAGAGAGGTCATGATCTGGGGAAATGAGTGACAGGAAGAAGATAGAGGAAATGATTTCAGTTTAGGAGTTTAGGTGAATTTTGATTAGCTGATAATATTATGTTACTTTATGTTACTTCATTTCATAACCAGAATATGTATATGTATATATATTAAAGCTATATATCTGCTTTATATGATAAATCACATGACATTTGCCTTCAGAATTATTTTTTTGGTAATCTTTATAATTGAAAAAGTAATCATACACACATTCTCTAACTAAAATTACTAATATGAATTTACCAATGATTATTGAAACATGCAGTTATTTGGCAAACACAGTATTCAATAAATTAGCAGAAAGAACCTTGAATGATTTATTTTCAATATTGATTTAATTGATGGGTGCTATCAAGTAGTATAATGTTAATAATGATAAAATCATCCAGACTCAAGAGGGGCCTGACTTAAGACAAATCTTTCATCAGGCACTTTAAGTGAGAACTACTCATTTAGGAATACTCAGTCTTCAAAGAATCTTGCATTGGATAATTAGATCTGAAACTTCTCTTTATGCAAAGGCTTATTTTCAAAGAAAGAGATTTCACAGTTTGCCCCAGACTGCTGTTATCTTTGACACTCCACACATGATCTTTCAGAACTTTGATGGTTTGGTCTTTTTAATCAAGTATTTGATTCTTCTGGGACAGAAGCCTAGTCTCTATAGGTATCCAACCTTTCATTTATAGAATGAGCCTATAAAATCAGATGATCTATAGCCTTAAAAGGATCTCCTAGGTTTAAGAGCCTCTAAAGAGCTGTGAATAGTAACTAAGCCTGTCTACAGACATCCGTGGAAGCAGGCAATAACTTTGCATTTAAAACGTCAATAATTCCACATCCATCAGAGCTGTTGGGAAGAACTGAGAATATACAGTCAGCTAAAGGACATCATGAAGTCAGAAGTAACAAAACAAGCAAAACAAAAAAAATGGATATTTAAGATGAAAAAAACTATATTTTGTTGTTTTCTCACATATGAACTTTTTTGTTGCCTATAAGATTTGCTAGTGTTAAGAGTAAGCCAAACTGTAGGCCCTACTATTTATTCTTGTTTTAGTTTTAGGCTTTACTTAGATAAGATTTGGGCCTGAACTTCAGTTATATTTACCAAAATCAATATAAGGGTCCCTGTAGAAAGTTTTGTGATGAAAAATGTTATAATTTCAGCCCATATAATACTTTACCACAATCTATAAGTTTTTGTATCCAGGACTATTACTTAGCACATAGTATATACTTTAAAAACAGATATCTAAAGAAATCAATTCTATCTGGAAAGAAGTCTCTCAATATTTGAAATAGAAAACAGTTGCAAAAAGAGCTGAAGTCTCTATAGAACTTATTCTACTGAGTACTGTCCAAGCGAACAATTGGGTTTCTTGGTTTATTAATAGTAAGATAGACTGGCCCCATATTAACTCTGTTTTATAGAAATACTGTCTCTTTGTTTTAGCTCCGATTCCCTCTCTCCAGTATTCTGCATCATATTTGTCTTCCTCTTTCCTGGTATCTTACTTTCTTCCTCCTCCTCTCTGCTCTTTCCCTCCCTTCTTTAAGTAGTTGTAAAATGAAGCAGGTATTTCTATGTTAAACTTCCATTTCTTCTAACATATAGGAAACTAGTTTTACTTTTTACAAGTAAAACACATTTATGATACATCCTAAGTCTTAAAATAATCTATTTTTTTCTATTTAAAATGATTTCCTCTTGGAAATATCAACATCTTTTAGAAGTAATTAATCAGTATATTTTATGAGAACTACTCTATGGTTTTATATATGATATTACTATTTAGACAAAGATCATGGAAAGGTTCCTGAATTAGAGAAAATTGTTACTATTAAAGACTAATGAGCCTAAAAACCAAAGTATCCAAACCACTTTGTAAACAGAACAATACAAATAACTTTCCATAGCATTAGCTCACTATTTTTCCAAAAAATTGATCTTTCTGGATCAGTTCGTTGTTGGTTGAAAAGAAAGACTAAATTTCACTCTAGTAGTCCTTTTCAATAAGCAGGTGGGCAGTAACAAAAAGAAAGGAGCAGATTGGAGTATGAAACAGAATGACAGTTCTCCCAAGACAAGAGAAAAACATCCTTGTACATAACCCAGACCTAAGCTTAACCAGACTTTTCTCACCGTAGAGGCACATCTGCACAACCCACCACATTCCTGGGAGCTCACTAACCATCTGGACCCAGTCTGATTTAAACAGGTGTGAAAGAGAATTCAAATTAGGGGAGACCACCAGAAGGATAGTGCCCAGTCACTGCATTCATCTGTTGGTCTGTGGCCCCAATTATTTATTATTCATAAGACATTTCAGATGTTCAAAAGGAATTTTCCGACAGGATAAACGAAAAGCCAAGACACTGTTGTAGCAAGTTCTGTGAAGGGGCATAACCTAGCTCTCTTCTTCCGATTATCACAAACTGAGGTTAGATAAGAAATATCATTTGTTTATTTAGCAAAAATCTATTTTGTCTTTTTTTCTTCAAGTCCTTTTCCTTTGACATTAATCATCTCTTTTAATTTTCTCTTACTATTCATTGTTGTATAAATAAATGTATTATTTAGTTTATATTAATTCTTTTTGTCATTTGGATCAGTTCTCCTTCATTAAGCTGAATTTTTCCATCTGCTATTGATGAACTTTGCTTAAATAAGTTAGCTCAAGGTTGCAGATGACAGTGGGATCAAGTGAATGAAACCAGAACTGGGAGGGAGAGGAACAAGAGTGTTTCAAGTTAATGCTGCATTTCAAAGGAGAACACCACTTTTAAAATATTTCAGTGAACTGAAAGGGGGATTCTAAGTCTATGAAGTGTTGCTTGATATACTACTTCTTTTGGAAGAAAAGAAGAATTTGAAGTGAAAACATTATATTTTTATATGCTGATGCAATCCTACAAAAGTGAAATGCAAATGACCACAAAGGATTATAATCTGAATACCAGATACAAATTTATCTAGACTAGATTTACATGAGCCAAAGAGCAATATTTCTACATGACCTTGTCTGGGAGTGATTAAATGGAGTCCTCTGTGATTTCTGAAATATGACTATTTTCTAGATCTTGTGCCTACAGAGAACAAAGTTGCTGTTCCTTTCTTCATGATTTACTTAAGCATTCTGAAATATTTCAAAATCTCCTTCTTGCTTCATAATAAAAACTGTTGTTCTTACACAGCTTTAAGGAATAGATATCACATACTAAAAGAAATGAAGATAGCTTGCAGAAGGGGCATGTTAGATGGGATAACTATTACGTATGTGAATGGTTGTAATTTGGAATGGAGATTTATATTCTGGCTAGCTATTTGATTATTATGTGGGAGGCATTTAGATCAGTACCTCCATACAAATTGCTCCACTTAAATTCAAAACATTATAATGCAGATACTGTTGGTTTTTCTATCACATTATCCTTGCTTTTCACATGCAGAAATCTAGGCATAAAGCAGTTCAGTAATTTTCCTGAGGACATTTTTACTAGTGCAGGGGTCAGGTTTTGAACCTGGATCTTCCTGTCCCCAGAGCTCTGATTCAAGTGCCTCAACTGGCTTCCTTTGCTTTGCCTCTGGACAAGATAAGTAATATTGACCACTGGAAGCCACAGCAAAGTAGATGCATATTGGATAGAAAGGATGTTCCAAAAATGAGATCTACACAAAATAGAAAGGAGTCCTTTAGAAATGACTGACATTTTTTGATCAATGTTCACTTAAAATTAGTATGAAGACTCGGCCCTCCCTGGTGGCGCAGTGGGTTAAACCACAGCACTGAGAAGCTAAAGCCACTTCCGCATGAGTTCGATTCCCGCCTGCCCCGGAGGTGACCACATGGGGTGGCAGACCTCTCCTGACCGCCCGCTGCTCCCCTCAGCAGTGTACTTCATCGATCTGCCTGTTCTGCTCCCCACTCTGAAGCTTCTCGCCGCCCCTGACCTCTGGCCTGTACCCCAGTTTTGTATGCACAAATAAATAAATCTTTAAAAAAAAAAATTAGTATGAAGACTCATTGGAAATGTTACCATGGGTATTTTTACTTCAGAGCAAAGATAAACTTTTTTTTTTTAAAGATTTATTTGCACATACAGAAATGGGGTACAGGCCAGAGGTGCAGAGGCAGTGAGAGGATTCACCAGACACAGAATGGGGAGCAGAACAGGCTCCCTATACACTGCTGAGGGGAGCAGCGGGCCAGTCAGGAGAGGTCTGCCTGGCCATGTGGTCACTTCCTGGGGCAGGTGGGGATGGAACTCATGCTGAAGTGGCTTTAGCTTCTTAGTGCTGTGCTTTAACCCACTGCGCCACCAAGGAGGGCCCAAAGATAAACTGTTTTTGAAGCTATTGTTCTTCCTATCCTGGAGCCATGTAACCTTCAGCAAAGTAGCTGTCTCTTAAGTGTCTTGCCATTAAGTTCTTCTAGGTATGACCTTGACTGGTTATAGTTCTCTCCTTTATAATGTTCTATGTTAAATTAGTAAATGGTGTCTAAGCACGGCAAAGGGAAGATATTTACCAGTGGAGAAAAAAATGAAGATAGATAAAACCAAAAGCAGAAAAATAAAAAGATTCTCAATTAATTTATACATTTTTTCTAAATTTCTTAATATAGGATGTGTATATACAGCGGTTTCTTTGTATATACATGTTATTAGTTTTCAACAAGCTGATCATTCTGTCCATTTGTTTTTAAGTTTGAAATGACTAAGTGAAGTTCAGAGATCAAGCCCAGAAATAATTTTATTAGGTACGATAGTAAATGAGTTTTTCTGCAGTTTATGATTTTTGCATATTGATCATTCCAATGATGTCTCTCCTATTAGGAATCTTTTTACAAAACCAATCACTGTTCATTTTATGGCTAATAGTAATTTACATATACTGCTTGAATCATTACAATACTGTAATACTTTAATGAGAATTTTATCAATAGTTTACTAATTACCCTTGTCCCCTTAAACTCCTATTTTTCTTACAAATGAACAGTAGATTTTTTTCCTTTTGTGTATTGGCATCATCTGCTGATTACAGCTGTCTGGACACAGAATGTTTTGCAAATGATATAGTTTACTCTTCCTTCAGAAATAGTCTTACAATTCAACAATTTATTTCATATTTCTGTATAATATTTCATTTTCTTATCGCTTCTAGTTAACAAGTTCAAAGTTAAGTGTGGAAGTGACAACACTTAGAAACACTTAGAAAGAAGTTAACTTACTCAATTCCTTTCCACGGAGAGTTGAGTTTACTTATGAGGTCCTTGAACACAAGGGTGACCAGATGGTATCAACCTTTCCTCTTTTCCCACCTCTTTCTCCTCTTCAAGCTCTTTATCTTACTCCTCCTCTATTTTACTTTCATTTTTTAAACTTTAACTAGATATAAATAATTCTACAGTGTTTTACTCAGCACTGTAGAATTTAACTTTAAATCATGTAAAAAGATTTAAGCATTACATATGTGTATATAGGAAGTACTCAAACTAAATTATTTCTGTTTTTACTTAAATAATGATTTTGAAATTTGAAAAATAGTGAAATTCAGGCAATAATTAATTAAAACTTTCTTGTTTCTTTTTCCTTCCTCTTAAACTTCTTATTTCTTGAATAGGAGATGGGATTATAATTTTGTGCTGTTGTGTAAATCCTGGAAGGATCTGGATTTATATCGATGAACAACTAAATTAATTAAAACTGGCAAACTGCTCTGCAGTTTTACCTCAGCATCATTACTAAATTAGGGAGCCCTTTCCTATGATACAACTACTTTTTCATCTTAGTTTTCTGAATTACCTGGTCTTTCTGGCAGAGGAAAGAGCTCACTAAAGATAAACCACCTAATTTCTTAAAATAAATGATTTTTTTCCTGAAGTGACAAAATATATATAATTTTTGTTCAAAGCAGTAAGTAGACACATTTGTAAAGTGAAAAGATTTATAGTTTCTAAATGCTCCAGCTATTATCAAAATGAATTGTAGCACATTTCCACCAGATGGCACCCCCATTTGAAATGTGGAAAAAAATTCTGAAGACTGAGGAAAGCAACTTCCATTTAGGTAACAGGATTAGCTCCAGAAAAGATCCTAGTTAATGGATTTGCATCCATAGAAAATAATATTTAATACTTCAATGAATTTAAGATACTCCCCAAATAAAATGCATTTTATTGTTTAATAATTAATTAATATGTTTAACCTAGAGAAAATAAGTTTATGTCAATAAAGCCAATTCCAGTTTAACCTGAACTCCCCAGGACATAAGTTTCAATTTTCTTGTGATCTTTCTAGCCAGTTCTCATTTTGAATACCTCCTTTAACTTTTATTTATTTATTTTTTTTATAACAGTTTATTTTTACATCATTTTGTACATTTTTTTCCCCCATCTAAATTGTAATCCCCGCGGGTTTCCCATCACCAAGTCACCCGTGTACCATCACCATGATCCCATGCACTTCCCTCCCCACCCCCCCCATTTTTGATCCCATTCCCCACTCCACCCCCACAAAATGTCTCTGGTATATGGTTGTTCATTTTTGTTATTT
>NW_004567102.1:29221936-29243060 GCF_000260355.1 Condylura cristata
GCTGAGCAGGCTGCCAGTCCTCCCTTTGAGCTTTCAGGGCTCTTTTTGTTTAGTCTAAATAGTCCCTCCCTGAGCAGTCTTCCCCACTGCCTGAGGTCCTTTCACAGAACCCAGCTGTTTCTCCTGTATTATAGTGTTTCTCCTGTATTATAAAAAGTAGTTTCAGAATTCTGTGAGAAAACAGAATGGTGATAAAGTTATTCTTGAAAATCTTTGAAATTACAAAACAGACTTCCTGTTATAGCAGTAACTATGAACTTTTTTTGGTTATTGGTTACAAGTAAATCTTGAATTTTCCATTTAATGGGTGGAATTTTAATTTTAATTCCCTTGGCTGTGTCTCCATGATGAACTCAAAAGTAGAAAATGAAAATTAAATTAATTCACATACTTGCCTTATATCTTTCAAAGGCTTTGGCTAATCAAAAAGTCAGTCTCTGTATTTGTCAGGATTACTCAGAGAAATAGCCAATAAGATATATTAGCACTGCAGAACTACATAGCAGTCTGAGTCCAAAGGCCCAAGAACCAGGGTCCCAGAGATCTTTGGCCAGAAGGATATTTCAGCTCATGCAGAGGGAGTGAATTTGCTTTCTGTTTTCTGTCTTATTTAGACATACAACAAATTGGGTGATACCAGGTTACTTTGGTGAGGATGATATTTACTCAGTCTACAGATCCAAATGTTAATGTCTTTCAGAAATATCTTCACAGGCACACTCAATGATATTGCTTTACCAGTTACCTGAGCATCCCTTACTCAGTCAAAATGACACATTAAATTAACCATCACAATCCCTTCACCTTAACATTAAGGCAAGTAGATAACTCCAATATGACTCAAAAATATTATCTTTGGGAAGTTATTGAATACCTTTCCTGCTTTTATGTCTTGAAATAATATTCATCTTTATTTAAATTTATATTCAGAAGTAGGGAGTAAGCTATTAAAGTGTATTAATCATTATTCCATCTTTGTGTTTTTCTTAGAAATGCTATGAGGAAAAAAGTCAGGATGCTATAGAAAATCTAATAGGAGAAAACTAAGTGTGCTTGGAGATTCCCCAAGGAAGTGATATTTAAATTTCAGTTGCAAGATTGACAGGTTCTAGACAAAAGCAGGAAAGAGACAGTGCCAGGCAGGAACCTATATGTGGATAGAGCCAAAAGCATGAGAACCTGTCACATGAGGAATGTGAAGGACAAACCTGTTCAGTGTTGTTGGAGTTTGGAGAGTGTGATAAACTACTATTTTTTTTTAAAGATTTATTTATTTATGCATACAGAACTGGGGTACAGGCCAGAGGCTCAAGGGTGGTGAGAGGCTTCACCAGAGACAGAGTGGGGAACAGAACAGGTAGATCAACGAAGTACACTGCTGAGGGGAGCAGCGGGCGGGTCAGGAGAGGTCTGCCACACCATGTGGTCACCTCCGGGGCAGGCGGGAATCAAACTCATGCGGAAGCGGCTTTAGATTCTCAGTGCTGTGCTTTATCCCGCTGCGCCACCAGGGAGGGCCGATAAACTATTGTTTTTTAAGTTATTCCCTATCTGCTCTTGGATGCCTCTCTTTTCCATTGACTTTTGGGTGTGGGCATCTAACATTTTTTGGACAGTGAGATAAAAGTAGACATGATTTTTAAAAAATATATGAACTAAAGCTTTAAATACAATGTCATGAGACAAATACCAAATAATGTCACTTATACGTGGACTACAGAGAAACAAACAAAGTATCAGGCAAAATCATGCAAAAACAAATCCAAGAAAAATTTATGTTTACACACTACCTGGCCTTTGAATTTTAAATATCATCTCCAATAAAATGATGCAGAAGTCCTTAGGTAAATGGCTAATGTAGGAATGGGACAGAGGTACTAGGTGTGTCTGTACCATATTACAATGCCAGAAACTAAGGAAGTGTAGGGAGAAAATCCCAAAACAAAAACAAAATAATATTTAAGGGACATTAGGAATCAATCCTTAACCCCCAGTGACCAGAGCTAGAGTTCTAGTAACAAAAGTAAATTGGTATTTGATTATAATGTAAAATCTAAAATAAATATCCTTGAGTCCATAGTGATATACATGAACTATTGAATAAATGAATTTGGATAAAGAGATAAATTTTCCTCATGAAAAATTCCCAATCTGATATGCATATAATCCTTTCTCCTCTGGATTAGATATTAAAACAAAATTTGGGCAAAAGTGGAAAAACTGGTAAAAATTTGTGTAAAGTCTGGGTTTGGTTGATATAATATATGTACCAGTGTTGATTTCTTTGTTTTGACAAGTACATATACCATAGTAAAGTAAGATAATATTTTAGGATAATTTACATGGTAAATTTTTTCAATGTTTGTAATTTTTCCTTAAGTATACAATCATATTCCATAAGTCTTAAGAAAATTATTAAAAACATACCATTAAAAAAAAAGTGTGTACACATGGGTCTATGCATGAATATGTGTATAATGCATGAATTACATTAATCGGTAGGCTTAGCATGTTGATAATTTATAATTATATGGAGTAACAGTGACAATTATTTTTAGTCTAATGTCTATTGTACCATGGCAATTCTTTGTATGTGTTCATAAACCTGCATGGCTTATTTATGCATGTTGTCATATATGTATGTTCATATATACACATTTTATTTATGCATTCAAGGACTGGAGTATAGGTTAGAGGTGGGGGTGTATGTGATGACTCAGCAAAGACAGAATGGGGTGCAGAATAGGCAGATGGACTGAAATACACTGTTGAGGGGAGCAGCAGGCTAAATAGGCGAGGTATGCTATCTCATGTGTGTCCGCTCCCTGGTTGGGGATCAAACTGGTGCTTCAGTGGCTGTGTATAGCTTCACAGTGCTGGGATTTAACCCCATGCACCAGTGAGGCCCCCGAAATAAAGTATTTTGAATGACAGCTTTTTATTGCTATGACCCTTTTGTCTAGAGACAAAAGCAAATGGGTAGTTTCTTTCCTGTAGTGATTAAAAGGAACTACTATTCCAAAGGTCAAAACCAAAGGCTTCCATTTCTAGTGCTAATTCAGATAGGAATAAAGAAACTCTTGGGAATTGTAATGAACAGAATTCTTGTCTCTTGACAGCAATGAAGGAGCATCAGATGAGGTGTTTGCCACCCTCTGGAACTCTCAGACATCATGAGTTTTTGTCTCTGGTCATTGTCAAGTTGTAAAGTCATCCTAATGGCAGAGTATGTTTGCTTGATGTAAAGTAACTTAAGTGTGTCATCTCCCTGTAGTGTTATGAATAGGATGGATTAAAAAACATATGGGAGTAAATATTTAGTGAAATGAAAAGAGAGATAAAGATGGATAGTATTTCCTGCAAAGTTTTGTTGTTCATCAAGTTCAGTTTAGTACTCTTTGAAAGGAAGAACAAGAAAGGTTAAGTTCCTTGCTGTTGAACTTCTTCATACACCAGTAGCATCACTGATGCATGGCTTTTATATCTACATACTAATCTGGTCTGAAATAAGAAATCTGCTGATCTATTTCTTATATCTAAACAATTTCTGAAATGACTTATTATTTCTTTGCTTTCCAGTATTATTTCTCAGTCAATTCCCCTGTCTTTAACACAGTGAAGATTAAACAAACAAACAAAAGTCTTCATCCTGTTGTTGGGTGCTGTTTTGACAAAATGACTTGTTGATTGATGATGGCTCTTGTTCCAGTCTATTGAATAATTGTGAGACACAGACCCTTGTTCTACCAAGTGACAGTTTAGGGAATTATTTTGACTTAAATGATTTGTCAATATTTATAATGTAGATATAGACAGTTATCTTATAATGCCAGATTTCCAGATAATGAAGGAAAAACTCACTCTAATCATTCTAATTTTTGAAAATTACCTGATGAATCTGTTGACTTTTTCACTTTAAATTTAATAACTTATATTGATTGATGTTTACAGATTTCAATATCAATTCATAGATAAAATAAGCCTATGAGGTAAATAAACTTTTTTAAGGTATTATTTTTTATTGATATAACATTATCTTACAACACTGTATACTTAAAATGGAATTAAATAGTTTTGAGTAAACAAAAAGCATTAAAATTCATCATCACATCTTAAACATTCCTCAAATTATAAAATCAATCATTGAACATTCTTTGTTCATTATCCTCAAAGACCTAAATAGCTGACACAAATGATAAGATTAGCAACTTTTCTGATTGTATGTGTTTCCTCATATTTTATACTTTATGCATAACCTCAAAAGACCCAAATATGTGTTCTATTTTTCAGAAAAATAGTTCTTTTATAAAAAATGTCTTATTTGAAGAATATTAGCTTGCTCCTGAGGCTGTGCTAGAAAATTTTTATTGCTTTTTTCATTTCCTCCTCTTGGATTATGTGTTCTCAAATCTGATCCTTTATGTTCATACTCCTGAAATTTGAGACTGGTGAGATTGAATTATTTCTTATCTAGACTCCCTGAAGTTTGTGACCACTGAGCTTTGTTGGGCAATATTTTAGCGAGGCAATATTGCGCAGTATAGGGCCCTCCACATCAAACTCTGGGGAAGATGCCCTTTCTTGTTAGTTTAATGGAATCACTATAATCAAATTTGTGTATGCAGGTTAAGAATAAGGGAAAAGGGGTAGAATGGAAATTTCTAAGACTCAGAAAACAAAATGTTTTATTTTTGAAAAGATTTATTTATTTATGTACACAGAGCTGAGGTGTAGGCCAGAGGTGTGGGAGAGTGAGCAGACTCACCAGAGACAGAGTGGGGAGCAGAACAGGCAGACTGACTGAACAACACTGCTGAGGGAATAGCAGGCAAAACAGCAGAGGTCTGCTATGCCATGTGGGTCAGCCACCTGGCTGGAGATTGAATTCATGCTGTGGATAGCTTCATATTGCTGAGACTTAACCCCTTGCACTACCAAGAAAGCCCCCAAATATTATAATATAGACATTTTCCAGAATCTCCCAATTCTGTCTGATGCTTCCTACCAATAAATCATTAGGTCGGATTCTGTGGGGATGGTCTGCACTAGTAAGGGTTTGTGTTAGTGGACTTTGGAACAGAGGCAGCAAAGTGCTTTTGCTTCCTTCCTCTTTTTGTTTTTCCCAAAGCTAACCTTGGGTTAGAATTCTTTCTCACAACTTTATTCCTTAGTCTGTTTTGAGAGTGGGATTAGTGAAAAGGTAGCTTTTGTTTGCCTTTTTGATGATTGTGAGATCTTGTAGGTGAATAATTTTGAGGAAGTAAGTTAAATTGTAAACTCTTGGTTCCATGTGAACAAGGAAGTATTTATATGCTTTCAGTATTCTTTACCAACATCAAATCAATTATGAATTTTTCAGAAATTAATTTTTGAAAATAAAAACAGATCATGCCAAAGCTGAAGAACTCAAATGCAAGAAAATGATTCTGGCACCTTGGGAATATGAGTAAGTGGGGAACAAAGGATGAGTCATATCTGTCATCCTTTAATAAAACTGAAAACACAATATTTTGAAAAATAGCAAATGTCATTAAAAGTCTTGAGAATATGAAATAATGGAATTTAGATCTTGTTTTATCATAAGAGTATGTAGAAAAGGAAAAAGGAGGTAAATAATATTCAAGAGGTAAATAATATTAACATTTGGGTATTTTCTTTAATTTTTAAAAATAAATTTTCAATTAATTCATGTTCCTACTTTTAAAAATTAGAAGAAAAACAATTTCACTATATATATATTTTTAAAATAAAGCAATATTCTCTTGTTTCATTACTTTTAGTTAGTATGAATATGCTTGATTTAGTTCTCTTGATGGAGGGTTTTTAAAAATAAGCTATGCCTATGCTTTTCTAAAATAATTTTTTTTAAGTACAGAATTTTGAATCTCAATCCAATCTTTATAATAAACTCAGAACTAAGAAGACAGGGCGTTTTAGTATTTGCTTTTTAAGAAGACAATGGAGTGAATTAACATTGATCAAGAGTGAAATAAGAATATTGAATCTGCATTTCCATTTTATATTCCAGCTTATTTCATGAGCTCATTATTTCATGTTTAAAATAAACATGATACACTCATCAGATTATTTCGTGTCTAAAATAACCATGAATTTTAGTTTCAGCTGTATTATTCAATACTTTAGCATTTTAGCCATCAATATGAAAAATTACTGACCCAAGACAGCTACTTACTTTTCACTCGGGACAGGTCTGAGATGGAGGTAATAGGAGGGGAAAGTGCTGTTGAGTCCAGCACTTTGGTCAGTTATCAACAGTTTTTTTTCAGTGACCACAGATTGAACTTCTGTTTGCAGCCAGCTCTCTCAAAATACTTGTTTTGGGTCACAAAGGAAAATAAAATGAGGGTATGTGAGTCACTCTGCATTTTTTAAAGTTACTAGCAAAACAATTTTCCTAAGAAGGACAGCAATGTTATCTTTGTCTTGAAACAACACAGCTTAAATAACCAACCAGTATAAGTGAAGCTACAAAAAGAGAAGATACAACTATCTCGATTTCTCTGGAGTTCTAGCTATGTTTTCTTTTACAATTAGGATCCACAGCAACAAATAAGCAGAACTTTTGGAGTTTACTGAACACCCTTGAGAAATCCAGCTGTCAGCAACAACTTAGGCTTCTGTACCCAAAGTGCAGCTGTTAGCTGTCATCTTGAAGCAGTCATTTCTAGGGTGGAATTAGTTGAAAGAAGATAGTACTTTTGATGAGGACCAGAAACTTTCCCCTTGAACAAAGTGACCAATGGCTGGGTCAGGAATCATAGAATTTATTGGAAATATTCCATTGAGGTGCTTGATGACCGAGCTAAAGAGTTTGCTCTCTTTGTTTCTCAGATGAAATAGCCTTTGAAAAAGAGACAAAATTGTATTCAGAATATACTGTGCAGAACAGCCAATGGTTAACTTTATATTGATAAATTATCAGTCTCAGCTCATGTACTTTTTATAGATATAATCGGATATAACAAGTATCAAAGAGTAAGAGCTTTTCAGATATCGTGAATCAATAAGGAAGAAGATTGATTAGGAAATTATTTCCATTTAATTTATTGATTTTTATTGAATTGTCATTTCATAATAGAATTCTATAAGTTTCAGTTGTACATCATTATAAATCAGCATTTGTATGTACTACATTAAATTGATTACTACAAGTCCATTTCTTTCCTTCATTATGCAAATCACCTTTTAAATTCAATTTTCTCATTCCTTTTATCCTTTCTCCTCTGGAAACCACTAATTTGACATGACCCTTATTTTAGATAATTTCTATGCAAAAGAAAGACATGCAATTAAAGGAGACAGGCTGTGCTAGAAAAGTGCCTTGTTGAGGCATGTACAAAACAGGTATTTTCTAAAGTAGGTGAGGATACACATGATCATTTCCTAACAACCTTTATAAGTAAATCAGACATATCACAAGAAAGAAAAGATTAGACATTGGGGTAAATATAACCTGAAGTATTACAAATTAGATTTTCATTATGATATCAGTAAATATTTGTAAAAGGAAAAGAACATTAAGGTTGATCTTTTCACCAGTGAAATAAGGTTTCCCATACTATTGTTCATATTTTTGGAAGGTTGAAAACTGTCTAATGTACTAAGTAAAGTTATTAAAGTTCTAGTTAAATTTAATAATGAAAAAGCATCTCTTTTTCCCCTACCAGACAGCTGTTAGACATTAAAATAATGGACTTTGAACTTTAGTCTTTAAAACATGTACAAATATTTATATAACTACAACTTAGGAAAAATGTTTTCCCAACACTGATTAATAAAAATTTAATCTCCACTTTATTTTTATATTATGAGAACATTTCAGGTGTCTCTTTAAGAGACAATTTAAGCTTCCATTTATAACAATATTGTTTGTGTCCAAATTCAGAGGTAATGATGTTACAGATGATTTAGTGAAAGCTGACTACTAGATATTTGACTATTTTTTCTGGAATGTTCTTAATATAGTTTCATTTATTTCCCAATAGTTATAGTGTTCTTTTATTAATTTTAAAATTAATATTTTTATTAGAAATAAAACAATAACGGCTCACCGGAATCACATTTTTAATCATCTATTTATTAAATATTCTATAATGTTCACAAGGAACCAAACACTATGGTAGGGGACAGGTTACAGAAAAAGCAAGAAACAGTCCTAGCCCCCATGTAGTTGAGAACAGATTATAGTAATATTGTATTATAAGTACTATAATAAGTATCTGAAGAAGTTATAACTCATGAAAAGGGATAAACAGGAAAAGGGGATTTAGTGCAGGGTAGGCAAAGAGATAGACACACTTCTAAGAAAACATGATGACATCTGATATTTGAAGGCTGTTTGACAAAATCTGAATGTCTATTAATGATAAAGGCTGAGTTCAAATTAATCTTTTCCATGTTAGGAGAACTTTATACATTTATGCATGGGTTTTGAAAACTCTTCTACATTTTCCTCTTGAATTTATTTTCGTCCTGCTTGCCTTTGATTATGAAACTATTTAATTTCAAAATTAGGTATTTTATCATCTATTGCAATGGTTCTCAAATATTGTTGTGCATTGGGATTACCTGGACAGTTAAACAGATTTTTTAACAGGTTGTTAAAAAGTAGATTTCTGGGTGCTACAAGAGTTTCTGATTCTGTAACTCTGGGGTGGAGTAGGACAATTTACATTTTTTAGTTCCTAGGTAATACAGATGCTATTACTCTACAGACCATACTTGGCTGATATGCTGTAATATTTTGAAAAACTCCTGGTGTCCACTCCCAGAAAGTTAGCCAAACTTGAGAGGGAATAGAGTATCTGTGTTTTTACATGCCTGTTTATATTCTGTTTGTCAATGAAATTTGGGACCACAGAGTTCAGTTTTCTCACTTCACAAATGTAAAATAAAGAACCTAAAAGAGAATGCCTCAAACTCTAGCCTAATAGCAAATGATTCTGTGATAAGACAGAGGGTGATTTGGGCAATGACAATTCCATGTTCCATTTACCTAATGGTGCCTCAGTGCTTTTGGAAAAATACTGAATGTGGTGACCTATTTAATTATATTCTAATACATTTTAAAACAAATTATCTACTAGATGTAGGCAAGCAAATCATTTTAAAAGATATATCTCACTTATCCCTCTATACATCTTTTATTTTTTGTTTTTGTTTGCTTTAAACATGCAGGTATTTTCTCTACTTCTTAGTATATTGAATTTAAAAAATTCTCAGAGTAGGTAAAAATGTACACTTTGTAAATACTGAAAAATCTAGTGTGTCTGAACTACCTAAGAAAATACTGGTGTTGGAAAATTTCAAATCAAATACAAGTAGCCCACTGTTTTTAATAAAATTTCTGGCTAATCAGCATACTTCAGTGACATTCTTTCTGACTGCCAACTTACACGGTTTTGTATGCATTTCCCCAATAATGAGAGATGAAGAACACCCTTTCATGTTGTTGGCCATCTGTTTGTCTTCTTCAAGAAGCATGTATTCAGATTCGTTACCTATTTTTTAATCTTTCATGTTTTCTTTATGTATTTTGGATATAGTCAGAGGTGTGATTTGCAGATACCTTTTCCCAGGCAGTATGTTTCTCATTTAGATGTGTTTGAGTTTTGAGTTTGAGGTAGCCCTATTTGCTATTATTATTTTTTTTTTTTTTGCTTTTGTTTCCTGTTCCTCTCTACTTAAAATCTCCAATACATCTTGGTTGATGTAAAGGAGCTTATCATCTATGTATCCCTATATGTATTTTATGTTTTCAGGGCTTACAAACACTTTAATTCAGTTTGAATTAATTACATTATTTTTCATGTTCAGGTTCTTCCCAACACAATCTATTGATGAAATTTTCCTTTCTTCTATTGCATGCTCTTGTCTCCTTTGTCAAAAGTTAGCCACTCATACATGGGTTGGCTTTATTTTTGGGCTTTAATTCTAATCCATTGATCTGTATATTTATTTTCATTCCAGTACCATAGTCTTTTGACTACTATCACTTTGTAGTATGTGGTGAAGGCAGGCAGTCTGATACCTCTGGGTTTGTTCTCTGTTTTTGTAGGTATTGTTTTGGCTTTTTGGCATCTTCTGTGTTCTGTTTCTAACGAATATTGCTGAGACTTTGGTAGGAATTAGGATTCCCTTACTCATTATGTGTCCATCCTCATGTCTCTTTTTACTGTTTGAGTTGAAAAATAAAAGTGAATTTTGTGCATTGAATTTGTATCAGGAAACTTTTCTGAATTGTTTTTGATGTTGTCTTTTGGATTTTTTTTAATATGTAAGAATATGTCGGGCCTGCCCTGGTGGCACAACAGGCTAACGCACAGCACTGTGAAGCTAGCTGCAATTGCTTCAGAACAAATTCACTTCTTCCTCCCTCCTCAACACCAGGTGACCCACATGGCACGGCAAACCTCCCCTGACCCACCTGCTGCTCCCTGTGTGCTTCGTTGATCTGCTTGTTCTGCTCCCCACTCTGTCTCTGGTGAATCCTCTCACTGCCCCTGCACCTCTGGCTGGTACCCCAGTTCTGTATGCATAAATAAATAAATCTTAAAAAAAATATGTCACCTGAATATAACACAATTTTGCTTTTTTCTTTACCAGTTGGGTTTTAATATTTTTCTTGCCTAATTTCTGTGACAAGGACTTTCAGTATTATCTTGAATGGAAGTTGTGAAAGTAGGCACATTTGTCTTTCTTGACCCTCATCTTAGAGCTAAAACTTTCAGCGTTTCATGACTGAGCATGGCGCTATCTGTGGACTTGTCACTGATGGCCTTAAATATTGAAGTATGTTCCTTTTGTATCCATTTAGTGAGAATTTATGTCATGAAAAAATGTTGAATTTCACCAAAAAAAATTTTCTGCAGTCATTGAGTTGATGATGAATTTTATTTTTCATTCTTGTTAATGTGGTATGCTACATTTATTGATTTATTGATTCAAAAATACAAATATTTATTTTTAAATAAATTGAATTTTTAAATTCATTTTAAATAAGATATTTTAAAATTAATTTTAAGTTTCTAAACCATTTTAAAATTAATTTTTAATTGTTTCTGGTTTTATTTTCTAATTAATTTTATTATTTGTATGTATTTTACATCAGGTGTAGAACCCATAGAATTCCCTCCACTGATTCACCCATGCACCATCACTTTGGTCCCTTGTGCTCTTGCTGCTGTGTTTTGATCCCTCTCCCTCCCCTCTCCCCTGTAGAATGTCTCTGATTTATAGTTGTCTGATTATTTTTGTGTAGTTTTGTTATATTTTTTAAATAGTTGTTATTTCTCCCCAATCGCTTATTTTTTCTCCCTATACATCCAATATTTTTCTTTTTCTTTCTGACTTATTGTTGGTGAGGATGTGATGAGCAAGGAACTCTCCTACATGGCTGGTGGGAGTGCAAACTAGTCAAACCACTATGGAAATCTGTATGGAAGTTTCCTCAGATTACTAAAAATGGAGCTATTTACCCAGCAATTCTACTCCAAGGGATCTACCCAAAGGACACAAAAACATTAATTCAAAAGGATACATGCATCTCTATGTTTAATTGTTAAATTTTAATTTAAGCATTATTTTGTTGATCTCAAAATTATCAGCACTTGGTTATTAGTAACAATATTTAGTAAATTGGTTCTATGCTTATAAAATGATTTTTTTTCGGGATTATTTATTGCATTATCTGTTTTGATACTTTCATTTTATTTTTAGTTGTTATGTTTCCCTAATTATAATATTGTTTACAAGGAATGATTATAGATTTTTCAGAAATAGCATTAATAAATATGAGGCAGAAAGATGATGAATTATAATTTAATAAAAATGAGTATGTTTATTAAGAATAATTTTAAACAAAAACTCTTGGTCTGAAGTTAAACTTTAAAATGAACTTGGAGTCATAAAATTAATACATCCATATGGACTCCATTTAAGAGCTGTTTTGTACCCAGTTTTAGGCAATCATTTATTGAAATTTTTAAGAGCACAACCAACAAAATAGTCTTAAAATGAAGTTCAAATAATAAGCTAAATATAAGACAGAACTCATATATGATTTAATTTAGTTTTAACCTTTTATTATGTTCTAAATTTGAATATAAAATTTTACATTTATATATTCAAACTTTATAGTCAATGCCAAGCACCTTAATTCAAGTAAAGATTAAATCTGAGCCCATAGCTATAAAACCAAAGGACACATAATACATTCAAATTTCTATTTTTATTTTTGGAGTTTGATTAAAAACATTATTTTCATATCACCGTTAATAATCAGTTTATTTATTTTTTTTTACTATTCTGTGTTTCTAAAATTCCATGTTAATAGTTTTCTTTTTTAAAACATAATATTTCCCTTTTAAAAGTATATTTCCTCACAGGGGTGATTTGGTGATGGGAACCCGCGGGGATTACAATTGAGATGGAAAAAAAAATGTGCAAAATGATGTAAAAATAAACTTTGTAATAAAAAAAAAGTATATTTCCTCTTCCTCACATAACCATGTGTCCTACATTTTAGAATACTTGGCAAAACAGTTACTGTTTATATAATTTACGTTGAGGGTTTTACCTTTACGTGTTTGCATAAAAATGATTTGTGGATAATTTGTTCAGTTTTTACTTTTGTACACCTATTTACTTTTAATTCTTTCTTTCATGACCAGATCTCTAGAGTTCTATGTTAATTCTATAGTTTTACATGTACATTCTCCTCAATTTCTTCTTTTTTCCAAATATAATAATGATTAACTTTCCTCAATATTGTCTTGAATGTTATTTGATTATCCCAGGTATGTATGTCTCCTTCAAATGTATGATTAGGCTGTAAAAGGCAGAAGTTATGTTCTCAGAGTAGTCTATGCTATTTAATTTTGTAGAAAGAAAGAACTACACTTTTTTTTTAATAAAAGGTGAGAGATAATAGATTTCCAGAACAACACATTTTTATTTACCTCATAAGCATTGTGTGGCTTTTATGTTTACCATGTACCAGGTAATGCATTACATACATTACCTTGCTTGACTTTTATCAGTCATCTATGGGGTTGGAATTTCTGGCTTCAGTAATCACCACCTATGTATCTTTGGATGAGTTAAATCCTCTGAGTTTAGAATATAATGGTAAAGTTAGTGTTCTCCACGTGTGTTGTGAAGATTAGATAAAATATTTGTAAAGGTAAAGGTCCAGGTATGTAGAAATTATATTTGCTTCATTTTATAGTTTTCTGAAATTATTTGCTATGTAAGTGGAGATTGAATATTATTACGTTTTGTGGCTTTGATGGTTGATGTTTCTGCAAATTTTTGATACTACTGGTTATCAGCCCTCTCTTTGACTTAGGCTTCAGCAGATAGACCTGGTTAAGAGCAATGAAAATCTGATATGTGATGGGAAAATTGTATGTGGATATCTCCCTTGTTAGTATAAAAGCCACTCAAATGATTTTCTTAAACTGATGCAACTTTTCTTGCAGAAAAATTAAAATAAACTTTTGATACTTTTTTTTTTTACAATCAAGTGATCTAAAAGGATGCATTGGAATGTCTTTGGAGGAAATTCCACTATATCAGGTTATATAGAAAAAACATATTTAAGTTTTCTAGTGATTGTGGAATTTGGCACAGAAAAGTAAACAGATATGTAAAGTCTGGCATTTTTACCCCTCATCCATAGAACTTGGTATTTCTTGGTGAGATCTCAGAGATTGCTGCAAACAATAAAAGGGCCTAACAGGCATATTTTCAACCAGTGTTCTGTTTTATCTGATTCATGTATTGCTTGGTTCTGATACTTTTGTTTGAGGAAAGACATTGTTGGGCTAAAACGCTTAGATAGAAATTGCATACAACAGCTTGATCTAAATCTGAGTTAGTGATGGGATAGGCCAGAATGAATTTTAGTTGTTTAATTCCTGCATTTACACATCATGACTTCCTTCCAATTTCACATTATGTGTATTATATATTCACACACACACATACATGATCGTGTATATCTCATGTTGTATATTATTTATTGTATACATACTTTTTCACTATGGCATGCACATTCTCACCTAGCTACCTTCCTTCTTACTATTTGCTCTGCAGTGTTATTAATGCCATGAAGACACTTTACAAGTATGTATTATAGCTGGAGTATCTATCCTTGCTCTCCTGTTACACAGCGGCCCTTATAATTGTTGAGATCCTTCATTTTTCATTTCTCTGATTACATTTTTAAGGTTTAGGACATTCTCTATGGGCTCATGAAACCCTTTGCTTACTCACTAGGGGGCATGTCACTAAACTGAGCACCCTAGGCCTGGAGGACTGGAAACTCAACACCCCCTTTATTTCTCACTGACTTGTCACTTTACTTTTTAATATCAGCTGAATAAAAGTCAAGGATTGTTTATTCCTCCCTGTTTGCTTTCCAAGAGAATTGCTGTATAAACATAGTATATTTACAGTTTGATATCTTACACAATTTAAATTGCACAGTCTGTAAATGTACACACTTACTATAGTAAGCATAGATAAAACCGCTGGGCAACCTGATACTGTTTTTATTTCCTCAGCACTAGAAAATACAGAGATTATATATGTTGTGAAGTTCCCTTCTCCTCCTTCCATTTCTTTTTCTATTTTTAAAGAAAATTACAACTATTGGATTTTGGCCATGTTACATTCTTTAGTTTTATTCAAATTTGCCACAACCATAATTCACATAAGCAGCATATAATAGTCTATTCTGAATGGCATGGAAGTACAACTTCTGAGTGCGGTTAATAAAGCAGTTGAGAGCTTTGCCAAGAGACATTCCTTAGAGAAATTGTCTGTTCCTTTTCCTTGAAAAACGTCTTCCAAAGAATGTTGACTTTAATCTCTGTCAAGACCCTGTGACAAAATTCATACCTGAGGATTCTTTAGAATAAATCTAAGTAACATTTGTCAAGTGATAAAGTGTGACCTGATGCAGAAATTGTCATGACTAAATAAATATAGGAAGGAATAATGTGTCCTGGCTTCTTTTTTGAGATGATTTTCGAGTAACCATAATGGGATAGCTCTATAAAAAATACTTCAAACATTTAACTGTTAAGTCAATAATTTACTAAAGTTAAAAGTTTGCATATTTACATTTTATAGTAAATAAGGAATATGTATCAAATAATAATGTCTGTGTTGAATTTTAACTGTGTACTAAGGAATACTCTCCCTGGTGCTATTTAAAATATCTAGCTTCATTATATTACTATTAATTCTACATTATTTAATATCAACTGTTTGTTAATAACTGAATGAGCAGTATATTAAAAGCATTTTCTTAAGTAAAGTTTGTGCTCATTGAATTAAATAAAGAATATTCAGAATGACTAAAGAGTATCTGGTGTGGATGTGTAGAGGCTGGAAGCTTAGTTTATTTGCAGGCTTTCTCTCCAGTCAATATGAAAACTTTTATTTGGGGGAATAATATTTTCAACTGTATACTTCAGTACATTGCAATACGTTAAAAAGGAGAGCTATTACCGATTTCTGTGTATAACAAAAGCAAAAAAGTTAGTTGTTACATATCTGATATGGTATTGAATTAGCATGCAGTATTCAATGTAATGACTAGACTCAAACCAAAAACTAAATTACTGAAGTAGATTTTTCATCTGTTCTTCAGTTTGTCTATACAACTGATTTGAGTATGAGAACCTTACTCTCATTATAATAGCTCTGCTTCACAGCTTATGATTTTAACCCTCCAAGAGTTAGATTCAGATTTAAAAGGGCATATAGATAGAAATAATTGTCTTGTTTCTGGGATCAGAACCAAAGTGGGACTTTAAAGAAAGACCAAGATGAAAGCAACAGACATTTTACTTTCTCATCTGACTTTACAAAGCAGTATGACTTTTTACTTCAGTGGCTATGCCACATTCTGCTATCTATTACAGCTAACAATAAAGTCTTAAAATTTCATATCAAACATAGCAACTAAGATATATGGTGAAACTCTAAAGAGGGAGAGGGCTTGTGTATTAAAATAACAAAAATAGAATCAGTTATAAAAGTCTGTATTACTTCTTGTAGAAATTTTTCCAGAGAGTCCTGTTAAAGGAGATGTACATTGTAGAGGCTAAAAAATAAAAATGTGGTATGAAAAAACAGAATCAAAGTTAATTAAGGTTGGGGAGGTTTTCTGGGCCAAAGTCAGGGTGGAGGAAAGAACAGACGTGAACAAAGGGCACACTGGGTCTTGGCCCAGCCTTTCCCACTGAGCAGCTGTGGAACCTACAGGCGTTCACATAAATCTCCAGGCCTAAATGACTTAAGAGATTCTTTTGAAGTGTGTCATTTTTAGGATTCTAATTTTTTTAGCAACAAATTCCAAAAAAGGTGCTTCTACTGCATCAGGTGCTGTTATGGGCTAGCATTAACAATGGGAAGCCTTAGCATGCATCTGTGGAATTTAGCCTTTTTTTTTGAAAGAATGCATTCATCTAATGTTTTAGTGCCTCCTCTCTGGCAGGCTCTTCTAGGTGTTGGAAATACAGCAGTGGAATAAAAAAAAAATCATACTTAGGAGGATATTTCATGTGTAGTCCAATCACATTTATAGAAATTTAGCTTCTTTCCTTCATCAAATGACTTATTTTGGATCAGGTTGTTTCAGCGATAGAGAGGGAATTACAGGGAAACTGCTAAAATTGATGCCTTTGGGACAAGTTAAAAATCCTCATGATATATTTCATAAAAGACCAATAAACTATTAATAGAGAATTTCTTAAAGTTAAGCCATGGGTTTTACTTTTACCAGAGTACTTAACTTAAACAACAACATAAAGTATTTCAGTACCCAAGTATTCCTTTAAATGAATATATAAACCTATAATCAAGAGTAGTTGTATAATAATACAATGTCAAATTAGTTTCTGGTACTAACCAATAATGTAAAAACACAGAAAAAGATGGAGAAGGCTAACCAGATTGGAACTCAGGAAAAGTTTTCGTACTTGATAACATTTATTTTCAGATAAACAGTGGAATAGTTGCTTAAGAATTCATATGTACAAGAACTCCATAGGACATTTACCCAGCCTTTAACATTGTTCAAACTTTCTGTCTTTCATATTTCCATTTTCTGCTATTCTTTCTTAGTCTGAATGTATGAAGAGTGATTTAACAAGACTAATGAAAGCATTATGCACATCAAAGGCTATGCTTATGAGAAGGAACTTATTCCAGAATAAATGAAGACCACATATTTGTTGTTACTAAGAGAGAGAATAAAAACAAACATTATTTAATTGCTATATACTTTAATTTTTTTCATTGAAAGTTTCTTCTTAAGAAATTAGTGATAAAAATGTAACCCCCTTGGAACTTTCCCCTAATCATACATTAATAATTATGATATTGTTGCTATTTGCTGGAAGTGACTTGGTCATAAAGCAGACTTATTGCTATGTAAACTGATTGCTATATATCTATCAAACTGAAATACTCAGAGGTTTAGGAAGCAGGTGATAATTATGATCATCTTATACATAAAAAAGTACAATGAAGAAATGAAACCCTTGCAATCTTTATTTTCCTAATATAAGAAGAGAACTAAGATATAAATTCAGTGCATTCACTCTCTTCTCAAGAATTTATGCATTTGACACTACCTGATCTATTTTTTATCCAGTAGAGAGCAGTCAAAGTCCATGATGCTCTCATAGAATCCAAGCCTGAGAATAATAGGCACATTAGTGATAACCCCGGCTCTCAGTTCTGTATCACACTGGCTCAGTGTGCTTTCCTGTTCACCATTCCTTCACATGCTTCTCCAGTGCATTAGAACATTTCTGAATCAATTCATATAGAGGTGTGTTTGGACATAAATAGCACGTATGCAAGCTTGTGATCGATTACTATGCTTTAAAAGTTTATGAGAACACGAAGTAGGGTGTTTGAAGAAGTTGATAAAAGGAGTGATCTCATAAACTGTAGCTATGGCAGACTTGGAATTCCTGGAAAGCATAACCTCTGTGCCGCCAAACAGACAGGAGTTGTAATTATCAGCAGCTAGTGGATGACAGCTTGCTAGCTATATTGATGAAATACAAAGATTTTTGACTGATAATCTAAAGAAAAAGTAAGAATCATCAAGAAAATTGTAGGTGGTGTGAAGGATTATGCATGTGTGTTTCACCAGCATTTGGTGATCACTTATTTTTTAAGTGTGGCAGGGTAGATGAAAATATGGAGATGCTTTAGTTGTGCAAAAGTATATCTCAGCATTTTCCCTTCTTACCTGTGGTTTTGACTGTTATTGTATAAAACCTCTGAGTGCAGATCATTTCTGCTGTCAGATGCCACGTGTTCCCAGAATATATTTCTGGAGGAGGACTGCCAAAAGGCAGTGTTTTGAAAATGTACCACTATTCCATTTTCTGTAGTCTTACTGTCAGAAACAAATCTGCAGAGCAAATGTTGGAAGTGAAAAATGAGGTATATTAGTCAAGTGGCAAAATGAAGCTTAGGTACTTATGTACTTATGTCTTGTGGGGTCCTAAAAAACATGTTTATCTTGTCTCCTTCTAAAATTAATGTGTGCCCCGTGTGGAGTTGTCTAGTACCTTCAAATGCTACCTTCACTTAAGCATCAATGCACTGCTGATCATCATCATTAAAAAGATATAGCTTTTTTTGGCCCTCCCTGGTGGCGCAGCGGGTTAAAGCACAGCACCGAGAATCTAAAGCCGCTTCCGCATGAGTTCGATTCCCGCCTGCCCCGGAGGTGACCACATGGTGTGGCAGACCTCTCCTGGCCCACCCGCTGCTCCCCTCAGCAGTGTGCTTCGTCGATCTGCCTGTTCTGTTCCCCGCTCTGTCTCTGGTGAAGCCTCTCACCGCCCCTGAGCCTCTGGCCTGTACCCCAGTTCTGTATGCACAAATAAATAAATCTTTAAAAAAAAAAAAAGATATAGCTTTTTAAATTATTTCTTCCATTCCAGAAGCGATGTTGTCATAGTATAGCTTCATTTTCTGATTTGGCCATCCTTAAAACCAAAGTCATGTACTTTAATTGGCAGATAACAGTTAGGTATGTAATTTGTGGCCACAATCAGACTAAAGTGAACTATCCCACATGTGGTGATCTGGAATGTCAGCTCGATCAGCTCTCATCTTGCCAGCCATGCTGGTGTTAAGAATGATTTGATTACCACTATTAACAACCTTTTGTACTTTCTTTTAAAGTATGCATTTATGAAGTTTAAAAGTTTTATTTATTGAGGAGTTAACAAGCAGTTTGAGTTTTGCTGTAGTGGTTTTCTTAAAATATTATGATTCCTAAGTAGGTGAAATAAGACTTTTATCTTAAGTCTCCACCAAACTCTTTCCATCTGTTATGAAATTTATTAAAAATTTCAGTTTGGGGACAGTACTTTTTATTAGAAAAAATGCATTCAAAAGTGTAAGTTAATCATACTCTGGGCTGATAAGTAACCACATTACTTTTTAAATTAATTAATGTATACGGAACTGGGGTACAGGCTAGAGGTACAGGGGTGGTGAGAGGATTTACCAGAGACAGAGAGAAGCAGAGCAGGCTGACTAACGAAGTACACTGCTGAGGGGAGCAGCAGTCGGGTCAGCAGAGGTCTGCTGCAACATGTGGTCACCTCTGGGACAGGGATTGAACTCATGCTGAAGTGGCTTTAGCTTCTTAGTGCTGTGCTTTAACCCGCTGCGCCACCAGGAAGGGCCCACCACATTACTTTTATTTTAGAAGTGATATAGATATATGTGGCCCTTGTGTTTACACTTGATTGAGACATTGTAGTAATGGAAACAAGGACTTTGCATTTAGAACTGGAAATCTGGTTCTTAATCTTGTCCTGTAATGGATCTTTATGTTTTCTACCCACAATAATATCTACTGCATAAATAAGAAACCATGATCAGCATATGTAGAAATAGACTAGCTGGGCTCTCAGTATCAGTGGTGATAAAGGGTGACTTTAGTGAGCTTTAGCCCTACATTTCCTCTTAGTTTCCACCAGCCATTCAACCTACATTTTGATTTAGATAATGAATATTCCCACTCTTTTTTTTTTGTTCATAATGCTATATACTTGAAGCCTTAAAACAAGTCTTATAACCTCTTATGCCAATCAGATTACTCCTTTAACCTCTTGCTAGAGAGAAAAATTCTAAGGATAGAAAGGATGATAGACTTCAATAGGTAAGATCATGTTCCAGACTTCAGTTAGCATGTAACTTTGGGGTGATCAGTGTATCTTGAGAAAAGATGGATTCATGGTTTTGTAAGATGACATGAATCTAAATCAAGGGATCCAAGCGAGATAAGAGGACTAATATCAAAAGGCACCTCAAGGAGGTTTATTGGTTTGACGGGTACATATGAGAACATGTGGCACAGGGGTAGGAAAACTTGATGGGTGATCGCATATTTTCTGGTCTGTGAAGGGAACGTTCTGTAGAGAAAAAAGGTCAATCCAACAATTAACATTAAGCCTGTGTGGCTCTATGGTAACTAAAACAGGATGTTCTCTAGATTTCTTCAGACATGAGCTGAAATGCAGGTCAAGAGATTATAAGGAGAAAGAGATTTAAGTTTAAAAATGAAAGATGGTATTGTTCCCCCTTATCTTTTCTCTTACCCACAATTATATGTCCCCTTGCTTCTTTGACAACACTGGGGTTGGGCATTTTCTCCATTGCTTTTTGCAATTTTTGGACAGTTAACAGTGTTTTCTGCAACTAAACCCTTCTACACCTGAACATGCAGATGCCTACAATGAGTCAGGAGTCATGTTTCCATGACTCTCAGGCAGAATGTGCAAGTGTTTCTGCCCCAGTATTTCTTGAAAAACAGCTTTACACTGCATTGGCAAAGCAATCAGGCAAATGAAGGATTTTTTTTTAAAGACTTTATTTATTCATACAGAACTGGGGTACAGGCCAGAGATGTGGAGGGTGAGAGAACCCACCAGAGACAGAACGGGGAGCAGAACAGGCAGATGGATGAAGTACACTGCTGAGGGGAGTAGGGGGCGGGTCAGGAGGGGTCTGCCGCGCCATGTGGTCACCTCCAGGGCAGGCAGGGATC
>NW_004567102.1:29243160-29273479 GCF_000260355.1 Condylura cristata
TGAGGGGAGCAGCGGGCGGGTCAGGAGGGGTCTGCCGCGCCATGTGGTCACCTCCAGGGCAGGCAGGGATCGAACTCATGCGGAAGTGGTTTAAGCTTCTTAGTGCAGTGCTTTAACCCGCTGTGCCACCAGGGAGGGCCCACTAATGAAGGATTTTTATAATTTTCAGTAGCAATTTTGGCACCATAAAGATAATAATATTTAATCTCCTCTGATAATCTCTATTATGTACTAAAATGATACGAATGATTTGTTTCTTCTTTTCTCTACTATGACAATTTTCTAGGAACTAGAAAAACAGTAGAGAATGAAGTAGATAACACCTGAATTTACATACCAATAGACTACATAAACAAAATACATGTGAACCAATAGATAGAGTGGAAGCAATGAAGAATCGAAAATGGGGATTTGTAATAGAGGTTTTAAGGATGTTGTGCTCCACTTGGAATCGGTAGTCAATAAGGTGAGTATTGCATTCAAAGCTGAGAGACAAGCATGTACTAGCAATGTGAACACAGAGGTCAGCATTCCAAGACACTGAAGCAGACGAAGTTGGCCATTCAAGGGACATAGATGGCAATGTGACTAAGTGTGACTGCAGGAGAAGAGGGGTAGGAACTGTGGAAATGTAGTTGGAGACAGGGCAGATAGGATCTTGTGGACCAAGGGGAATAATATGGATTTTATTTCTTATGTTGTATACCTTTATGCAGAAGACTAAGATGGAGAGCAATTCTAGTTAATCACAGGGTTGTAGTAATAGTGTTCTTTTTCAGCATGGGTATATCTGTGCTTCCATTTTAACAAATGTTAACAGTTTCTGTGTCCTGGAATCTTAATGTTAAAGTATCCCAACATCAGTGTAGAAGTATGTGTGTGTGTGTGTGTGTGTGTGTGTGTTTAATTTAGTGTAATTAAAGATGTGTGGGACAAATAAGTACTGGGAATGTAATGTACAATATTGTACAACATTATGACTGTAGTAAATACTGCTACAGAGTATATTTGAAAGCAGGAAAAAGATCCTAAGAGTTAGTCTTTTTAAGATTTTTTTTTAAATCTATATGTTGGTGGCTGCTAACAAAACTTATTGTGGCAGTCATTTCAAATATATATAAATCAAGTCACTATGTTGATGTAAGTATAAATCTGTAGAGTGCTACAAGCGAACTATAAGCTGAATCTGAATGTAAACTAAAGAATACTTTAAAAGATGACTCTTGAAATGTGTAGGGCTAGCTTAAATGTCGAGAAAACATCATTTGATTATTTTCATTTGATTCACTTCAGTTAGGTGGACTGTGACATGATTTGCAAAAGTGAGTATGCAGTACCTTTCCCTTAAAAAACAAGAAAAAAAATTAATGCACTCCGCCTTTAGCAAAACAACTTTTTTTTCTTTTGCTTTGGGTTAGGGTAACATCAGACAATTTGAATTTGGGAATTACTCTTTCTATTTGAAATCAAACTGTGTTGAGGTTGTGTTATCTTTTTGGAGGCATGGAGAGGATATTGCATGCCCATGAGTGTGATAAGGGTCAAAGGGATCCCTGCATCTTGGGGACCCTACTCCATATCCTTTCTGGGTGGGAAGGGTGTTTGTGTGGGTCCTATAACCTCCTCCAATAAGGAAGAGAAATAGTCTGAAAGAAATCTTTCTTCTTTACTTGGGAATTGACATTTCATTTTATAATCAAAGTGAAAAATCTCAAATGATAGAAAGTGTCAGCTCCCACCCATAAATACACAAAGCAAACAAATGTTTTTTTTTTTTTTTCATAACCTGGAAGAGAAATTTTGGAATAGCTCAAGGTTGATTATTCCAGCGAGAAGAGGGGAAGTGGAGGAAGGTGACTTTTGAGTGCCCACCTATCATATAGAAAATATAATGCTTTTAACTTGGTGGTTATTTTTTTCTCTTAGAATGCAAATATGATTTCATCCTCTAACAGTCAATAGAAACTTGAGTTGACCATTTTGCTAAAAGTTTGTAGAAAGGAAATGTCATCATAATTGTAGTCTTCAGAGAAATAAGAACTACTCATTTCCTAAGGTCAGCATTTAAACCACAAATTGAATACCAAGTCTTTAAACTGTTGTTTTTTTTATTTCATTATAAAGTTATGAAAAAATATTCAGAATGATCCAACTGAAAAATAAACAAATAAACCCATAAAATTACATAATCAATTGTTTTTTATCAGGCCACTATATGGAAAAGTTCTTAGGAAGAGCTAAGTGGTGGGAAAATGTAATTTTTGCTTCTAAATTGCAAATCAAAATCAACAAGGGGCATAATAAGCAAAGTATAATTTCTTTATTGAAAAAAACTATCACATTGTAGGACTATTCAAATAAAGCTTGTCTGAAGCATGACACACTGAAAAGAACATTCACTGACTGCTAGGTAAGTTGGATTCTGGGTCCAACTCTGCCACTATTCAGTGTTACGCATGTGAGTCAACATTATCTCCTCAGGGTTTTGTGTACTCAAAGCAAAGTACGGTGTTTGTGTTATATGACCTCTGCTATCTTTCTGAACCCCAAAATAGTCTGAAATCCAATACAAAATACCCATAGCACACATTTGTTTGTATGATTTCCAGATCATTGCTCAGAATGTATTGTGAATAAAATTAATGGAGTTATTAAAAAGAAAAATAACAATTGGTGGTGGCAATCATAATTTATCATATAAATATTTTGAGAAGGATGCTAAGATAAGTTATATAACATTTTGAAATATTGGTGTATATTCATTAGATAATTTTTTATTGTGGATCTATAAAATAGTTCTTTTCAAAAACTATGTTACAAAACAAAAATTATTTTTAATCATTTTTTAAATTAAGATGAAATTGCTTTACAGCACTGTTAATCACTGTAGATTTAGAAATATAGGATCCTATCTCTTCAGGTGTAACTTTTATTTTTTACAAATGACATTTTATATATAAAGCCAAAGCAATTCTCCATAATGCTATTTTAATTTTAATAACAGCAAGCATAATAGTTATTATAATAGTTATTTTAATAGTTATCATTGGTCTGTACTTAATAACTTTTAACTTTTAAAAAATTATTTTTAATTTTGTACATTTTTTCATCTCAGTTATAATCTGTGTGGTCTTCCCACCACCAATTCATGTGCCATCACCACAGTCCCATATGTTCTCCCCCCTGTCCCCCAGTTTTGATCCTTTTCCCCTCTCTGCCCCTGTAGTATATCTCTGGTTTATAGTTGTTTTCGATGGTCATTTTTACTTTCATTACAATTGCTTTTTTATTTTTCCTGATCCCTTACACTTCTGCTATGAGTGAGACCATCTGGTATTTTTCTTTTTCTTTCTGGCTTATTTCACTAAGCTTGATTCATTAAACAAAACAGAGTTACCCCTCTGGTGGGGAGAAATTTTTGCATACAATACTACTAATAAAGGATTGATCACAAAAATATACAAAGAACTGATGAAACACAGCAAAAATAAAGTGAACAACCCCATCAAAATAGGGCACAATAGCAAAAAGGACATTTCTCCAAAAAGGAAATGCAGATGGCCAGCAAGCATATGAAAAAATGTTCAACATCACTTATAATCAGGGAAATGCATATCAAAACCATAATGAGACACCACTTCACACCAGTTGAGAATGGCACATATTTTAAAACTCTTGCAATTTAATAGCTTTTATCAGTTTTTAACCCATCTTTATCTCTGGTACCATAATTGTTTTCTAATCAAAGTACTTTTATTGTAATGTGATTTTACCATCTTGCCCATTTTGTAGTTAAAAATCTGAAAATTTTTACTTTCGATTTTTTCTCTGTATAATCTTCTGAGATGACAAGATATTTTCTTTACAGATACTGGTTTACCTGGAAAGTTCAGGGCATAGTTACTGCCAAACACAGGATATTTTCATTTCTAATTTTTAATTATAAATATTTCATCCAAATGTTTAAACAGAAACTTTTTATTTTAAACTTTTATTGAGATAACTCAACAAATATGTCTGTGTGTTTACTCATAACCCCTTTGACTTTGCCAGATTTAGATTCTGCAAAATCTTGAGAATATTTATGTATACTGCTGAACATAGAACTGTATCAAAAGACTTCTGTGTCAAGAACTCAGAAGTTTAAAATTTCAAAATTAATTTTGTACACTTTTAAACTTTCCATCATATAGTAAATGATAACTAACATAGCAAAAAACACTGAACTTGCACTAAGCCTCATGACAGGATGTGGACTCTCTTGCAACAGCCTCTACTTGTCCTAAAGTTTTCCACTGCCTCCCCCAGCTGGTGACCCAAGGCTCTTGTACATATGAAGACTGTGACACTAATGATGGTTCACTTGGCTGGCAAAACAAATTCAATTTATTTCTATCATTACTTGAGATGAAGAGTGCACAGGTCCTCTCCTACTGAACTTATTAACACTTTATCAGTAAATAGCCTGCAAAATGGGTCTGGAAAGTGAGGTGCTAGTGCCTCACATCAAGAAATAGCTTAGAAAAGAAAGTGTTGCATACTGATAACCTTTACAAACTCTTCATGTGTACCTGACATACAACTAAACTATAAAGAGTTCAGAATTTTGCAAAAGTTAGAACTGTCAAGTGAATAAGCATCAAACCCTTATTGTAAGGGAACTTTAAAAAAAATTATGCATACACAACTGGGCTATAGGCCAGAGGTGTGGGGGTACAAAATTATGCTTGCCAGACATTAGTTTCTTTTGCCTGTCAGGTTTACATAAGAGTTAATTACCTTTAAACCTTTCTACCTTACTAAAGTTATGTTAAATTTTTCTTAAAAGCTAAAAGCGATTCATTTTTCCAAGGGACATTAAATTATCATATTCTAAATATAGCACTATATACTAATGACAGTGGATAAAACCAAAATTAACTGGACATAGCCCTTACCTATAAGAACTTTTCTATCTAGATGGAAAAATAAAATGTATGTACACTTATTAATACACATGCACTTTAATGGCTCGTAGATTTTCTTCTTTTAATCATTATTCATGTCATTATTCTTGCTGATGATCTACCTGTTATCTTGGTCCTTCCACATTTGACTTCTTACACTTACTAATTTTTCCCCAATCACTTCAGTCACTCTCTCCATGTAATTTTGAATCCATAAAGAAATGAAAACTCCAAAGGTTTATTTATTCCACTACTCCTCCACCCACAATTCTTCAAGCCTCTAAAAATCCCACTGCTTTCTCTTTTTCACTTGTAGCATCTCCTAAAAGTTTACCTTTTTCCCTTCTCTGTATTCTCTTCCTTGTAACTAATCTCTCTTTTTTTTTTTCTGTCTAGATTTTACTTACTCTATTAACTCAGTTCTTTTTAAGGGCACTCAATATAAATGTCTGTTGCCATTTGAGATAATAGTGTCCTTGACTGATTATCTCCCTACCATACTAGTGTTTTCTCTAGGAAATGTCCATTACACATTATTACATAATAAACTTCTCCAAAAAATTGTGGACTAAAACAGCAGTTATCTCGGGCCCTCCCTGGTGGTGCAGCAGGTTAAAGCACAGTACTAAGCATGAGTTCGATTTCCGCCCTGGAAGTGACCCACATGGTGTGGCAGACCTCTCCTGACCGCCCTCTGCACCCCTCAGCAGTACTTTATCAGTTGGCCTGTTCTGCTCCCCATTCTGTCGCTGGTGAATCCTCTCACCACCGCTGGCCTGTATGCACAAATAAATAAATCTTAAAAAAAAAAAAAAGCTGGGCCCTCCCTGGTGGCGCAGCGGGTTAAAGCACAGCACTGAGAAGCTAAAGCCACTTCCGCATGAGTTCGATTCCCGCCTGCCCCGGAGGTGACCGCATGGTGTGGCAGACCTCTCCTGACCCGCCCGCTGCTCCCCTCAGCAGTGTACTTCGTCGATCTGCCTGTTCTGCTCCCCACTCTGTCTCTGGTGAAGCCTTTCGCCGCCCCGAGCCTCTGGCCTGTACCCCAGTTCTGTATGCATAAATAAATAAATCTTTAAAAAAAAAAAAAAGCTACCTCATTATTTCCCAAGCATGAGTGTTAGTTTTGAAAAAGTAATATTTGTACAATAATTTCCAATAAATACCACACTAGTTATCTGAGGAAAATATGGCTGCTTTAAAGCATTTTTCTTTTTATATCACTGTTGGTAAAATGCATATGCAATTAGAAAGAAGTAATTGGACTCCATTCTTCCTTTATATGTGAATGCTTTCTGAAAATAAAAATGATCAAATTCAGTGAAATTGTAAGGTCAAATAAAAAGTATCATTCACTACAATGTTGCAATATTTTTGTATTTGGAGAATAAGTAAAGATAACTAAAACTTTTGAGCACAAAATATGAGCCACCCTTAGGTAATTGCTAATATAACAGTAATATTACATTTTTATAACATTATTGAAATTAGTAGCACACATGTCATGAAAAGAAGTAACACAAGGCCAAACTTGAGTCTCTACTTCCAAAGTCAGACTTCTCTCAATCAGTTATCAACTATTTAATTTACAAATAGTCAATCTTTTTTCTGTTCTTGCGTATACTCCTTTACATATTATCAAGAATTGCCAAAAATAAGGTGATATAAATAAAACTAGCAATTATTTTAATATGGATATTATACTCTTGAATGTTATTTCCATAATATCAGATAATATTAAAGCAAAATTTGTAATGGTATTTTAAAAAGTGGAATAATGTAATAAATTTCAGAAAGAAAAAATATCAATTTATGTGTTGGCATTCTATAAACCAACTGAAATAATCTTCTAAACTAAGTGAAAATAGTTTTTCCTAGTACAAAAAAATCTATCATATGTCATGCCTAAGTAGCATTTGCTAAATCAAGAATTTAGTGCAAGATGATTTAAGCAAATGACAGGATTCCATGGTGGCTACTGAGGCTAGTTCATGTCCATAAAAAATTCTTCCTGGAGCCAAAGTTGGATTCCTTCTGAGTGCTGGGTCAGCCAGGTCTTAGACAGGCTTTTCTGTCCTTAAGTTAATTGATATGATGTAATTGATTTCATAGCCAAAAGTTAAAATTATTTCCAAGACAGAAAAAAGAATCATGATCTCTTTCAAACTAATTTATAAATCAGGTTATAACTTTGTTAGAAAACTAAAGGTTGGGATCATTGAGTTTCTGTACTAACTGTATTTCTGTTTGTATCTCTGCATTTTCATCTCTAAAATGGGCATATTCTTCTAAGTAGTATCATCTGCTCTTTAGAAGGACTCAATACTGAATAGCTGAGGGAAACATTTTACATTAAGTGCTAAGAGATTAAAAACAAAACAAAACAAAAGGCTAGGTAGGGAAGTACATATGAAGAAAGGGAAGAAAGAAAAGAAAGTAACAGGTGAATTTCAAGAGAACTTTATGGAAATAGGGATTTGTTAATTGAAACAGAGATTTCCACATTATTCTTAAGTGTTATCTTTCTATGAAATTAAAACATCTTGCTACTTTTAGTAGCTACCATCAGATCATAAAATAATTGGATAAAGTGATTGAGAATTCATGAAGAATAATTAATGGGATAGGAAGCAGGAGACGTTAGGGTCAGTTTTAGAATATTCAACATATTAATGCTCAGATATACTATAACTCAACTTCACAGGCAAATTCAGGGCAATCCTTTTTCTTCTTCTTTTGTTTTTAAAATTTATTTGTGCATACAGAACTGGGGTACAGGCCAGAGGCTCAGGGGCAGCGAGAGGCTTCACCAGACACAGAGTGGAGAGCAGAACAGGCAGATCGATGAAGTACACTGCTGAGGGGAGCAGCATGCGGGTCAGGAGAGGTCTGCCACGCCATGTGGTCACCTCCGGGGCAGGTGGGAATCGAACTCATGCGGAAGTGGCTTTAGTTTCTTAGTGCAGTGCTTTAACCCGCTGCGCCACCAGGGAGGGCCTTCTTCTCCTTCTTAATCAGACTGAACCTTGACCAAGAAAGCCCCTGAAATCTAGTCTTAGCAAGAAGGGCCATAAAGGGCATAATCATAAAGGGTATGAAGGGCTTATAGGCCTTAGAACCAGAAATTACTTGAATCTAATTTTCAGGTGTACAAGATGCAAATATAACATGAGAATTACAAGAAATGGAAAAAGTGAGATGTACTGCAAAATTTTGGATGAACTTTCAGCATGTGATGGATGAATGAAGAAGGGCAGCCAAAGAGCTGTTAAGTGATGACTGAAGTTGGAGCCAGAATCTTGGCAGCCAACAAATGAAAACATCAGCATATTTTGAAAAGATTAAACAAATCACAATGAAAGTTAAGTTTGATGATAAGATTTTACTGATAATTGATGATAAACCAGTAATTCAATATGTCTAAATGAAAGTCTGAATGAAGAGTAAGAGTGTCTCAAGATCTTTTGTTATTATTTGTTTTTATTATTATAATTTACCAAAGGCCTGATCCTATCTCGGCTCCCCATCTATTAAATTAGAATGAACTTTGAAGCATGCAGCTATAAGCCCGGGTGACCTGGCTGGCTCTGACCTGCCTTCCCAATTCTTGCTCTAATTACCACCTTCTGCATTCTCCATTCTCTTCAGTAATGCTGGCTCAGACACTGTTCCTTGGAAAAGTCGGGTCATTTGCCATTCTAGGCACATTCTTAGTCACTGTGTTTCTTTGATTTTCTGTGCTCCTCTGTTTCTTTTTGCCTAAATCTTTATCACTATTTGAGATTTTTATATGAAGTCTATCTTATTCTTTCCAAAAGAAATGAACTTGCCTCCTTTGTTCAGTTGTGAGACTGCTTCTGATAATAGAACTTTAGAGGCAATCCTGATATTTCTCCTACAGAGTTTGAACAACTCTCAGGCATGGGCTGTCTTGTTTATCTCTCCATTCCAAAATGCGTAACAAGCATGTCTGTCTGATTTTTATTTCAATTGATGTGGAAGGCTTTTGGTTTAGGAGATGACAATTTAAATTGGAAGAACAAGAAGCTATGTTTACTATTATGGCTTTGATTTGTCATGCTGTAATCCCAGCATGTGGTAAAATATTAAGCACGCATGTTGATATCAATGATTCCAGTCTTAGAAGTCAAAATGTGCCATATAGATGTGTGTATAATTTTGCAAATTTATCTTAAGTTTTTTTCTTTAACATTTTGTAAGATAAAGAATGGTTCTTTAAAGCACAATGTGAGCTGACAGTCTAGATTGAGAGAGTATTATTCCTGATTCTGTTACCACCCTGACATGAATGGGGTCTATTTTTGGAGATTCATTTTCCTCAGCTATTGAAGAAAGGTATTGTAGCAGAGATGATCTCCAAGCTACAACTCAAATTTATAACCCTATACTTCCATTATGTTCCATATTGAAACTGAATATTTACATTCAGCATTTTGCTTTGTGTATCATGGATACATTCATGTCCATGAGGCATCCCTGATTACAGGGCCTTAGTGATGAAGACTAATGGGCTGGTCACAGGGAAAATGACAACCAGGACCCACCTACTAATCTTTGGGAAAAAACAATCATCTCTCATATCTCAAGGCGCTGACTGAGAGAGACATTCAAGGTGGCTAATCTGGGTGAGGAATGTTGCTCTTGAATGATACTAAGGGAAGCCTAGTACTTCTATGTCGTAGTCAGTTCAGGTTGCTGTAACAAAATACAATAGAGTGAATGTCATAAACTATTGACATTCATTTCTCATTGGAGATGGAGATATCCACGAACTAGGTCATGGCAGATTCAGCTCTTGGTGAGAACCAAAGACAAATGGCCGCCTTCTCCTGGTGTGCTCCCAGGTGAAAAGAGAATTCAAATTCTGTTATCTCATACTCTGTTTATAAGGGCAATCTTTTCATCATTGGAGCCTATATACGCATGTCCTTATTTAAACCTAATATCCCAAACACCCCATTGCTAAACACCACTAGAATCCCACCGAAGTCAAGAACTTGAATATATGCATTTTGGGTCAAACATTTGCTTCATAATGTTCCAATATTACTCCCTTTGAATAAATCTGAGTCCCTGAGCTAGGGTCTGTGATTAAGACAAATAAAAGTCAGGTTGTTGAGGAAGTTTCATTAGCCAAAGCTCAAGGGGGAGTTACTGCTTCTTTCACATCTATGACGAGTTTTAACAGAGAGTGTCTCTAGCAAAGCTAGACCCCAACAATGAGAATGGTTTTTTGAGAGCATGACTAAAGAACCTAAGAGTTAGGTAGGAATGTGGATGCAAGACTACCTCTCACACTCCACATTCATCTTTTCCTCATTAAGCAGGCAGAGACTCATCAAGAGAACAGCTCAACTCTCCAAGTGCAGCACCTGTGAACAAAACAAAAAGGAAATTGAACTTATTTTTTGATTATCTTTTTAATCAAATGATTTTGTCTTTTGCTCAATTATTAATCTGTTTTGATAGTTAAGGGTAATTAATGAGAAAGGGTCATAGAGGTGATTTCAAGGCTACTTCTAGCTCTAATTTTCTACATTTAAGTACAAATGGAACTTAACAGAAAAAAAGAGGAACACAAATGTAATGGGTGACCTTATTGGCATAATGAAATTTACTAAAATTGTGAAATTCTGTCTTCACAGTGGAATAATGAGAAAGGTGAGTTAAAGTAAGGCTGTGTTTAAGAGAGGAAGCTAGTATATGCAATGACTTACACAATACCTAACAGCTAATAATTCTTTGCCTCTATATTCAGCAAAATGTACATTTCGTAGCATGAGTTTTAAAGAATTTTGTTTTTAAAATGAAAGTTCTGATTTATGTCCCTGAAACACAAAGAGACCTTACTTTGGAGCCTAGAATAATATGTTATGCCTATGATGTGTATGTTTCTAAAACTTAAGAAAATAAACAGACTTCCAGAGATTAGAGATATAAGGAAATCTCACTTTCCCCTCGAGCAGTGCAGTGTCACTCTATTTTTACTCTTGGTCCCACATTTGACTTGTTTTGTGATTCACCATTTGTTAAAGATTTTAGATATTCTGCCTGGACACCCAGTAGTTGTTTCCGCTTTTTATAGTCAGCAAGTGAAATGTTATTTAAAGAACACATTTTGTTTTTAAATATTACTCGGTGGTTTCGGCTCTACAGGGGTCACATTTCAACCCAACTCCTTGGACGACCAGGCCTGGAAACCTTTTAGCAGGCTGTTTCTGTTCCCATCTTCTGGAAAACTGTCTGTGTGGACAGAGGTTTGGCATCTGCCTCCCTCCCTCACATATTATATATTACTTATGGAATCTGGAAAAACCTAATGTGCTTTTTAGATGGAAAACATGGGGTGGAAGAAAAATTCCTGGATAGCTGCATTTGGGTGTTTAATATTTCTCCTATTATGAAGCTAAAATTTAGAAATTAAATGTGAAATAATTACTCCTAAAGAGGGTTAGAACCCAATTTAAGTCATTCATGAATTCACTGTGGAACTGCAGAACCAGTCTTGAAACCTGTGCTATACAGAATTTCAAAGTATGTTTTCTGAATGATCAGATATTCTTATGGCCACCACATTCCCAGTATCTTCTAGATATTCCATGAGATATATTTCTGTCATGTTAGGTAAAAACCCAATGTGTTATTGCTCCCTTAGCTCTTTTGTGGTAAAAAAGCTTTCGGTGTGTACAACTCCCAGAGTCCAGGTCACGGTTGAATATGCTCATCAATATGTGATAGATCCTGTCCAGTGTATTGCCAAGTGTGGATTTGTGACCTGAGGGTAAGTCTTTAAAATGTCCGTCATGTCTGTAAGTGGAAATGAACTAGCATTATACATTTCCATTTTTAAAAATAAAAGCTCGCATTCTATTTCTACTCCCTATCTTTATTAAATTTTATTATTTGAAGTTTTCTTAAACTTCATAATTCTTTACTTGAGAAAAGAATGTAAAGCTAAAATGAGTTTTACTTTAGGGCAGAGAAAAAAGAATGCTGTCAGCAGTTTTACAACTTTCTGTTTTCTTCAATAAAATACTTATTCAAGGATAACTTGAAATGCTAAATCTATTTCTTTGATTGATCTGTTATTATTTCCACAAACATTGCTACAGTAAGAGTAAGGGTAGCCACTAAAATGATATTTTCATTCTAATATTTTTAAATGTGTATAAAATAATGCATATTAAAACAATATTCTCACTATTTTGTAAGCTTATTTTTGTTCAGAATCTGTGTTCTCAAATTATTTATATAGTCTGTCATTTTGTTTATTACTCGATTGATTCAGTTATCTTTAGCAATTCCTTGCACTTCCCTTTATCTGTTTTTAGTTTCTACCCCGGCATTTAAAAAAAAAATTAATGTAGTATTTTCTAATAATTATTTTTCTAAATATCCTATAATTAGAGCATAATTTCCTATTTCCCTTAAAAACTTTTTGGGTACAATATCTTTAATTTTGAAAATTATATTTTTGAAAATTTAAGTCCTTTATATTCAAATTTGCTTTTGTCTACTTGTTCTGTATATTACAATTTTCTTTTTAGTGATGTTTTTTCTATTTTTGAAACTTTTTGTTAAATTTTGATGCTATGTTTTTCATAAAAATTGATCACAGATATCACAGATACCTTAATAGATTTCACATAAAATAATATTTTAAAATTTCTTGTCTTACATATAAGACAAAGATGTAAAATGAACACTAAAAATATAAAACATGGGGAAGGGGATCAAAAATGCAAAGTATTAAAATGTGCTCACATTAAAATAGCTATCAACTCAAAACAAGACAGTATATACATGAAAGGTTATATGTAACCTTCACAGTAACCATAAAACAAAAAAATATAGTGAAAACACAAAATAAAATTAAAAAGAAATCTAAGCATACCACTGAAGAACGATATTAACCTCAAGGGAAAAGCAGAAGAAAGAAATAGAAGCCAGAAGACACAGAGTGCAACCAGCAATCAATCAACAATATATTGTCTAAATATATATATTTCAATGATCACCTTATGTCAATCAAAAGATGGGAATGCTGAGTACTGTTCTCATCTGACAAGTTGGTGGTAAAGGAGGTTCCATGCTTCATTCCTGAGAGGATTATCTGATAGTTAACCAGAGAGATGCTACATCCAGAAAGGCTTGTGGGTTGCAGTAAAATGGAGGTGCTCTTTCAATATCAGATACCAACACAGATGGTGACAGAAGAGGATTCATTGAATGGGATAAGGGTAAACCAACTAAAAACTGTGTTCCAAGCAGGGGGGAAAAACAGTTGAGCTACTGGTTCACCCAAGGACCCTGTGAGAGGAGAGCTGAACAGTGTGGAGTTCATACCTTGACAAGTATAGAGGAGCTGGGCACTCCCCACAGGCCAGGTCATTAGTAAAAAGAACAACAAAAATGCTCTGGAATGTACTCCCACTCCCCACTGGAACTAGTATTGACCTTGGAACTAGTACTGACCTTGTGAAGTACACTGATAGCCCAGAGAAGAGGAATATTGGCAGTGTGACAAATATGAACCAGCCCTTCCCTTATTCCCAGCACATTCTCATGAGTGATTGGACTGCTCTCCTTCTCCACCCTCTGGTTTTTCAACTGCAAAAAAAGGTTTCAGTATCTCTGGAAGCCCAAAAAGGTCAAAAAACTAAAGTCAAGTGATATAAAAATCACAGCACCTCCTACAGGAGATATAAATGGATTTTTATCTCAAAGATAAAGATACTGCCATGGATATTATTTTTTAAAAAGAAATCTAAAGCAGCAAAATGGGAAGGCAAAAATATACAGCACTTGGCACCTTGAGACTTTAAGGGATTTTGATTACATGGAGAGAATACTCTCCACAATCACAAAGGCGTAGAAGATTTTGTCTCCCTATCAGAGAATTCAAAATTGCTGTAATAAAGAGAAAAGAGTTGCAGAAAGGCAAGTCAAAGTGATATAAAATAACTCAGAAAAGCTAATCAGAGATACATAAAATTCAGAAAATTAATGAATGACCTGAGAAGTAAAATTAATGAAGAAAATGAAGTTGGAACTACATAAAATAATGGAGATTCAGGGTGTAAGACCACAGCTGATGAGATGAACTCAAGAGGGAGAGATGGAGCTAGAATATATGAAATTGAGGGTTGAATTGATCACCTCAAATCACTGACCTGGAAAATAATAATGCACAAAGGACCTGGGTAGAAGAAGAGAGGCAAATGTTAAATTAAAAAAGGAAAGAGAAAGAAAGAAAGATTTTGAGAACTACCTGCCTCCATTAGGAATGGCAACATAGAGATACTGGCTATCCCAGAGGGAAAGAGACATGGAGAATCAGAGAACTGCCGCCAAAATGAGCACATTACATTGTTGACCTCAATATCCATATTTCTTATTTCCTTTTAAATAACAATAAAAATAAATCCATTGTATATGGATACTGAATAATACACTGAAGGGAGAGAAACACCTGTAAACACCTGTAAACACATACACAAAAAAAAAAGACAGGTTATCACTGTGATTAAAAGCAAACAAACAAACATCCTCTCAAGGATTTTTATTAGACCGAGAGGAAAGAGCATGGTCAGTTCTTAAGCAGCTCAGTGCAGGTCACACATCTGTGTCCCAGGTCGAGCGGAGCTCCTTTTTGCTTAAGAGAAGTTTTGCTCCTGGTGAAGTCCAAACTTTCCAAAATGAAAACAGGAGCATTTATTTTCTATGGATTTAATTAATACAATATGTGTTTGGAGAATTTGGTGATATAATTAGGGAGAAGTTGCTTTCTTTTATTGCTGAGAGTTAATTGTATTCAAAATTAAAAGGCAGAGGGCAGAAGGGAGGACTCATGTTCACCATATGAGACCACAAATAAAAAATTTAAAAATGTTTTGCAGTAACTTTTTGCTTTATTTACTTTGTATGGTAAGAAACTGCCAATTATAAGAAAACACTTATTGGAATTATCTGTGAGGGGAGAAAATGTCTCACTGAAGTGTTGGCTAAGTGCTAAAAACTCAACAAAAAGGTAACCGAATGAACAACAAAAGACAGGGCTATGATCACTGATTCATCCTCCTGAAAATATAAGTAAAATAATATAATTTGTATGATCATTTAAAAATTGAAAAAAAAAATTTTGTGTGTGTTTATACACAACATTCCTACCTACAGCCCCCTAGCCAAATCCCATCTCAGCCTCTATGACTTTGCTGTACCCGCTCAGCTCTAACCCTTCCTGCACCTGGGTCAGTGACTCGAGGCCTCAGTTTATCAACAGTGTCCTATCCTGACTGTGCATTCTCCAAGCCTGGGAAGTTTGGTAAATATCTAAGCTTATTCCACCACTGACTTCTATTAAAAAAAAAAAAAAAGTCACTTGGACAGGTATGTACTGGGAACTGCTGTTGCACCTTACAAAGAATCCTGCTAAGAAGCTGTAGTGGACAGTCAGGAATCTATCGGGAAACACTAAAATTTGAAAAGGAATCAAATTTTTTCCAGAAAAAAAGGAGAGTGATATAACTTTACAATTGTTTTTAGGATCTAGTTTTCACTACCATTGTAATTATGATCAGTACTATAATTCATATAATTTTGGATTTTTGGACTGTAGAGGGATATTACATAAAATTGGGCATTTTGATTTTTGTTTCTCTCAAGGAACTATACTGGAATAAGTGTGAAAAAATTCATTGTATTTTATACTTATAAATATTATATCAATTATTTTAACACTGTTGCATAAATTATGCTATTATATTAAATATTTTAATTATTATGTGTTAAGAGAGTAATGTGCATAAAATGTCATTGTAATACAATAGTTAGCCCAGTTCAAAAAGTGGAAGTGGTGTTGAATGAGTGCTATAGATAAAAAGGGGCATTTCAGTTGGACTTAAATGTATAACTTTCTAAGCAGGTGGGTGGTAGTGGTCCCGATGTATTTTTATCTACTTTGCTAATGGGGAAATTGAGTCTTAGACTAGATAGCCACCAAAAACTATTGCTTAGCATCAAAACCCACATTCCATTTCTCCTTATTTAAAAAAAACAAAATGGTTTAGAGATTTTTTTCAGTGTTCTGTGGCAGTGGCACACTTCCAGGTATTAAGAAACTTCCCCTACATGCTAACTTTTGAAACCTTTGAAAAATGTATTTTAGGTAAAGCAGAAATAGATGACATTTTAAAGAGATATATTGGTTTTATTAAGGTGAATAGTTAAAAAATAGTCAATAATTAGTCAATGCTAATATTTCAAGAAAATGGAAGCTTTTGTTGAGAAATAGCTTACAGTTGGAAGCCGTGACTTTATGGTACTTAAAATTGTGCTTATACTAGGAAAATATAATATACTTAAAATCTCAAGTAGGCAAGTGGCTCTTTAACTTTCTTTTTCTAAGTAACTTCTTATTCAGTGATATAAGATTAGTTAGATCACTGTGTAAAATCTAGAAAAATGTGGCCTAAAATTGATTTACTGCCAGATTCTTTGATGAGTTTATTTACAATGTGAATAATGTTTTTCAATTTACTTTTTGACTTTTAAAAATATCACCAGTGTTCTATTAGAGTAGATTTAACTCTTTGAAAAAACAAAAGTATTGACTTTAAGAAAGAATTATACAATAGAAATATCACTGTTACAGAACTAGATTCATCATTCTATCTATATGAACCTGGGTGAGCATTAAAATTCCTAAGCCTGTCTTCTCATCTTCAATGAGCTGTACATATGATTGTCTGGAGGATCAGTATCTGTACCCATAGTAAGTGCTTAAGGAAGCCCAGCTATATGGGCGTGTTTCTACTCTGTTGTTGACTTTTGAACTTCTGGAAGAAGCTTTTGGCATCAGTTTCTGTTACAACTTATGGTTTATGCAGGAGAAAGAATCAGTAACAATTTTTGCAAACTAACAAGTTGAAATTCACAATCTGATCAACAGAGAAATTTTCTCTGTGTTGGTTTATAGTGTGGAAGGAAGTATTGCTAATACACCATATTTTATATTTCTGTCTGCTCTGAGCAGCAGTCTCATGGCCACAACTATAAGTCATGATCAGCTACAGACATTTACTTAAAGCAATGTCTGACAGTGATTTAACACTTGGCCTTAGAAATACAGCAGAAAACATTCATTAAAAACGACATATTTCAGAGATGAATAGCTATACATCAGTTATTATAATGTTTTAAATATAATTATAAATAGTAGAATACATGTTAAAACAACATACTTTTGGATATAAACTTATAAATCTTCTTTATTAATGTATAAAACTCCTATGCCAATGTACAGTTTTACATTCCTTCTAGAATGACTATGACTTTGCTGCTCTTTGTTTTTCTAGTTTCTCTGATCCTCTGCTTTGTCATATCACTGTTTATACTTATTCATTTACTAAATTTGTATTGCATTCCCAATTATCTCTCAAGTTTTATCCAAGTTATTGGAATACTTTGCAAAAAAAAAAAGATTTTTTTTTTATTATAGGTAGTAAAGCTTTTGCATTCACAGGACATTCTAGAGCAGGTGAAAGAAAATGTCCATATAGATTTATTTCAGATAGGTCTCAGGGCTCCATAGAGGAGCAAATACTATAGTGTTGAAAGGAGCGCAGACAGGATGTGATTTTTCAGTTGAATGTTCAGAGGTCTCTCCAAGGATGTGATAGTTGACTAGAGACTTACTAAAAAGTCTAGATGTTGAAGGTAAATTTCTACAGGGAATTTTTATTCTCTATCTCTGATTGCCATAAATTTCAGAGATCTCTTGAAAGAGTAAACAAAATAATAATTGCTTTAAAATATACTGTGTACTATTTTTATGGCAGTACTTACTTATGACTGCTTCTTTCCCTGTATTTCCCTCCAGTACTTTATTCCTGATTTCTTTGCTGTGTATCTGCATAGTCTTTCTCCATTTCCTTTCCTCCTCCTCTGTCTTACCTTTTCTTTTCTTTTACATTCCTCTAGCTTCTATAGTCTGGAAAGGTCGTTGCTTATCTGTTCTATGACTCTTACTTAAAGGATTCAACAACAATGAAGAATTAAATCTAAAAGTATTATGAAAAAACTGAAAATTTTATTTCAGGAGAAACCAATATTGAAATAAATTTAATTAAAAATGACCATCTGGTTACCAGTATTCATGCTGATCATTATTCAATATATTTTGTACTACATGTAATTGAAATTTTACTCTTCAAATTGTTAGAAATATTTAGAAAAATAAAAATAAAAGCAAAATTCTGTACAAACTTTAATTCTAAAGAATATAGAAACTGTAGATAAGTTTTCCTACAATATAAATAAAATACATTTTTTTACCCATTATCACTATATTTTAAAAAAATAGCAATGAAAAAGTTTATATATCAGGAAAAAAAAGCATTTTTAAAAAGATTTATTTACTTATGCATACAGAACTGGGGAACAGGCCAGAGTGCAAGGGCTGTGAGAGGATTCACCAGAGACAGATTGGGGAACAGAACAAAGGGATTGACTGACATACACTGCTGAGGGGAGCAGCAGGTGGGTCAGGAGAGTTCTGCCTCACCATGTGGGTCACCTTTGGGGCTGGGGATCAAGCTCATACTGAGGTGTCTTTAGCTTCTTAGTGCTGTGCTTTAACTGCTGTGTGACCAGGGAGGGCCACAAAAAAGTATATTTTTAATACTGACTCTACCATGCTGTGCCCTGTGTTTATTTGAATGCAAGATAACTACATGAAATATCAAAAGTTCCATCAATAATTGACTAGCACCCAAGGTAGATAAGTGCTTACATTTATTGCTTTTTTGACATTCATACGTTTTGTTTCTATATTTATTCATTAAACAATCTTGCCTTTGCTTCAGGAGGAGCAGTTTCACAGGATAACTTTCCCAGGATTAGTTTAGGTAATAGCTGCCCCAAATTCAGGATTTTTAGGATCTTTCTAGATATTGAAAACTAGGCTCTGTTTCTTATAGTTATAGTCTCTTTAAAACACAGCAAATACATATAGTATGTGTGAAAGCCACTGGAGTGTTGCAAAAGATTCAGTCAGCCAGTGTTATTTTCCTAGCATTGTTTCCAGATAAAAAGATTCAGAGTTCCATCAAAGAAGTTTTTATATTTAGATGGGGAAGCTTTTATGGAAAATCGAATTAGTTATGTTGATTCCCATCTTCTACAAATTAATAGAAGAGTATTTCTAGGTTTTCATACTCCATTCATGATCTACCAAAGGCATGAAACTTACAATATTGGATTTTCTTGTGGACTTTTCCACTTTCACAATGTCATCAATTCTTTAGTTTAATACTTAAATGCCAAATTTATTTGGCATTTCTGAGTAATGGAATCCTTGGCTGGTTAAGAAATTGCTTAATTAGGTTTAGACAAATTACTCATATTTTCCATGACAATGCAACTTTGAACAAAAGAGATGTTGCATATAATCCTTTGCAAAACTGTTCATTCCGTAGATATGCATCTATTTCAATCATGTCTAAAGATATGATTTTATTACAGCCTTCTTACTGAGAATCTTGATTGATTTCAGTCATTAGAGATTTAAAGTTTAAAACACTTGCTTTGTTATTTCTCTGGCCGTATATCACTTACTGTCATGACATAGTTTTAAAATAAAAGCTGTGTATTTTGAATAATAACTGTCACTGCTTAAAAAGAATTATTTTTGTAACCTAGCTAGTTATATATTGGAAAGCAATAAGCTACTGAACATACTAGATTAAATACCAAATATTTATAAGAAAAATCTAAATTCAGACAGGCCAATGTGAAAAATATACAGTTTTAAAATGTAGAAAAATGGGTGTTTCTGTTTAAGAACTTATAATAACTGGATTAAATCTAGTTGACTAACCCTCTAGGGACTTACTCTCATTTTTAATAAATATCTGAGTTTCTCAGAATTAATGAAAACTCAAGGTGATACATATATATTAAAAATTTTCTCGCTTTCTGTCTTTACCTGCCAAGCGAAAAACATGATAATCTTTTCATAACTATTTTATAACCCAGTTTCCTTCTTGATATTTACTATACATAAAATATGATGCTCCCCATGTCTAAGATATGCTTAAAAAAGCATATCTTTATCCAACAAAGGTTTTGTTAGCTAATTTTCATATACTGTATAATGACTACTAATGACTATTATATTACCCTGAATACTATATGCTCTGTATTCATGATGCTTTTGCCAATCTCTAGTGCTTTCCTGACAGCCAGTTGATATTAAAATTTTTAAATTAAATAATTTAGATGGTCCAGTTGTTCTCTTTTATGATGATTATTAGACATATTCATATATTTAATATAAGCTTAAAGGGAACATTAGAAAGAGAGAACAGAAGTGAATGCAGATAGAAACAATAATTTATGATTTATGAGTCTTGGTCTTCCAAGTGAGTCACTCTATGTCATGATATCTCCATTGCTATATTTTCTCCTTTTAATATTTCCTTTTAATATTTGATCATTTCTAGATGTACTTTTTGTTTTCTACATACTATGTAGGTATTTTCTATTGAACCAGTCCACAGGCCTTGTATGATAAAATAATCTCATCAGGAAGTACAGTGTTCTGAGTGTTGATGGTACATAAGTCAGACTTCAGGAAGAATGTAAATTAGAATGGGGCTTCTACAACTTCCCCTTCCTAGGAAAACAGTTATGAATGTTTTCACTGGGTGAATTGAATTAGCAGAAAGATCATTTTCTTCTAAAAGGAAAGCAGTTCAAAGTTCTAATAAAAATTCTCAAACTCTGAGACCCAGTGAGAAAAATAGGCTATAAGTCTTTCTTGGCAGATTTTGATAATGAGGTCTGAGACCTTCCAAGATCAGCACATCTGTAGGAATCTGTATTTTTTCCTTCTGGTTATGGGAGAATCAGTTCTGTCCTACCTACTGCTCTGCAGACAGAATGCTAAGAAAAATTAGCCATAATTTAGAGCTCCCTTAGGAGCACTAAAGTTTCAAAAACAGTCCCATACAGTGGAAGTACATCACAGAAGAGGTACAAACAAAATGGTATGGGAATTACCAGATGAAGAAAGCACATTTGTTGGATGACTATGGAGATTGATGCCACAGATTAGAGATAGATTAGATAGATTAGAGTTAGGGTAGTTATAATAGAGATGTGTGAGCATAAAGAGAAAGGGCTAATGGTATTCTAAGAGCAAAGAGCAAAATAATACATCAAATACACTACAGAGCTTACTTTATATATATATATATATATATAATTTCTTCATTAGGGAAATTTTGAGTAAACTTCAAGGTTGTCAATTGAACACTAGAGTTTTACTTATTTACAAATAATCTTCATTAGTAATATATTCAAATGCCATTCAAATTGAGTAAATAAAAACTTTTTAGTTTCCTGATACTCACTAATCAAAAATAGGGCAAATATATCATTTGCGTTAATCTTTGCAGTTATACCAATTATCATAAACCTATGTGGCTTAAAGTAATCCATATTCTTTGTGTTTCCATTACAAGTGTAATGGTCCGACTACTCTAAAATCTAGATGTCTGCAGGCTGATGTTCCTTATAAGGAGGCTCTTGGAGAGGTTTCCTTCCTCATCTGTTCCAGGAACTAGAGGCTGCCTACATTCCTTGGCTTGTGAACCTCTGTCTCCATCTGTAAAGCCAGCAGCACTGCCCTTCTTTGAGTTTGATGCTTCCTGCACTGTCACCTCTTTCTGACAACAGTCAGGAAAAATTCTTTGCTTTCAAAACGTTGTGTGACTATGCTGTGACTAATAGATAATCCAAAAACAATCTTTCCATTTCAGCGCTCTTAATATTAATCATATCTAAAAAGTCCTCTTTGTTGTACATTTTGGGAGATTATGTGGGCATATCTGGAGGTCATTATTCTGCCCATTATACCATTCAACTGATGTTTTACTTTAGTTCCTATGTAGAAGTCCCATGTCAAAAACAACAGATATACCTGTTTAGTGCAAAGAATCATTCACTGGTAAGCCTCTTTATAATGCTGTGATTTTTGAGCTGGGTATGGATGGATAAGGAGTGGTCAAAAAAATGGTTCAGATTTACCTGACAGGATTTTTCAAACTGTAGATTTATCATTCTCAGTGAAACTAAGAATTTGATATCAAACTACAGCCCAATTATCTCCCATTCTCCCACAGAATTCTGCTTTCATAAACCTCTCCTTACTAATGGAATGTTTTTAATGGTCATCTGTTTATGGAATACTGAAAAGGGGTGAGAAATTTGTTTAATTTCCCGGTACAATGAACTCCGGCTTGATTTTAAAAGAATAAAAATCTGAATACAACTAAGAACTTGCTTGCTACATTTCAGTCATACAAAATGATCTGAGTAAATATTTTCAAAGTTTGAAGTCTTATGACTATTTACTAATTTGTTCTTTGTTTTGTTTAGTTTCCTGAGAGAAGCCAAAGCCCTGACATTTGTATTACTAAAAGCCCTTTCTTGAAGTTTACTAGCAATTTGCTTTAAATTCTTTCATTAAATGAAGTCAGAACAAGGCTAGACATTTACAGATAATTAAGCTTATGAAATAATGGGAAAGTTAGATAACTCCTCAAACACTTAGAAATTCTAGAAGTCTTGGATTTAGATAGTATGCTCATTGGTGTAGAAAGAAAAATGTAGAGGAAAAGTGGTTTTAAATTTAAAACTATTAACATATCTTACTAAACAAGTTTCTCAATCTGGAAAAAAGCTATATCATGTAATAAATTTTAGCTTTTGAAACAGGAATGAAATGTTAACTTTATGTTTAATCAAAGGTAGGAAGCACTTGACAAAATTCTACAATCTTTCATGAAAAAAATTCCTCACTAAATCAGACAAAACCTCAACTAGCATCAGACTCAATGTGGAAAGTCTGACCTCTAACTAAGATCAGGAACAATACAAGCTGACTGTTTTCACCACTGCATTTCGACATAATACTGGAAGTCCTGGCTAGAGCAATAAAATAAAATAAAATAATAAAATTATTCCAAATCAGATAGGAAGAGGCATTTTTTTTTAAAATTTGGAAATGATATGATTGCATATGTAGAAAATCCTAAGTACTCTCTAAAAAAAAATGCTATTGAGCTAGTGAAGTCAGTGAAGTTGCAGGGTATGAAGTTGCATACATAAGTCAGTTACATTTCTGTACATCAAATACACTACAAAATACCCGAAAAAGAAGTGAAGAAAGCAATTTCAATTACAATGGCAACAAAGACAAAAAACTTAGGAATAAATTTAACTAAACAATGAAATATTTGTATAACAAAAATTATAAAACTTTCATGAAATTAACAAAGCTATAACAAATAGGAATATATCCTGTGTTCACAAATCAAAATAATATCATTAAAATGTCCATACTAAAAGCCATCTATGAATATGTAATTCCTTTCAAAATTCCAATAGTGTTTTTCTTAGAAATAGAAAAAATCCTAAAATTTATGTGAAATCACAAAAGACCCCAAATAACAAATCAGTTCTGAAGAGGAACAAAGCTGATGCATCACAAGTTCTAATTTCAAATGATAGTATACAACTATAATAAACAACACAACTTGGTACTTGCATGAAAACAGACACATGGAACAATGGTATAAAATTGACAATACCAAAGTCATCAGATAAAAATAGACAAAGAGATCAGTGGGACAGAATAGAGACTCTAAGTAAACTCTTGCACATATCAACTCATATTTGATGAGAGAGCCAAGAACAGTTGATGGGAGAAATTGAACCATCTTACAACATTCACAAAAATTAATTAAAAATGAAGTAAACACATAAGCATAAGACTGAATCCATAAAAGCCTAGGTAAAAACAAGGAAAGGAATTTCTTGACACAAAAATCATTTACCATAGTTTTTGAGTATGCTACTAAAAGTTTGAATAATGAAGGCAAAGACCAAGTAGGACTGCATCAAATAATTCTCTGTATAGCAAAAGAATCAATCAATAGATGTAAATAAACATAAAATGGGAGAATATATTTACATACCATACATCTGACAAGGTATTAATAATCAAAATATATAAAGAACTCATATAATTCTATCACAAAGCAACCCAATTAAAAAATAGGAAGAGAAACTGAATAAACAGTTCATCGAAGCAGGCACACAAAAGGTGCATAAAATGATGCTTAATACCACTAATCATTAGGAAAATGCAAATTGAGTTTACAATGAAATATTACCTTGGTATCTGCTAGAATGACTATCACCAAAAATACAGAAATAACAAATGTTAGCAAAGGTGTGGGGAAAATAAGATACTTGTACACTTTTGGTTGGAAAACAGTATGATATTTCCTTAAAAATTTCAAATAAAACTACCTAGTACCCAGCCACCTCTCTTCTAGGTGTATATAAAAAATATATATATACAAAATATACCTACATTTCATGTTTAGTGCAGCATTATTCTTCAGAACTAAATAGCTAAGATATGGATGCAATCTAATTTTCCATTGACAGATGATTGGGCAAAAGGTATACTAACCTGGTTGGAGCTTTCAGTACCCCCACATCACCTACAGGGAGGGGCAACGGGCTGGAGGTTTAATTTAATCAATCCTGCCTATGCACTGAAACCTGTACAAAATCCCAAGAGGGAAAGGTTAGGCTTATTTCTGGGCTAGTGGATACATAGAGATTTGCGGAGACTGACTGACCTGAAGAGGCATGGAAAATGCTCTTTTCCCATACTTTGTTCTATATATTTATGTGGGCCATTCTTGAATTACGTCCTAATGAATAAATGATTTCCTGTGTTCTATAAGCTACTCTAGCAAATTAAGCAAAGCTGGGGAGGAGGCCAGGGAACTTTGATTTATGTATAGACAGTTGGTCAGAAACACAGATCTTAACCTGGGTCACAAGAATCTGGAGTCTCAGAAAGGAGTTAAGTTGTGGGGATTGCCACTTGGTCACTTGGTCTAAAGTGCTGGTAAAACCTGGGCTGTGTCTGGCATCTACGTAGAGGCTGATCTCAGGAACCTGAATTCTTTACTGATGCAATCTTTTGTTACTGGGTAGATAGCATCAGAAACTAAATTGAGTTGAGTTCTCAATCTGCTGGTATCCAGCATTATGATGTCCAAACATTGGCTCCACATCTTCAATTAAAAAAAAAAGATACCTAATCATATATCTCATCAAGAAAGGACTTGCAAATTTTAGCAATCAAAATTAGAGTCCCCCCAGAAATCATAGCATTGGCATTTAGAAGGAAATGCAAGTTTGCTGCTGTTTTATCCCACTTCCTTTGGCAAAATGCAGTTCAGTTCTTTAAAATAATTACTTTTGACAGCACTAGTGGCAAACGGCATGTAGAAATTAACAGAAATGATACACAGACAGCATAGTTCACATAACTAAAATGACTATGGGATAATAGCAAATGACTATTAGCAAGTATATTTTTAAAACATTGGCAGTTTAAAGCAGTCAGATTTTTATGTTTTTTTTTTTGTTGTTGTTGTTGTTATTCTTTTGTGCATTAGGAAATTTAAATCTTACTTCTCAGAAATCTTTGTGTTAGGGAACCTAAATGAGAAGTAGTTTATCAAAGGGAATTTAATAACATTAATAAATAAAAAATATATACACAATATTTTATATGTACTATGAAAAATAGTGAAAAAAGAGATGAGTTTGAAAAGTGAATTTAAAAATCTGTATAACAAGTTATTTTTATAGATAGTATTTCTAATGTAGTAGAATATGCATTATGTATTATCCATTTAACAATTTTGTAAATATACAATTAAGTGACATTAAATATAGTAAAAGAATTGTATAATAATTACCCCTATATTCCTAAAACTTTTTCGTCATCACCACTCAAACCATTAAACTGAAGCACCCTCTCACCCCTTCACAGTTCCTAGGGCCTGTGTTTTACCTTTTGTTTCTACACCCTTGTCTATTTTAGGTACTTTTTACAAATGGAAGCATATACTTCTTCCTTTTCTGGGTTATTTTACCAAGGTCTCTACCCCTATCCACATTGTAGCATATCTTAAAAATGTATGGCTGAATATCATTTCTTGTGTATGACATTGTATTTATTCATCTGTTGATTTATGAATCATGGGCTTTCACTGTATTTTGGGTTTTAATTTCATATGTTGATAGGGATTTAGGTGTGCAAATATCTGTTTGAGTCCTTTTATTTCTTTTGGATATTTTCCTAAGAATAGAATTAACTTTATGCTTAATTTTTTTGAGGAGCTGCCATATTGTTTTGTAGAGTGGTGGCACATTTTACTTCCCCATTAGCAATGACCAAGGATTTCCATTTCTTGCATCCTTATCAAAGCTGTTATTTTCCATTACTTAAAATTATAGTAATCTTAATAGGTGTGAAGTGATCTCTTTGTAGCTTTGATTTGCTGTTTACTAATAATGGGCGTTTTTCTCATGCTTATCATTTCCTTAAATTGTGGGTTTGGCACAGTAGGCCAGGCTGTCTGATTCCAGAACCCAGTGATAATGCAACTTCTACATAAGATAAAATGCTGTTTTGATGAATAAAGGAAAAATGAATATGGAAATATCTTTTAAAAGATGATGTACCACAGAAAAGTTAGAAAACATGATGATAGCTAAGTTTGAGGTCTCAGAAATTATGTAAGATCATGAAATCTTAGACAACTAGAGAGACCTTAGCTAGATTTAGATGTGGCATTCAAATCAAGACCTGAAAGATAAATATTGATGAGCCAGAGAAAATGTGTACATGTGTTGTTTTGTTTTTGTCTTGAAGGAAAGCATTTATAAGAAAACTTTAACACCACAAATTTTTTATCACAAAACCTGAAAACTTGAGTGTAGTATGATTGGATATAAATTTATTCTTCCTAATTGATGAGCAGCTGGAAAAACTTTTATGTGACTAAATATTTCACAACTTACAAATAGTTCAAGTAAATAAATATGATCAGCTGACCTATCTACTTGCATAAAGTATTGTTATTGAGAGAAAAAGAACCTCATAAATGATGTAATTCTATACATCTAAAGTGTAATTTCAACTAATGTGTTCCTGGAAATTTTCAGAGATCAATATTTCAATAACTTTAAAAAAGCAAGTAGATATAATTCTTGAGATATAGTTATTTACTTTATATATGAGTCTATGCTGTTTGTGACAAAGTAAAATGCTTGTACTAATGTCTTGGGGTAGAAAGGAACTGAAAGAAAGTTAGTGTCACTGGATTTTAGTGTGTGAGTCCCTGCTATTAAGGACCGTAGTAGTTAGAAAGAAGTAAAATGTTTTTAACTACAGATATTTTTATTTACTCATATGTTGATAAATTCAAAATTTTATGTAGCAAGACACTAAAACATACTTTAAGGGTTTCTTTTTCTCAACAAATACTTTTATCAGTTGTTATTTATGTTGGAAATAGGCACACTCTGTGACTCTGGGTGCATTATTTCTGAAACAAGCACAAGAGACAATATGTATACTATACAAGCTAAGATTACAAGTATTTTAGACTCAGAATTCCAACGAAAAGAACTGGATGATGTTTGAGTCTAAGAAAAAGTTAAATCGTTCAGTTTAAAACTGACTACGTGGTCATATTTAACCCTTTCCCCCAGATCTATGTTTCTGAAATTGTGGTTCTTATATTTCTTGGATAAGTGGAATTATATCCAGGACACACACACACACACACAAATTAGGAAAAGTAGCTCTAAATTTTTTACACCTAAAATGTTATGTTAACTTTGTTCAGAAGTAAAAATCAACAAAGTTCAACCAGTTTCTTTTTGACCAATCTCAACATATCAAATACATTTTACGGGTATATCAAATACATTTTATGTTCCATGAATAATTAGAAGATTTATTATTTTGTGAGTGAGGAACCTTACAGTTTTAGCTCAGAGTCCATTTTACTTGCATTGTCAATCTATCTACCATTGCTTTAAGAAAAGATCATTCTTTCTTTCTTAAAGCATCAGAACTACATGAAAGGAGCTTGCCCACAAATGCGGATAATAGCTTATATGCTTGAGGTCAGTCAGAGTGGATAATACAAACTTGTTACTGAACAAAAAGTTTGTCACTCAATAAAGCAACAGTTTTTTTTTTCTTATTACATACACATTTATTTTCTCCTACAAATTAAATTAAATTCCAGCTAGAATTTTCTTCACCAGCATATTTATAAGCAAACAGTGCTGGGAGTTTCCTGATAAGATAAAAATCTTGAGGACTTTCTATATGTGATTTTGTGTTGTTGTTCACTGATAGCTTTAATATTTAGTTTTATAAATTTATGGTTTGAATTGGGAATGTGGCTCAGTAGCTAAATACAGGAAGTTTATACATGACTTTGAAATCAGTAAAATATGCAACTAAGGATCCACTCAATCACAGACTGTGCTGGCAAGCATAGAGTGCTATAATGAATTTCCCAAGGTGAAGTTGAAGGTGTTCTACTCTACTTCCAATTTGAAGGTTGTTCTACTTAAGTGGTAAAAATAGGTGGAAAGCAGCAAAAGCCAATATACAAATAAAAGACACATTCAACTATTTTATCATTTAGATTGTGCTATTGTACAGATACAAGTATGTATTAATTTTGGTATCTTCCTGGAGGAAACATAATAAAACCATCTCTCTTTCAAACGATACTACAGAACTATCCATGCAAATTTGAAGGGAATTTGTCAGGCATTAAAAAAAGTAGTGTCGCATAGTAATAACAAAAAAAGGTAAAATTGAATGAGAAATAAGTGTTCAAATCTTCGTTTGAAGTCACTTTAGTTTATAATTCTCTTGGATGGTGAAGATTGAGAAAGAATAAAAAAATTAACAAAGCCCTGGGATATAAATGTGACTAAATGTTTTTACAACGAGTACTTTTAATGTTTTTTTTTTTCTAAAGATTTATTTATTTGTGCATACAGAACTGGGGTACAGGCCAGAAGCTCAGGGGCGGTGAGAGGCTTCACCAGAGACAGAGTGGGGAACAGAACAGGCAGATCGACGAAGTACACTGCTGAGGGGAGCAGCGGGCAGGTCAGGAGAGGTCTGCCACGCCATGTGGTCACCTCCCGGGCAGGCAGGAATCGAACTCATGTGGAAGTGGCTTTAAATTCTCAGTGCAGTGCTTTAACCCGCTGCGCCACCAGGGAGGGCCATTTTTTTTTTTTAATAAAGATTTTATTTTATGACCCTCCCTGGTGATGCAGTGGCTTAAAACACAGCACTAAGAAGCTAAAGCCAGCATGTGTTCGATCCCTGCCTACGTCACCTACCTCAGAGGTGATCCACATGGTGCGGCAGACCTCTCCTGACCGGCCTGCTGCTCCCCTCAACAGTGTACTTCATCAGTCAACCTGTTCTGTTCCCCACTCTGTCTCGGTGAAGCTTCTTATTGCCCCAGCACCTCTGGCATGTACCCCAGTTCTTTATGCATAAATAAATAAATCTTTAAAAAAATATTTATTTATGCATATAGGAACTGGGATGTAGGCCAGAGGTGTTGTGGTGGGGGGTAGGTGAGAGGATTCACCAGAGAAGAGTGAGGAGCAGAACTGGTAGATCTTCTGAAATACACTGCTGAGGGGAAATGAGATAGGAGAAGTCGGCTGCTCCCTGTGTGGTGAGTTCCCTGATGGGGGATTGAACTCAGGCCACAGTGTTGGCTGGTTGATAGCACTGAGACTTTAACCCCCATGCCACCAGGGAGGTACAGTATTTTTAAAAGATATGTTCTAAAAGCTAAGAGATTGAATGATTTCTTTCAAGTATAAATGTTTTATTAATTCTGATAGAAACAATAAAACTTTTATTAAAAATTTTAATGAAATGAATAATAAGTGTAATAAGTGAATGGATGTAATTTTTTTCTGGTTTTACTGATATAATAATACTAATGTATTTTTCTTTCCCCTTTACTCTAAAATGTGGTGTTTGTATGGATTAATTTTCTAAGAGTAAACAAATGGTATTACTGGAGTTAAAACAACTTAGGTATGATGTATCAAGTTGCTTATGTATGACTAGATTAAATTAGTTTGTATTTTGATGAAGTTGTATTTATGATATGGTAATTACTTTATAATTTTCATTTGGTATAAAATTCTTGTCATAATTTGAAAACAGTTATGTTAGTCTCATAAATTAATTTAGATGTATTTCTCTTTCCTTCTCTAATTATACAAGGGTTGGGTAATACTGATACTTTTTTTCCCTTACGCATTTGTAGACTACTATTTAACCTTTCTGGGCCAGGGTTTTCTTTGTGGGAAGATATTTATTTCTTTGATATATTACAGTCATT
>NW_004567102.1:29273754-29370639 GCF_000260355.1 Condylura cristata
TAACCCCTGCGCCACCAGGGAGGGCCATACAGTCATTATTTTCAATGTATGACTTTTCTGTCAGTTTTATTGTTTCTATCAGAATTTTTTCATCTCATCATTTTTCCCCAATTTTGAGGGGATGCAATTTGGTCATCTAATATCTACAATTTTTTTTTTTTTTTACTGAATGCCAAATAATGTGATGACAAATTATAGAATTTTTTAAACTGTTGCTGTTGTTATTTATTTACTCATTTTGACTCTCGCAAGCAGTTAAGTAGAGAAAGATAATCTTCATCCAAGATTCTGTGATTAAGAGTAGTTTTGAAAGGACTTGTCTCTATTACTTACCCATTGCTCCCATATTATAATTTTAGTTCTCAAGTTGAACTGTAAAGGCCTTTCCTCCTTGGGAAGCCACAAAGTTACTTTTAATTAAACATTCCTATTAAGCTCTCTGAAGTTGTTTTATACAGCTCAAACTCTAGCTGTCTGGTCAATAATCAGCAAAGGCCTTGAAGAAAAAGTAGCACTGAATTATGGGCTCACTTCTATTCCCCTAGCATCTAGCCACCTCAAGTTCTTGCTATCTTGGTGATTCTCTGATGTTTTCAAACACATCTATCTCTTGAACACAAAATCAAAAATATGAAAACAGCCAGACTGGTGATACAGATTATATAAGAAGGAATGAGATTACAGTTTTGTGGAACAGTAAAATAGATCAAAATATTCATTAGTATTTCAGTTACTGTGATTGCATAACCAACCACCATTAATACTGAACATCTTAAAATAGCTCTTTTATTGTGCTTAAAGAGTCTGTGGACCAGCAATTTGGACAGGGTACAATGGAAATGGCTGGTTTTTGCTCCAATATGTCTGGATCTTCAGCTGGGGCTAGAAGACAGCTAGGTTATAAGCCAGCTGGAGACTGGAGTCATTTGGGTGATGCTTCACTCATATGTACATTAGGTGACACTTTTTGTTAACTGAGACCTTATTTGAAGCCTTATCGAGAGCATGTTATCTTTTCTTGTGGCTTTTATTTCTTCGGTGGTCTTAGGACATTTAGAGTTCTTAAATGGCCACTCTGAGTTCAAAAATAGTATGTCTTTGTACAAGGTGGAAATAGCGTCAGTCTTTTTGAACATGTACTGAAAATTATGTATCCTTCATTTTTGTCACAATCTGTTGGTACAAGTGAGTCACAGAACTGCCAGATTTAGCTGGGGAGCAGGATACCGTGATCCCACTCTCAATATAGGAGAGGCAAAGTCATATTGTAGAACGTGAGATGTGGGTAATACTATCTTGGCAGGCTCAGTGATAGTACTGAGACTTAACCTCTAGGCCAGCAGGGAGGCCTATTTTATCAAATTTGGGAATATATAATCTACAACAAATATTTCCAGAATAAAGTAGTATAAAAATTGAAATGGAACCTAAAATTTGGAAAATCCAATATTAAGATAGTTTTTAAAAAGATTTTTATTTATTTATGCTGAAGAATATTCTATAAAATATATTTTTAGGAATATGAAGCCTATATAAAGAAATGAATTGTAAGAAGTATAGAAAGAAATTTGTAAACATATAGAAGACCTAAGCATCAGAGAATGTAAAAGTCAATATTATATAACTAATTGTGAGGGATAGAAACTATAAAAATAATATATTTGGTATCAATAAGTTGGGAGGGATATGCTGTTCAGAGCTACAATACTTTTATTATTCTTGAGGAGTAGAGGAATATAAATTGTGTCTTAATCAAGCCTGCTAAAGAAGCAATAGCATCTAGAAAGCAGAGCATATAGAAAACAAAATATTATATGTTAGAAAAATGCAAATTATTAACATTTATAACATCTAGAGGACCTAATTTCACCAGCTAAAATATGAAATTAAACTGCAAAATTAAATTTGCTAGTGAAGTTTTCTGACGAGTGATGACATAAAAAGTTTAATATGGACCTCCCTGGTGGCACAGCAGGTTAAAGCACAGCATTAAGAAACTAAAGTCACTTTCACATGAGTTTGATCCCCACCTATCCCGGAGGTGACCCACATGGTGTGGCAGACCTCTCCTGACCCGCCCGCTGCTCCCCTCAGCAGTGTACTTCTTCTATCTGCCTGTTCTGCTCCCCGCTCTGTATCTGGTGAAACCTCTCACCCTCCACATCTCTGGCCTATACCCCGGTTCTGTATGAATAAATAAATAAATCTTTTAAAAAAAATTAAGAGTAATTTGTTCAGTAATTGAAGTGCAGTGATACAGGCCTCTGCTAGTATCTGTCAACAATAATGGAAGTTTTTGTAAGTATTATGTGAAGGTAGGAGTGGAGAGAACGAATTTCCTTTTGAGTCTTGGTGATCTCCAACAATAAATAAGTGGTTGCACTTGGAAAATAGTTAAAGCACAAGAATAAACAAGAACCAGGCAGAAACAGCATATAATTCGAGTGAGATTGATAAATTGCCTGGTTTTATACTTCTAGAAGGGTGAACATAAGGTTCTTCTTTTAAACCTATAATGTAACTTGTAAAGGAAAGCTTCTGATCACAGTTCATTCTTCCACTAATTAAAAGATGTCAGACCACTATATAACCCCTACTTTGAAGGAATATTCTTGGGTAATTCTTGCTGTAGTCTTCCTTTGGGTCCTGACTTAGATGGTCATAGCAGGTAGGTAGGAATAAAGATGCAGGGCATTACTTCTGAATGTAGTAGAAAGAGAAGACTTGCCTCTTTCTAGGAATTTTGTTCTCTTTGACTCCATCCACTTTGAAAAAAGACTGTTTTCAACATGTGTAGTTTGCAAACATTCAATCAGCCAATAGAACTTTACTTTTTAATTTTTTTCCTAATTGTTGCTGACAAGGATTCTCTTTCCAATTCTTTTGCCACAACACAATTTATGCAAATAGCAGAGATCTTTCCCACATTGAAATCCTCTCAGTAATACTTAAATGTTAGCACTAAATATTAACATCTTAAAATCATTTGTGCTCATTGGATAGGTTTAATTTTCTCGAGCATGTTACCCTTTTTCCCACCAGTAAAGCTTCTCTTATTTGCTACTTTAAACATAACTATGGTTTTGGGGTTTATATCACATTTTAATCTGATTTAATTTTAATGTCAATACATGCATGTAAAAGATATTTCAAACCAAAAAGTTGAATTCTTTGAAATGCTTGCATTCCATCCATTCTGTACACTAGTCCCCACCTCACAGGCAAACTGTATTATCAAATTCTCATGTATTCTCCAGAGAAAAATAAGAGAAAAGGTGTATTTGTGATAGATTGGTAGATGATAAAGAGATAGATATTGTCAAATTGTAGCGTTAAATGATTGATTTTAAAAGACAACATATTCTTTTAAAAATCAAAAGGGTAAATGGTCATAAAATGGTTTCATTGATTTTTTTGGACTGTTTTTCTAACATCCATTTCATTAATTTCTGATTTTTTAATTTTTTCCTGTCTTCTGCTGGCTTTTGGGTTATTTTGTTGTTCTTTTTTCCAGTTCTTTAGGGTGGGCCATTAGGTTGTTTCTTTCAGTTTTTTCTTGTTTCTTTATGTGAGCTTGTATTGCTATATATTCTCCTCTTAAAACTGCTTTTAATGTGCCCATACATTTTGGAGATTTGTGTCGTCATTGTCATTCTTCTCCAAATATTTTTTAATTTCTTCTTTGATCTCCTCATTGATCCAATGGTCCTCCAATAGTGTGGGTTTCAGTCTCCATGTGGTAGATGGGTTTCTTGCCTTCTTCATATGGTTTATTTCTAGTTTGATTCCTTCATGATCAGGAAAATAGTTGGTATGATTTTGATCTTAGTGTATCTATTGATATTTATCTTGTGACCCAGTATGTGGTCAATCCTAGAGAATGATCCCTGTGGATTTGAGAAAAATGTGTACTCAGATTTTTCTGGCCCACCCAACACATATCCATCATTTTCCAATCTTCAGTAGACCCCAAATATCACAATATTCTTGTTGTCCATCTTCAGAAGAAAGCCAGTTCCCAGATCTATATCTAAACTCCAGAAAGGTGCCTCTGACCCATAGGGCCAACTCATAAGATTTAATCAATTCTTATTTGTTTCTTATACCATGAAAAGGCCAAACCTCCACATTATTTTTAATTTCTTAACTAATTTTTAAATACTTTTTGTCATGCATCTAATAAACTAAACTGTTATATTCCTTTTTGATTGGCTTTGATGATATTCTCACTTCCAATTCATGCTAAATATTTCAAAGTTCTAACACATGTGAACATATGCAATTTTTCACATTTCATTGCGATATCTGTAATAGGTAAAACTTTACATGTTTTGTAGCACATAATACATCCCCCCCCCCCGCCATACCAAGAGTAGGATAAAAGAGTCGAAATTCTCTTGCTTCTTGAATGACTGGTGGTGTTATATCAGGTGATGTGCTCAAAGTCAAACATTGAACACAACTTTATTACATGCACAATCTGCAGAATGGGTTAGTAACTCTGAGTTATGGGTGAATAATACTCCTATGAAATAATGGCTTTACTTTTTGACTCTTGGATGTCCCTGAACCATTTTTGAAAATTCTGTTTTTTCTATTTGATTGTGTTTCCTACTTTATTAAAAATCAGTTAACCATCTACGTGTAGATTATGTCTGGACTTTTAATTCTTTTCCATAGAGTGATGGCTAATCCTATTCCAATAATATTCATATTTTCTTGATATAACTCTGTAATATAAAGTAAGAAATGTAACTAAAACATTTCTTCCACCTATATCTCTCTTAACAAAGCCCCAGTGAGACTAGAACTGTGCTCATTTTAGTACAACTCTTAAATGTCAAAGAGAAGCGAACCACAAACAGTGGCAGTTTCTAAATCAATAATAAAAAAAAAGTGTTTATATACCTAAAATAAAAGTAGTATACATAATTGTAGTCAGTGTACCCTCTGGGATATAATGCTCTTTTGGGAGGGGGTAAAGAGGAAGCATCTTAAACCATAACACACAGTAAGTTACAAAATTTCTCCTCACCACCATTTCTGTTTATGCATTCTCTCTCTCTCTCCATCACCTATCTATCTAACCATCCATTTATTTATCTATCATCTACCTACCTACCTACCTACCTAATTGCTCTCTGTATGCATGTCTGTCTTCCATAAAATATAAGTAACAGAAATATTGTACATAAATATATAGAAATGACACAGAAATGGTTGTTTATGGGATGAGCACTTTTTTTTTTGAAGATTTATTTATTTGTGCATACAGAACTGGGGTACAGGGGCGGTGAGAGACTTCACCAGAGACAGAGTGGGGAACAGAACAGGCAGATTGACGAAGTACACTGCTGAGGGGAGCAGCGGGCGGGTCAGGAGAGGTCTGCCACACCATGTGGTCACCTCTGGGGCAGGCGGGAATCGAACTCATGCGGAAGCAGCTTTAGATTCTCAGTGCTGTGCTTTAACCCACTGCACCACCAGGGAGGGCCGGGATGAGCACATTTTAAGAACATACATTTTATATTTTGAATCCCAAAGATCAAAATTTGCCTCTGCTTCCCTCTCTTGCCCTAACAAAACTGGGTGATAATAGCTACGAACTTGGGTTTTGCTAATATCCAAACAATACAATACAGTGATTCTGGGTTAATTTCTGCATCCCATGGGCTGCACACCATTCCACATTCTCAGGCATGGCTAGGTATCTTCAGAAGGGTCAGTGTCTAACAAAGCTCACTATCTTTAGAGGGTCAGTGTCTTACAAAACTCTTTAACTTAGCTTTCAAAGACCCAAGTTCCAAGTTTGGTAAATGTTCACAACATTTTACTGAAGCTTCTTTACTGAGAGGAAAGGAAGAGAAGCAAGTTCCTACTTTATTCTCAGGCTTCCAAGCATATTATTAGTGTTATCCACAATTCTCTGAAGACTCCACAAATGCCACACACTGTCTTTTCAGAGAACCACTAGTGGGATTGTTCTGAAGGAACTTACTGTTTCTGAGAAGAAACAGTTTAAAACTTGTAAACAATTTGCATGGGGGGGACATTTTTTCATCAGGATAACATTAAAATAATATTTTGTGAATGATTTGAATTTATCTGGACAGAACTCTGTCTTAAGTCTCCCACATTTCCTTTGGGATAAGGTTGCTGAGTGATTGCAACATCTTAAAATCTCAGTAGCTTGTGATTTACAATTGGAGCTGGATAAGCCTGATTCACACTAAGTGCTCAATACATGTTGGAAGACTTGACTTACATTAGGAAATAGAAGCAAAACTTAACTGAGGAAGATTTTAACCCTGTATGACTTTGGTTAAAAGTTTTTATCATTTGGCTAATTTTACCTTATATGTAATATGCATAGTTTTACCTTATATGTAATATGCAGAAAAGGTCTTAAAACTACTTTTATTTCTAAAATTATACTTTATTATACATTGCTAAATTGCAGATTGTAGTTTAAAAATATGTAGTTTACTCATTTTGAAGATTGTTAGTTTTTATTTATGTTCTGTAAATATAGCTTATGGTTTTTTTTGCTCAGATCTTTTCCCCTGCATGATGCAAAAATTAGTAGTTAAAAAAAAGATTCTATTGCAACCATTTGTTTAGTCTATATTACTCAACTAGATTGTATATTTTGCTGTATTTGAGAATTGACTAGTTTTGCTGAGGTAACATCTAGAAAGCAATATTCAAAGAGTTAAAAAAGGAAAATTGACATAAAATGAGTACAAAAATGATTTACTTTATAGATAAATAATTATTAATTGAAGAAATAAAACTAAAACACTTGCTACTCTTGAGAAGGTACAACTTGCAAAGGGTAATTATATTAATATGTCTAAACAATTATTGTAAAATTCCTTAAGGCATATATACCATTCAGCTTGTAAAAGTGTTTTCTTAATGAAAGAACATTTCCCCATAAAATTATATTTTCATGTCAGTCTACTGCAGTGCATGTTTTCACATCTATTTTTCAGTGCATGTTTATGTGGGATAATAGGTGTTTAAAATTTTTAAAAGTGAGTTTATATTACAGTGAGCTGGGAAACAGTGATTAAATAGAATTGAACAGATTAGAGAATTTAACAGACTAAATGTATAACATAACTGTCCAATAGAAGGGAGTAAGCAAATTTGATCCCCAGGTTTAACCAGCCATGGAATTCTTTTGGGAATGAAATATATTCTGTGAAAAGTGCTATTTAGATGTTTAAAAACTTTTCTGATCTAATGGCTAGGAAATCTCACTTCTTAAAATTCCATCTCTTCAATAGCGTACATATACTTATGTGATATGCATAGATTACAGTCTGTTGGGCTCCTTGGCAACAGTGAATATTAAGATAAGTTTTTTTTCTATTGATAGAAATAAATTTTTTTCAGGAAAACATAAATCTTCAGTATTTTGAATAAAACTAGTCATTTATCTATATAAAACTTGACTATCTTTATGATCTCCTACATCATGTCAGGGAGTGTACCAGGTGTTAGATCAATGATTTTGACACTTAAATAATTTGTGCCTAATAAATGTTGATTTAAAACCAGCTCTGACACTGCTTTTCAAGTTTGCTTTGACTGTAGTCTTGACATGTTTCTATATGCGTGACTGTGCACATCTGGATACCAACATATTTCATTTTATAGTATTCTGACTTTTGATCCAAGTCTAAGTTGTATTGAAAGATTTATAAGTAACTTCCTTCATTAATGGTCTTTCCAGGAAATTGTTTTGATTTTTCACATTTTCCTGCCTTTTTAAGGACTCTTCAAAGTTTTTTTGACATAGTGCACATAGTGACCCAGATAAACCTAGAAGTAGACGATCATTGGTTCAGAAACCTAATTCTTATGAATGTCTAAGGATTTTGTTAAAATTTATATTTCCTTCAGATAGTTTTTTTGTTTATTTCATCTTAGATGTTATACACCTTAACTGATTCTGACAGATTGTTAAATTTGGAAAACATTGTGCTATGCATTTCATTATAAATATTTTTAAAAGATTTATTTATGTATGCATATAAGAACTGGGGTACAGGCCAGAGATGTGAGGGTGAGAGGATTCACCAGAGATAGAGTGGTGAGCAGAACAGGCAGATTGACTGAAACACTGCTGAGGGGAGCAGCAGGAGAAACAGGAGAGATCTGCTGCTGTGCCATTTATGTCAGCTCACTGGCCAGGGATTGAATTCATGCTGCAGTGGCTGCAGATAGCTTCATAGTATGGCTTTTTAACCCCTGTGCCACCAGTGTGGCCCTGTATGATAAATATTTTAAATGACTTTAAGCCAGTGATTCAAGTTTAGATATGGAATTCCAAATTGTTTTAGACTCACTTATATTATCTCATTAGTGGTTATAATTTCTAGAATTAATTTATGTCTTATCTCTACTCCTTAATCACAATATTATTTAATAGTTTATAGAAATTGTGGTAGTATAGAAGGATAGAAATTTTGTTTGATGAGAATGCGAAGTCACTATTACAACTGATTTATTTCAATGAGGTATAGACATAAAAAAGTACAAATAATACTCTTTAAGCATTTTCCTTAACTATGATTAAGGAGGTTAAAAGTTAACTTTCTTAGATATGAAAATTTCCTTTATTCATTGATTAGATTAATAATCCTTCTTTTCATTGTTCTGTGACCATGTTTTGTCTCAGTATCTTCTTCCCTAAACTGAGGCCAGTAATTCCTGTTTGTTATTTAAATAGTTAGCATTCAGGGCCCTGCCTGGTGGTGCAGCGGGTTAAAGCACAGCACTGAGAAGCTAAAGCCACTTCCACATGAGTTTGATCCTCGCCTGCCCCGGAGGTGACCCACATGGTGTGGCAGACCTCTCCTGACCCGCCCGCTGCTCCCCTCAGCAGTGTACTTCTTCAATCGGCCTGTTCTGCTCCCCGCTCTGTCTCTGGTAAAGCCTCTGGCCGCCCCTGAGCCTCTGGCCTGTACCCCAGTTCTGTATGCACAAATAAATAAATCTTTAAAAAAAAATAGTTAGCATTCAGAAGAGTGTCTTGATAAGAATTCAATGAAAATTTCTGTTTGCTTTATTATTACTCCACTAATCTTCTTGTCTCTACTACTTAGAGAATACTTCTTGTCTCTAAGCTTGTCTAATACACCTTGTCCCTTACAAGTAGTCTAAGTAAGTCTCCATGCTCTTAGAGTTACTGCTTTCTGACTGGGAACCAACGGTCACTTTGGGAACCAGGATCTTGATTACCCTGTCAGGTGAGCTCTTCCTTCTAGTAACTACATAGATGATAATGTGATTATTTACTTGGAACTTTGTAAAATTAAGATTACTATTAAATTTTTGAGGTGAAAATTTGTAGTTTACTATGGAATGGCATCCTAATTGAGCATCTATTTCTATTTTTAAATCACTCACACAGGAATTCATGCAGATCTCTTAGTCAACTATTGCTTCTGCTTGCGTGCTATATAGATTTCTCCTCTTGTATGACTCAATCTTCCTAATCTTTATGTGGCTATACATTATGTACAGTATACTTATATGCTTTTTTATAGACTTTGCTGAAAGGCCACTTTTATCCTATGCAGCTACTTATGAATTTGCCCCAAGTTTATTGTCAGTAGGTTTTTAATATTTGGATACACTTCATCATGATCATGAATTTACTTGTTATGTCAGGAATTACTTGCTTTCTACTTGGTGTGTTCTAAAGGAATCAGGAAAGCCATATTAACATATAGTCTTAAAAGGTATGTATGTATGTATAGCAGTAGGGAGGTGTTAGTTTGCTCCTGATTTCAGTCAGAACGCATCATAATCAAGGGCATCCCTGGTAGTGCAGGGGTTAAAGTTTCAGCATTATCACACTGTCACCAGCCACTGTGGCAAGAGTTCCATCCCCAGCCAGGAAGCTGACCAATGTGGCACAGCAGACCTCTCCTACCTCACCAACTGCTCCCCTCAGCGTTGTATTTCAGTAAATCCATCTGTTCTGCTGCCTACTCTAACTCTGGTGAATCCTCTCACTCCCAACCACCATACCTATAGTCTAAGTCCCCGTACGTATATGCATAAAAAAATAAGTAAAAAAAATCTTTAAAGAAAACATCACCAAAATTTTATTTTTGAATATGTGTAGACATTATTTGTATACATTGTTGATTTGTCTCTTTAAAATCATGTTTATAAGTACATGAGATTTAAGTTCTTGAACATGTTTACCAATGTTCTGTTTTATCTTCCACAGCTCAAGTTCTTATATTTATTCCTTAAAAAATATTTCCTTTACTATGAGACAGCAGACTTGGACACTACTCTCAAGATCTTAATGTAGTCTAAAGATCCTACTGCTGTATTATGACATGGATTTGACTTGATCTAACTGAAGTTTAATATAAATGTGATTTAGGATAGTATGAAGTAACTTCATTAACTACACAGCAGTTATGTTCCATTTCATCCTAAAAATTTATTTTTTTACTTTTTACTGAATTATACTATTGTCAATTTAGACTTCCAAGACTGCTACATAGCTTCCAGTAAGCTAAAAACCGTGGATTGCAGATATAGGATTTTATTCATTGAATCCTGTTTTATTAGGGCAAAGTCTTGTCTGACAGACATTTATAAACTTATGCGCTCTTTTCCTCTTTAAGATGAGCTCACAGTATATTCAGTGAAAACTGTGTTCTTTTTTACTTCTTTTAAAAAAAATAGACATTTGTATATGCAAGTTTATGGACTAACTTCATTCATTTGGAATGCTAATACTGAATACATTTTTAGTTTATTTTACCTAATAAGGTAAACCATTCATACTGGGCCATTTAAACTAAACTTTGCAAATGATCCCAGATTATAGTGTCAGAGCAACTCTCAAACCACAAGCAAAGGCTTGTAATCATCAATGATATGTTACAAATTTCAAAAGAAATGTGATCAGGATATATTAACACTCAGTAAAAATAGTATATAATATAGATTGTGAAAAAGCAGTATTTCATTGGTATCCCTAACTGCCAAAATTTACATAAATTGGTTTTGAGAAACAACTATGAATTAATTGTCCTTTTGAACAATTAATCATGGGCATGCACTGATGTGTATTCAGTTACTTTTTGAAGGTGAAATTTGAACACAATTTTAGAATAAGCTCTGAATTCAGCTTTCTACAATAGAGAGGCCCATTTTCTGTCTTTCGACACTTTCTAGACCTTATCACATTTCAACCACTATTTACTTAACCAAATATTACTAAGGTAAATATTTCAGTGAATGACATCTTGTGATTAGGTCATCTAATATTAATGATAAAGTTGTACTGCAAGTTCCTAAAACAATATGTATGAAATAGCTTATATATATATATATATATATATATATATATGCACATATATATATATAGTCTCACCCGTCCCCCCAAGATTTGCCCATGTTTTACTTAGTGTGAGTGGCTCATTTCTTTTCATGTCTGAATAATAATATATCCTATGTACCACATTTTAAAAATCTCTTCAGACGCTGAAATATTGATGAGTTGGTAGATATTTGAACAGTTTCTAGCTTTTGTTGCTATCAGCATTCATATACAAATCTTAGTATGCACACATTTTATTTCCAGGAGTGAAATTTCTGGGTTACATGGCAACTTTATGCTTAACATTATGAGGAATAACAGGGCTATTTTCTAAAGAAGCATTATCACTATGCATTCTCACCAGTAACTTGCAAGGATTCTAATTTCTCTAGATCCTTGTCAACACATGTTTCTATCTTTTTTTCACTTAGTCACTAGTGGATGTGAAGAGGTCTCATTGTACTTTTAATTTTCATCTCCCTGATGAATAATGCTATTAATCATGCATTTATATGCTTCTTGCTCACTTGTTTTTTTCTTTGGATAAATGTTTATTCAGATTCTTTGCTCATTTGGTAATGTTGTTATTGAGTTTTAGGAATTCTTTATTTATGTCTATCCTAGACTTGAGCCCCTTATCAGACATATGATTTACAGATTTTCTACATTTATGAAACAAAGTGAAAATAAAAACTGCCCATCTTGCCTGAATTCTGGAATTTGTAGACATATGGAATGGAGTGATAACAATCAACTCTCAGCCATTGTATACCTAAGCCACTAGATCCATCACTGTAACAATTTTGATAGGTAAACCACTCTGTATGTTTTATAGTTGTTCCTGAGATGAAGGAAATCTCTATTGATATTTCTCTGTCTCTGTCTCTCCATATATATATATATATGTGTGTGTGTGTGTGTGTGTGTATGGGCTATCATTATATTATTTTTACTGTCCTTGCAATCCATTTTCTTTCTTGAGTTGTAGAGAAAATTTGCATAATACATATCGGAGTGTTGTACATCTGTGTATTGTCTGGTATGAATAAAAGTAAAAAAGGTTTAAAAATTGCTGTTCTGTCATCTATTCCTTGAGTTTTTATTCCTTTTCTCCCTCCTTTATTCCAGTCCTTCACAAAGCTGATCAAAAATTTTTATACATTTGAACAGTGTATTGCATTATCAACAAATTACTTTATTGTCTCCCAGGTTTTTGAACAGTTCCTATAAGAACTAAACATTTTATTCTCATTATGTCAGTTTCTATATTGATCATACTTCTTCATGATAGAATACCTTCTTTTTACATATATTGTGAACTGTTCAAAACAAAATTTGTTGAGATAAATCCCAAGATGTCATTGACTAATGAGTCCTTCCTTACTCACTCAAAAGCCACTTTCGCATGAGTTCGATCCCCGCCTACCCCGGAGGTGACCACATGGCGAGGCAGACCTCTCCTGACCCGCCTGCTGCTCCCCTCAGCAGTGTACTTCGTCGATCTGCCTGTTCTGCTCCCCACTCTGTCTCTGGTGAATCCTCTCGCCACCCCTGAGCCTCTGGCCTGTACCCCAGTTCTGTATGCACAAATAAATAAATCTTTAAAAAAAAAATGCAGCCTCCTCCTGGCTTGTTCACCCATTATCCTTCAATTCCCAGGTGGTTAACGCCATTCACCCTGAGACAGAAAATGTCTGAGCATGGGAGGGCCCTGTGGCCCATATTTCTTTGGTCAAAACAGTAATATGACTACTCTAGATGCAAAAGTGAATAGAAAATGACCTGTATGTACTCAGGTACTCAGGAGAAAAAGAAAATTTAGTGTTTTTTTTTTTTTCCTACTTGATTCCTTGAGGTTAAGAGCTAGGTTTTATGTCTTATTAAGCATTGGTAAAAGTATTACTGATTACTATTTTAGTATGTTCTTTTAATCAATTTTCAAATCTTTCTCAATATTCTTTTACGTTCTAGTTATCTTTTATTTTTGGCAAATGAGTAAGAAATGAATAAATTCAGTAATTCCCAAAGGAGTTAAATAATTTTTTAAAAAGATTCTATTTATTTATGCACACTGAACTGGTGTGCATGCCAGAGGTGTGAGGGGATGAGAAAATTCACCAGAGACAGAATGGGGAACAGAACAGGCAGACTGACCAAGTATGCTACTGAGGGGAGCAATAGGCAAGACATGAGAGGTCTGCTGCCTAATATGGGTTATCTTGCTGGCTGGGGGTTGAACTTTAGCTGAAGAGGCTGTGGTTAGCATCACAGTGCTGCATTTAAACCCACTGTGTCACCAGGGAGGGCCCAGAGTTAAACAATTTAAGCAACATTTTAATTTATAGAAGTTGATTTGCTTTTATTTTTCAAAATATTGGCTTCTTTATTCATCAGTATGCTAAAAGCTAATAATCAAAATTTATGCTGTCACTTTATGATAAAAATATTGGATTAAAAGTGAAATTTTGATCAGTAATACGTATTAGATGATGCAAAAGTCAAATATAACTGCATTTTGAAATATAAAATAATATTCCCTATCATATACATAGATGTTATTGAAGTAGTTAATATCTAATCTGAATTGCAATGTGAAAAATTCTTTTTCTATTAACTTATTAAAGGATATTTTCATTTATGTGGATTATTTTATAGTTTCTTTCTGCCTGCAGTCCTGTACTTAAGATAATATTGAAAATTCTAGCCTAGTGCTATTTTATTATTAGCCATAACTAATAATTAGCCTGACTCCACTTACCTCTGCAATTGTATGAATTCAGTATGTTTTTGTGCACATAAACTCCAATGGATATAATTAATTTACCCTTCTTACAAATCTGCCAAGGAGAACTTACAAGCCCTAATGATTGCAGCATGCTAAAGTGCAAGACTGACTTTAATCATAAGATCTAAGAGATCACTTACCCAAATGTAATTCTCCCATGAAAACTTTAAAATAGAGGAGATAAGAACTTAATTTAAAAAATCATTGTTCCATGGGAAATTCTTAAATAAACACAAAAGTCAGTTTTGCTCTGTAGCAATTTTTGGTTCTCAAATTATTACTTTCTGTTAAGCATTGTGGTCTTTATTATTTGAGCTATTATTTAGATATTATGTTTAAGGCCTGTGTCTGAGTAGTTAAGAGAAGTGAATAGAAAATGTAATATTCTTTTTAAAATTCTCCATCAGTTGTAAATTTGTCAAATAAAGTGAATGTTCAAAAATTATCCCTTAGTTTGACTCTGTAAGTCTTTCACGATAGTGTATATATGTAATTAAGAGAAAGGTTTAATAAGCTATCTATGGTGTGAATAATATATTGAACGTGTATAAGGGGAAACCTGTATCCTTAAAGTACATCAAGTTTTTCTGTCCTTCCCTAGTCACTAACAACTTTTTTCTCCCCTTTATCTTTTTGTTGCATGACATATATAGATGTAAGTATGGAAATCATCTATGGAGCTTTAAGGGACAAGCAATCTAAGCTGTTTTCCAGAACAAAATTATCCCATGCAGTTCTTCTAGATTCAATACTTTTTCCAAGTTTTATAAATATTGGTATTTTCTAATTTGTTTTTAATTTTCATGCAAAAGTCTTGTTTATAAGGATGTATTACAGAAAATTTGAACACGTACTTTCAGACTTCTAGTTTGGATTTGCCATGAATTGTTTTTCAATTAGTATTTGGCAGTGGATATTAAGCTATGAAAGTGTTATCTGGTATTATCTATCTTGAATTATGAAATATATGAATCTTGAAGTCTAAGGTTTTACATCTTGCTATTAGAGTGACAGGCTGAAGTTGCACAAGAAAAAGATGGCACTTTTTCTTCCTTGTGGACACTTAACTTTCTGAATGACTGGAATGAATCCTCATATATTTACCTGAATAATCTTGGTCAGATTTCTGCTTCTTATGTTAATTCATAAATATCCACTAGACATAAACTGTGTTCATTTGAGGGAAAATAATTAAGAGAGAACTTCTGCTTTCAAAACAATATGTAATCAAACCACAGACTAGAGGCATCTGGGTTTTTCAGTATCTAAGTCCATAGTTAGCTTTTATTTGGACAGGCATAGTGCATTCTGCATGGTTTCCTTACTTAGCACATTCATTTGTTTATCACATCCAAAGAATAGATAATTGTCATATAGAACTAATATTTACTACATTTCCTCAAACACAAAAGTGGAGTATAAAAGGGGAATATCAGTTTCAGGTATAAGGATATAGGAAACATATATTCAGGTCCTTTTTTTCTGTATTATATATGAAATTGAGATAGCATAAAGATATTTAACTCAATATGAGTATTGGGGTAGGCTTCTGAGAGAAAACTACTGCATATGGAATGGATTTTTTTTTTATGGGAAAATACAAGAGGGTATTTGGAAATTAAGAGAAGACATTCTAAGAAGAGGGAACTTTGAAGAAGCAGCAGGGTGTGTTCTAGGATTGTAGCATGAGGTAAATAATCGTATGGGGTGGATTTGAGATATGGGTACAGGTACAAAGGGTTGGGGCCAGTCTCTGTCTTGTGAGGGCTGAATTTGTCTGTGGCTGCTTTCTGGGCATGCTCAAAACAAAAGATTAAATATTTTAAATTCAGGCCTCTCCCTGGAGGCACAGTGGGTTAAAGCACAGCACTGTGAAGCTAGCTGTAGCTGCTTCAGCATTAGATCGATCCCTAGCCAGGGAGGTGACCCACATGGTGGGGCAGACCTCTCCTGTCTTGCCCACTGCTCCCCTTAGTGTACTGCATCAGTCAGCCTGTTCTGCTCCCCACTCTGTCGTTGGTGAATGCTCTCATGCCTCTGTACCTCTGTCCTGTACCCCAGTTCTTTGTGTATAAATGAATAAATCTCTAAAACAATTCAATCTATGTGTTTTATTTAGCATGAAATTTTTTTTTTCTAAGTAAATAGGACTTTAAAAGGTAAGAAATAGCTACACTTGATTTGAAAGAATGTTTTAAAATTTTGTATTTAGCCCAAATAAACATAATGAAGTTATTTTTCTGACACAAAAATCAAATGCTTTAGCTATATATTTAAAGAAAAGTCAATTTGACATCAGAAAAATTTTAAATTCTATGTATTGAGACACTAAAAAATATGAAGACTAACTGGAAGAAATACTGTAATAAGTGTTAGTATATCAACATCTCTAATGAATTACTGAGAGAGAAATTTTTTTCAAGAGAGAAATGAAATCAAGTAATACTGTGATAGTATGATTTATAAGAAAAATAATGTATGTGGTCACTCAGACGCATACTCAAATAAATGTATAATTTTTCATATATTTAGTCTTTATTCATGGTTCCTGGCTCCTAGCTCAAAACTCTTGGATTTCCTGTGTTGATAATGATCAAGTTGTCTTTTTTTATGCCAACAAAGTGATTTTTTGAGATTCTTTTGGTTCAGAGTGTTGGATCTTTTAGTCCTACATCACTCCAACCTCTATGGAAGGGAAAGCTGAAGGTCTGGAAGTTGAATTAATTGCCAGTGATCAATGATTTAATCAATCATCAGTTATATAATATAATCTCCATAAAACTCCAAATAGATAAGGTTCCCAGAAGTACTGGGGGGTGAACACAAGGAGATTGTGGACAATGGCATTGCTGGAGAGGGCTTGGGAGCATGCTTCTCAGATACCTTGCCCTGTGCATCTTTCCATATTGCAGACCAGTAATGTAGTAAGTAAAATAGCAAAAAATATTGTGAGTTATTCTTGCAAATTAATTAACTTGAAAAGAGAGTCATCAAACTCAGTTGATTAAGTAAAGCAATAATCTGGGATTGTAACTGTTGCATGTAGTGGACTTGAAAGCAACTTTGTAGCACTGAATCTTAACCTGTGGAATTGAAATTTTCTCTAAGTAGAGAGTGTCAGAATTGAGTTGAATCCTCAGATATCCAGCTGGTGTCCAAGTATGTTTGTTAGATGTATAGAGGGACCCTACTCCTCCCACATCAACATTTGATGATAAGAACCCATTAAATATAAGCAGGCAGTTTACCATAGAAAAACTACAACATTGACTAAACATATGAGGAACATTCATGCTTACCAACAATTATATAATGAAAACCAATCCGAGATATACTGTTAACCTCTTTTCACATTATTAATTTAAAACAGACACTAATATCTAGTGCAGTGGTTATCTGTATCTACTTCTTCCTTTGTCCTGTTAGTGTTGTATGCTACATGTTTGAAACTGTGAGTATTTATTTGAGTAGAAGAAAGGAAATTTAAATTAATTTTCTTCATTCATATGGGCATATCAATAATTTTTCCTGGTAGAAACTAGTCTCTTTTGGAAGTATGTTCTTAATGGAAAACTCAAGAATGAGTTTTAGTTTGGCTAAAAACAAATTACCAAATTTAAGTGCCGGCAGTACAACAAAAAAGGGTGGGTATTGGCTGATTTGTTAGTTCTTTAGGCTTGTCTTCTGTACCTCACATAGCACTTTACTTCTGCTCTAGCCCCTGCCAAATGGGACCACCCAAGCTCCTGAATATAGCTCTTTCTGTAGGACCTTACATAAAGCCCAAATTGCAGGGTTTGCTATTTGAGGCTTGAATAATTTCTCTAGCATCCCTTTCATCCCTCTCAAGTTTCTATGTGGCATGACATTTTGGGTAGCTTAGACATGGTTCTATGCTTATATCATAAAGAGACCCAGAAATTATTTTGTGTAATTTTTGATGGCAGAGAAAAAATAAGGAATGGATTCAGGGTTTGACCTAGGAGTCAGTCCAAGTTGGTTGGGGTTTGGAATTTCCTGACTTGTTGTCACGTCTAGGGAACCTCATGAATGGGTTGGTAGTGAGACATTTTGAGGTTTTCTGATTTGGGAAATGGATCAAGATGTCTTTGGTGTGTGGCATCTCATCATACTTTGCTCCGCATCTTGCATTTAAAGAATAAACTTGATGTGGGGTTATTGACACTTAACTATATTATTGGCTCTTATAGAAGAGATCCACATTTTAATAACAAAATATAGGGCAAATATTGTATTTCTCTGAGGAGAAAAAACTTGAGTTGTACCCATAAGATTTTAATATTTGTCTGATTTCTTATTTGTCAGTGACTGGTGCTATAGAGGACTTTAAACTTCTGTTTATAATAATAAAACTTAGTTATTATGTGGCAGTTGAATGAATTGTAGAAAAACATAAATTGAATTGCTTTCAGTACAGTCTCTGGAAATTACTGATCTTCGAATCAGTTGCTTGTGATATGAAAGGTTGATGAATTTTCTACAAGTCAAATCCACAGGATTGTGATCAGAATTAAATAACAATGAATGTTGAATGGTACAAAACAAAAATAGTATATAAATGAAAGTTACTATCATAAATATTGTAAATTTTTACTTGAGATAACAAACCCACTGATTAAACTTATTTAATTCTTGCAATTATCTATATTTTCCTAATTAAAAAAGTTGACAATAGTGTATCTCTATATATCTCTTATATATAGAACTTATATTACCAAATATGTTAGTAAATCTAAATGACTACACTAAAAGGTATATTTTTCAATCTTGGTTCATATCCATGGTCAAAAAAATACCCAGTTTTACTATTACTGTCTTATTCAGTGTTCTGTTTTATGGGCTTACTCTATTATCTGGTCCATTACGGTGGTTCAGATTCTAAATGGCTAAAGGATTAGACTAAAACTAAGTGGAAATATCTGTTTCAGTTTCTCCATAAAGGTGTCAAAAGGCTTTGTATAAAATGTTTCACAATACATTATTACTGAGACATGGAATATGAAATTTCCTCTAGAATCAAAAAGCTGCATAAACTGACTTACCACATGTAATGGAGAAGCACAATGTTTCATATTTTATACATTAAGAAGCCAGTGCATAGACAAAAAAATTAAGCAAGTAGGAGATTAATGTTACTAATTTTACAAATTCACAGTTGAAATCATCATTGAGTTAATAAAAAAAATGCTAAACATGATACCAAAATAGTTAGATGATGTGGTCACATAGGCAAAAATCTTGATCAATTCAGTAAATAAAAAACTATAACTTTTTGAATGTGTTTCAGTGAAGTGGGCATTTCCTGAACCCTAAATATTCACAAACTTACTTTATTATTGTTTGCAACAGTTCTGAATTTCTAAATGTGATAATTTATCTTATAAATAGACTGGATAATTGAGTATTCCTTAAAAACCCTGCATATTAATTAAACTGATTCACCCTGTTGGAATATTCTTCCTTCCCTACAACTTTCAGTTGAAAATTGACCTACCCTTCAAGTCCCATCTCACAAACCATACAACCCACAACACACTGTCTTATTCGGAAATATCCCTCTTCATAGCCTGTAACATATGTCTTCAGCATAATTTAAATGTTGCTCTTAAAGTTATTCTTTTCTCTGTGCCAACTTTTTATTACCAAAGATTGTGTACTTATCACTTCTGTATCATTCAAAAATGCATCAGATTGTTGAATGTATTGTTCATGATTATATATTTACCTGTACTAAAATTTGAAAAACTTAAATCTCCGGTGTCTCTTCTAAGCTACACAAGCATGTGTCTGGGTGTGCATCATTTATTTCATAATCTGAGAGGATAAGAAAGAGGAAACAGTGAAAGCAGAATATATTTGCTATCTAGATCCAGCTCTAAAAGAGCTTTACTGAATTCTAGTAGCTTCTAGCACTTCCATGTTCACTTCAATATATTGAGTTTGGGGAGTTTATATTTCTCACCAGACATACTGGAAGATAATGAAAAGTGATATTGAGTAAGCAACTGGCTGAACTCAAACAGGAAAAAATACCACACCACCTACCAAACAACCAAACTAGAGATGCCTAGTTTCCAATCAATCTCATAAAGTGTGATTTAATCACTTAGTGCAGCTCTACTGTTTATTCTCTCATATCTGACCCTACTTATAATCCTCATTGTCAGTATTCTCGAGAGTTCTTTATTTGTGGTACTAACCATTTTTTATGGCCTTCCCAGCTTCTATATCTACCACATCCCCATCACCCTTCTACCTCCATCCAATCTTTGACCATTGTTCCCTTTTAACTTCCCATATTCATTTGGATTCAGAGAATTTGGGACTGTTCTTGATTTTAAAGATGTCTGACTTGAGCTAAGCTAGTCAGCAGCTTTTATCATCAGGGGAAACAAATAACCCCTCAGATTAAGTTGGACAGTGGACATTTAGCTAACACATGTGATATTTGGGTAAATCAAAGAGCAAAACGAGTTCCAGAGCATATGAGGTATCTGAGGGTAAGATGTCTCTGTGGAACCATCAGTTCAAGCCCTGCACAAAAGGGAACATGAAAGGTGAGAAGAGAAGTTTAGTGGTTGTCAGGGCTGAATAGAATAGAAACAGAAGTAAACCCCCTTGGTTATGGAGAGATTAACCATGGTGGAAATGTAAAGATATTTTTTAAGTGTCTGAACTAAGTATTGGACTGGAAGCCAACAACTAAATACGTAATCATTAGAATTTCTTTAACAGTTTATGAGTGTAGTCCAGTTACCAAGCGGTGTATATAATTCTGTTAAAATAAATTTATGTTTCTTAAAATGGGAACAGATGCTAGGTGGGTATTTGACACTGGATGTCAGGGATGGAGCCTGGTCTGGGGTTTAAATTTCTAGGAGCATCAGTATCACCTTCTTTAGCCGGAGATACTGCAGGCCCAACAGAGGAAGATCACCCAGAGGTCCACACATGGAGATTGTATGAGATGAAGGCAAGAGTAATGACCTACCCAACTAAGTCAGGAAGAGAAATCACTTGTAACTGCCAAGGTAGAGAGTAGAAGAGTACAGTCAGGCAGGACTCTGAGGGCCAGATGAAAGACCTGGAGGGAAGATGGAGCAACTGTGAGGAGAGGGGAGCCAGGGGTAACTGTTTCATGTTGTCTTTGTTGTAATTGTGTGTGTAGATTGTCAAAACACATTGGATCTGTAGCACTCTGGTTATTTTATTGGTCAAGAAAATGAATTACATGAACAAAGAATATACTTTTTGTATTACTTGAATTTAAAATTACTAAGTACCAAAATAGGAATTCTGTGGATATTTACTGACTAGGTTAGAGTTTGACTATATGTTTAGGATCAGAGTAGGTACTTTTATTGGCAAAATTTCAGAGAAGGTCTAAAAAAGGTTCCGTTTTGTCCAAAATGGCAAAGAATCAGAACAGCCAAAGAAAAATTTGTTCTTTCTCTTAATCCACTAAGAGTAAGGTTTTAACAGCTCTCAGATACTGTTCAGAACTATCTGACTTTGGTAAGTGGTTCAAATCACTTCTCTGCCCCAGTTCGCTGTCCACAATGGAGTATGTGAGTGCAAAAGCTGCCAAGGGAATTATACATGTGCATCACTGAAGAACAATTAAACCATTAATAAGGGATCTGTTCTACATAGAATCAATAATGTAGGTATTGTTCATGATTTCTAAAAAGCAGGTATGTTCAGCAGGAATTTACCCCTTCTGTGAAGTATGTCATTTATGCACCGCTTTAATTAGTTCTTCAGACTATGATTCAGGGATTTTCTGGTATTTTATTTGGAAATACCAGATGTTGGATATAAGCAACTATGGAAGATTGTGGATAACTATTGAATGGAAAAAGTAGAATTCTTTCTTTTAGGGAAAGGAATAAGCACTTTCTCAACAAAATGAGATAATCAAAAGCAGACAAATTTAAAGTCTTAGGAGACTGGAAATAATATCATGCAACAGAAGTTGTTTATTTGGTTAGCATATAAAATTCCAAGTAGAAGTAGGCTAACTATAATATTTCCAAATCCATTTTAGACTTTTTAGACCCTTTGGTAAATCCAAATGGTCACTAGATGATTTTTCATCAAGTAAAAGTTATAATCTATTTTAGTTTTTTTTTTCCAGCAGAGTGTATCTGAAATCAGGTAAATGTAATTATTTTCAGTAACTTTTAATATTGAAATATGATAGGATTTGACTCTTCCCCCCTCAGTAGATGTTTTATTGAATTTTTTGGACTTTTTCTGACACACACATATAAGCCAGTCACTTCCACCATATAAATCTATGGAGCATTTGAATCAGTAGAAAGCAAAGTAATGGAAATGCTATTGTTGCCAGTGTGCCGGGCTTTCTAACATGTACAGCCAGGTTACTTGGAGTGTTATTTACAGCTCTTAAAATCCACAAGAACTTGATTTAAAGGTGACTGCAGTTCTTAAGAGCTATCAGGTAACATCACTCTGGCTAGCACATTCATTTTGACAAATAACATCTGAAGAGAACTAGAACCTGAATTTGGAATCAAAGATTCAGTGAAGATTTCTTTGGAGTTCATATTCAACTGCTTACCAGCTGCCTGACTCTTTTTGTTTGCTTGCTTTCTCAGTCTCATTTTCTTTATCTATCATGGGGTTAACAATGTGTTTATTGAATGATCACTGTAAGTCTTAAGTAAAAAGAAACTGTTTAGGGCATATAGAGTGCTCAAAAAATTTATTTCCTTGCATGTCTCTATACTAGTTAACTATAAAATGTGGCATAAAGCAATGTGCTTTTGTTTTCATCTACTTTAAGTTTGAAAATTTAGATTTAAATAATTAACCAGAAGAGCATAGTCAAAAAAACATTGGCAATAATACTGGAAAAACAACATTTAAATGCCACTATTACTATTAGTTTACTATACCTTTCAGATCATTGCATTTTGTTACATTACAGTAGAAATAATAATCACAGGTATGTATGTCATCATCTTAGCATTACTTTGTGACTTTAACTCAGTTGTTTAACATGTGATATTTAAAGAACTTCGGCTGATTGTACAAACTCAAATGATTTTAACTACTAAATAGATTATAAATCTAAAGCTGTAAGACAGCCAGTATGAGAGAGGGGCTTAGGTACAGCCCTTTAAAATTATATGAGGTCTCGGCCCTCCCTGGTGGCGCAGCGGGTTAAAGCACAGTACTGAGAATCTAAACCTCCTTCCGCATGAGTTCGATTCCCGCCTGTCCTGGAGGAGACCACATGGCGTGCCAGACCTCTCCTGACCCGCCCGCTGCTCCCCTCAGCAGTGTACTTCGTCGATCTGCCTATTCTGTTCCCCACTCTGTCTCTGGTGAAGCCTTTCGCCACCCCTGAGCCTCTAGCCTGTACCCAGTTCTGTATGCATAAATAAATAAATCTTTAAAAAAAAAAAATTATATGAGGTCTCCCTACTTTCCATCCCAACAATCTATAACAATCTGTGATTCAAGAATTCTGTGAAAATATTGCTTGGAGATAGATTTTTGTGTGCATCAAAGTTCAGTCAGAATATATGGAAGTACTTATGTCTATAAATAAAGATATTAGTTTTATGTTTACCTCTGTTTACTAAGATAGTAGCAGATCTGGGTTTTAGCTAAATTTATTAATCATAATTTGGAATTGAAAGAATAAAGGTGTGACCTGAATTATCATGAAAACTGGTGCAGTCTAATCTTCCAAATTTGATCAATTTGTCCAACGATAACAAGTAGGGAATGCGAGCCATATCAAGGCAAAGGTCATTTCCATATTGCTCTTTTCCAAGAAACAGGCCCACTGATATATTCATCTTTTTCAGAGCCCAAGAAAGTAATTTATATTTGTACTACCTTACATGGAGTGTTACAGGGCAGGGAGAGAGGTCACCTCTGAACCCCAAGCCCGCCTGCTCTAAATAGGATCTGCCATCCACCACAAGACAAGACATAAGAGCTTTAATGGAAAGGAACTTTAAAACAATGAGTATACAATACAGAAAAGACATACAATATAATTTTTAAATCATCTACCTGAAGTTACCCATCTCCTTGTGGATAAAAGACTGTCCAAAAGGGATTGGCCCAAAGCAAGGCTTGAACGCCCCACACAAAACTAAAGCACCTTCTGGCCCTTAGAAAAGGGTCACACATGGCCAAACAAGTCTGGGAGGTAAAGAGCAAAATCAAAATTAAGATAAAAGCTGCCATAGTCTGCCTCCCTACAGGTCTCTCACTCTGTTTTAACCAGCGCAGGGCCAAGAAACTAGCATAGTTTCTTCATCACATGTCCCTGCTCCATGTGGCTTCCTCATATCTCCTTCTGGCTCTCCATCCTGCTTCCTTCTTCTTCAGATTCCTTCTTCTCTCTACTCAGCTCCACCCTCTTTCTGGGTGGGGCAGGGGACCTGGAATTTCCCCCTTTCTAGGGACCACCCTGTTATAGGAGGACTTCATTCTTCTGCTCTAGAAAACAATAGGAGGGTCTGAAAAAAAAAAAAAGATAGAAAACCCATCCCTGGCCACTATCAATCTCCTTCTTTGTGTTCTCCAGTAACTATTGCTGAATAGTTTCAGATATCAGGTATTTGTTTTTTTTCTTTCCTGCTCATGGTGTCTTTTCCCTTGTGTTCCATTTATCCTTTTAAAGGTTTTACATCTATCTCATATCCTCCCAATAATCCTATACAAGGTAGAGTCTTAACATGCTTATTTTTCAAGATGAAGATACTGACACATAGGGCTAGTAAATGGAGTGCTGCGGTTTGAACCCATTTATCTAGTTCCAGGGTAGCATTTTTAACTAAATAAATAATAAAGCATCCTAATTAGGGATTTTGAAACTGACCAAAAAAAATACTTTTTTTCCAACTCTGCAACAAATGCACTCCCTCTTTCTTTAGGTAGAACAAATAAAAGAATGACTCTACCTGAGCAACTCCTACAGGAAAGTTCAGTTCAGTTCAGTTTATTTAACTGTACCCAATTTGATCCTTAAGTTTGGTAGGCTACTGGCCTCCCCAAAGTGCCAATTTTTGTTCCTGGAATCTGTGAATACATTAGGCTACATAACAGAGGGGGATAAATGTTGCATTTGGAATTAAAGTTGCTAATCAACTGATATTAAGGAGATTAGCCTGGTTTACCTAGTTGCACCCGAAGTAACCATAGGCTTCTTAAAAGCAGAAGAAAAGAGGCAGAAGGCAGATAGATATATATGAGAACTCAGCCCTGCTGTGTTGATTTTGATGCTGAAGGAAGCTTGCCACAAGCCAAGGAACATAAGCAACCTTAGGAAGCTCAGAAAGGTAAAGAAAGGGGATTTTGCCTGGACCCAACTAGAGGAAAGCAGTCTTGCCGACAACTTGATTTTACACCAATGAAACCCATTCAGACTTCCAACTTCTAGAACTGTAAACAGACTTATGCAATTTTAAATCTTTTTTTTTAAAGATTTATTTATTTATGCATACAGAGTTGGGGTACAGGCCAGAGGTGCAGGGGCGGCCAGAGGCGTCACCAGAGACAGAGTGGGGAGCAGAACAGGCAGATCTATGAAGTACACTGCTGAGGGGAGCAGCGGGCAGGTCAGGAGAGGTCTGCCGTGCCTTGCGGTCTCCTCCGGGGCAGGGGGGAATCGAACACATGTGCAAGTGGCTTTAGCTTCTCAATGCTGTGCTTTAACCTGCTGCACCACCAGGGAGGGCCCAGACTTATGCAATTTTAAACCACACATTTATGATAGTTTTAAAACCAGTGATTAAAAACTAATACAAAGCAAAAACCAAAAATTTTAAATAAAAACCCTGAGGTATGTACATCAGTTGGATTTGTTTCACAGTTTTGCCAAGTGAGGGTATTCTTTCAGAGGCTCAATACATATTCCAGTCTTAAGGAATCTTACTTTGTGCTTGTCCTCACAGTTCTTTCCTTATTACACCTTTCAATCAAACAGGAAGTAGCCCAGTTTGGGTTACCTAAGACTTCATTTTGCTCTAATGTAACCTTAATCTTTTCTCCTACGAAAGTATCTCTTATCTTTTCAAACCAACATTTATTCTCTTAAGAATAAGTTTTCTTTTTTCTTTTTCCTCTAAATTTATTTTCTTGCATCACTGTTCATTTTTCAACAGCATTTGGATTCCCCCAGGGCTAGTCCCCATACTTCTCCCACCACCACAGAACCCATGATCCGGTCCACAGTCCCTTGTGCTCTTTCCTCCCTTGTTTTGACACTTCTGGCTCCCCCTCTTTGCAGTACGCCTCAGACTTATGGTTAGCTTGCAAATTTTGTCTTTTTCTTGACCTTCTGTTCAGTTTCTCTATGTTCCATATATACGTCAAAACAGGTTGAGTTTAATAATTAGGGAAAATGATCTTTATGATGATATTATTCCATAGGAAATTTATCACATGTTTCTTACACATCATTATGCCTCTAAAAAGCTGTGAATTAACAGTTTTCTTTTAGCTAAAATATTTATATAGAAACAAAAGCTAAAATTAATTTATAGTCTTAAAACTATAACATGATTAAAATATGAAAATTTTACAAAACTATGGGTGCTTTCAAATATTCCAATGCTTCATGCCAACAACAAAAACTTAATATTAAACTTTTTAAAAATAACATCCATTTAAATTAAATGGTATATTGAGAGGATCAGCAAAATATTAAGTATCAAAATCTGGCTTACCACCTGAAAATTCTTTTTTCACATATTCTCTACCATTTTTAATACAACAACAGAATTCAGTGATTATGATAGATACCATATATACTCCACAAAGCCTAAAATATTTTTACCTTGATCTTTTGCAGGAAAAAGTTTTGGATCCTTGTAAAATTAATAATTTTGCTGCCTATATTGCAAGATAATCATAGCAATTCCAGAGTTACTATGTTAATTTAACCTTAAAATTTTAGTTATAAGTTCCATTCAAAATGAATCTAACCCCTTCAAGTTCCTATGTTGATAACTCACTTGCAGAACCACAAAACTCACTTGAAGAATCACAAGTATCCAAAAAATTATGAATTTGGAATATCGACTAATAAATACTTTGTCAGTTTTCATAAGAATTATCCTAACAATGGAATTCATATGTGGGATTAAGAAATGATCCCGGCCCTCCCTGGTGGCGCAGCGGGTTAAAGCACTGCACTGAGAAGCTAAAGCCACTTCTGCATGAGTTCGATTCCCGCCTGCCCTGGAGGCGACCACATGGCGTGGCAGACCTCTCCTGGCCCGCCCACTGCTCCCCTCAGCAGTGTTCTTCGTCAGTCGGCCTGTTCTGCACCCCACTCTGTCTCTGGTGAATCCTCTCACTTCCCATGCACCTCTGGCCTGTACCCCAGTTCTGTATGCACAAATAAATAAATTTTTAAAAAAAAAAGAAAAGAAAAGAAAAGAAATGATCCCAGGTTAGTTTTTCATTAAATTTTTGTTACAACAAATGACCAATAGTGAAGGAGGCAGAAGTGAGATTCCTCCATCCCAGTAAAAGCCCCATTACCATTTGTTTGTCCCTAGGAAAAATACTTTTGGGCATATGTGCTAACTAACAAAAAGCAAAGTGTGAAGGAAGATCAAGAAATGGAAAGAACTACTGTGATTGTAAGCACTAGATCCCATACGCAGGGATCTCTAGTGCGATTGTAAGCACTAGATCCCATACTCATATGCTCAGGAGTTCGGTCATTGTGTCTAGTCACTGACAATTGTTCTTTATATGCTCTCACTGGCATTTACATGTCTATGTATTCATGACTGTAAAATGCTTATTCTAGACTGACCTATACTCGATCCCCTAGAATGCAGAAAAAAAAAAAAAGCTTCTAAAGTGAGCTCTGTGCCTCACGCTCCACCATCTCTTTTACTCTTGTCCTGACTCTTCACATTCATCCACACAGTCACTTTCTTTTCCTTTTCTTGAGGATATAAAACTGCGAATTTCATCAGGAACTTTGAGGTTCCCTCTACATAAAATACTCAAGCCCTGTTCTTTCATGATTTATTGCTGCAAGGCTTTGTCCGAATGATCATCTATCGAAATGGCGGCACCGTTGCCTTACGGAGCTTTGCTTTCCGTTATAGAGCTTTTTATAAAATAAGTTAGCCTGTTTAATATAACTTGTGCTATATTTCCCAAGCTACCCAACAATGAAATATTTACTACAATATATGCTTTATAGCATATATAAGATGAAAAAGTATAACATTTAATGTATTATATAATAAAGTACACAATATATGATATGATAATTATTTGGATAACACAATGTAAGCTTCCAGAGAAGAGAAATTTTTCCTTCCTTCATTCTGTCACTGATAAACCAGACCTGAAATATAGTAAGAACTTAAAAAAAAAAAGTTACCTAATCTTATGTAATTATTCTTTTCACCCTTCAAACCCTTTCTTTACTTCTGCTTCTTATGAGTTTCCCACTGAAGACACAATACTCAGCTCTGAATGACATAGATGTAATTGAAGGGGGACAACTTGAATCCAGATCTTTATTTTTTATTAAATCCAAATTTCCCATTATAATACCACCTTTATTTATAACTCTTTTTAGAGAAACACATTCATTTATAATATGATTCCCCTTTGATAGCTTCTAGTCATAGAAGCTTTACCCATTAGAAATATCTATTGGGTATTTGCTATGAAATAGCCATTCTATCAGTGATGGAGAACCAAAGACAAATATGATATAGCTTTTGAATTTAAAAAAAGCCCTTCATCTTACACAAGTACTTGTGCACAAATATAATGACTTTTATGAAAATTGTGTAGACTGCTCACAGTAGAAATCTCATATTTTAAAATTCTTTTTGCAGAATGCTTCTATATACACATAATCAGATACACATACATATAACTTCATACAGCCTTAAGTGTACAGATTCTGTTTTTTTATTCCTTAAGCCTACTTATACTTCTGAGCCAGTTATAGATCCAGAGGTGTCTGATCTAAACAGGAAAATTATCTGACCTCAGAATTGAAATCAGATGCTAGACTAGGAAATAACTTTCACTTAAAGGTATCTAAACACAGTTCTTTCTCTCAGTGGAAATAAAAGAGCTATAAACCATTTTTAATCCTTTTTTTCCAGCTTGGAAATTTTTCAATACTTCTTTTTCACCATGGATCTCAACTATTATTTTCACTGACTTGCTAATATCATCATTCTCTCCCTATATATATTTTTCCAGTATTATATTTGCCTTGTGAATGACCCCACAGGTAATTTGTTTTCAAGCAGCTTATGCTGTTTCTATGTGGCATGAATACATAGCTTTTATGTTACTTAACTGACTAAGATGGAAGTTTGAAAAGGAAATTATATTTGACAGTCCCTGTCATCAAACTGCTTGCATATTGAATGTGTGGGAGTGCTAAGAGTAGAAACTATCTTCATAAATAATACCTCTGACATTCCAATGTTTTTAAAGCCACTAAATTCTTTTATCCTGTGATAATGTTAACTATATCTTAATAAGTGTGATATTGGCATGTCTATTCTTAAATGTATCAAAATGTGTGTTAAGTGTTGATTTTAAAAGGCTTAAAATTCTTTGTTAGAATTTATCTCAAAAGAAATGGAGTTGAAATTTGTCTTGATTCAAACCACCCTATGGGCCTTTATTATAAATTGTAATATCTAACCTCTATAGTCTATGCTACAATGATTTTTTCTTAACATTTTGAAATATATTAATTCAATTGAGAATTGAAGGGTTAAGACACTCTTCATTTAAAATGTAAGGGTATTACTAAAATCATGATGATAGATAGTTAATATCTATCTGTCATTGCTGTGATGGAATTTTCCACTACTGCTAAAAGCAAAACTCATGTATATAGTAAAAAAGAATGCCTCAGTCTCTCACTGCAAAAGAAAATATAGACATCAAGGCAGTACATAGTATGAACTCTCAAAGTCCCATAGAGGGTTTCCACAAAGTTCAGTTTGTATCTGCCCTTTATTGCAGTGCAAACTGAACCCCCAAACTAGACCATCTTCAGAACCATCTACCTCCACCAACATCCTCCCATCTCAGATTGAAACAAGCTCTGTCCTTAAAATTCACAAGGGGGAAGTCTGTACAACACTGTGAGATATAATGGTTTTCTAAGAAAGCAGTAAATAAACATAGTTATATGGAAGTTACTTATTTTTAACTCTTGACAACAAAGTACAACTTCATGAATAATATTTTTATTATAAAATAGAAGTATGCCCAGGATATTGTGATTTATGAATCATGAGAATATATATGTTGGTCTTCAGACATGACTTATGACACACAAATCCTACAAATCTTGTATTTTCATAAATGATCAAATCTATAGGGGCCTCTTTCATTAAAATATCAAGTCTTCCCAGTTCCTGCAATAGTTCCAGAGTAAGAAAAGTATAATGTCTTTTGTTTTTCATAATAAACCCCTTTCAACTTCACCTGACTTTATACTAATGAGAAAATTTTTGGAAAGTTTCTAGATGACTACTGGACAGGGGACCAGCAAAGTGATGACTGAGTTTGCACTTTCAAACAGATCGCTATTACTACCACCATTACCACTGAGGGCACATGAGGGGCCAGAGGTTGTATTAATCACCAGTGATCAATAATTTAACCAATTATTCCTAAATAACAAAACCTCCATAACAATCTTAAATAGGGTTTATAGAGCTTCTGGAATTGTTAAGAAATGGAGATATTGAAAAGGTGGCACTCAGAGAAGATAAAAAAGCTCTGAGTACCTTCTAACAACCTTGCCTTCTACATATCTTCTGTTTCTGAGTTATGTCCTTTTATAATCAACCAGTAATATAGTATGTAAATTGCTTTCCTGAGGCCTGTAAGCATTTTAGTTAAAGGAATCCAAGGAGGGGTTAATATGATCACCAAACTTATATTTAATGGTTAGAAGCTCAGGTAACGACCTGGACTTGAGATCAGCATCTGAAGTATGTATGTGTGAGCTAAGTCTGGGGAGGCGTGTGTGGAATCTGTGTCACTGAGTCTCTAAACTGGGGTCTGATGCTAACTGCATTTAGTGTTAGAATTTAATTGAAATATAGGATACCCAGATGGTATCATGGATTGGTTAGTATGGGAGAAATCCACATATATTTGGTGACCAAAAGTGTCATAAGTATTCTGAGTAGAGTATTGTAGCAGAATCCATAAATTGAAAGGTTTTCTTTACAATGCCTTAATTACTGTGCATCACTGGCAGAAAAAAGAAGAGATAAAATATCTGTAGAGAAGATTGTTTTTAAACAATTTCAGTTGCAGAGTATTACTTAATAGCTGATGGGAAAATCTAGGGAAAACTTACAACAGGAGCATCAATTCATAGCACTATTTTAACTGGTCTACAGGATGGATTACCTGTTTTATGCAGATATTCCTGAATAGTGTTACATAGCTAGCTCTTAGCTGGATAGCTTGAGAGTTGCAATAATAGGTTGACAGAATAGCAAAGAGTTGGACTCACCTTCTTCCCACATATACAACAAGGTAACAAGAACAAGGACTACATGACTGTAAGGAGGGAAGTGGGGAAATGCAGACAACTAGGTGTGGAAAATGGAGGGATTTTCCTGCAGTGAACAATAGAATTCTGGGGAACACAGATTAGTAGCAGAACTCTGGGGAAGCAGATAGACTCTGGAAAAGGCTTACACTATATGGTCAGAATTCAACCAGTGATCTAGAGCAAAGGCTGAAACACCTTGTATTCATGTTATTTAGCTGTCTGACACCACTGCACAATCCTTAGCCAGGCACTTCTGGTCAAGTGTCTATACAAGGAAGTTACTGTCAGCTGGAGCCTACAATCCTACTGTGCCAGAAAGGTTGGTGGGAATTTTAGAGTGGAATGAGTTATGCCTGTGGCCCTCTACAACTATAAAACACTTGTCCTATCCCTTATTGGATCTATTGTTAGGATTACTTTCACCTTCAGTACTCACTGTCTCTCGTCAGAATTTAAAACACTCTGGCCCTGGCAATGGGAGATTGCATCTCCTAGCAAAGTTTTGTTCATGGAAGTTGTTAGGAATCAACCCTTCCCTTTTGAAGTTCTCTCCTGACTCTAGTTCCTTTTCAGAGCCACAATCCCCTAGAGAGGATTCAGAGATGTGTATAAGGGAGGAAGTTTTTTATTGATGTCACCACAGGCCATGAGAAACAAAAACCCTATGTGCATCTATTACACTATTGGGATTGAGGCCTATTCACAGTTTGAACCTATAATTTAATCTCTAGATCTCTTTCTTTCTACTCACAACCTAGGGGAAAATTACAGGTTGCAGAACCTATGAATACTTTTGCTGGAACACCAATGGCTACTTGTGCACTTGCTCAGAAATCTATTACTGAGGGACTGCCTGAGAGGAGATGGTTATTGTACACCTTCCCCCAAACTCAGGCATCCATAGTTCCTAGGGAGGCTTGAACTGTTGGATTTCACTAGCCTTTTCATTTTGATCACCTTAGCTTCTACCCTGTGCGTGCATTAGAGTTCTAGTCATCCAAACCTGTGCAAACAACCTAGGCTTATACATGGTAACCTGAAATATTTGTACAAGCCCAGCATGTCAATTTCAGAAAAGAAAATTATTCAGCTCAATTCATACAAATTAATATATTATTTCTAACCAAGTGAAGAAACAGAGAAATATATCCCAAATGATGAAACAAAACAAAATGCTGGGAGAAAATCTAAATGCAACAGAACTAGGTAACTTACATGAAAAGGAGGTAAATGCAACAGTCCTAACTATGAGGAAATGAGGAATACAATCAATGAAAAATTAGAATGAACAAGAATGGAGAACATATTTAAATATTTTAAGCATAAACAATAGAGTTGAAGAATACAATAGCTGAACTAAAGATATTCAACAGTAGACATAAAGAAACAACTGATTAAATTAGTGAAGAAACAGTTAATTAGTGAAGGAACACAGTGAAGTGGAAATCATCCAAACAATTAAGCAAAAAGAAAAAGCAGTTAAAATTTAATTAGCACAGAGTCCTAAGGAATAGCATCTGGAGTAACAACACACCATAGGGGAGGAGTAACAACACACCATAGGGCACCAGAAAGAAGAGTGAATAGGGTATAACTTTATATGAAGAAATAACAGGTGATAATTTTCCTAATATGGAGAAGAAAACGACATTAATATCCAAGAGTTCCAAACAAAATAGACCTAAGCAGACATGTACTAAAATATATTGTAAATTACCAGTGACAACTAAAGACAACACTAAAAGCATCTAGAGAAAATATGAATCATGTATGAAAGAACCTATATAAGATAATCTGTAGGCTTCTTGGTAGAAATTTTGCAGGCCAAAAGAGAAAAGCATGATACAATATAAAGTGCAAAAAAAGGAAAAGCTTTTTAACCAAGACTATTTTACCATACTAGACTGTATACAAGGAAGATTAATGAACTTTACAAAAAAAAAAAAAAATGAATTCATCACTACTGAAGAGCCATACAAGAAATAATAAAGAAATTCACATAAAATGATAAGAAAAGTTACCTTAAAAGCAGCAAGATATCAAATGATAAACATGGGAGAAAGAGTTTGGACTATTAAAATGAGCACAAGATCAATCTGACCAATAAGTTGTAAATATAGAACTTATAATAACCTCAAAACAAAATCCATAGCATAAGTATATAGGAAATTGCACAAAATAATAAGATAAGAGAAAAACAATGGTCAAACACACTACAAAACACCAAAATCAAATAATAAACTGGCAATAAGTACTTGAATTTCAATAATTACCCTTTGTATTAGTGATCTGAATTCACCATTTAAAAGATATAGAGATATAGTGCCTAAATGGGTCATCAAACACAATATAGCTTTTTATGCCTATTGGAAACTCAGCTCTAAAGAGAGCTATATATGCAAAAGTAAAAGGATGGAAGGTAATCCCACAAGCAATTGATAAAAATGGCAGGTAGATCCATATCTAAATCAGATAAAATAGATTCCAGCTAAAAATATTGACACAGAGAGGAACACTGTATAAATCTAAGGCTTAACAGAATAAGAAGTTATAGTACATTAATATTTATACACTAAGTTATCTAGCATCAAAATACACAAAGCATTTATTAATAGAACTAAAGATTGAATGTGACAACAACACAATACAAGTAGGAGATTTCTACACCCCAAATAAAACCATCTACAGATCAACCAGAGAGAGAATAAATAAAACAATATTTTTAAGTGACAAACTAGACCAGATGGGTTTAATAGACACATAGAACATTCCACCCCCAAACAGAAGAATTTACATTTTTCTCAAGTGCACATGGAACATTCTCAAGAATAAACCACATGTTGGGACAAAAAGCAATTGTCAATAAACTTATGACATTTGAAGTCATACCAAGTATTTCTTCAGATTGCAACATATAAACTGGAAGCCAATCCCTAAAGAAACCTGGAAAAATCTCAAACACATGAGACTAAACAACATGCTACTCAGTAGCTATGGGTTAACAAGGATATTAGTGGAAATATAGAAAATTACTTGGAGACAAATGAAAAAAGATACATGTTGTCAGAGCATATGGGATTCAGCATAAGCTGTAGTAAGAGGGAAGTTAATAGCAGTAGAGGTCAATATCAGTAAATGAGAATAAACAAACTTAACCTTACCCTTAAAGGAACTTGATTAAAAAAAAAAAAAAGCAACTACTAACTCCAAAAGGTAAAAGGTAGTAGAAAGAAGGAAAGAATGCTCAAAGCAGAAATAAATAAAATAGAGACAAAAGTGGGCAGGGGTGATTTCTAATAAATAGAACCAGAAATGAAAGTGGAGAAATTACAAGGGGTACCATAGAAACACAAAGGATCATAAGGCACAACACACTGACAAATTGATAATCTTTAAGATTTTTTAGAGCAAAAAAGCCTACCAAACCTGAAACAGGAAAAAGTAGAAAACTTAGACTAATCACAAAATAGAAATAGAAGTAGTAATAAAAAATAACCCAAAAATCTAAAGTTCATGACCAATGGCAACAATACACTTTCTTCCAAGCCTTTAAAGCTTTCTACTAAGCCTTCAAAGAGAAACTTCTATGTATTCTCAAAATATCCAGAAATTTGGAAAGCGAATTGAAGAGGGAATATTTCCATACACATTATATGAGGTCATAATTACTCTGATACCAAAATCAGGTAAGGAATGACAAAACAAGAAAATTATAGATCAATGTCTCTGATAACAGAGATGCAAGTATTTTCAACAAAATGCTATCATTATAAATTTGAAAATATGTTAAGAGAATCACTCACCATAACCAAGTATGATTTATTCTAGAGACATGAGGAAGAATTAATATGGCAATTTAGTTCAATTTATGTAAAGTACTATATTATCAAGAAGGACAAAATCATATATTTATATCAAAAGATGTAGAGAAAACATTTGACAAGATTAAGTACCCACTTAGATTTAAAAATGCTTAATAAAATGAGGGTATAAGGAATATAATTCAAAATAATAAAAACTATAAATGAATCCTTTGCTAATATCAGATTCAGTGGTGAGAATTTGAAATCCTTTCCTTAAGATCAGCAACAAAGGCAAGTTGTTCTACTCTTACCACTTCTATTTAATTTAGTATTAGATATCTTAGAGCAATTAGACAGCAATAAGAAATACAAGAAATTCAGATTGAGATATAAATAAAACTATCATTGTTTGCAAATGCTATAACATAGAGAGTTCTAAAGACACCACCAAAATAGTATTAGTGCTGGATAGCTGATGTGTGTATTTATCTTTCATGAGATAAGCTTCTGCTAAATCTCCTATGTGGATTGGAGTTTTCCATTATTCCCACTTTTTGCTTTAAGACAAAGAAGTTTGGCATGTGCAGGAAATAATCAGCTTGCAGAAAAATGTCACTTCTTCCTTGTAGGATAAGTAATAATGACCTGTGTGTAAGAAGACTTGTAAAAGTATTGAATTGAGGGAACTGAGGAGGCTGGAATAGGTAATGGTGAAGATAATGGGTACCTTGGGAACCTGTGATATCTCTCATTCCAGCCTAGCCACTTCTGAAATATACTGCAGAGAAATATAATCTTTCATGTGCTATGCAAATATAGCTTCTAGGCAAATCCATTAGTTGACCACTGTTCGAAAAGAATTGTTACCCATGAAGCCCCCCTCCAACATAACTTTAAGTTCTACTGGAGTGGCAAGGCAGAGACATAGCGCTGTGTCACTCACTGCTCATGTCATTGTAATCTAGACGCTCATTGCAAGTTTTCTCCTTTTGGTTTATTGTGAGTGGCATGTGCAAAGGAAAGTAAAATAGTTAACTCAGGTCTTGAGATAACATAAGGGTAGTAACAAAGAACACTAATAAAGATTTTAGATTATGACTTGTTGAAAACAGACTTTATAGGTAAATAAAAATTTCTATGAGCAATTTTGTTCATGGGTAGTCATAGAGAACACTTTATTTTTCTTGATTGGAAAATAATTTTCTGACAAGAGAACAGCGATTCAGAACTCAATCAGTCTCTGCTGTGGAGCAGAGAAGCAAAGTGGCTGCCCCAAGATATAGACATCCTTGTGTAACTACACCATTGCTACATCAGTGGTGTAGCTCCCATTCCATAAAGTTTTGAGTATTAAATCCAGATTCAATAAAATTGTTGATTTACATTTTTTCATGATAAATCAGTCACTTTAATTTTTCTTAGTTCTTTTAAACTGTCTCTCCTTCTCTCTCTCTCTCTCTATCATTGTTTTCATACAAATGAAATGTTTTGCTTCATAGTTTGAACAGAATTCAGTGTGATCACTTCAAATTATTACTGATAGTACAAAAGCTTCCCATAGGAATGAACAGAAAATAAAATCATTGCCAAAAAGTAGAATGGAGGCATGAAAAGCTGTGTAACACACTCTGGAAGATATATAACTTTAATTATTCTACATTATCTACAGTATACATATTTCTGAAGCTTTCATGAGTTCAACCTATGTGAACCCTGTCAAATTTTACATTGAGTAAGAGAAACTTCAAATTTCCAAATTTCCCTTAATTGGGAAAATTTGTGGGTTCAGTTTGCTGTGAAATGCCATTTAAACTGATCTTATGAATCCCAGATTTTCCTGCTACACCCTAGCATGTGATTTCAAGAGCTACTGATTCCATTTGCAATTTAGTCCACAAAATTGATTAAGGGACATAAAGTAATAAATGCCATTCCACACAAAGTGATAGTGATCCAAACTGGGTGAGGTTTGTCTGCTGAATTGGACTTTGGGAAATTACCCATGTTGAGCTATTACTATGCATTTTAACTCTGGGTACAATTCATTTTCAGGCTGCCAGATACATGATTATATTGCAATAATGCCTTTCTTAAATTAATCTCTTTGCCACTTTTCCCCCAGGTACACTTTTCCCCATGAGCTGTGCCTCTTACACTTCTAAAGTTATATTGAAACACAGAGACACTGTTGTCTACGATTACTTTTGTATCACAATAGCAAAGCCAAGGAGTTTGGCAGCAACGCTAATATCTGCAAAGGCTAAAATGTTTGCCTATTCCCATTTTAGTCTATTTTTTTGTCAGATAGACAGATTTATCATTTATCCAGATGATGAGAGCTACCTACCATTTATTATCTACCAGACACAGTGATAAACCCTTCTTATACTTCATTTATCTCACTGCAGTCCTATTTCCTTTACGGTATTGTTTTTTCAATTAAAGGTAAGAGAAAAGAGAGATTATGGAAATTTAAGTGTTTTGCCTATGTAAAAAAAAAAATGGAGTTAGGATTGAGCCTCAAAGGGCTCTTCCTTTTTATTCTTCTTTTCCTAAAAATCCTATGGTCTTTCTGTTCCAGGCAATTTTGCAAGTTTAAATTTATGAGAAATATGCCAGTAGATTTAAGGTAAAAACTTAGCCTCTTGGATGAGAGAGTAAGCTTAATATAGAACAGAGGCAGACAGAGATATAATTGTTTTCTTGAAGTATAAAGAAGTACTCAAGTTTGTGCTTCCGCAGTCTGTTTTAAAGCTTCCCACATCAGATGGTGTCTGGAAGTCACAGTTTGGTCATTAATTAGTGTCTTGTGGTGAATGGTGTATGTGACTAGTTGGAGCTTCAGCCTTTCATCATTTTAGAAGGAAGAGAGTTGCGGGATGCAAGGCTACCCCTATAATGCTTGTGTGCTCTGTTCTCCCCCTCTTAGCAGACACCTCACTGTGGGGAACACTGCCTGAGGGGTATGATTTCTCCCGGTGGGCAAGATTACATGAGGGTTCAGGGTATTCCATGTGGCAGCACATTTCACTTGCCTGCAACCTCTGGCAAATTGATCCCCTATCCCTATGTTTACCCCCAGACGACTACTTTTACTAAATAGAGGCAGGCAAAAAGTAGGGTCATTTGTGGCATTTTGCATAGTATTGCTTTCATTAGCAGTTCATATTCTGCTGCAAAATAATCCAAAAGACTGATCACAAGGGACCCATTTATGTTAAGGCTACCCCCTCTGTGGGCTATTAATTATTTTGTCTGGATATAGGTATTCCTCACCTGATCTCCCAGTAATTTCATTAATTTCCTCAGAATTTTCTGTAGGATATCTGACTAGATCTTACTCTTCCAATGGTGTTTTAACCCAGTTTTTTATTCTGGTGGAAACTGGCAAAGTAGGTGTCTTGTTTATTTTTTTAATCTTGAATTTTTTTAATCCTGAATTTATTCATGAAGCCTATGAGATAGTTACATGAATATACACATTAATTTAATAGGTTGTCCATCGGAGGAGAGCAATTTGATTCTATTCTGGCAAGTTTCAGAGGGTGATATCTCCCTTGGTTTGGAAAGGGAACAGTTCATAGAAAAAGTAATCTTGGAGGATATCATTTTGTGAATGGGTAAACAGAGAAGGTTCAGAGGAAAAATAATCTTGGAGGATATCATTTTGTAAACAGGTAAACAGAGAAGCTCACTCTCAGTTCTTCATTCATATGGGACACAATACAGAATATTCCCAGACATCTGTTGGAAAGAATCAGGTTATCTTATAGGTCTGCTAGTTATTCTAGGATTCTCGCTAAGGTTTTTATTAGGGATAATATTGTCAATGATAAAATTACTTCAAAAAGTTAAATCAATATATAATTTGAGTTGATATTATCAATAACCATTCATTCTTCTCATCCCAGGAATATAATCTTGGCATTTATAGTAAAGAGAAGTCAAATCATGGAATTCTATATAACTAATATTTAAATTGCTTATATAAGTGATGAAATCAACTTCAATGTGGTGTAAACATAAAATAAAAAATAATTTCCTAGGGATTTTTAACTCCTACTAAAAATAAGACCTGTTTGTAGAAACTGTTATTTTCCTCACCTTTTCACTTTTTCACCCCTCTCTCCAACTCCAATTCTGCTGCCCCTCCCTGTTCTTGGTCCCTTTTATGTCTCCACCCAGGAGGGAAATGTTTCTGAAGCATGAAAGTGGGGAGACTGAGATCAAGAGATTTCTGGAAATGTTTTTTCCATGCTTGACTATTCTTCACATCACTGGCAAAAGTTCAAATACTAGATGATACATTTAAAATTATATTGACAGAACTCAAGGGCATAGTTTCACTAAATGAAAAGCACAAGTCTCTTAAGTACATATTTCCTCATTTGGGTCCATTCCTTAGACCAAGTTCACATTTTTTTCAGTGTCTAAATGTGAATAGAGCTTCTAGCCAGACTGTGACACCCCACCTCCATGTTCCTTCCACAAATTAAGCCATTAGGACATTTTCATGTTCATATTCATCACTTTAGTGTCCTAGTGGTACTGTGTTTGATAGTGGAAAATATTATCAGTATATTATTCCAGTTACTTTGGCAAAGTGACTGCTCCTTAATAGTATTCTATTACATATGTGATGTGAGACCAAGAGCCTTGCAAACTTTTTCCCCCTGTTCTCCCTGAGTCATCTCATCTGGCATTTCACAATACGTTCCAAGAGGAAAGTAACCGCAACAGTAGCAGAGGCAATTCTTTGTGAGGAGCTGCCTTTGTTTGAGGGAGAAAGGAAAGAGAAAAAAGAGAAGTTTTTTGAGGGGGGATCTCTGCTGTGAGGGATTAAGAAAATAGGGGATTAAAGTTACTCATGATTCCCCTCCTTGCAGGGTTGTTTCTGTAACTCAATAATTGAACAATATGAGGAGAACAATAAAAATATTCAAGGGAAAAAATTGGAAACAAAAAACTTAGGTCTTGATCTTGGTCTGTCTTCTATCCCGGTTGTACCAGGTAACTTAGACCTAAGAGGTAAGATACTTCTCAGATTGGTGTGTGTGTGTGTGCATGGATGTTCATATGTGTGCATGTGGTTCTAATTTTAACTTTTGGTCTTTCATATTTTGGTATTATTCAGCCTGAGGATATTCCTATTGTTTTTAAGAACGTTATATACAAATAACATTTTCCTTTCCAAAATAATCTTCAAGCAAGGATGATGGCTTTATAATATGAGGTTCTGTTCTCAAAAGTGCTGACTCCCACCAGAGGGGAGGTTTCATTTTTACCACTTAAGCCAATTTCATAGACTCATAATATGATTTTACTGGGGGAAAATTCAAATTACCCTCTTATCAGCACACGATTCAAGTGTAGTAAGGGAGCATGGTTATGAACCACTCAGATGAGGTTTGGTAGGCCAGCATGAGGCTGCTGCTGTAGGAGCTGGAACTTCCTGGTAGAGTCAGTATCAATACTTCAGGGAGGAAAAGGAGGTGTCTCTGGAAGTTCCATGGGGCTGTGGCTAAAATCTAGAGAATGTTTTGTAGATCATATAGAACTACAGAAGCCCTAGGCTGGCTTGTATTGACTCCATACTTACACTGCTTTCAGAGGTGTGCTATCAGATGTACCACAGAGCTTTCATTTGGATTGGACGTCCAAGCACCACTAGCTTTTTAAGTATGTTTTTGACTAGAATGCTTATATTTCCATAACAAGTGGTCACGTTCTAAGTATTTAACTGCCAATAATCTCCCAAACATATGGAGCCTGTGAGACACAGGACCTAGTAGCAATTGAATGGTTCACACTGGAGAGCCTGAAATGCTGATAGTGCTCTCATACTTTCTAGTTTATTTTCTTATATATAGTTTGGAGCTCAAGAGAGGCTGAATAACAAAGCTTCAACAGAAGCATTTGTGCCATGATCTGTCATTCTACTACAAAGAGAGTTGCCAAAGCATTTGAGTTGAGTTTTTAAGTCTAACAGCCAATTTACACAGAGTTGGGGGTGAGGCAGAAATGTACAGTCTGCAAATGATCATTAGACTGAATTAATTTTCCCACCCAGACCTCAAGGGTGAAAGGAGAAGAGGAGAAGAAAAATGTAACATCAGGGATCCATTATAGGGAGTTAGGCCCCCAGGAACATATTTCACTCTTGAGTAAAATCTTTCCTTCCATAGCAGAACACAGTTAGGATATGTTGATGGAAATGTAATTATTTCACTAAAGGAAGGATTAGCTTTAGTAAGAATCTGCTGGTAGTTGATAAACTGCTCACCTTTGACCGAGTCTATCAGTTATTTATTGCTAAAATACTTTTCAATACAATTGAAGCAGCGAGCATGTAGTTAGCTCAACGGAGTTTAGGTTAGCAACTGGATTGAGCTTGGCCAGAGCATTTTGGTAAACTCAGCTCCTGCCATATACCTGTCATCCTTCAGAAGGCTAGCCCATATGAGCTCCTTATGGCAGTGGCAGTAATACGAGATCGCTAAAGCAATGATAAATATGCAGTGATATCAAGTTTCTTCACATCACACTAGCCAAAGACAGTCAGACTGCTAAGCCGTAGCAAAGAACATAGATGGGTGGGTCAGAAATGAGGCCCATCAGGTAGCTTCCCATTCAAAGTGAACACCTTGAGGCAGCTAGTGTGTGTTTAGCTTTTCCAGAGAGATAAGATACTGGCAAGATAGAAATATCAATAAGAGGTTAAAACAGTAAAGGAAAAGAAGTGCTTTCAGTCGAATTAGAATAGCTCTATTCTATTCAGGTAGGAGCAAACCATGAAGATTTGTGTGAAATCACCTGGTTTTGTGCTTGGCGTTGCACCAGCACCTTGGCTGGCTATGTGGGGAAAGGAGGAAACACCGTTTTTTTGTTTTGTTTTGTTTTGTTTTTTAAACATACTATATATACCTAGCAGTTATCATTCCATAAATACTTGTAACATTGCTAATATTTTGATGTTATTATTTCCAAATTAAACAGATGATGAAGTTTATTTCTTAAAATAATGGTGCAAGCACTCCCATGTTTATTGCTGCTTTATTGACAATAGGAAAGACACAGAATCAACCCAAATGCCCAAAAGTAGATGATTGGATTAAAAAGATGTGGTACACAATGGAATATCACTCAGCAATCAAAAAGGACATGGATGGAGCTGGAAGGGTTCATGCTTCGTGAAATAAGCCAGAAAGAAAGAACAAGAAAAATACCGATGGTTTCACTCATAGCAGGAGCATAAAGGACCGGGGGGAGGGGGGACAATAATAATGAACAACTATATACCAGAGACATTTTACAAAGGTGGAGTGGGGAATGGGATCAAAAATGGGGGGAGGGGAAGAAGTGCACTGGACTATGGTGATGGCACACGGGTGATTTGGTGATGGGAAGCTCATGGGGATTACAAGTAAGATGGAAAAAGGCACAAAATGATGTAAAAATAAACTATTATATTTAAAAATAAATGGCACAAACAGATGATGGAGTTGCCTCCATCTTCAAAGCTCATACTTCTTAACAGCACCTTGGACCCATATTGACTCACTTGCTGTCAACTTTCTTTTAAAAAACAATTCCCTGAGCTATAGAGCCATAAAAATAGCACCAGTTAGAGGTGCAGGGGGAGAATATTTAGGACATGGAATAATTTACTTTCCTGGCCTACCCTTCACAGGCTATTTTGAATGGCTTTCCTTGGTAGGTGATGAAGAACATTTGTCCATTTCCAGCCCAGAGGAAAAAATGGTAAGGATTTTCAGATGAAACAGAGCTTATGTTCTGTTTGCTTTGTCATACTATTCAAAGAGAGTTGCCAGAGCACTTGAATTGGGCTTTTAAGTTTAGAATCCAACATACATGGACTTGGGGGAGAGATGGAAGTATGTGGTCTACAAATGACAATTAGGTTGAGCTCATTTCTTCCACCTAGCTTTCAAGGTGGATGTGAGTAGGACAGAAAAAAAGCCAATAGTAGCCAAAACAACATGATTAACTATTGGCTCCTGAGTTTCATTAGATGAAGGGCAGCAGCTGTGCCTTCCCAGATTGCTCTTTGTACCCCTAATCAGGCCACATGTGATTTCAGTGTCTGTAATCACACCAAGGGGTTGGTTTGATGCCTGGTGTTTGTACAAGGCTTCTCTCAATCATGGCCCAAGGGATTGGCTTGAGTGAGCATTGGAGCACTCAAACACGAGAAGAAAAAGAGGGGAGGTTAGATCCAGTCCATGTTTGAAGGCTTGATGTATAAGTAATATTGTTATACACGAGTTTTTTAGAGTTGACTAGAATGTATAGATTTGAAATAAGAAATTAAATCTGTTCTCTCAGGAAAACAAGATTTTTTCCCATTAAAAAATGATTTTTAGAATTTGCTGGTGCTTATGCATTGTATGTTGTAGGCACTAATGAGGAGTCCAGATTTTTCTATTGTTTAAACAAAATAAATTAGAAACATTTTGCTACTTGTACATGTCAAAAATGGCAAATCAATAAATGTCATCTAAAGTCTTCACATAAAATATTTACTCTTTCCAGAGCCCTTTTATTAAACAAATAATTTAAACACCGTATTTCCAGTTCTTCTAATATGGTCCTTTTCTCAACCCTTATATATCCCTTACTCAAAAATTGATAACTTTAGAATGTCACAGGATTATGTACTGATGCTATAAATATTTCATAAAAATATGGAAAAAGTCCCTTTTCTGTAGAGAATTCACAGTTAGAGAGATAGGCATATACTCAATTAGTTAAACATCATGTCTTCATTTTTTTGTCAAAATTTTAAGGAATGTTTAAGATTTTTTTAGAAAAAGATATTAGTTCTCCATTAGTAAATTCAAGTGTTACTTTAGAGCTAAAAGATAAGCTGATGGGTGCCTTTGGGTTTTGGTGGTCAAGGATTATAGCAACATTATTTTATGCAATAATGATCTTTTATTTTCTGGCAAAGCAGAATACTTTAGAACAGAGCATGGTATTTGGGATCAGATATCTGGTTTCTGGCACTCTCTAGCTATAATGTAGCTTAGAATATAATTAGTCTTCCCTCTTCATTAGTAAAATGGGAATAATACAACTTATCCCTAAGGTCATTATTATTATTACTTTAGGTATCTGGATCATCAAGTACATTATATCTTTTCAGTATTTATCCTGTTGCAATTCTGTGTAACATTATCCCCAGTTATCCATTTTCATTTTATAAAGTAAGTAAGTAAGCCTCTCAGTAATTCTTTTACTTTTCACTGCTATAAGATAATGAGTTGCTTCTCTGTGATATGTAGATCTATATACCACAGAATATCTTTTTTAATATCTTTGCTGGTACCTCAGACTCAGCAAGTCCAAGACTGAGCTCAACATGTCCCCTCCCCAGAATGCCATTTCCTTTTTCCACCTGTTATTTCTTAAGGAACTGCCTATATGACTGCATGTGTAGAATACAATGTGGGAAACATCCCAGACTGTACCCCACTTTCATGCTTCTTGTCAAATCTTCTCATAATCCAGTCTCAATTAACAATCTTCCTTCAATTTCTCACCTGGATTCTTGCAATAGTTCCCTTGTGGATTTCTTTTCCTGCTGTCTCACCCACCCCAAGCCAATTCTTTCCACTGTAGGACAAGTTATCTTTCAAAACTATAAGCATCTCTTCTTGCTATTATAATTCAGTAAATCACACAAAGTCTTACATGAAAACATAAGCTACTCCATGATTTGCCTACTTATCTAGGCTCATGCTGGCCTCTGCCTACAATCCTATCAGAAGGGAAAGATGGATGAAACTTGGTTATGTTTAGAAATGTAGGTGAAAGAAGGAAATTAAGGTAATTAATGTCTCATCACTATGATATAAAAAATCCTGAATAACTTGTTTCTCCTTATTGATTCACATATATGCATCAACAAATAAGTTCTGAGTCTATTGATAATGACTGCAATACTGGGGACCTAGCAGTACACAAAGTAAATCTAGGTGCTAGACATATAACGTGAACCATAACAGATAAATTTCTGCTAATAGAAGTAGAATAGCAATAAATAAATGTGTAAACCCATAATACATGATAGTGACATATGCATTAGAAAAATAATAAGCATGGTACAGAGGAAAAATGGTAGGAAAGTGATTTTGGAGTTGCTATTTTACTTAGGGTGGTCAGAGGTACCTTCCTGAGAAGGTGATATTTTAGCAGAAATCTAAAAAAATGAGAGAGAATGAGATATGGATTTGTGAAGATAGAACCACGAGTTCAAATGTCTGGAAGCAAGATTAAGCTAAGGATGTTTGAGAAACAGAAATCGGGCAGGTGTGACTGGAGCTAAGAGACTGAGAGTAGAGAGGTCAAAGGTGAAAGCAGGGTGGTCTCTAGAGTCAGAACATAAAACCCTTAAGATAATTCTAAGGATGTTTAGCTTCCATTAGGAGTGAAATGGGGTGCTCTTGCAGAGACTTGTACAGGGGAGGAGTATACGCTCTCTGTATTTTACTTGTCACTCCTTTTTTACCTGACATGTCTAATTATTTGCACTATTTCGTTCTCACTTCCTGAATCTCTGTGTTGTTGCTTTTACTGGAACACCCTTTTCACTCACATCTTACCTTGTTTTGACTATCAATATAGTAGGTTTCTAGATTTCATCAAGACATCTATCCAAGAAGCCTGGAGTACTGGCCTATAACATTTTTGGTCAAGATCTCTTGGAGTGCAAATAACAGAAAGCCTAGCTAACCATGGTTTAAACTAGAAGAACATCAGCTGCTTGCTTGAGGGATCTTCAGAAGTAGGCAGTATCGCCATTAAATAACAGCTCAGCAGTGGGTACAAAGACTCAGGCTCCTTCCACTTTGCTGTTTCAACACAGTTAGCATGTTAACTTTCATCTTCCAGCTTGTTCCACCTGCTTAAAAGATGCCCCTCACCTAACTTCAGATAATAGAATCCAATACAGGGAGAAGGAAGGGATTCAAGAGCTTTCCCTCTGCAGTATCATAGGATTTTTGTACCCGCTTACCTGTATCTCCCAATCATTGTATCTTAACTAGCACAAATGTTAACAACTTGTCAGTGCCCAGTAAATATTTGTTCTATAAAATCAATGTTTAATACTTTTGTTCTTTTTGTAAAATAAAATGTGAAGTGAAATGTACAGAGCTCAGTGAAAACAACAGAATTCTCTGAAAAGAAATGACTATAAATGAGTAAAAGATCTGCGAAATCACATTATGATTACACCTATGTCCGAGTATAGCAAAATAATAACCTTCCAATTTGTACTTTAGAGTTTCCAAATAAAACCTTCCAAATCCCCAACAGGTCAAAAAGTCCACATTATCTAAAGCCATGGAATTTTAAACATGCTTTGAGTATTTCCTCCACCCTGATTTCGGCTCATTGATAATGATCTTTTGAAAAATTTTTCTAAATTCTACTGAACTTCATCTGAACCTCACTAGCCAATTATAGCCTAAGAGACCAGGGTTTTATACAAACACAAGTACAAAATAACACCTGGAGAAAGAAGCCTGGAAAGCCAGTTGTGAATGATGTATTAGGGACTATTACCTTGGTACAGGAATGAAAGAGTTTAATAGTTCAACAAAATAAGTGACAGAGTCAATGACTGACTCAATGGAAGCAGAGTTTGTGTGGATCCCTTGTCTAAAGTTGGCATCCAGGCATGTGCAGTGCCCTTAGTGACTCCTGTTCTATGGGCAATCTTAATGGCTACAGCCCCTGAGAGACACTTCCCTTTCTATTCCAAACACATTTGTTCTGTCCCAGTGTCCCCATGTCCTGTTCTGTTCTATTTTCTTCCTAGTTCCTTCATACCAAAGATATTTTTTCAGAACAAATATTTATTGGGCACTGATAGATGTCAAAATTTGTGCCAGTTGTGTACAATGATTGAAAGGAACAGATAAGCATGTACCTACAAGCTATACTTTTATATTCTTTAAATATATTGGATCTTATTTAAGGAAATATTGATGCTAAAGCAAATTTAGTCAGGTCATAACTTGTTTTTCTGATTCAATAAATTAATACATCTAGATTTTCCTTAAAATGAGAAGCTGCTTACATAATTTCATAACCATTAAATATAATTTCTATATTAACTTTATAGATATTCCACTTGTAGTGGAATTATCTAATTACTAGCCTGTTCCTCTACTAAAATGTATTTTTGCTACTACCTGTAACTCTAAGGAATTCTCAAAAAAAGACATTCTAGGCCCTCCCTGGTGTCGCAGTGGGTTAAAGCACTGCACTGAGAAGCTAAAGCCACTTCCGCATGAGTTCGATTCCCGCCTGCCCCGACGTGACCACATGGCGCGGCAGACCTCTCCTGACCCGCCGGCTGCTCCCCTCAGCAGTGTACTTCGTCGCTCTGCCTGTTCTGCTCCCCACTCTGTCTCTGGTGAATCCTCTCACCCTCCACATCTCTGTCCTGTACCCCAGTTCATATGAATAAATAAATAAATCTTTTTTTTTTTTTTTTTTAAAAAAGACATTCTATATCTATTCTATATGGTATAAATAATGCTATGAAGTTGGGAGTTAAATTTTATCTACCTGATAATGCAAGTCACTTTTGATTTTGCTAAATTCAATCTAAATTTGACCACTTAAGCTAGTAATGTTTATCTAAAATTGCTTTGGTTTTAATTTAGAGGTACATTTTATTCAGTATTTTTCCGTTGTTTATGACATACTCTTCTTAAGAGTTCAAAAAAAATCCCCACTTATTTTGATCTGTAATTTGGAGATAAATAATTCTTTTTGAGTAATTATATGTAGTAATCACTTTGGTGTGAAGTGGTTAGTTGTCTGTTAATTAATAAAATCTTACTAGTTCTGCTAGGTAAGAAAAAGTATACTGAATAATTTCATTTTCTGGTAAATCTGGGATTAATTAAGGAGACTATTTAAAGCAGTATCATATTATAGAATACACTTTGCCATCTTAATTACATGGGGAAGAAAAGCAAATAAACAGGAAATAAATAGAGATAATGGTAGACAGATGATGCAATATTAAAGGACCCAAAGAAGGATAGCTTTTTATTAAAACATAGTATCCAAACTAGTGGTTTAGTGGGCTTCAAAATATTTGCTGACATTCCCTCTTAAGTATTTTTTTCAACTAGTGTTCCCTGACATGCTTGGCATCTAAAATTTTTCATCATAAATACAAATTATTGCCACAAGTGTAATTTCTTGCACATTATCTTCTAAATGTACTGGATGGCATATAAAAAAACAGCAATTTGAAACCTTCATCATCTATTTTAAAAGCAGATGAGATTCTTTAACAGTTGGGAGAAAAAATTTTCTTATTTCTTCAGTTTCTATTTACATTTTCTCTCACAGAATTTAATCTTAATGATATATTTTAACAGTGATGTTCTCTTATTAATTATTTTGCATGTTCAAAACAAAAATTATATATACTAAAATATTAATTTTAATTTCTTAAATATTTAATTTCTTAAATATTATGTTCACGTTAATTTAATCCTAACATATCATAAAATTAGTTAAGATTATAAATATAGTATATATGTTTATAATTATCAAATATAATAGTACAATTTGAAATGTATTTTTTTAACATTTATGTATTTAGACACACAGAGCTGGGACACAGGCCAGAGGCACAGGGGTGGTGAGATGATTCAGCAGAGACAGAGTGGGGAGCAGAACAGGCTGTCTGACAAAATACACTGCTAAGGGGAGCAGCAGGTGAGTTAGGAGAGGTCTGCAGCACCATGTGGATCACCCACAAGGTAGGAATAGAACTCATGCTGAAGTGGCTTTTGCTTCTTAGTGCTGTGCTTTAACCCACTGCACCACCAGGGAGGGCCCTGAGATGTATTTTTAATGAGATGAATTGTTGTATTTTATAGTTAGTTCAGGTATCTATGAGTGGATATTATTTATAACACAATATAACTTTTTCCTGTTTTCAGTGGTTATAGATTTAACAAGATAGATATGTATAGATATAGATAGATATGTGTGAAGCTTTCTTTGCATCAATAACAAAGTGGAAGCTGAAACACTTCAAGACAATGCCACTCATTTATTTGAACCATTTTGAATTTACAGGCCATATATAACTTGTTTATTAGTTCTGGCCAGACTCTTAACTTAGAGGCATCTCTTTTAACCTGATTATTTGAAACAGTTGAGGAAATACAATTATAAATGTAAGTATATCTTTAGCAAATATATATTTTTAAATATTTATTTGTGCATACAAGAACTGGGGTACAGGCCAGAAATGTGGGGGATGAGAGGATTCCCCAGAGACAGAGTGGGGAACAGAACAGGCAGATTGACAAAGTACATTGCTGAGGGGAGCAGTGGGCAAGATATGAGAGGTCTGCTGTGCCATGTGGGTCACCTCCATGACTGGAGATCAAACTCAGGGTACAGTGGCTGCCAATAGCCTCAGAGTGCTGCACTTCAACCTGTTGCACCACCAGGGTGAGCCCAGCAAATACATTTTTTTTTTAAGATTTATTTATTTGTTCATACAGAACTGGGGTACAGGCCAGAGGCTCAGGGGCTGTGAGAGGCTTCACCAGAGACAGAGTGGGGAACAGAACAGGCAGATCGAGGAAGTACACTGCTGAGGGGAGCAGCGGGTGGGTCAGAAGAGGTCTGCCGCCATGTGGTCACCTCCAGGGTAGACGGGAATCGAATTCATGAGGAAGGGCTTTAGCTTCTTAGTGCAGTGCTTTAACCCGCTGCGCCACCAGGGAAGGCCCCCAGCAAATACATTTTAAAGAAATTATCTAAAAGCTGCGTATGGGGATGTGCACTGAGCAATAGCTGGCCACTGATGTTTAGGACTATAGTCTTTATTATTTAATTTTGTTCTGTCTGTCCCAATAAATACTATATTAAAACTACTTTATATAGAATGTTAATTGACATTTACATAATTAAAAACACTTAGGTTATCAAAATACTTATGGTTATTTATTAGTAATATTTGTAGGGGACAAAAAATATGATGAAAAAATACAGCTGAAAGTAATTTGACACCTTTTCTATTCCATGTTCTTTGTTTTATCACAGATTTTGGAGAAAGTTGTTTCCAACACCCACATAGATTGTAATTCCTGAGACACTAGCTAATTTAATCCCTATCTACCTTTTCACTGAAGTATCCTCTACCCTGGGAAAATTTATTATAACATTAGCTGGGTGTGGACCTCAATATCCCACATCTTGCTTATGTCAATCTCCCATCCTGGAGTGTCTTTGTCCTTGATTTATACTCATTCATGTTCTATCATGTCATGGTCACAAAGCACAAAGTTATAGCTCGCTGTTTTTTTTTTTTTTACCTTGAATGTAGCACATCTCTAAATTTCTCCTTTTTTCATTTCTCTAAATTCTCTATTCATTCATGTTTGGTGCACAGAATACAAACCGTAGCATGAAGAACTGCATTGAAGGCACAGATCTGAAAATCTCCAAGGGTCATGCTGAGCTTAATTAAACTAAGTAGATGATGTCTTTTGAAACACTTTATAATGACAGAGCTCTCTAAATATAAGCCGTGTAGTTGGTAAATTGGAGACAGGGGAGTCAATAGCATAGTTTTATTTTGAATCCAGCAGCCTGGCAATTAGTACTCATTTAAAAGTCTAAAACCCAGGAGAGTCAACTGATGGTGTAAGTTGCAATCCAAATTTGAATCTGGAGTTGCAGATAAAGACTGATGTCCTACCTGAAAGACTGTTAGGTAGAGACAATGAGTTCTCTTTTATTCTGCCAAGTCTTTAATAGATTGCTTGAAATTCACACACTCTAGAGAGGTTAACTTTGTTAGCCTACTAATTTAAGTGATAACTTCATCCACAAACATCCTCTAAGAAAAAAAAAATGTTTAACCAATTATGTGGGCATTGTGTGGCAGTCAAGTTAGCACATAAAATCAACCATCACAGCCCATAAACTCAGGACTGGTCTTTCTTTTCTGTATCTGTTTCCATGAAGGCAAGGAATTACAGTAGAATTACTAGCCCCTGGTAAAATGCCTGCTATATTTGACATTAAATAAATATTAATTGCTAAACTGACAAAGAGTTGATTGGATTGATAAATGAGGAAGTGACTGAATCAATTAGTTGAAAAGGTGTTTAATAAATTAATTAATATATAAATGTTTTCTTTCCTCTTCTTCATTGTTGGTCATTTTTTATAAAGGCTATTTTTCCTTTTCTGGATTTATATTCTTCTTGTATTTTTATAGTATTTTTGAAAATAACTTTAGACAAGATTTTAGATCTTACAATTTTTCAAAGCATGACTGCAACATTCAATATACCGAGTGGAAGTGTGTAACACTATTTTCATACAGACTGAGATTGAGTCTTGTTTTTTTGTTAACTTCTGCACCTTCTCTATAGCCAGAGCAAACTAGGTGCTCAATAGATTTTTATTGCACTGGGTCAAATTTAATATGCTTATGCACACCTTTACCATCATTCTGCTCTATTGGGAGGAGCCTATGCATCCCCCTGTATTCTTCATATTTACCACTGAGTTACGATGATATTGAGAAGACCAATGGGGAAGATTAAAGTCTATACTCATTGCTTCCAAAATATTTTTTAATTAAAAAGTTTTTAATTGAAGTACCATATTTACACCTTTTATTAGTTTTTTGGAAGTCTAGGAGTCCCCCCCCCTTCACCACTACACACCCACCAGCAAAGCACCCATAGTCCTCCACCATGGTCCACTATTCTCTCTCCCTGTGGTGTTTTCACTCCTCCCCACCCTCTTCTGGATGCCTCTAGCTACATAGTCAGCCTTCAAGGGTTTGATTATAAGTTTGACTGTCTTCTCTGTGCAGGGACAAATGAGGTATGGTTATGGCAGCAGAAGAGAATAAGGGGAAAAGGATGCTCTGTTGGTGCTGCATTCATATACTGTGGTACCAATTTTCACATTTTTAGATATCATTTTATTGTGGAAGGGCATTTGAGATTAACTGACTTTCTAGAAGTTCAAGCATCTAGAATTAAAAAAAAAAAAAAAACACAGTTGAATACTTGCCTAGTTTAAACCCTTTCCTTGGCTCTGGGGATAAAATCTGTTAACATGGTGACAAAGTCCTTCTTGACTTAATCTTTTCTTAACCTTCAGGGTCAAGAAACCAGCAATATCTTATAGGCCTATAAAGTCTTTAGTATTTCTTACCTACCTCTCCCTAAAGAACACTTCTTATGTCCTTTCCTTTTGCTTAGTCCACCTTGATATTTAGAAGTTTCCCTGGGTTCCCAATAGGACACTTAGAAGTCAGTATGAGCTAGACGTATGAGCTAGAGGCTCATAATGGAATTTTAGAGTAGTATATTAAGTTACAGATTATAGATGACCCAAATGTCTCTCATCCTGAAAAGTTACAATAAATTTATCTTCCAGTTATTGGAAACTTATTAATGTCATCAGTGGGCAAATAAGCATCAACATTTTTCAAATATCCTAATCTTTATCAGAAGTCTTAATTCAAGAGGGTCCTTTTCCTCTTATTTTTGAATTTAAATTATTTTAAAATTTTTCTTTCACACATAAAATGCAAATAACCCAGACAAGTCAAACAAGCTTGTCTATTAAAACAAAATATTGGTTTTCATAAATATTTCTCACACATTAAATACATTGAAAAAAATCCACTGGTGTGGGGTGTGGGAAGAGAGAGGCTTATAGATGAAGCTTTATAACTGATCACATATCAAAGAGGCCCTGAGTCTTTCAGTTCCTTCTTAGCCCACCTGTTTCCAGCCACACTTTTTTCTCTGTTGACTTTACTCATTTACCAATGGTAGAATTTCATGCCACTTTCCTTTAATCTGCTTGCCATTTCTTGCTAAGATTTGGCTGTCAGTATTTGGCTCACCTTGATGCCAAGTGCAGAGAGAGGCAGCTCCATCATTTGGAATCCAAGTAGGAAGATGAAAGAGGCTTGGGATAACCTTAGGTCACTGTAAGTGCACCCTTTAAAACATAAAGTTTCTTGTAGGGAGAAAGTAAAAAAATATTAAAGCATAATGTAATGTCCTCTAGAAATGTAATGAGTGACAGAGGTTGATCTTGTAAATAATTTCCCTCTTTCTTCAAACATAATTTCTTCTTTGAATTCTCAAGAAAGTCAGAAGAATCCCTGCTTTTTGAAATAAAGTATTTCATTTCCACTTTCCTTTTTTTAGCTGTGTTTGTAAAACTTCTGAGTGAAGACATAAAAACACATTTTCTGTAGAATATAGTCTTCATTGTAGCACAAAACCTTTATTTTCATTCAAATAATCTTGGACTTCTTTCTCTTAAGAAATTCATCTGTAGCAACTTTTTCTTCAAGACTTTTGTCTCAAGAGAATTATACTACCCTAGCAGGCAAGGGAAGTAAGCTATCTCTGCTTTGAAATTTCTTAGGGATAATCAAATTATTTCTCTTTATCCTGCTCGGACATGTGAACTTACTAAAATATTTTTTAGAAAGGAATATTCTGAAAGAAATTTAATACTTGGTGAAGAAATTCAAAAGAAATGAAAGTCATTTTGTTCAGAGCTTTCTTTGTATCAAACTAACAAGTATAGATAAAAAATAGATAACAGATGAAGCATTAATTGGTGAGTTAACAACTTTGTCAGACATTATTTACATTGTTAACAGACTTATAAAGCTTCCATTGACTTTTTCTTATACAATAATAAAGTTAACACTTCTGTAGTTCTTTGCAATTTACAAAGGATTTTTGTTACTTGTTCCTTTTGAGAGTGAAGCCATGAACCCCGTCTATCACTATTTTGGCGACATATTCTTTAGTGGGTTTTTTGATGTCAAATTTCATCTCAGCCTGATAATAAAGGCTTTTTATGGAACAAAGCAGGTGTCTCTTAAGACATAACTTTTAATGAACATTTTCTGTTATTTATTCCAATGTCACCTTTCTGTGATAACTGAATCTTTACTTTTTAAAATTTAACCTACTAACAAAATTACCATTTATTAAACATATCTATATATGTCACCTTGTTAACTATGAAGTAAAAATGTAATTGACATTGTCCCAATCTAAAGAAGCTCAATCAATGTAAATGTGGCACTCAAGTTTTCTTTGACGAAGATAGTAACATTGGTATTCTTTTATTTACTGTGTTCCAAATAATTACAAGGGCACTAGTTTCCAATCAGGACTTGATTTTCTTGCAGTCTGGTTAATTGAAAATCATTCTAGTCTTTATGATTTGCATCCCGTGTGACTTATTCACAGCAGATGTGATCACCTCAGTGGTATTCAATGATTACCAGTCATCAATAATTACTGCTAAAGTAATGTGCAGAGCTTTCTACAAGGGTAAATAAAATAATCTTTTATTTGACTATTCTTGTAAGCCCTTCTGGTAGATATTTTTCAACCGTTGTTTATCTAAAATTGAGAAAGTGTGTTTCTGGATCACACTAAAGTTGAAAGCATTATAGATACTTGAATTTTAATTTGTTTAAATAATGTGTTAGAATTATGCAGCAGGGAAAAATACATAAAGGAATAATTTTAAATGAGCTTACTTGTTTATGCATTTCCATGTTTATTTTGTAGACTTATTTAATTTTTCCTGAAACCAAAGCATTACTGCGTGTAAAGAGAGTGAAAATACAAAATAATTATTTTTTTTCTGTTAAAAAATAGTCCTTGTTGAATGAAATATATAAACACCACTAAAAAACTACCTATGATGTTGCTGATTGCTATTAATTTTCCCCAATCCTAAATGATGTCAGTCTATAAAAATGAATTGCTTCGCTTTCTAGATAATTTAGTTTCTGTGTGTAAGTTCAGTGAATACAATGTCTTTATAATTGACATTGGTCTTTGTGGAAAAAAGCTCAGTGTGCACTTTGGAATGTCCTGCATCTCTTGCCTTTGAAATTTCATCTGGTCCCAATTACCATCTGCTCCTAATTTGATTCAGTGGCAGAGAATGAGTTGAGCTTCTGTACTCACACCGAAGCAGGCATACTTCATTAGGCCTGATTCTGGTGGTGGTCTTTATTTCTCAGCTAAAGTTTAAGAAAACTTTATGTAGGCTTAGCAACTTTATAAATTTATGTTAAAATGCATGGAGCTGTCCTTAATGAATGCCTTTTTGACTTCTTAGTTGCCAAATTCACTCAAAGCTGCTATGTGCCTTTTTTAAAATAAGTTCTAATAGAAACTCAAGTTTCTATTAGAACTTATTTAGATATTAGATAATAAAAAATTAAGTTTCTATTAGAACTTATTTAGATATTATTTTATATTATTTCATTTTATCTTTCCATATCAGAATCCTTATTACAAAGCCACAGAATTGATTCACTTGGTTTCTGTTTCCTAGAGTCCCTTCAATTTATTTGGTCTATCCAGTTCAGTTTACTTAATAAGTAAGGTAGTGACAGGCATTGTGATAAGCACTGGCCAGGAAATAGTGAACCCTTGTTTTTCCTTAATTTCTAGAATTTAGGGAAATATAGGCATCAACTATCAAGACTTTCAAACCAAAATAGTTATTATTTAAGAGTACAGGTTTCTGCTTTCCCACCCATGGTATTCTTAAGTACAGATCTAAACAGACCTGGATGTAATCTTCTCTGGCTGTGTTCACTACAGTGTCAGGATGTGGCATGTGGGTGCTTCCTTGGCAACAGTTCTGGTTCCTAATCTTCTTTCTCTCATCTAGACAAAGAACTTCCATCATCTAGAGCAGGAGTTGACAACTGTGGCCTGTAGGCCAAATATAATCTGCTGCCTGTGTTATATGATCTTCCATCATTAGATAGTTGAAAGCAAATCAAAGAATATCTTATGCCTCCTGAAAAATATGATACTCAAATATAGTGTCCATCAATAGCAAGAATACTGTCACATTCATTCATTTGCATATTTTCTACAGCTGCTGTCCTGCAGAGTTAAGTACTTCCAGAGAATATAGTGGGCCACAAAATAAAAAATATTTACCAGCTTGCCTTTTACAGAAAAGTGTGCCAACCTCTGCTTGAAGGTACCATATTCTGCTTTTCCCACCCATCTAGTCACTGTATAATACAGACCATATACTATTTCATCCCCTCATTGATTCTTCTAATTCCTGAACTTTCCAGGAAGAACATGATCTCCTCACCTTACAAGGACTCCATACCTGGTTATCCACACCTGGTTTTCAGACTCTTAGAAAACAAGAGCCATACCACCTCTGTGACTGTGATTTGTGTTCTTTAAGTGTCATGACTTGACACAACTCTTGGATCTACCTGTACGTAGGCTATTTCTATTTTAAGGACAAAAACTTCAGTCTTCTAAATAGCTTTTCTGTGCCACTCTCCTGAATAGATTGATTCTATAATATAATTAAATAGGGCATTTTTTTTGGTCTCCTAATCTTCCAAAATCATCAGGGATTATGTAGCATGACTTTAAATCATTTATGTTATTAGCCTGAATTTATAGTAGTTCTCTAAAATTTTAAGAATTCCTATAAAAATGAATTCCTAGGTAACAAATGTTCTACAAATGGGAAAGATTTACCAATATTGTTAGCTTTCATGAGCAGTTATTTAGTAATCTAGTTATGCAATGTTATTGCACTTTTGAAAATCCCCAATACTTAACACTGATAATTGATCCATGGAGGTGGGTTAAAATTTTTTTAGCTTCAATAGTTATATCCATAAAATATGCATGACTAATTATAAATATGTAATGGTTTCCATTTTAATATTTTCCTTAAACAGATAATCTAGTTACAGGCAATGTTTTTCACATAACGTAATATTACATGCCACTAAAATGCTAACTTTAAAATTTAATGAAAGAATTCACTTGACTCTCTTAATACGAGATAATATTGCAACAAGTCAAATGCATTCAAACCATTTTTTATTTGACTCTTATTTCTAACAATGTTTGATCATGAAGTAATACAGCTTGAGGCCAAGAGAAAGTTACTTAAGTTAAACCTTAAAATGCTTTCACTACTCTTCAAAGGCACTTTTCAGTTGTTAGTATTGAATACAATCATATCTTTAAATAAACTGTATGAACAATAGGCATCTAATATTTGACTTATGGGGAAGGGGGAAGAAGGAAAGCTCTAAAATTATTCCTTGAGAGATAAAAGAAGCAAAATTATAGGTCTTTCTGTCTTTCCCAATATATAACAGGAGTTAGATGGAGTTGAAGTGGAATCTTTGCCTTAAATATTCATTCCTGGAAAGTTGAAATAATAAATTTAATTTCTGACAATTATGAAAGCTGATGACTGCATGCAAACAGGAAGAGCTTTTTGATCTGTTCTCCCAGACTGTTTCAGAACTGCAGTAAGTAGTGAAGCAGCTGCGCCACGCTCTATGCAACAGCCCACTTCTTTTCTATTGAGCACAATTGATGCTGGCACATCCCAGAGAAGGAAATTGAAACTCAAGCATTTATGTGCTTTTCCCAGAGCCTGTGGTTAATCAGTATCTGAACCCGGATCTTGGGGGTTCTACTTATGCTAACCCTAGGACCTGACTAAGAGGATGCATGGCACAGTACTTTTGACCATCTTCACCATAACCACAAAGCACTGGAAATGTCTCAGGAATGGGTGTTCTCTACTGATTTCCAAACCTTAGGTATGTCCTCTTAGGTAAGTGTTAGGAAAAATACGATGCCTCAAAAAGGTTTCCAAGCCACAGAGACTACATAGAACTGAGACTGTTAGACCTAGTGCCCACTTATTTGTGAAATCACATTATTGTCTACATTTTCATTTGGAAAGATTAAAGAACATATGTCTTTTGTCCCCACATTTTGAAATACTTTAAGATACAATTTCTCTAAGATGTAATAAGTGGTAGAAGTATAAAAAATTAACGAGATTACAAAAACTAGTGAGATTATTGCAATTGGGAGTGATATCTCTTATTTGGTATGATTACTAAAGTCTCAAGAATCCCATTCTTGTGATTTTATTCAGCATCATTTAGATTCATTCTCAATGTATTTGGACATTGCTTTCCTAGAGTAAGACACCAAGTCTATATTTAATATTAGTTGACAATAAATTTAGTTTGAGTCTTCAGGCATTTATAAGTGCCCACATGTGCCCACCCATGTTTAGCATTGGGATGAATGAATCACAAATTATTCAAAGCTCCTGTTCACCCACAACTTACAGTTTTGCAGAGGAATCACATTTCTAAGTAAACTAATTCAGTATTATATATTAAAGGCTACTAGGAGTAGCCTTTAAAAAGGACTAGGAGTATGGGAGAAATAGTCAACTTATTCTCAAAGAGAAGGCTCCAAAAAAGAGAAGTTACTATAGTTGTAAGTTATAGTAGGGATAAGCATTATTCAGGGGATATAGAAAAGGAAAAGTAGTGTGAGAAAGCTCTTACAGTATAAAACTGACTATTGTATACATTTTTAAAATATATAATAAAAGATGAGGAAAACAAGAAGATGGATGGAGCCGCGCAGTGAAATAAGTCAGAAGGAAAAAGAAAAATATCACATGGTTTCACTTACTTGGAGGAATATAGGGGAACCAAGTAAGGAATTAGGGAAAAAATAATAACTGTGAAAACACAACACAACAAAACAAAAATATTCAGACAACTATGAATCAGAGACATTCTGCAGGGGAGGGGAAAGGAAAGGGATTAAAAGAAGGGAGAGAAGAGCATGGGTGAACTGGCAGAACTTTTATGGGACTGCACCCGAAAAAAGAAAGCAAGCAAAAAAATGAATAACGATGTCAAAAATATAGAATTAATTAATTAATTTAAAAAGAAGATAAAAGCTGAGAAGAGATGTAAAGTCTAGGTCAAAGGGGCAAAGAGGGATAATTTTATGCCACAGTAAGGAACTTGATTCTTTGCTAACAATACACCATCTTAAAAGAGTTTCATGGTGATAGCTTCACTTGAAATTGATTTTGCAGACAGTATTGTAATGGATGATTCTCGAATGGACGTGACTGCAAGTTGGGAGGCAGGATAGGGGGGTTATAGAACCCAGACGAGAGGTGATCAGTGCAGTGATGGCAAGAATACAGATGGAAAGAACAAGACATGAGAAATGTTTAGGAAGAAAACATATAGGAAGTTCCTGGGATAAGTGTTTGAACTTGACATGATGGAGGGAGACAGTAGTATAGGGCCTACTTCTGAATAGAGAACAAGTTAAACAATAAAAGAAGAGAAGAAAAAGCTCTGAGGATATGTGAATAAAATAATGAAGGATGTTAGTGACATTTCTGCATACATGGCAGTCAATGTTCAAAGTTACAGCTTTTTTTCCTATAATTTTCACATATTTTATACATAATTAAGATCATAATGTATTTTAAATGATTTTATGATGCCTTTTATTTTATAAATGTTTCATTTCTTTAAAAAAGTACCATTTATAATATTCTTTTTAATTATCTCTCAATAACAGCATGATATTCTTTTTGGTGGTTTTTTCATAATTTTCTTAGTCTTTATGAAATAATAAGCTCTTCTAGAAATTGGTGAAAACTCCTTGAAAAGTTAGTATCTATAAATCAATATTTGACAACTGAATGGATGTTACAGTATTTTATAAATTTTTTTTACAAGGATGGGATCTACATTATTTAGAAACAAGTAGTCAGTTTACCATAGAACATCAAATACAGCATATTGTATTGAGATAAATAGAAAAAATCTTATTGTTTTATTTAAAACAATCAAAGTTTCATTTGTTCTAATGTAACAATAACTTGTGCTCTGGTTAGGATATAGACTTGGAGTTATAAGAGCCACAGATGCAAGAACACAGTAAGATTTATGGAAATCTTTTTCCTCTTCTGTTGAGTGATAAAGTTCAGAGGAATAAAGTTAGCAGGTAAAACAAACATTTCACGAAAGCTGATCTTAGGCAGTTTCTCACTGTCAATCATTTTCATACAGTACAGGCCAGGCAGCCTGTTTTTCAAAAAAAAAAGAGGAGACTATATATGAAATACAAGAAGTGAATATAATCGAGTAGTTATAATTCTCACTTCTTAGTTGGCTTTGTGTAGAATTATTACATATACAGACTTAATATTTCCATTATTATTGGGTTTCTTCTCTTTTTTTCCTTCCATCTTCTCAACAGGGAATTTCAGTATACATTTTTGCACTTTGGCTTCATCTTTTGGTAGCTCATGAAAAATGATATGTAGGTGGCTTATACTCAGTGCCAGAATCAACACTCTTTCTGTTCTGAAAAGCTGAGGATTTAAAAACGTTTTTCCTTCTCATAAGGATTTACTCAAGTATTTATATACCCTGTAATAGTTGGCGTCAGTAATATTATTCCTTCATATTTTGGGATATTTTTATTTAAAATAACATACTCCACAACCAAAGAAGCAAACTACCTATAGGGAATGAATGCAACATTATTTCCAATTATTTTTCTTCACATCACTGTGGAAGTTGCATTTAAATATATTTCATTCATACATCCCTCTTCCTTCAAGTGAAAATTTTAATATCTCAAAGGAAACATTATACTATATTTAGTTTCGCAAAATATTTTGCTGACTGATGTAGACCCAATTCAAACAAATAACACTTTTCATATGTAAAATATTGCCTCACTGTAAGTTTGGACTTAGTAATTTAGATCTTTAAAATTGTGGGTCAGGGCTGGGAGATCAACTGTTGTGAGCACAGAGTTCAAGTACATTTTATGCAAAAATAGGTAGACAGTAAAAATTCCTGACTGCACAAAAGCATCGACTATGTAGCATTTTTGCAACTTTTAGTCAATTTATTTTTTTTAAGATGTATTTATTTACACATACAAGAGCTGGAGTGTAGGCTAGAAGTGTGGGATGGGGAAAAGGATTCACCAGAGACAGATTGAGGAGCAAACAGGCAGATGTACTGAAATACACTGCTGAGGGAAGCAGCGGGCCAGACAGGAGAGGTCTGCTGTTCCATGTGGGTCAGCTCCCTGGCCAGCTATCGAATTCAGTGCTGCAGCGGCTCACAGTGCTGAGACTTAACCCCTTGAGCCAACAGGGAGGGCCCCCATTAGTCAATTTTAAAAGGTCAAATGTTGAACATAATTATCTGAAAAACAAAAGAAGTTCAGATTTTCAATTCCTTTTGTGTGTGTGGTTAAGACTTTCTGAACACAGAACTAATACAGTGGCATAACAACAGGAGAACTGTGTTTAGAGGGAAAAGAGAACAGAGTACTTGGAATTTTAATCACTGTGCAGGATCAGGGCAATCCAGTATAGATTTAAAAGAAATATTCATCTTAGTCCCAAAACAACAAAATACATTGGAAATGAGTAATAGTCTTAATATCTGTGAAGAGAGACATCTGATGACTAACTACTCGACATTTTACAACAAAACACATAGTTGCACAAGTTGAATTGTTGATTTTTCATTAGTTCCCATATTGCTGACATGCGTGGCTTTTCCTTAAAACTTGGAAACATGTATCAGTCATTCACACTGGTCTACCCCTGCCAGTGTGCAGGAAATATTGTGAGCCACAGCCACACTTATAGTCAGGAAGTGGGGAAAATTATGGGAAGTTACCATTGGCAATTTTCTGATGCTTTCTGTTTATAGTGATAGTAATATATGAAGTACAAACATTAAATGTTTATTACATACTTTTCCTTTGTCTTAAAATGGTTTTGTTAAAGTTTTACATGTTTACAATGCACATATGCTTACAGGAGCCATCACTTGCTGATGGGCAGGGCTTGCTGCCACTTCTCCGCATGCTGGCAAAAACACATTGAACACTGTAGGGACAATTTCAGCTTCTTACCTGACTGCATTTGTTTCTGATCCACGCTCAAATTTGTGTTCTTTTAAGGGATAAAGCATACATCACTCTTTCACTCAGTATAAGATAAGCATCATCTTGAAGATTTTTTTTTTGTTACCTGTTTTCTTAAAACTCCTGGCATGTCACCCCAATAAAATTTATGTTGGACTGTTAAAGGGAATGATATCCTAAAGGAACTCTGCAGAGTCTTGTGGACTCCATTCCTACTCCGGCTTTCTGGACTCTCCCCACGCCTCCAGTGATTGGAAACTACAACTTCCAGCAGCACCAGGGAGAGAACTGTGAGGTCCCAAGGGTGGAGCTAATCAGGCATTCTGGGCCTTTGGGGGATAAATAGGGCGCTATTTGGTCTCTCGCTCTCTTGCTCAGGAAATGCCTTCCAGACTGCGTGACTCAGGGCTTTCAATTAGTTTGTACTAGAGCTCCAAGTCAGCTGAACTGTAAGATATTCCAGTTGTTTCCTTTTCCTTCCCTTTTTGTAAATAAACGCATTTTGTGTGTGTGTGTGTGCACTTGCAGTGTAACTGAATTTTAAGAGAGTGGGTGAGGCCCCACAGACAGGTGGCCCAGTTCACACTGGGGTGCCCTGTAACAGGACCACTTGTGTTAACACTATCTCGTGTTCCTCTAATGAGCAATGATTGTATGATTAAGCCCCACCATGGCAGAATTAGCTTTGTAAGGACAGAAAGAGCAGACATTGCCTCTGAAGGCTAAGTGTGAAGCAAACAGCAGGTTCTTCTCTTCCTCCCCTCTGGAACTGGCAGGAAATTGCCTCCTGTGTCCATCAGGCAGAGCACAGAGGACAAGAGTGTCATCAGTCAGGGGGCAGCATTGCTCCACTCTCTCAGGCTACTGATACTACTTATGGAGCTGACCGATGCTTAGAAATCTGTTTTCAATTATTTTATATTTCAAGAAAAACAAAATGCCCTTCGTCCAAACCAAAGTGAAGTCACAAGCTTGGGGCACAAAGTAGAAAATGGCCAATTGAATTAGGCTGCATTTGCATATGTGAGTGGAAATATACCAACAGGTAGTGATATTAACTTGAGCACTGTTTAAGCTAGGATTTTGGCATAATTGTGAAAGGCAAAATGTATTATATTTGTGGGCAGGGCTCTGTGTACAAAAGGTTTTTGAATACCAAGAATGTAGACACCTTTTGAGATAGAAAAAAAGAAACATACATGGTGTGTAGGCCATACTAGCATTAAATTAATAATATTTGAAAAATTAGTATATGAATAGATTAGAGGATGTGAACTCAATGGTTTAAAGATTTTTTTTTGTGAATGTATTCTTTTCTGAATAGTGTAGCTGTGTATTTTTAGAGTAGTGACTGTGTGTATGGTGAAAATTCAGCATAGGCAGGAATCTCGCCTCCTAACCATTGGCTTCATTCCCATCTCTCATTCTCTAGGTAGCTACTAAAATTTTATTCACTTTTAACAAACTGGGTCATATTTTATGTACTGTTTTGCACATTGTTTCATTTAATATTTTGGAGAATTTTCCACACTTACCCATATTATCGCCTTTACACATAAATACCCATTTCATTCTTTTCAAGTTGACTGACTCTAATATTCTGGGTTTAACAATAATAATTTCTAGCTCCCAACTAGGATTGTTTTTGGTATTTTTAAAATTAACCCAGGTTATATAATTCCACAAAGAACATTGTACATTCATGGTATTATATCTTTTAGTTTATTTATTCATTAACATTAGCTATTGATGGCTTACATACAAAGCCTTGCTATGGGATGTAGAAGGGAAGTAGCCGAATAAAATGAGACAATGAAGTAGACATAATCCTTCTTCTTACAACATTTATAGTGTTTTTGAGGATGAACAAGAGGAAAATAATAATAAGTTAGAGATCCTACTTGATTATTAAAGAATTTAGATTTAGTGAGGGGCAAGGAAGTGGCTTTAAATAAGGACAATATTCCGATGTATCATTAAGCAAATTATTCTGAAATAAATATAGGTGAAGATAAGAGAAGGCCTAGAAATTAGAAGACATTTACCTTTTTAGACATAACAAAGATTAAGAATACCATAATGACAATGGAAATAAAAAATTGTCAGGAGCAGACCCTGGGTAGACTAGACCTACGGATAGGCAAATCCCATAAAAGAGGGACATCAAGTATATGAAATATTATAGACCAATAGAATCCTTACCATAGCCCATCTTTTTCTCATCTTGGTTAAAGTGAGAGTTTGCCATTGCTCTCTTCATCCATTTAATAAATATGTATTACTATTCTTGCTATACCACATATAGCTGTGTGCTATTGACATAATGGTAAGTCAAGTCAGTAAGAGTCTTACTTTCATGTAACTTAAAATTAACCCAGAGAACATCAAATGAAAGGCAATAATGGCACTTCCCACTTTGTTCTGAGAGAACCCTGTGCTTTAGTAAAGCTGCCCTACTCCCAAACAGTTTTGATCTCAGCCCATATACATCAGCGCCTTCCTCTCCCTGGTCACAGTGACTGCTTAGAAACCATACTGGCCAATCATCATCAACTAAAACATCATTCTGGCTCCCTGGTGGTGCATCAGGTTAAAGCGCAACACTGAAAAGCTAAAGCCACTTCAGCATGAGTTCAGTCCCCGCTCCAGAGGTGACCCACATGGCACAGCAGACCTCTCTTCTCTCTCTCTCTACTCCTCTTAACAGTGCACTTTGTCGATATGCCTACTCTGCTCCCCACTCTGTCTCTGGTGAATCCTCTCACTGCCCCTGCACCTCTGGCCTGTACTCCAGTTCTGTATGCATAAATAAACAAATATTTTAAAAAACTTCATTCTGCCTCTTTTATTTCAGCTGTTAGAGAGGCAAACTCTCTCCTTTACATGGTTTTTATCTGAAGTGTTAAGTATCAAAGTTATGGCAGCCACCTTACATGAAATCAGTGAGGACTGTGATTTGAACAAAGGTTCTCAACAAAAAGTACAAAGCAGACCCAAGAGTTACAGGGAGAGACATATCCTGATGATATCATTTGAGTCTGGTCAAGCTCTGACCAAAGCTTGATTTTTGATTTAGGTGAAGCAATAAATTCTATTTCTGTTCAAACCAGACTGGTTTGGATTTTCATTCACTTATAATCAAAATCTAACCATTACAACTCAGATCTAAAAAATGCTGTGTCCTTTTTTCTCCCAGACAGCAAAATATTTTGAAATTACTTTTTCCTAAACATTTTATTGCAAAATTATGGTATATTGCAAAATTCAAAGCATTTGAATCTAAGAGTAATATTTCCATGGAAATAACTAAATATCTATAGAAAATTTTGGATTTTCAGACTGTTTTAAATTATGTAAATTTTTTAAATTACAGAATTTAGAAGAGCCTGCTATTGAAGATATTATAAATGTATGTTTATTTCTCTTCTCAGCTAGCAAGAATGTTATTAGTAATTATTTTATTGAAAAATCATTGAAGTTTTTGTCTATTTTTAGGTAAAAATAGTTTTAAAATAGCTCTTGTTTTAGAAGTCATGTTTTAGTGCAAAAGATGAACAAACAAACAAACAAAACACTAAATGTACTGAAATCAATCCACATATTGCTTTACTTTTATCCTTATCTTTTAAGCACTGTCCACTTGGACATATTAACATATCTTTCACCTGTAATCAATGACCACACTGATAAACTAGTTTGAGGATCTTTCTTATACTGTGTATTGGCATCAGTCAGAATCAGCTTGGAAATGCTATATTAGATATAATCAGACTTTCAGAGCTGAGTTAATACAGTGATACCTCCCTAACCCAGACTTTTCCTCCCATGTAATAATAAGCTGAACAACTTTACTTATGTATTTTTTTTTAAATAACTATATCAATGTCAACTCCACTGTTCTACATTGCCTTCTTTTGGGGGTAGTAAGAAAAAGAAATCTGCATTTAGCCAAAAAGAGGGAATTATGTTGTCGTTTCTTTTTCCCAAATGAAGATTCAAGAGAGAAAGAAAAATGAAAGTTATCACCCAGACTCTTCTTAACCCAATTTTAACATATAAAGTATAATGTCAAGACACTACTTTTCTGTAACCACCTCACAGAATTTCAGGATAAGCAGATGAAATCATTTTTGTGAAAAGCATCTTAAGTGTTCTACAAAGTTAGTTACACCTTCTGTTTGGGTTTTCTAGAAGCAGGGCCAGTTGGGTAGGTTGAACATTGCACAAATTGTCATATCATATCGCATAAATGTCTGTATCTTTGCCAATACTTTTCTTAAAAAATAGCCATTAAAAAAGCATAGTTTAGATTAAACTCTATGTTATGGCAGACTTCCAACAGGAAGAATGCCTATTTCTAATTTTCACTAAGATTCTTTATATTATGAAAGAGAAAGCATTTCTCTGGCCTCTTTTCTCTAATATTCACATATTCTGATAATTGCTCCTAAAATGCAGAATTCGATAGTGTTAGTACTCTGCCAATGTAATGACATTTCATTTGCTTACATCATAATGTCTAGATTTTGCTGAACTCTGAGCAAGATAATACCCAAATGCATAAAGTGTTCCATATTTTTTTAGCCTATATAGATGTTTATTTTTAAGGATGCTCACTTGAAATACATACATACATACATACATACATATATATACATATATATATAATGCTATAATGCTATAATACAATGTATGTTACTGCAATAAAAAATTTTTAAAAAGAAAAGTGTCCACATTTCTAAATTTGACAAGGTTTGAGGCCCTCCTACTGCTCGACTCTCTTCTTCTGCTGTCTGTGTTTCACTGGGTAGAGACATCTCCAATTCCCTCAGCAGCATACACTTTCTTGTACTTGAACCTGAGGAAATATTCCCTCTGCCTGGACTATCCTTCTTCCCCTCCTTTCCTGTATACTACTCAGATATCACATGAGATGTCATTCTCTACAAAAAGTCATTCTTCAGCCTGGCTTTTACTCAACACTTTAGCAATACATGTTCATCCCTATGTTTTCTCTTGTAGTGACTTGGTTGGTTATTGAACTCCTCCAAATATACCAAGAACAACTGGAATGGTGTGCCTTTGGACCAAGCACATCTTAGATTCTACATATATTTAAAGAATAAAATGGGGTCTGACTTTTAATGTTGGAAGTACTGCTTTATAAATCTGAGCAAATGTATCTGCCTCTATCCCACTTTATTGTTAGAAAAATAGAAGTTTGTATTAGTAAATTCATGAATGAGAATATTTAGAATTAGAAATAAGCCATATATTGTTTTTCTAAATTAAAACTCTTTTATCTTTGCTATTAAAATGGAAAGAAAAAGAACATTTTGGTGGTTGAAACTGAAATATGTGTGTTCCCTTCTTAACATTTAACTTCCCTGACCAGCTTGGAGTTTTCTAACAAATGATTATAGCAATGAAAACTCTTGGCAAGTGAAATCTGGTTATTTTACAGTGGTTTAACATTTTCCAATTGCCAAATGTAATAGGTGTTTGACATTGCACATAATATTTCCTTTTGCACTGAATATTTCCTTTTTACTACAAATTTATGTATTAAGCTTTGGGATAAGTGGCTTCAAACTTACTGTTCTGACACTGTGAAATGGAGATCTGTACAATTATCTCATTAAATTGAAAGTCAACATGTACAACTCAAGTGCCAATTCTTCTTGGACAGCAATGTCTTAACTTTAGGCATCCTAAGGATTTCAGATTGTGTACAGAGTAATGTAACATTGGAATCTGAGAGGAAGTGGCAAATAATGTGAAAAAGGCTACTGGAATCAGGAGCTGATGGTAGGAAGGAAAGAAGTGAGTTACAGAAAGCAGTTGTTGAAATATGCTAAAATTATTGATGCCTAATGATTTGACAGTCTGTGCAATAATATCACATAAGTGATATTGATCATTGTTTTCTAATTTGTTCTTTGTGATGCATAGAAGACTTGAATGCTTTTGCAACCCTGGCCAATTCTGATATATTTTTCTGCAGATTGATTTTAGTGGAATTTTTGGTCTTCTGTGTATCTACATTATGTAAAATTTTGTTGAGTTATATTTTTTGTAGGCTAAGGTGTAATAGCAATATTTTCCCCCAAGTTAAAAATTAGAATATTATATTGAATATATTTCTCATATTCAAATGTGCTCTTCCTATAAAAATGAGATTAGACTACTTCTTTAGATAATGTGTCCCTCTAATTGAGAATCATGGTTTTGTTGGGTGTTGAAGCAGGTATGTGGACTGTGAACAATTACAACTGAAAAATAATAAATCCCACTCAGCTACCTACATTTGATTTAGAATTATCCTTTGAATAATTGAAATGTTCATCTCATGTGCAATGAATACCAACCACTGACAGGGAAATCATACATATTTGTAACTTCATAATTTCAATTATGGTATGTGTGACAGCAATAGTCATAAACACATCTGGTTTAGTGAAGACAAAGGAACAGACTTTATTACCAAGTCATCTTATATAGAATTGTACAAGTAGTGACCTGCTACATAGTTACATAAATAAATTATAAATAAATTAGTTAAGGATCTTCCCAATCCCTTTGAAAGAGGATATGGGAGGAGTCCAGGAAACTACTTTTTTTTTTTAATAATATAATAGTTTATTTTTACATTATTTTGTGCCTTTTCCATCTTAGTTGTAATCTCCCTGGGCTTCCTGTCACCAAATCACCTGTGTACCATTACCATAGTCCAGTGCACTCCCTCCCCCATTTTTGATCTTATTCCCCACTCCACCCCCTAAAATGTCCCTGTATGCCACTGTTCATTATTATTATTATTTTCTCCCCTAGTCCTTTATATTCCTGCTATGAATAAAACCATGGTATTTTTCCTATTCGTTTTGGCTTATCTCACTAAGCATGATCCCTTCCAGCTACATCCATGTTGCTGCAAAAGGCATGTGTTTATCTTTTTTGATTGCTGAGTAATATTCCATTGTGTATATGTACCACATCTTTTTAATCCAGTCATCTACTTTTGGGCATTTGGGCTACTTCCATGTTTTTCCTATTGTAAATAAACATGGGGGTGCAGGGATCTTTTTGAATCAGTGTTTTTGTGTCTATTGAGTAGATACCTAGGGGTGGGCTTGCTGGGTCATATGGCTCCATTTTTAGCAGTTTGAGAACCTCAAACATCTTCCTCTGAGTTTCAGTAGTCAGGACTCCCTGAGACCATAACAGCCAGGCTTTTAGAGGAGGAAGCAGAAGATGCCACATTCTCAAGACTTGGGCTTGAAAATCCCAGAGTCTCACACCCACCTTTATTCTATTCATCAAAGCAAGATGCAAGACCAGGTAGTTTCAAGGAAATGAAAATAGATTCAACAGGTAGACATGAGAAACTGCATGTGGAAACAGGGTTGGGAGGAACTACTGGTCGGCATGGAAGCCATCTCCTCAACTAATAAATACTAGTTACTGTGCTCTATCACTGCATCTACCATCTGCTACATGTATGCCCATGTTCGCCTTCCCTCATGTTACCACTAGTTAAGTGACCTAAGAAAGGCCTAGCTTCTTTCCTTTTAAATTAGATTCCACTTGCCTTTATGCAAGGTCATCATTTCAGTAATGTTTTCTTTCCCTACACATTTTTTTTTTTTAATTTATGTAATTCCCACTGGTAAATAAATATAATTTCTCTTCTCTTATAAAACAACCAAAGTAACTAAAATTCTTTTGAATCCACATCCCTTTCCCCTTTACAGCAAAACTCCTCAAAAAATTATATGCATTATTTTCAGGTCCTTTTAACTCATCCTTTCTTGAATCCACTCTAATTAGGTTTTGTTCCGTTTATTCTGTCAAAACTACCTTTCAGTCTGTAACTATATTTGCTACTCTTCAAAGACAGTTCTTTGTTCTCTTCTTATTTGTATCAGAATTTGGCTGGACTGATGGCTTCCTTCTCCTTGAAATCATTTTTTATCCCTGTTGGTATCCAAGAAAATACTTTCCTGACTTTCTTCCTCCTTCATTACTGGCTTTTTTTCAGTCTCTTTGCTGATTTTTCCTTATTTCCTCATTTGTAGCTCTAGTACTCAGTCCTTGTTTCTCTCTTCTCATCTTTGTTCACTCACAATTCATTACTTTAAATACAATCTATATTATGAAAACTCTAATACTTAACGTCTCCAACCAAGACCTTGTTCCCAAACTGCAGACTATATCTAATAGCCCATTTTAAATATCTAATCAGAATCTCAACTAACATATCCAAAAGCTAATCTACCCCCAAGTGGTCCTCCCTCCCACAGATTTCCCATCTCAGTAAATGACAATTCCATCTTTACAGTTGCTTAGGCCAAAAACTGGAATCATTTTCAGATTTTTTTTTTTTTACTCAAAATCTTTCTTGAAGTTGCCTTTGAATCCTGTCAACTAGTTCTAAAGAATGTATCCATAATGCAAATATATTGCGCCTTCAATCTCTCATCTAGTTTTCTCTAAATGCTCCTTTTGCTTTTAAACTTGCTTTCTCATGGCTTATTGTTACTATAATAGGGAAAGAAATCTTTCATATGATCCCACTTTTAAACTCAAAATCATTTGGTGACTCCTTTTTACACTAACTCACAGTGACCTCTAATGTACCACAGCCTTCCTGATCTATGTCATTCTATGCCTCACTTCCCAACATCTTGTCTTTCAGCACATGGTGGACTGTTCTGTTCCTGACTCACCAAGGATGCTCTCCTCAAAGGACCTTATACTTGCTACTATAGCTCCACAGAATTATTTTATACCCTCACCCCTCTGGACTTGGATTAGATTTTACTTATCTATTTTGTTTAATGCTGATATCTTGCCATTAATATATAATCTCTGTGTAGATTGGGATTTTGTCAGTTTTGTTGACTGTTGGCTCTCTAGCACCAGGAATAATGTGAGCTACAGGGCAAGCACTCTATAAGGGAGTGTGGATTAGTAAACTCTTTCAATTTTTTAATTTGTTCCTTTTGCTTTTAAACATAGTTAGTTCTTTATTTCTTTAGAAATAGGTTTTAGTTTACATTATGAGATATAAATTACTGACCAGCTCCTTCAACAGCACCATTGGATGAAGCTAAGTTGTGAGGTTTCCTTTGTGCTATATTTTTCATTCCTAGAGTCTTTCTGCCCTTGTACTTGTTTCATGCTGTTTGTATTATTAGGGCTTTGTTAATAGGTTTGAACAACAAATAGAATCTAATTTGTAGGGTATACACCATCACCCATGTTACTTCATTATTTTCTCAAGTACCACATACTATTCCTAAAAATAATTGCATAAATCAGAAATAAACAAATTTAAAATGTTAGTGGAAATAACACTTCAAAAAAATTTTCCACAGAAGTATTTCATTTCCCTTTATCTATGTCTCAAGAGACAGGCTTGGAAATAGTCCATGGAACAGTTGGTTGCTTTTCTGAGCTGGGAAAGCCTCAACAAGGAAGCTGCTTTGGGATAAATGGGAGAGGTTGAATGGTATGGATAGGCTTCTCTGTTGTTGAAAAATTGTGTGCATTTTTGTGATCCTTAATATGAAAGAATTAAAGGTTGATGGCAGAAAAATAGCCAGTCTCACAGGGCCATACCTTCTCCTTGAACCCAAGTGTTGCCAGAGAAAAACTTACAATCAAAATACACAAAATAGAAATGGGCAGACCCACTGGGAACACAGTGGAATCCTCATTAAATAGTTAATACAATTATATAAGCATAGTAGTTAAAGTATGGGGGAAAGGATTGAAATAAGTATTCTTTATAATGTTTTGACAGGAAACATCTCTAGTGCATAAGCAGGCATATTTGCACACACACACACACACGATTTGGTAATTCTGCTTTTGTTACACTAGGAAAATTGCATTCTTTAAACATACAACAGTTGATGACAGAGCCAGATGGCAAAAAGCATATGGAGTTGGAGAGGGACACAGTCTAAGATTGAAGATTTGCCATGGAAAAATCCAAATACAGATCAAGGGGGAAAATTTCAGCAAAATTTTTAACCACCTATTGTTTGTAGTCTGGTTAGGAGACAAGATATTATGTGTACTGTGAAAATGGACATTGTTCTGAAAGTAAGGTGGATTATAGGATCCATTTCTTTCTTACAGCTACCTATATTAACAGCAATTATTTGCTTTGATTTTGTTGTTGTTGTTGTTGTCTAATAAAACATGCACACAACACCAAACCTTTCCCAGGACTGAGATTGCTAAATTCACGTTCTCCAAAATCTCACTAACAATGATCACTAACAACGAGTCTGAAACATTTTGTGACTTTACCTCAGGTACTCTCTTGGTTTGAATTATTTTACATCTCTCAGTACAGTTTTGATTTTTTTTTTTTGAGGGGGGATGGGGATTGTGTGTAGAGGAAAGGGCTCATTAATAAACACTTCATTTTAAGAATTCAAAGAAAGCTATCCAAAAATTACAGCATGATGATAAGCTGACACATTGCTTTGTCTAAATAAATCCATGTGTTGGAGCACAGATTCTAGGATCGCTTCCAAAGTACAGACCTCTGGTGTTGCCCCCATTGTGTGCATGTGCATCTGCTGAGCCAGCATGCTTTGCTGCTTTAACTCAAAAGAGTTGTCCATATCCAGGCATTAAGTCACTATACTGGACACGCACCGCTGGAATGCTGTGACCTACATACCGTGTATGTGGTTTACATTTTCAGTAACTGGGAGGCAATTTAATTGTCTGACTCAATTACAGTAAGTGAGAGTCAGACTGCCAACTCTTCATTCACCTCACTGAAAACGAACCCCTTAAAGTCAAACCAAATTCTTGAAGGAGAAGCTGGGTCAGCAGGGCTGCTGTTGAAGAACATGTGTTCCAGTCTGTATCTTGAGAAAGCATTGGTTTTCCTTGATCCTTTATTTCCACCTCTGGCTCTCTGAAACTGGTCAAACTCTAGGATCAACATTACAATTGAGTTTGACTCTAGCAGAATGGTGATCCTATTTTGGGCAACTATTTCTTTGATTAAAGCCAAAAGAAATATTGCCCAGTAGGAGAACCATAATAAAACTGGGTTTTGATTAAGTTGGAAAGTGTACATTTTCCAAGCAGCACTGATATGCTTGGAATTCTACATTCATCTTACTCTCTAATGGAAAGGGGTGGCTTGGGCTCTAGGAACGAGACTACCTCATGTTCTCTATGCTCAACTGCCCTCAAAACTGTTTTGTTCAACTGACTCCTATAACCTGTCCAAACTGGCTTCTGGTGAGAAGATGCAGAGTGTGCTTACTCAGAGAACTGCTACCGTGAATCAAGAAGCAACTGCTATAATTCTCAATTCTAAATATAGCAACAAGAATCTGCTCAAGTCTTTTTAGAATATGCCAAGTAGTGGGTACTAGCTTGATAGTTTTCCTCTCTTTTGAAAACTATATTAAAAGATAATGGAGATCATTGTCAGTGGGAGTATTGATTTAGTCTAACATCTACCATGAGAAATCCTGGAGGAATGCAGATAAAATTCTAGTAAAGGAAGTCAAATCAGAGTGAGAAGAGATCCTTTTTTATACATCTGCGCCCTGAGAGCAAATATTTCTGCAATATTTAGAGCAACAGTGAAAATCCCTCCAACTTGATAATAAGCGGGTGGATCCAGTGACACTTCTTAAAAGTAATAATTATGATGGAAACTTGTTCGTCCTCCTTCCACAAGCTAAGCTTGTACATAAAAGGAAGACCCATATAGGCTCAGGCAGCTATGGGAGAATAATCTGATTGGGGCCAAAGCTCTTTATTTACATATTTTTTTCTCCTCAGAAGGAGAAAGAAAAATGCTGGATGATTTTACTCATGTGTAGAACACGAGGACAAAAACAAAGGAACAGATCTAGAAATGTTACTGACGCTACAAGCAAAGGAAGTAGGGTGAGGGTGGCGCAGGCTCATTGTGTTTAAGGAGTGTGGTGGTGGTGGTGGCCTGGTGACATGCCCCTCAGAGGGTGTGAACTTACTACCCTAAATCATATATAGTGTTGAAAACCCATGTTACCTCAATTAAAAAAACATAAAAAAAGATTTTTACTATGTAAAAGCAGCATAACATCATATATACCATTTAACCCTTTTCAAGTAGAAAGCTCAATTGCATTAAGTAGATTTATATTGTTAAGAAATAAATCCCTAGAATTCTTTTCCTCTTAAAAAACTGAAACTCTATTCTCACTGAACAAGTCCTTATTATTTTGTTTTTAAATCGATATTATATTTTTTAATTAGAAATCATCATATCTGTAAGTACAAAATGATGAATTTTTATTTTTAACCCAATGATATATCTTATATGTACACGGGAAGTTTTTAAGGTTTAAGCTAATTACTGCTTAAATTACTTGAAAGGTTAAAATACCGATAAAATATAAGTCCAAGCAGTGTATATTTTGCTTATATATTATCAGTGTCTTCAGGATCATGTGGTTATATTTGAATGACCAATGGGCCAGAAATTAGCATAATTTAGATTCCATGGTAGATATACCAGAATAAAATAGAATAGAATAGAATAGAAAAGAATAGAATATATAGGGATATAATATAATATAAGGAGATGTAATAAAAGACAAATAAACTTGGAAGAAAAATAAGCTACTGACCAGCACCACCAAAGGTTGAAAGCTTTTCTATCTTAGCTATACTTTTCCTCATCGTTAAAATGGGGTTGGGGTGATAGATAATATAATACACCTAAAGATTTTAGTATAGTGTGGCATACATAGGAAACAGTTAACTAAAATTATTGTGTTAAAGATAAGTAAATATTCATGTACACACACACACTCACTCACACTGTTCTTTATTCCTCTCTTAGTTCTAGGATCTCTTTGTACTACCTTAACATATGGATCTGTAACAGTCTTGTTATTAGGTATAATTTAAAAAATAACACGGGGGCCTCCCTGATAGTGAAGTGGGTTAGAGTGCAGCACTATCCAGCTATTGGCAGCCAGGGCAACAAGAGTTCAATCCCCAGCCAGGGAGGTGACCCACATGGCACAGCAGACCTCTCCTGACCCGCCTGCTGCTCCCCTCAGCAGTGTATTTTAGTAGATCCGCCTGTTCTGCTTGCAACTCTGTCTCTGGTGAATCCTTTCACACCTCCATACCTCTGGCCTGTACCTAGTTCTAGTATGTATAAATAAATAAATCTCAAACAAAGAAAAGAAAATACTGGGTTGGTGAATTAGGGGACCAGCTAGAATATGTGAATTCGGGGATTCTGGGAGATCCTCACTTTCTGAGGGCTGATGTTTCTGAAGGCTAAATCTTACTCAGCATCATTCAATTGTACTTAATACATTTTTCTCTCTACTTCCTCCTTGCCTCTCTCTTTCCTTATCTAGGGTGTCCGAGTGAGTTTCCCTAAGTAGCTAGAGAAGGCAGGAAACTGGAACAAGTTACCTGGGGTTTACATTCAGATCTGCAAAGTCAGCACTACTATCTGCCACTCATTCTCTAGCTTAATGTTTAGATGAAAATATGTTTTAGGAGTATATTTTAAGATCTTAGTGATCACAAAGCCTTCTTCATTTTTGTATGTTTCTAATTTTTTTAGACAGTTTACAAATCACTTTGATAACTAGAAAAAAACAATCTTTAAGGAAAAGAAATGGTTGGCATGATTCAGAAAATAGTAATCCAGGACAAATATATTTGTTCTCTTTGTGCTGCCTCTACCATAATTTCTAAGTCTCTTGGGTGTATGGAGAAGTGATCACTAGGAAATCTGGGTTATGCATGTCATTGTTCTTACTCATCATGACATTACCAACAATTTTTCTTGGGGGAAAAAAAACATTCTGTGAGAAAACTGGCACATAACACAGTTTGTTTTTGTTTTTCTCTTCCTGGGGTTAGTGCAGTTGTGAATTACATTTCAAATGAGATTGAAAATTTTTTCCTATCTTCATCTGTCTTTTGATCTCAAAAGTTTCTCTTTCTGTTTACTTTTTCCTTGTTGGCATATGACATTCTCAGCTACTACCTACTTTAGTTTTTACCCTATATCTACGGAATCCTTCAGTATGTCAGACCAATTTCTCATGTACATATATCAAAGTATATTTAAGTATAATGTCACATTGACTTATCAAGTGAATAGGTGCAGATATTAAAAGTATTTCCTGTAAACAACATGCTAAAGATAAAATTTACAAATAATCTTTTTAGAAATCAACTTAGAGAAGCAATTACTACAGGTTATGGGTAATCATTCTTTTTTTGAAACATTTCTGTATTCACATATAGCCATTTGAAGAAGTTTAATAGAACAGTTATAGCTTTTCCCAATGAGGAAAAGATATTATTTATATCATTGTTCCATATGCCTATGTTGTCAAGCCTAATAATTTATCGATTAGATGTTATTGATTGTCTGACTCGATGTTTCAGGAAGCACATCATCTTATGTCACAGGGATTCAATCCTTAAATCCATTTTCTCACACTGCCTTGATATGACTGTTTCTTTGTGACACAAGATGATTAGGGCTCAGTTGGCCTGGCATTAAAGACAAAGAGGATACCATCAGCACACATGTGGGCTATCTCATCAAACAGGTTTAGGGAAGAGCAACATGTTTTTCAGACTGAGAAAAACTCTTCTGAAGGCAACACTTTCCTGACTTGTGGCAGATTCACTGTGGGATTTCTAGGTGAAGAAGCTTCCATCATCCCTCTTCCAGTGTACCAGGAAACACTGTCTCTCTCAGGTGGCTCACCTTTTTGTATACTTCCTCCTCAGATATTCTTTACTTGCAACTTACTCTGCCTGAAGTGAACAAACCCTGTTATCACAGCAACGGTTGGAATCCCTCTTCCATTGTGATAACTTTATTTTCAACTTACAAAAATCAAAGCATAAAATGCAAGTGACTAGCATTACCCATAAGTTTGAGTAGCAACTTTCACACTCAATTTCTAGATATTTAGAAAGGAAATGAAAGGGAATGGAAGAGATTCGCAGTAGGAAAACTTTGATGAGTAGTTCTTGAACTAAGTAAGAAAGCTTCTGTCCTCTTTACAGAGACTTTCCAAATCCACAGAGGCACATATTGAATATATTAGGGGCTATATTTCCACCCCTTTTCTGACTATTGACACTAAGATGATACTTTTCCTTCCTTTGATTCTCGAATCCTTTTAAGTACTGATGGTTCTTTGTCCACATGTGTGCAACAAAAACTAGCATTCCTTGTGCTGTTTTTCCAGAGAAAGTCTTTTCAATTTGCCTTCTATATAACAAGTTTCATTGTGATGAACATTCTATTAGAATATGGGACCACACACTTTCAAAATCTATTTGGAGAACCTCCATACAGAGCAATGAGTGAACAATAAAATGCAAAATTAATTATGCAAATGAAAAATTTGGAGCATATATACTAAATTTATCTAATATGTTAAAATGCTGTGATGATTTACCATGTTATTAATTCATACATTATAGCAATGCATACTTACTCTCTTTCTATGTCAGCTTCTATACAACTAGTCATGCAGTATTTTAATGTTTTGACAGGTTTTGTTGAGTAAACTGAGAACTCCAAAGCAGTGACATGGGCCTGTCTTTCCTTTCTTTTGGGGTACTTTGCATGATCTTTTGGCACAGATTAGACAGTGAAATGAACATTGGTTGAGTGAATGAAAAACAGGTAAATGGATACACAGTTATATGCATATATATGAAGCTATAAAAGATTTTTCTTTTATGACTATAAAAGAAAAATGGGAGAATTTACTAGGCTTTTACTAAAGAATGTTTTAGAACTAGTCATGGAATAGATAGAATGATAATGTAATATGATACAGCGGGATTTCCTAACAAGGTCTAATTAGACATTTTGGGCAGAGGAATTTTTTGTTTGTAGGGGCTTTCATGTGAATTGTAAGATGTTCAGCAACATTCCTGACCTCTACCCAGTAGATGATGATGACAATAAGACTTAAAATGTAACCCTTATAAGGGAAGGAGTACTTAACATTTGGTGCATGGGGTCTCTCTCTAATACCTTTGCAACTTCCTGTTCATCTATAATTGGCTCAATATGAAAAAAAATTAAAGATTTATATAATCTATTCCATAGTATTAACTAACTTTTGGGAATAGGCTCAGAGTGAGGAGATAAAATATATATATTTCCCCTTCTACTGTTTACAAAGTCTTTTTTAAGTTTTTTTTTTTTTGTGTGTGTGTGTGTGTATGGCGGTTATCTGTTTGTAACCCTACATGTGACTCAGAGGTCCAGATCACACCTCTGCAGATGCACGTAGACACCAAGCTGCCCATAGTCCTCAACTGTATGGAACTGTATGGAATTGGGCTTTTAATACTAAACTGAAAGAAGTATAAACATACTTTGATTTATAAATTTGGTTTGAAATTTACATAAAGATATAATACAGTGTTACTTCTACAACATTTTTGTTTTTTAATAAAGAAACAATAGAAAAATAGGAGCAGTTTGTGTTGGCAGGTTGGTGCAACCCTAGGAATCACTCACTTGTAGATTTGCCAAAATCCTCGGAATTTCCACGCATGTGTTCGTTAAGTGGACATGCCATTGCTTACTACTGGACTTGTATGAAGTGTTTGATTTGGAATTTTTCCAGTTATTATAATACATTTAGATGGGCAATTCAGGTCATTTACGCTACAAACCATAAAATATGCTAAATCTAAAATTTTTCACCTTTTGGAATTACACATGTGAAACAATGAGAAATCCAAGAGCACATTCAATATTCAATAGATAGAGATGGCATATAAATACACAGGCAAATCTGATATAATACATTTAAGTATGTACAGATGAAGTAAATGTACATTTGTAAATATGTATAATTATAAATGTGTCTCTTTTTTTGGTGTACTAATGCGTTCTTCCTAAATGGCAGGTTCTCAACTAAAAATAATAAAATAAAATCTGTTTTTTGTTTGTTTTTTTACTCATTTCATCCTATTTGGAACCCTGTAAGATAGTGATATTACTATTGTCATCTTAGAGAAGAGACAATAGAATCTTCAGAAAAGATAATTAGCATTCCTAAATTTCATCCTGCTAGTAAGAGGTAAAGCCAAAATGTTCAAATAAATAAATAAATAAATAAAGCACAGCCAGCCTGACCCACATGCTTGCGGTATGCCACACCTCCCCATTAAATATATGTTCTCTAGGCAGGACAAGAGGCATGGGTCATGTATTTCTTAAGCTTATTAACTTAGTTTCTAAAACACAGTCCACATTTCACAAAGCATGTGTTTAAATTTATCATTGATCATTCTTTTTAAAAGCTATTTTATGGCAATTGTCCCCAAATGGGGAAAAATGTGACATTTTCAAGGAACAGGGATTAAGCAACCCATATGGCCAGGTTCCCCCTGGAAATGAAACATTCGGGCTCAGTGCTGGATCATGCATCAGAGCTGGGCAGGCTCCGGCACATGTCCCAGAGCCGCTGATGATTGTTTTAGCAGGAGTCACCAGAACTTGAGCACAGTTAAGCCAGGGGTTTGTGCAAATGAATCCTGGCTCCTCCTCTGTGAATACTGACAGAAGGCAGACTTCATGTCTTCTAGTATGGGAGAACACCAGAGTATGGCATGGTCTTTTTAGTCATATGGTCACATGTCAGCTGCTTCACAGACTGATAGTAATGGAAGGTACCGAGAAAATGTCTCATCTAACACTCACATTTTTCAGTCAAGTCAGAAGAATAAGCGACTGGTTCAAAGACACACAAATAATCGAATGCAGAGGTAGAACGGGAGCTGATGTCTCCTGACACAAAATACAATGATTTCAGTCCCCCGAACACCAGCTAGGAAGTATTCTTTTCATTGCAAGTGTGAAAATGTCGATGTTTAAGTAGCTGGGATTTAAAGGAGTAACTGAAGCAGCCACAGTAGCTGCAAAAACAAGCTTTTTTCTCCATCTTTCACCATCATTTCCCCTAGATTGACTTCATTCTCTGGCTTTCCTCTGTACCAAGATGGCTATAACACCTGTAGCTTGGGTTCTCTTAAGTTCAAGTGCACAGGAAATGAGAACTTCTCTTTTTTCAATTTCAAATAAATACCATAGTCTCATTTTAGCTGGCCAGAATTGCACTTGTCCTATACCTAAAAGATTACCCGTGCCAGGCAGGGCAATGAAGGACACTCTTAAGTGAGGCAGGGTCTTCGTCCAAGAGGACTTAAGAATGGGCCCAGGATATTTGGGATGTTTTCAACAGGAGAGTCAATGAGTGGAAAGTGCCAACCAGTATATGAATGTAAACAGCATTGTAATACAGTATAAAACTGACTGGTGGTCTTTAAAGAAGTGAATAGCAGTCTCTATTTCACTCAATGAAGATATATCAAGATTGGTGTCACAAAATGTTCTTCAAGTTAGTTACATATGGTTGTTTTATATTAATTTAAAATTAAAAGTGGGCCCTCCCTGGTGGCCAATGGGTTAGGACGCTGCTTCAGTACAAGTTCCATCCCCTTCCCAAAGATGACCCACACGAGGCAGCAGACCTCTCCTGACCTGCCTGCTGCTCCCCTCAGCAGTGTACTTCATCCGTCTGCCTGTTCTGCTCCCTACTCTGTCTTTGTTGAAGCCTCTCACCATCCCCATACCTCTGGTTGGTACTCCAGTTCTGTATGCATAAATAAATAAATCTTAAATTAAATAAAAAGGGACATAAAATTTTCTTAAAAATGACTAAAAAGCTTGAGTGTATTGCAAATTTTGCAGAGGAAGAACAGAATGCAAAATATTTTCTAGTCTGTAGGTTGTGAAAATGATTTCCACTATAATGAGAAATCATTATTTTTACTTGTTCTAATAAAAAGTTTGCATGTGCTGAATATTTGCCATATTTAATCAACTTTCCCACACCCAGCACTCAGACCATCTTGCTTGATATTCCTTTTCACTTTCCTGTAAGTCCATAATTTGACATATTGTATATATTATTTCAGTGGTTAATTCACTATGTTCCCTGCTGGAAATTAAGTTTCCACGTGACAGGGGTTATCTTTTTCATTTATGTGTCTCATTTTTTGAAAGCGTGCCCAGTAGATATTTGGCACTCAATAGGTATTTATTCAATGCTATAGAGTCTAATTTGATAGCCATTAGTGACATGTGATTTTAAATTTTAAATTTACTAAAGCAAAGTTTATTTTAAGAGTCAGTACATCATCATCATCCTTCCCCTATCATCGTCCATATCAGGAACCAAGGATTTGGCCAACTGTCTTCTTTGATGACCTCTCCTAACTCATCTGTACCTACATTAAAGTAACAGTTGAGCCAGGGGATTGAACTCTCTCCTTCCTCATTCTTTCTATCCCTGCTAGCTTCGTATTCTTTATTTGACTTTCCAGATTTCCCTTTGACTTCAGTAGGCTGTGAAGATGGGTCATCACTCTCATTCAGATGAAATTCTTCAGAGTACTTTATTTTTGAGGTTTTCATCATAATAAAAGTCTACTTAGTAACCTTAATATTTTTAAATATTTTGCCACTTTGGCCCTTATAAATTACTGTAGTTGCTCTTCATCTTTTACCCAAGAAGCACAGACGTGTGGGTGGTTCATGAATGTTAACCAAAATGTTACAATTTTGGCAATCAATCTGACCTTTTTAAAAATGGTTAGTGGAGTTTCTTCTATTTCTGTTCCACTTTCCAACTCTCTCCAGCTTGCTCACTGACAGTAGCATCATATGCTTTATCAATATGTTCAACTGCTTCTGTTGCTCTTTTTATACCTTTAAGACCTCAGAGAAGGATCATTCCCTACTAACTCCCACTCCTGGGAAAATAAGCAAAGTTCAGATTTTTCTCTGGCATCCAGCAACATGTTGTACAAAGCCAGATAATAGATCTGTGTTAGTGACTGCATATTGTCTTATGATATGTCCTTTCTGAGCTTTGAATTTAGTATTTATTTAATAGCGTGCAACCAGTAAAACTTAATGCATTCTTTAAGCAATCATCTATAGAAATTTTTTAAATACGAGGTATTAATTAGTGAATGCTATCCTCATTAGCTGTGGTCTTATAAAGAATACAAAACAATTAATAATTTATCATTAATAATTTGCCTGGCAGCTGAGACATCACTGCATTTTCTCAACTCATGCTACCATATTCTTAGTTCCAGAAGTTACTCCTTCAAATACATTAACCTCGATGCCAGCTGGATGTGATGTAACTTTTTAAATGTATTTTGAGTGTTTCTATTTAAAATATGTTGGTAGCATCTGAATAAGTTTTACATTAGGCAGCATTTATATTCCTCTTTGGCAAAGCAAAATCGACTATTTAAAGTAATACATGCCACAGTTCACAGACTGTATCAAAGCACTTGGAAGACAATATAAAATTCCTTCTGATGACTGCCTCCCCTCATGAGATGCCTACTGACACTAGCTCCTCAAGGTTCCCCCACTCTCTGTTCCCCAATCCTGCTAACTCTGGTACCCCAGGCTCTTTGATGCCTTTGCCTTTGCTCCCCCTACTTGTTGGGGTCTCTCTTGTTTATATTACTTATCTTAAAGATATCTCTGTTTTTGGCACTGCACTAAACACTGCCTATCCATATCTGTTTTCAACCTCTCTCCTTGCTTACTCTCTTACTCATCTTGTGGGTGAAGTAGTTGAGGCTGAAAGAAGTTTAGGATGTCACCTAGTCCATACCCCTAAAACTTGATGGATAGTTATTGGGGATGGTCAGAAATATGCAAATGGAAGAAAAAAGAAAAAACAACAACAAAGGGTCTGGAAAACAAGGAGAAAGGAGGATAAAAAAGATAGGGAAAAAGAAGTAGAGAAGGGCAAAGAATTATCTTGGGTTTTTTTGTATGTTTTTAAATGATTTATTTGTTTATACATACAGAACTAGGGTACAGGCCAGAAGTGAAGGAGTAGTGAGAGGGTTCACCAGAGACGGAGCGGGGAGCAGAACAGGCCGACTGACAAGCACACTGCTGAGGGGAGCAGTGGGCGGGCCAGGAGAGGTCTGCTGTGCCACGTGGCTGTCATCGAACTCATGCTCAAGTGGCTTTAGCTTCTTAGTGCTGTCCTTTAAGCCTCTGCACCACCAGGGTGGGCCTATCTTGGGTTTTTATGACTTGATAAGGATCCCAAGACAATGGCAAACTATAAACTATAGAGAAAAGTCCTCTTCTCCCTTGTCTTATTTTTTGTCATTCTAACTTTTCTGAGAAAGGCTTTATGATGTTCCCTAATATCATTGTTTTTTCTTAAATTTTGTATTGTTTGAAGGAAAAAGACTTTACCCAGAATCAACAGGAAACAATACTTACCCAAATCACATTTCTATTAAACTTCTATCTACTCAGAGTAATTTTTTGTCTTAGAAAGTTGCCAACTAAATAAAATCCATAGGCAACTTGAACCAAGAGTTTATATTTGTTTATGAAGGACTTGGATTAAACATCTTCTCTTCAATGGGAAATTTTCTCAGAAAACAAGAAACTTCATAATAGATTTCAAAACATGAAGTACAGTGATGGAGAAAAGAATAGAAAACCTAAAGGAGACACCACAAGAGTAGAACTCACAGTTATAGAAATCAAGACCCTTAGGCATCAAATCCCAGGTCAGGTGGCACCACACCCAGACCTGTGTCATCCTGCTCCAGGGGCTGTCAAGAGCGCAGACCTGAAGATAAAGATGGTGGTGATTAAGAAACAAACTATCCATCCACAAAGATGAGCCCCTCCCTACCAGAAGAAGATAAAACCTAACATCTTAGCACAAAAGGGCAGCAGTCCTCTCCCACCTGTGTAGATATGCAGGCTCTCCTTTTTACCCACTCTCTCCTTCACAGGGCAGCAGCCTCCTGCCTGCCTATGGCCTGCACCCTGCCAAGGTTGCTCTCCACTGACCTCCCTCAGCAGAGACTGCTCTCCTCAAGGCATTGCAGGCCTCTCTCTTAGCAAACCTGAGCCTTTGGGAGCAGCTCTTTCTGTCTGTTATATCTATGCTAGGGTCTTTTATTCTTCTGTCCCTTTTCCTAACAAACCTGCTCTTTTAAATTTAACTAACTTCTCTATCTCATGGTAAAACTCACTGGTGCTGCTGAAAGGGGAGCTCTGGTAAAACCTTTCCCAGAATGAACCCAAGGACCCTGCACTCCAAACCCACTGAGTCCAAAAAAACTATATCACTAAGAGTCTGGGATACACTGTAATAAGTTGATTAAAATATGAAGAGTCGAATCCACACATGTGGTTTTTCACCACACATGCACAAATGCACAAACATGCCTAATTTCACTCCAGAATATATTTAAAGTGCTTATTTTTCTGTTGCCATATAAGCACGCATAATCATATTTCCATAGTTATGTTTTAAAAAAGTTATTGTTCTAAATCAATGCCAATTTCTAAAATTCCATGAGGTGCTTATTATATGATGTAAATGATTAATAATTAAAATTAGGGCCCTCCCTGGTGGCGCAGTGGGTTAAAACACAGCACTAAGAAGCTAAAGCCCTTGGGAATGAGCTTGATTCCCACCCTGCAGGTGATCCCCATAGTGCAGCAGATCTCTTCTGACCCCCCCCCCCACTGTTCCCCTCTGCTGTGTAATTAATCTGCTTCTTCTGCTCCCCACTCTGTCACTGGTGAATTCTCTCATTGCTCCTTCACCCCAGTTCTGTATGCATAAATAAATAAATCTTTAAAAAAAAGTTCAAGTGGAGAGGGCAAGATGGCAGCAGAGTAAAGACACAGAAATCACTATGCCCAAGCCCGCACAGGCATATAGGACTTTAAACGGACTATAGATCTACATGCTACGAGTTTCATCCCAAATGAGAACACCCTGGACTCACTAGAAAGAAGATAACTGAGGGAGAATTGGTGATTAAAACCTTCCCCCAAAATAAAAGCCCCAGGAACAGATGGATTTACAAATGAATTTTACCAAACATTCAGAAAAGAACTAGTGCCCATTCTACACAGACTCATCCAAAAAAATCGAAAAAGAAGGAAAACTACCACATACTTTCTATGAAGCCATCATCACACTAATACCAAAATCTAACAAAGAAAACAAAAAAAAAGAAAACTTCAGGCCAACCTCTCTAATGAGCACCGATGCAAAAATCCTTAACAAAATCTTAGCCAACAGAATCCAACAATGCATTAAAAGAATAATACACCATGACCAAGTGGGCTTTTTCCCAGGAGCACAAGGATGGTTCAACATCAGAAAATTAATTAATGTGATCCACCACATTAACCTACAGAAAAATAAAAGCCACAAAATCATATCAATAGATGTGGAGAAGGCATTCGACAAAGTTCAACACCATTTATGTTTAAGGCCGTCAAACTCTTCAGAATAGAAGGAACATACCTCAACATGACAAAAACCATATATGATAAACCCACAGCCAATGTTATCCTCAATGGAGAAAAACTGAAAGCCTTTCCCTTGAGGTCAGGAACAAGACAAAGGTGTCCACTATCGCCACTGTTCTGTAACATGACATTGAAAGTTCTAGCCAGAGTGGTTTTAGTTTCTTAGTGCTGTACTATAACCTGCTGCAACACCAGGGAGGGCCCTTGATGTCAATTTAACATCTCATTACATATAGATAGATAATTTTGAATCAAACAAACATTAATGAAATACATACCAAAACTCACTGTATATGTGGCCATAAAGAAAATCTTAATAAGTTAAAAAAAAAAACAAACAAACAAGTAATACAAGCCATATTCTCTGACCATATGTTATATGACTAGAAATTGCAAATGTTAATGATGGTAGCTGGTTATGTGTATGTGGATTATCAGAGGATTTTCACATTTATTTTGTTATTTTTAATAAATATAAATGTATATATCAGAGTAAATACCTAAGTACAGCAAAATGATAAGTAAATTCTTTGTTAGCAGACTCTAATACTACAGACAGGCCAAATAAGACTGAATTCATTGAATTGAGACCTACGCAGTCCCTAAAAACCTTAGCTAGAAATGTTTCACAGTAATATCAGATTTTAGAAAAGAAAGAATAAATTTTGAATAGAAACCACCTTTTTCATAAAAGGACAAGAGAATAGTTGACAGCTTAGGAAATTGGTCATTTATGTAACTACAAAATAAAAGCATTTATTAAAATGAGCTTCTTCCCTAGCCAATTAAAGGCATGAGGTATCTGAATGGAAAATTTTTAAGCCCAGAAAGGAGCTTAAAATGCAGAATATGTGATTGATTTGACATCTTAATGTGGTTGAATTCTCATTTTAAATTAATTTGTGTAACCAATGCCACACACTTGTAAATGCACAAACTGCTTCTGGAATTAAGGATCAGTTCTTGGCAAGGAAAGAGAAAAATAAGGTAATCATTATTTGCACATTTATCAACAGAATTTGAAACTTCTCTGCCTAGAAGCTAATCCACCACAATGTAAATGTACTGTCATTACTGACACATAAAATCTTTCTCAATACATTTTCATCTAAATAATAAAATATTGAATATAATTAAGCTGCCAGCATTTATATATTTATAGCTCCATTTTCATCCTATTTTCACATTACCTAACAAATTATGCATCATTATTTGAAAGATATAATTATTTGTATATGAAAATTATTTCGTACAATAATTTTCATACAATGAATACAATATGAGGGTATTATGACACATAATAAATTCACCACCTAAATATTAGCATTAACATAACATTAGACTGCTATCTTGCACCACAAAAAAAAATTCAAATTGACTAATAACTTGGATGTAAGACTTGAAATCATAAAACAGAGAAGAAAACATAGGCAAAACACTCCATGACTCTGTCTTCAGTGATCTATTTAAGGACTCAATTCCAACAGCAAGGGAAACAAAAGCAAAAATAAGGGGCTATATCAAGGTAAAAACCTCCACAGCAAAAGAAACTATCATTAAGATGCAAAGGGGCTAGTATGCAAACTCTACAAAAAACATGCACACCCAACAAATGACATTAAGGAAAAGAAATAAACAAACCAAAAACGAGTAGAAGAGCTAAATAGACACTTCTCCAAAGTAGACATAGAACGATGGTCAAGAAGTACACCAAAAAATGCACTTTGACATCTGAGAAGCACTGGTCTAAAGTGCAGTGTTTGTGCATCATCTGTCTCATTTTTTGGGTTAAAAATGCAATGGGTCTTTTAAAACTTGAGAATCATGTTTTGTTTCCTAGTTGGAGACTCCTAAATGGCTGTGGAACCTCCTGGACTGATCTTCTGAGTCTTTCTTTATCTTTTCTGTTTTCTCTATTTTCCTAGGAAATTAATTATACTCTCATCTTCCAATAATATCATTGAATTTTGTGTAACTGATCTCATGCTTATAATTTCAGTGAACTTTTTTCTTTTTTCTGATTGTTTCTTTATATCTCATTGTCCAGAACCTAATCATAGCACTCCTAAATGTATGGATATTTACTGAGAACTGTATTTTTTTTAAAGATTTATTTATTTATTCATACAGAACTGGGGTACAGGCCAGAGATGCGGAGGGTGAGAGAATTCACCAGGAACAGAGTGGGGAGCCAGAACAGGCAGATGGACGAAGTACACTGCTGAGGGGAGCAGCAGGCGGGTCAGGAGAGGTCTGCCGTGCCATGTGGTCACCTCCAGGGCAGGCGGGAATCGAACTCATGTGGAAGTGGCTTTAGCTTCTAAGTACTGTGCTTTAACCCGCTGCGCCACCAAGGAGGGCCTGAGAACTGTATTTTTAATTTATGAAGAAGTATAGCCTGCTAAAAATCATTAGTCTTTAACAAAAGGGAGAATGTATGACATAGTCAGCATTTAGATGCTTTCCCATAAGTTCCAAACAACTAACTTATTTAGATGAAGTAATAGTTCTTCAACTTATCTATTTAGTTTATATCTATCAATAAACCTCTGTCAAGAAGTAGAGTAAAATAAGCCAGAAAGAAAAAGGAAAAATATTGAATGTTTCACTTATAGGAGGAATGTAGAGAAAACAAAAAAACAAAGAGGCAACTATAATAAAGTAAAAATCAAAATCATCAGACAACTATAGATCAGAGACATTCTGTAGGGGAGAGGGAGGGAGAAGGACCAGGAAGGGGTGGGAAGAGCGCAAGGGACTATGGTGATGGTGCACAGGGGAGTTGGGGGTGACTTTCACAAGGAAACCATACATTGTACAACAAGGAAGGATGATGTAATGAATGTATTAAAAAATTTTTTAAAGGAATAAATTAGTAATAAGCTGTGGAGAAAATTTAGTTTAAATAGATTAACTTTTGAAAACAAAAAGATCTAACTAAATACCATTGTAATTTTAAAAGTCAGAATAGTTTCAATTTAACGTTAATAAACTCCATGCCTCCTGCAATATGTAAGATTTGTTAATATAATAAAATTATGTGTGTAACAAATTGCAGTCAGAACTCTGATTCTTGTAGAGGTTATACAGAGTGTACCAGTTACTTTACTTCCACTGACCTAAGTCTGACTTTATTACTGAAAGAATCATGCCACTTGACTGCTCAGATTTCAAAAGGACACACATGCAGAGGTGAGGTAGGAAGAAAAAGCTGCATAGTAAGTTTTGTCAATCAAACCAACATCCATCATACATAAGGGGAGGAATACTACAGTTTCTGTGCCCTCACTGTCTGTGAGTTGTTCTGATAACATTTCTGTCCTTTCATTTGGTCACAGCTGTTGACTAAACTAGCAGAAATTCTAGAATAATTTGTATTTGCATACAAAAAAATATACCATGTGGCAGTAAAGCAATCTTATAACCCTAAAAGTCAAAGTTTTCATTAAAGAGAATGAATTAATAGAAAAATGCAAATTGTTTAAAATCTCTCCTGTTATTACTGAAAGCAAAACCTACATTTGATTGGCTATAGAATATTTTTAAATGTTTACAGAATTATTCCATTCACATTGAAGTAATATTGATATTTCTAGCTATAAAATATTTTAGAAAAAACTTGTGGTTGACAAACAGCAAACATAAATTTAAATTTAAAGAAACTTAGGGGAAATTGATTAGTATGTTTTCAGTATGCTTATTTTTATCTCACTGTTATATTTAAAACTTTTATTTTTTTATTACCAAATACATATAAACTTCAAAAGTGTAGTGTGGAGATTGTATGCATAAAGGTCAGTTTTATTTAAATTTATAATGTAATGTACATCACTTATAACATTTCTGTACAACACATTTTTATCATATATTCTATCATCTCTTTTTGTTACATACTGAATGATGCAAATGTGGCAATCACATTAACATATATATCTTTGGCACTGTCTCTTTTTAAAGCAGAAAAAAAAAACTAAGAGGAGCAGCAAAATTTACCTAGGTTCATCCATATTACTGGAAACTATTGCTTCTGGCATAGCAATTAAAACCAATGTTGTGACTGCCAGAAATAATGAAGCTTTTGGATTTATGATGAGGAACTGAGAATTATATTCCTATTTTATTTTTAAAGGTGGAAGATTTATAGTCAATGAGGCCTGAACTGATGTGGCTCTTTCATTCCAGAAATGTGGGAGTGAAAGAATGTTAGTGCAAAGCCAAAAAATGCTGTTGTGTCCAGATGGAAGTGGTACAATAAAAAGGAAGCTGCTAACTGGGCAGTTCATTTTGAAGTGCTTTGTGTAAAATGTATATAACCTTTAGATCCTTGGTAATAAAATCAGGAAATTTAAGTGAGAGTTATATATGTATGACATTATCTTCTTCACCTTTATTTTCCCTACAAATAATAAACCTCATAACTAAATGTTCTTCGTTAATCTCTAAATTTCTCATTTCCCTAGTGAAGCCAATTTACATAAAAAATAATGTTCAGGAAAAAATGGCTCCTTGTGCTCTCTTCTTTTTTTAACCACTTTGTGCTCCTGCTACTGTTCTCCCAGTATTTTATTTGCAAGACAATTTCTACTTTTTGAGTCCCCCAAACCTTGTATCTTCCTATGAGGAAAATAATCAACCAGATGGTTTTAATGGTTACTATTTAATAGTTATTATTCACAACTTTGCAAGTGTGATTTGGAGTCATGATTCCCATCCAAATAATAAAGTATATGGAGCTGACTGCCTCCTCTGTATTGCTCTCAGCAGAAGTAGATTGCTTGTCTTAAGGTTATGGATTATGATTATCATCCCACCAACCCCAGCTGATTGATTCAGGGATTGGATTAGAAGACAAAGACCCACCATCTTGCCTCAAAGGGGATAACTCTAAAGGTTATGACAGCTCCAGAGCTCACTGTGAGTTTTGCCAAAATATGTTATATCTGCAGTAAAGTTCAATGTCTCCCTCTGTTCAGTCCTTCTTTACAATTACCTTTATACCTGCTGATCCAGGCAGACCTCCCTTGTATTCTCCTCCACACAAATTGCCATTTCCAAGTGAGCTCCTTGGAGTCTGATCTAAGACACTGTTGTGAAAGAGAAGAGGCAGATAGAATGTATTTGGCAGCAATAAGATAAGAAAGAAGGTAAAGATGAAGGAGTAGGTAAAATGATGAAACAAAATGAAAACTTGGAGAATTTAAATGACAAGTAGCTTTTACTGGTATAGAAGCTAGGATACAGGGCACCATGTGATGAGAAATGGACTGACAAGCAGGTCTGATCCTGAACACAGAGGGAGATTCTGTTCTCACATTACACAAGATTGCATAATAATCCTGTGAGTGAGCTCCAAGTGTGGCTACTCTCCTGCTCAACTTTGGCCACTGCTCTCAGAGCACTGAAATGAACTGTTCCTGTATTCATGTAAAGGATCACTCTGTCCCAGTCCAGACACTCACATAGTCTGCTTAAGCAAGAATGTAAACATTACAGTCAATTATCTTGTGATCTAAAGTAACCAAGAAAAGAATGAAATTATTTGTTCAAGGAAGGAGGAAAAAATTAAGAAATTGCTGGAAAGTAGATGAAAATCTAATCACTTGGTTACATGAACTGGGCTCATGGTTATGGCTACAAGATGCATCCAAATACATATATGGGCTAATTGTTGTATGGCCTGAGTTCCCATTAAAAACCAGGTGTGACCTGCACTCCCATGTTTATTGCTGCTTTATTTACAATAAGAAAGACATGGAGTCAACTCAAATGCCCAAAAGTAGATGACTGAATTTAAAAGATGTGTGACATATACGTAACAGATTATTACTCAGCAATCAAAAAGATAAACACATACCTTTTGCAGCAACAAATTATATAAATTTGCATGTAAAGGTATATACTAATTTTAGATATCCCTAGAATTACTATATCTTATTCATTCATTTTTCCTTAAGAACTTAAGACAGTGTTGGGCCCTCTCTGGTGGCGCATCAGGTTAGGATGCAGCACTGCAAGTGAGCACAGCCCATTCGGTGCCAGTTCGATCCCCTACCCCAGAGGTGACCCACATGGCACAGCAGACCTCTCCTGACCAACACTGTTCCCCTCAGCAGTGTGCTTCGGTAGTGTGCTTCATTGTTCTGCCTGTTCTGTTCCCCACTCTGTCTCTGGTGAATCCTCTCACCGCCTCTGTGCCTCTGGCCTGTACCCCAGTTCTGTATGCATAAATAAATAAACCTTAAAAAAAAGAAAGAAAGAAATTAGGACAGTGTTAATTAGGGCATACATAAAATACTAACCATGGAAAAAAGCATAGCTATTATTCTGTGTTGGAGTTCTCAGAATGTTTTAAATTTAACTGGTCTGTTTTCACACACAGTCCTGCTAATTTTCCTTCAAAAATATGTATACCTCATAAATTTTACTTATTTCTTTTCAGTGATGCAGAATGTTTTTGGGGTAATGAATGATTCGTATAAAGATGTCCATTTTCAAATTTGCAAAAGCAGTTCTTAGGATATGTAGTTGCCGTCCACCCTTGGCGTCCATCCTTGGTATTTCCTTTCCTCGCATTTAATTCATTGTGATTGCTCTATTTCATCCATTTTGTATGTTATCACATTCACAGATCTTGTAGGAGAAAAATATGTTTATACAATCAAAACATATGAATCAACTGATTTCTGCGTTTAATCATACTTGCCTTCTGAGTTTAAAATTAGTGAGGAAATAAGATACTTAATATTTTTATGACTTAAAATACTCAGAATTCTCATTAGTGATCCAACTATTCAAAAAATGATTTTTTTAAATTGCTGTAACATTAGTTCACAATATTATTATAATTTTCAGGTATACAGTTTTATATTTCAACATCTATGTGTAGTATGTGTACTATGTCACCACCACCACTAGAAGACTAGTTTCTGTTCTCTACCATACAATTTATACCCTTTAATCCTTTTTGTTTTGTTTCTTAATATCTCACATATCAGTAAGATCATGTTCTTTTTTCCATATGACAGTTTTGCTTAGCATAATCCTTCCATTTCTAGCTGTACTGTCAATAGTATTTCATCCTTGCTGGTTAGAGCTGAATAGTATTCTACTGTGTGGACACACATACATCTTCTTTTTCCATTCATTTGTTGATGAGAACTTAGGTTGTTTCTGTATCTTGGCTAATGTAAATAATGCTATAAAGTATAGTGAATTTTACAAACAACATTATTATTCCAATTTCATTTTTCACTGCTTCTATTTGGAAACATGCTAGAGTCTGAAAAAGTATATCAGACAACATGACTTTAAAATTGCACTTTAAAGGGACAGAGAAAGACTATGAAATTAGATAACATGACCCAATGGGTTTGTTTTGTGGAGGACCTTTCTTTATAAATGTCAAACAAGGGCAATTTTCACTTTAGGAGTTTTTAAGATAAAATAAAAGCTTTTTTGAAAAAAAAAACAGTAGTTTATTGATTCTCAATGATCCACAGAACATAAATTATGACATAAAATGAAACTAAATTTTCCAAATATAAATACATCCTTTTCTCTCAGTTGAGGAGGGCAATGTCTAGTTATTGCAATGACACCTGCATTTTGACAAAGAAAAGAAGCTAAGATATAAAATTAAACCTGTAATAGAGGGACTTCAGATTTCACTCAGTAACCTTAGTCACTAAATTTTCCACAATATGAAGAGAGTTTATGGCAAGGCCCAGGAGTAAACATGACTTCAACTTATACCCTGCTTGCCAGAACTGGTGTCAAAGAGCCTTTGAAACAGTCTTTTTCTGTGTCCAAAAGAAGCAAAAGGAGATGGTATTTCACTACATAGCGTTATCTCTTCCAAAGAGTAGTCTTAGATTAGAACAAGATTTTTATGTAATTATTGCATTACTTTGATTATCAGTACTTGAAGAAGAAAATGGAAAAGTAAGCAACATTTACAATTACAGTTATCATAGCTTCCACCATTTACAACAGTTTCTTTTTCTTTGTTTTAAGGGGTAAACATCAAATCGTTTCTCAGTTACTCAGCAGTGGCATAAAGTTTCCAATTCCAAATGACTCTGTGGTTTTTCCCAATTGGTATATAGTGTCAGGCATTATGAGCTTCAGTTATCCTTGCTTCAGTCATCTCCATCTGTTTAAGTATATTTCTAAAGACTATATTTTTAAATCATAATTTCCATTTTGTGGGAATATCTGAATCACTTGTTTCCTGTTTATTGCTTTGCTTTTCCTAGAGTGTGTGACCAACTATACATAGAAACCTTTAGGAGTACAGTGTTAAGTTGGGGTGTTTAAATGTTTATTCTTTTACCACAAAAGACCTCTAGGTTCAACTAATGAAGAGACTCTTTTGATGGGCTTGCTATTTAAGAAAACCTCAAATGATTGCCTTGGAGGCAACAAGAAGATCATGACTACTCTTTTCTTAAATTCTTTCTTCTTAAACTCACATGTTACCGGTCTACAGATTTTTTCAAGTTCACTAAGAAGTTCCATAAAATTTACATTGGATACTTTGTTCTTTCCAGAATTAAGGTCAAATCTCCCTGATGATAGTGTAAACACAGAGCACAATTTTTCATTTCTAAATTTCAAATATGCCCTGTGTCTCAGCATATTTTTTTGAATTGAGTGCACTTCCTTTGTTTTCTTGGTACCATGTGCTCACATTGTTCTCAGCGATTGTCACCTCATAGTGTAATTGGCTTTGGGTGAAATTTCCCCCAGTAGACTCAAGGACAGGGACTTTGTCTTTCATGCACATCTCCAGCACCTTGTACATACTATGCAAGCTCATAAAGATCATCTAGAAGTGTTTATGGATATTTATGAATATGAACAAGTTAATATATAACAAACTTCAAGAAAATGATACTTCTTAATGATTGTTTTGTTGTGATGAATTTGGGATCTATTAATGAAAGCTTAATTGAAGAAATTGAAATTTTATTTATTTCCAAATGACCCTCTATTTACTAGTGATGATCTCCTAAGGATTTTCTTCTCTCTTCTCTCATCTTTTACTTCTCTTCATCTATTCTTCTACAGATATTAAGCCAAGTTATTATTACATGATCCCAATTCTAACATTCTAGCAATAAATGGTTTCATCAACTTAGTATACATGTCCAATGGGAAAATCAAATTTAAATATCACACCTACTTGAAGCAGATTTAGTCATCTTGTTTTTTGGGAAAGGAAAAAAGGTTGAGTTATTCAAATTATAGTAAGACACATATAATCATTTGAGCTGGTCTCCCCAAAAGATATATTGAAGTCCTAACCCTTAGTATTAGGAAGTGAGTCCTTATTTGGAAATAGGTCTTCACATGTGTAAGCAGGTTTAAATGAAGTCACACTGGAGTTGGGTCCTAGGACTAGTTCATGTCCATATAAGGAGAAAAAGTTGTGGAGATGCTCAGACCCACATGCAGGGAAGATAGTCAGTGAAGACAGAAGTAGAGATTGGAATGATGTGACTACAACAAAGGAATCCCAAGAATTGTGGGAAACCACCAGAAACCAGGACAAGACAAGGAAGGATTTATCCCTCAAGCTTTCTGAAAAAAAAGTGTGATTTTACTGACACCCTTGGATTTGTTAGCTTGCAAAGCCATGAAACAAAACAAACAAAAAATTGTTTTAACCTATATGGTTGATGGGCGGTTGTTTTGGCAGACTTATAAATTAACAAAAACCCTGTTATTGAATGCCTACTACTTTGCAGATATTCTTTCAGCCATCTATTTATTAAACCCTATTTAATTTAGCTCTCACACCAAAGATCACTTCCATTCTATAGAGAGATGCCACGGTTAATACAGGTTAAGTATCTCCTAATGTTACACTGTTTTCAAGTGATAAAATCAGGACTTTAAAGTTTAAATGTAATTAGTCTACTATACTTAAATGCCTTTGTAAGTTCAAACAGCCAGAAAGCAAATTGGAAACCAGATTTTGAGATTTGATGTCCACTCTTTGATAAACAAAATATAATACATGTCACATATTTGAGTATCTGATATTGTTCCACTTATGTTGCTATATATTTTAAATGTTCCATGATAAATAAAGTTTTGTAATTTCAAATGAATCCTTCTAACCTTTAACATAACATACCCAGGAACTCTGGAAATGAACTCTTTTATTTTAGAGATAGACTATAGTTGCAATTGAGTCTCATAATCCAAGTAATTTTCTATGTAAGATCACCATGGGAAAAAGTAGAAGAAAAAGAAAATTTCAAGTGACCAGATAACACCTGTCCATTCACAAGAATTGACTCCTTTCTTCTCTCTTTTGCTTGAAGTCTAAAATGAAGTCTTTGTTGCCTGACCTTATTCCTCAATTAAAGAAGATAAGTCTATGCCAAATGGAGATATTTCCCCTCATATTCAGTATAAAATGATTTGAAACTTCCAAAGTCTGAGGTTTGGGGATATCTGACTAGTAGAACCCTCTGGAATCCTGTGCTTTAGATATTCTTTGCTAGAAAATTAAAAGGCCACCATTCACCTCCAATAATATTCTCTAACCTTCCAGATAATAAGAGTGATCTGTGATCCCAATTAAAATTTCAGATTTGTCCCCTGTATATGACCAGGTTTAAGAAATAAAAATGTAGAAATATAATTATTTTAGTTTAGTATGAAATTAAAATAGATATATAAATGTTCCTTATTTATATAAAATTTAAATTTATCTGATATCCTGTATTTTATCTGGCATCCTTACTGAGATAATATTTTTAACTTGCATTTCAGGTGGATTTTGTTATAACGTCTTGAACAGTTTCCTTTCTAGCAAGTCTACAATCATCGTTCAAGTGACCCTTAAAAATACTGAAATTGACTTCCGGAAGATGGCGGCAGAGTAAAGACGCCGAGATCACCAAGTCCAAGCCGCCATAGGAATTGAGGACTGAAAACGGACTATAGACTCACTTACTACAAGTTTTAACCCGAA
>NW_004567102.1:29378065-29380028 GCF_000260355.1 Condylura cristata
AGTTTTGTGAAAGTAGGTCTTTGGGGGTGAGATTTATGCTTCATTTTGACCTTTAATTTTTGATATCATTTGAGTCAAGCTGATTAATTATATGAGATGAACCTCAACTCACAGTTTTGTCCTCAGAGGATCCTCACTCAACTCTGGAATGTGTTTCTTGGTCCAATGAAACATGAGCTTCCTGGCTCCAAGGATATCTTTAAGGGCCAATTGTTTACAAAAACATTTGCCTGAGGACCTGAAAGTAGGGGTCCAGATGATAGATGACATTTTGAATGTATTTGTCATGAATGGATCTCAGGAGGATTGGTAATGGAAGCATTTCCAAAAGTAATACCAGTAACTAGAATCGTTGGTTTGTGAAAAATTCATCTCATAATCTTTGAAGGCTTGACATGTCAATGATTCCCAGATTTCTAAAGTCAAGGTGTGAGGAACTAATTGTCAGAAATATAGTGATGGTTTTAATAAATATAACTTAGTCCAGCTTCAATAGTCCAGAAGCCCAAGAAAATCTCAAGACTTGGTTTCTCAGAACTACCATGAACTTTGGGAGCATTCCATTAAAAAATTAAAACTTTCATTAAGTAATTCCAGCTTGCAATGATAAATAAAAGGAATCCTTCACAAACCTCCGATCTTTTAAAAATTTTATTATTAAAGGCTCAAATGATCTGTAAGGTATTAAAATTATTTTCACAGATTGTGAGAAGGTTTTGGCTTCTCAGGGCTAATCCTCTCACAATAATAAAATATATTCTGAGGCCTTCTCTCTTATACAGTCTCATGCTAAAAGAAAATTCAATATACAATTGAAGTGCTTTTCTTACTTTAATCAGACTATTATAGAAACTCACCTAACATCATCAAAGTTTCTAGGAAACTATAACATTAAGCAAAAAGACATATAACATAAGCAGATCTTCCAGTAATGGCATTGAGTTTGATTTTCTCAGGAATGGTATAATGAAGTGATGTTGAATAAAATTAAGTCACTCGAGGACCTCTTGTATTTGCTCAGTAGATCTTATGTGAATAATTACAGAGAAAAAGGAATGAAATAATAAATATATTTCAAGAAAAGGAATTGATATTTGATAATGGGTAAAGTCATTGATGCAAGTTTTTCCTATTAACAAGGATGCAATCAGCATAAAGAATAATAATGTTGAAAGTAACAGCATGAAGAATAATAATGTTGAAAGTAACATATTTTCCTAACAGCATCAGTTGCTGTGTAAAAGCAATAAACAATTTTTAAGAAAATGCTCTGAGCAAATAGTTTGGTCATCCAGAGCAGGGAGGAATTGCCCACCCTTGTGTATTAACATGAGAATGATGACTGTCTTTTTCCACAGGGTGCATGCCAACTCTTCAAGGCCCATGAGGCCTGTCACTGATTTTGTGCAGTTTTGTTTTTGAATTTTTACTGCCATTCTGTGTCCAGTACAATATAAATCAAAGGAAGGGAAAAAATCTAAACATTCCAGTAATGGATTCAAAGCCATGTATGTAATTTTTAACCTACTTCAGATTTTGCAAAATTCTTAGTTTTCCTAAGACACTGATGTAGTGTTTGCTTCATTCTGCCCATTATACTGCATGTCAGCTTACTTGACACCATTTCAAGGCTTTTTTTTTTAATGTGAATGGACTTTTCCATGTTTGATATTAATACAAGAAGCCTTAGTTAACACATGCAGTTATATGCTATTGATTTTTACTACCAAATGTTTCTCTTTTGAGAATAGTGAATTTAAAAGTTAGCCAACTGTGTGAAGTCTTAGTAATGTGCTTTATCTTAAAGTCCATTCCACTTATTTTACTCAGTTCATTAAAGTAAAATATGTAAAATGGGGCCCTACCTAGTGGCGCAGCAGGTTAAAGCACAGCACTGAGAAGCTAAAGCCACTTCTGCATGAGTTCGATTCCCGCCTGCCCCGGAGGAGACCACATGGCGTGG
>NW_004567102.1:29380198-29435110 GCF_000260355.1 Condylura cristata
TCTATGAACTTAGAAAACAATATGCAACTGATATGTGCACATTCTTTATACTAGTTTGTAGTAAGTCTCCTCCCCCACCTCCACCTCAACCCCTGGCAAACTCAGAGTTGCTTTCAGTTGCTGAGATCTTATCTTTCCTCCTAATATTTTCTAAATGTCTGTGGTGAGTTTCTTTTGTTTGTGTTTATCACTAGTTTTTTTTTTTTTATTTTTTATCAGTGAGACAGTAGCATTGTTCACCATCTAAATGTAAATTACTAGGAATTCAGAGAATTCCTGTTATACATCTATATCACAACTTGTTTACCTATTCACATGTTGATGGACACTTGGACTAGTATAAATATTCACATACAAATATATGTGTAGACATATGTTTTACGCTCTCTTGAGTAAATACATAATTCCTTTAAGAATTGCAAGATTATGTGGTATGAATATGTGCAGCTTTATAAAGAACCTCCAAACATTTCCTAAAGTTGCCAAACTTTAATTTTTTATTCCCGCCAGCAACACGTGAGAATTCCATCAGTAAGAATAAAACAAAGTGACACTGGGTAGAGTTCTCACAAGGTGAAAAGTCTATCAACTAATTAAAGCCAAAAGCTTGCCATTTCGAGACCTCTTTCTACTGGTTCCTCTGGATTCCTAGTCATCTCCCTTTGGATGTTGAACAATGTTAATTTCACTTTGTTCCTCGCTGGATGGTGTGTGTGTATGTTTGCTTTTTGTAGCCTATTAAAGTACTAGCTTGTGAATGTAATTAAGTTGTTTGGAACCAGTCTAACCCTTTTGTGAATTGCTTTTAAGTGTTGTTCCAGGGAACCCAGCACAGTTTTTAGGCTCAGTTTCACTTAATTACATCACCAAGACAGTATTCTGGTGAAGGTTCAATCCAATGCTCCAGGTATTATGTTGTCTTTCTATTCTTGTTTAAGGGAACACAAACTATTCCCAGATCTGTTTGGATTACTGATTTCTAGGATTTTTCCAGACCTGAGTAATTTCCTCTGGTACATGGCATAGATAAGACTCAGTCGAAGACCTGAGATGCCCCCTCTGTAGAGGTCTAGAGTCCTTATTTTATGCAGTTTCTTCCTTTCTGTCTGGAAAATTCTAGCTGCACTGGCTCTCCCAAATTTTCTTTTCTCCATTAAGTCCATTAGTTTTTCTCTATAATTATTCTTCTGCTGCAAACCTTTAGTTTATTTTTCCTTTGGATCCTCCACTTAATTTTTTTAATACTTGGTAGGTAAGTGTTCTAACAAATACATTAATTGGCATGGCAAAGGACTTTCTGGGCTGGCCTTCAAGAAAATTTGCTTTCTAAAATAGGATGTGTTCTCAATACCTTATTAACCTTTTCTCACCCTTTGTGAAAGAAAAGACCAGCTCATTTGGGAGTTCTGCCTTCTGGGCGATAGTAGTTTATAAGTCTAAATGTGTATCAACCCCAGTACAAGATAAGTAAGATAGTTGGAAGGTAGAAACTTGGAAATTTTAATTATTTCTTATAATGCATTAATTCAAATCTAAATTGCCTTTTATTTTCATTTTTATATATTTACATTAAATGTCTAAACTATTAGTCAATGATAAATTTAAATGTGAAAATTATCAATAAAAAGTTTCATTGTAAAAACTATTTCCAAATCTACACATCTGAATGACATAGCTATTTAAAATAACCTCTACACAAATTGAAATAATGCAACTTTGTTACTGTATCAAAAATAAAATATTCATACCAAAACAAATCAAATAAAATTATTAATCAGAACCGAGAGCATAAAAAAATCAAGTGCATATGGAATTTTAACTTAAGACAGATGTTACTTTAAATTAATTGGTAGGCAAGGATAGAGAATCCCATAAATTATGTGAGATAATTGACTACCAATATAGAAAATAATAAAATTAGAATATTACCTCTAGTAGAGACAAAAATGAATTTTTATGTTCCCTCAACAGAAACTGTAAAACGTTTTCTTAATTGGAGACTGCCAATTTTGTGGATAGAGAAGAATGAAGAAAATAAAACTACACGCAGACAGACATATAAATCATGGATCATAAAAGAAAAGGTTAATCACCTTCCCACTGAAATCAAAACTTCAGGACAACAGAAGCTAATTTGAACAAAGATGAAACTGGTTGCAAGGTGAGTAAAATTTTTTAGGAATTTATAACATTATGGGACACCTGTGTGTGAGGAGTTCAGGAAATTTGAATGTGGAATCTGTATGAGAAATGAGATTTGTCATATTGATAATATATAGCATATATATTGATAATATATGCTATATTCTATATAGCACACACGCACACAAACATATAAGTCAATATATGTAAGTTCATACTCTACAAATAAATAAATAAATAAATGGGGGAGAAAGACAAATCTGTGCAGAAGAACTCCAAATTATTTATATAGTGTTTTCTCCTTATGAAAATAGAACATTTTACCTTGGCGCACAGGCTGTACTAGGCATCTTCCTTTCAAAGAGTACTCTGTCAAAAGTCATGATTCAGCAATGAGGAGAGAGGGATAACTTTGTCACAGAAATATGTGATAAACATGATGTTAGCAAAATAATAAATGCTAACAGCATCGGTGTTAAGTCACATGGCAGCATGCACCCTGGCCATGGCATGATGGAATGGCATTTTGCATCTGTGGTTGTTCTACCAAAAGTGAGCAATCCCAATCTAACCCCAAGTTTATGGGCTACAAGCTCCTAAACTCAAATTGAGGGTCATTCTATGGAGTAGTACCTGTTTATACTTCTCAAAGTTCTGATCGTTAAAAGCAAGAAAATGAGGAAAGAAAATTCTGAGCAACTGTCACAGTGAAGAGGAGCCTCGGGACGCAGGATGAGTAAAAATGCAAGCTGGTGTCCTGGATGAGACTCTGGAGCAGAAAAAGACATTATGTGAAAGTTAATAATTCAAAAAAATTTTAAATTTTAGTATGCAATATATCAATATTAGTTCATTAGTTGTGTTAAATGTATCAAAATAATAAAAAACTAACAATAAGGAAATAATTATATTTTTCTACAAATCTAAAACTTCTATAATGTTATTAAAACATATAACTTTATCTTTGTTCTCTATTCCAAATGAATATGTCTCCTTTATTTAGTGAAGTATGTTTTAAATTAAGAAGATATTTACATTGTCATTAAATGTTTTGAGAGCACAAAAATCCCTCAAAATTCTCCTTTGAGGAGTTCTACTGTCATTAGAAGAACTAAGAAAAATTTACAAAATTACAGTTATCTGGTAATTAGATAATTAAATAGAGTTACCTCTACAGGAAGCCAAGGAGAATCTAAGGAACTACACCTGAGGGGAGAAATTAAATACTATTCAAAATATTAACAAAGATGTAAGAAAATACATACATACATATGAAATAAGTAAAACAAAAATAAATGAATAAAAGAAAAAAAATCTGAATCATGGGGTAAGCACATATTAGCAATTCTTGAATGGAAGAAGCAGAACCTATAGATTTTTTTTCTCTCTGTCTTCAGTAATAGCAGCAATTTTAATCATATTTTAAGTGTTCCAAATTGTTTTGCAACAGCCAGTGAATTACAGCAATAGGTTGAAGAAGGTGGCAAGAAAGATTGAGTGAGATTAGGTAGTACTACGAGATGACAATGTTTATTTCAGTTAATAGGACATGACTAGGGAACTTAAATAAACCGAAAAGATGAGTCATTGCAGGGAGGCCGGGGAAAGTTATAAACAAAGAGCTAATGATACAGCCAGGAAGCCATTGTGCTTTTTTTCTGCAACATCTGAAAGAGGGACCTAAGGGGAGTGGAGATTGGGGGGTACCTCGCAGACATGGCAGAGTGAGTGGTGGGCTGTGAACTGTTGCAGACTCCAGCAGAGCCAGTGACTCTTGCCTCCCACCCACTACTGGAATTCTGTCTTGTTTAGCTGAGTTTTAAGAACTGTGCTTTCAATTTCAAGGGCTGTAAAAGAGGAAAATCACAACAGGCGCCAATAGCACTAAGTGAAATTTATAACCTTTCCCCAAACTACCCTGCTGATCTGCTTTACCTTGCACTGTTCTTTATTAATACCGTTCCATTTTATAAAAATCATCCAACTGAAAAAACAAATTAAATATTTCCTATTGCATGACTTGACAAATGAAATTAATGCCTGGTGGTGGTATTTTTTTAAGCCTTTAATTGAATGACTTGCCAAGGACAGAATTTATTATGTTTTCTATGAAAACTGTTTTCATAGCATGTTCTTCTTCAGTCAGTATAAATATTGAAAATTTTATGATATATCATTGTTCAAATTGAAACTTCCAGAATGGTTCATCATCAGTTTAAGAGAAAGGGATAGCAGTTTCCTCTTTTTACACTGGTAATGTCTTGACCTGGGATGAGTCAAATTGTATTATAACTGTCTAAATGAGATATGGTGTAACTTTTCATGAAGTACTTGCTATGCAAAATTTTTCCCACGCTTTTTTTTTTTGTAATTCAACTAAAAGCAAAAATGGAGTATAATGCAAACTTTCTGTTGAATTCTTAAAGCATTATCGAAGTATAACTGATATCCAATGAACCAGTATTTGAAATGTGCAATTTGTCAGGTTTCCCCACATGTAAAACTCATGAAACCATCACTGCAAGTAAGATAATGAATATATCACCTTTAAAATGTCCTGGTTCGCAATGCATCCTCCCCAACTCCCATGCTGTTATTGCCAGGCAATTCTGTATCTTTCTTCTCTGACTCTAGATCAGTTTGCATTTTCTAATATTTTATATAAATTAAATCATAAAGTATGCATTTTTTTCTGATTGTTTTCACTCAACATTATTTGGAGGGTGCTCCGTGTTGTTACACATGTCAGCACTTCATTCCTTCTGTAGCTAAACAGGGTCGGATACCACACTTCTTCATCCTCCCACACACTGATGTATACTTGGATTGTATCCAGACAAAAAAGAGTCTTCTATTACAAATAAAGTCTTTATGAAAACCTGTATCCAGGTACTTAGAATACACTGGTCAACCTGAAAACTACAAAGCATTGTAAATTAATATGATTTCAGTAAAAAAAGAAGTACATAAAATACTCAGTTAAGAAAATGAAAACATGGGCCCTCCCTGGTGGCACAGTGGGTTAAAGCACAGTACTAAGAATCTAAAGCCACTTCAACATGAGTTCGATTCCTGCCCCAGAGGTGATCCACACCCTCCAATTTTCTTTTGCTAAGGTAGCTAATATGATCTGTATATGTTATACTCAATAAACATTTATTGGGTGCTTACTACATGCTATACAGCACACTAATGGAATCAGCTGAGAAGTGTTTTAACTGTAAGCTTTGAAATTACCTTTAAACTCAAATGGCATCTAAAGGGATAAGCAGCGATAAGTTGCATTTGAGAAGGTACAGTTTCCTTGTACTTTCAAGAGGAAAATGGAAACTCACTCCTTTCTATTGGAAGACCTCTAGAGACATGTGCACTCAGAGGGGGCATCCACTGCCTTCCCTCTGAAAGAAGCTCAGAACCTAATGTGAGGCCAGAAATCCCAAGTCTGGGCACCCAGTGTAAGATAGAGAAGGTGATGGCTTTCTCCTTTTACTGGAGTAGTAAAGGGAAAGAATGGAGGGTCATAAAACACAAAGTGTCAAGAGAAAAAGAGCAGAACAAAAAAGTACCTCACTCTGTATGGACAAAGGAGTAAAGAACCTGAAAATAGCCCTTGTGTCAGCGTGAAGCTATGGAGAGGATATTTTTTTTCCCTCATATCCTGTATCGTTGCAGTAATATTTCTTAGACAAAAAAAATCAGTCAAGAGAAAGCAAAATTTAAAAACTTGAAGGAAATATTTTATAAACTACCATGAGCAAGTGATAAAAATATCAAAATAGTTATTTAAAGCATTCTCCTGAAACACAATCCCAGATAATCCTTAACACAAGGGAACTAAGCCTGTAGATTATAGAAACATTAATTAATGCAACAAATATTCTTCCTTTACTTACTCATCTCCCTATCTTTCCATGGTCGATTTTTTCCTCTTTTTGGTGAGCTCCAGCCTCTGTGTTCTATCTTCTCATTTCCTTTCAGTCTTTTCTTGCTACTACAGTTCTGAGTCAGCTCTAGAACCTTCTACCCCAAAAGGATTAAGACAGAAAAACCATTGGGACAAATTTAGTTATAATGAAAGTGTGTTCTGTAGATCTCTGTGGACTAGTTCTCATTTGGAACATTATTTAATGGAAAACTATACTTAGTGGGCAGATTTTCCTGTGAATCCAAACTTGTGACTTTCAAAATGGCATTAAGAAGAAAAATCTGTTATCTTGCTTATCTCTAAAAATACTTGTATTTAGACATTACACTCAAAAGTCATATAATTATAATCAACCTTTAAGTAGATAATGTGCGGTGGTCATAAAATTTCAAGGAACACAGGTAAGCACTTATAAATTGAGGTGTTTTCTTTCTAAACTTATTAGCCTCCTGTGCCATAATACAGATGATGAAACATGTGTATTGAGTGATAAATAACATGTGTTTTCACCAGAATACTGAGTTCTGATAGAAAAGGACTTCACTCTACTCATAACACAAGACTGATACCAGTGGGTTATGTCTTTTGCATTATAGGTAAAGAGAAGACTACTTGAGGGAAACTACTTAATTCTAGACTACACCAAAATTATAATATTGCAGGGTTCTTTCAATGCCATTTTACTGGACTATTAAATTTTAGAAACTATATTTTATTTGCTACACTTTTCCTTTATAATTTTGATAATCTAGGTGCTTAAAAGCAAATTAGTGCATAATGAGGTAATTACTACATTTTATCTCCTGAATATTGTCTTTGGAGAAATATAAGAACACCATTTCCAGCCTGTGGTCTTATAAATGATATTTCTCCACCATACAGACACCTACCTGTTCTGTCAACTTCTTCAAACTAAATTTTTGTTAACCTTTAACATTATTATGCTTCCTTTTACATGGTTACTTACTTGGTGTATTTAATCACTCAACCAATATTGTCTCCTTCCAGAAAGTAAGCATGACTTTTATTACTTTTGCACTTCCCCTTAGAAATGGCTTTTAGGTAGTTTTAATAAAAACAGGGCAAAATTCATTTGGTTTATAAAATTTTACTCTGAAGATTAAAATATTTATTTGCCTAAGAAACCAAATTAAATTCATTTGAATATTTGTGTCTGGTGAAATGGAACAATTGACACTTGGGTTGTCAGGAAAGTCATTGTAGGGTAAATGGAAGTGATCAGGTTTATCCACCCTCCTACCACAAGCATCAGTGGTCTACACCTGTGGTCTTGCACCCATGCCTGAGGTGGCGCCTGGAACAGGTTGTGGGCGAGGTGAGTGGGCACACTTGGACCGGGAGATGAGCATATTAGGGCAGCAGCAGAGGACAGTGCAGCAGAGACTAGCGAAGAGACCACAAGAGAACACCAGAGATCCCAGCAAGAGTGAAGATTCACTGGGGGCTGGCAGGCCTGTCAGCCTCCCTGCTCCCTGCTCCCCTACCTGCCCTGCACTGAGTTGCCTCACTACAAATGTTGTAGAAAGATTATTAAAAGCCTGAATAAAACAACCATGGACTCCAGGGCTCCACCTTTACCCGTCTGCCCAGATGATAGAAGACCCGTGCCCTGCTGGCACCACAGGCATGAAGCAAAAATGTGTCATGACTTTTCTTATAGCCAAGATTAGTAACATGCATGCCAGTGCCTCTGCTCCCTGCTGTCCCATATGCCACATACACAGAGTAGGCCTGAGCTCAGAGAGTTGTCGAGATGCCCCTTCAGGGCTACCCCACAACCAGATGCTGGACATGATGCCCACTGATGGTACACAATGAAGCCCTTTCCAGAAATCACCATAGATCATGAGGAACCACCTAACAAAAGAAGACTATTATTGTCTCTCTGATGCTGATCTTTTTATCCCCTTCCTCAAATGAGGATGTTGGCAGAGTCACCCCTGCTCCTGTGAATCCTGAATGCCAGCTAAAACTCTGTGGTGCCTGCATGCCAGTTAACCTTCCCCCTCTGTCGTCCATCCCTGATTCCCTACTCCTTCCTACAAGCTCCCCAAGGTTACTGAGTCCTCTCACAAACTTACATCTCCTTGCCTGCTACTGAGAACTCAATCTGTGACAAACCTGTCTTATGAGCTAAGAGAATATGGAAAGGAAATATTGTTCACATGCAAACATAGTTTCAAAAGTACCTGCCTCTGGCATTCTGGGTTTCCTTATGTGAAAAAACAAAAACAAAAACAAAAACAAAAAACCCAGCAACTTAGATGCTTTAATTCTTTCCTTTTTCTTGTGGTGTGTGGCCCCGGGCATGCCTTTGTCAGGTATTATAACTATGAAAATCCACCAAATACAGCTTTAGAAACTCCCGACCCATTATGTATGCCAAGACAAATATACTGCTATCTGTCAAGCAGAGCTAATGGGTATCTGAGACGTTTAAAACACTGTTACGTGATGACAAAGAAAAACAAATCTTTAGTAAATCAATAACACTTTCAATGAAACAATATTGATTTAAAAAATCCAGAGCACATAGGAGAAAAGTCTCATCTGAGGGTAGTTATATGTGCACTTGTATAACATTTAGTGCTTTTTAAGTATTTAAGTAGGTGAATAGCCCTAGAGTTAGTAGAATAAATAAAATCTTAACTCACTAGGCACCCAAGCATACATGGAAGAGACAATTTTACCTCAAGTTGACTCATTTTAGAATCAGGTCAGCACACACTCCTCTTTGGAGCCCCCTGAGCAGTGTTGCCAAGTCTTGGGCATTGCCAAGGTAACGCTGGGCCATAGAGAGTGACAAGGGCCTCTCTCTCTGCCCTGGCAATGGAGCTATATCTGTCCTACCTTTATCCAAAACCCAAGTACTTCCTCTTAATTATCTGATTTGAGGCTTCATGTAGAACTCGTGTTTGCTTATGAGAGTGACCTCTTCAGAATAATTTATAGATTTCCTATGTTTTCCCTCCTTACTCTCTTCCCTCCCTCCCTCACCCCACTCTATTTTTTTTTAAGTAGCTTTTCATCAGTCCTCAAATTCTTGTCAGGACCAAAGTTTTCCATGTTTTTAATCTACTCAGATTTCTTCAGAACTCTATTCAACAAGTTTAAAAATGTGCAAATATACTAATTCATGTGAAAGAAAAGTAAACAAATCTTTATAAAGAGCAACAATCTAAAGACTAAATGTAGCCCTTGGAAGCATGCTTTCTTTATTCAGAACTTAGAATTCTGGCATTTAATCTATCTGGAATACTACTATATACTATATCTAACACTTGAACAAAATAAAAAAATAAGTAAAGGGGGAGTTTGGAAAAGGTAGTTTATCCAGTTAACATATTAAATCACATACTAACTTTGCTTAAAGCTATACTCCTCAGACCTGAGCTCAGTTTTTGTCTCATATTTATTTGTTTATATTATATATTTTTTATTCCTCCATGTGTGCATATGCTGTGCTCACCCCCCACAAAACCACCCACAGCAGTGCCCTTTCTACTTCCTCTCTTACCTTTTCCTCCTTCCTCCCCTTCCTCCCGGTAACTGGTAATTTCTTCCACTAAGTCAATATTTGTTGTACCTGCCATTGCAGGTTCTTTTTGGGCATCTGATACTTCTCTTTTACTTTCTTGGCATCATCATCTTGAGTTCCATCCATTTTTTTCCCCTAAAAGACACTAATTCATCTCTTTTTTAATAGGCTGTGTAGTATTCTAATGATTATATATTTCATGACTTCTTTATCCATTTGTCTGTTTATGGGCACTTTGGCTCCATGACTTTGCAATTATGAACAGTATTGCTATGGGCATAGGGACACATAAGTTTTTGCACTGGAATTTTCATATTTTTGTGGTGAGATACCTACCTGAGAAATAGCTAGGTCATATGGGATTTCTATTTTTATTTTCTTAGGAAATCTACATGCCATTTTCCATTTAGGCTGCACCAAGTTGCACTCCCATCAGTGGATGAGAGTTCCTTTACGTCCACATTCTACAACATGTGTTTCCCTTCTTATTGATATGGGGTGAAGTGATATCTCATTGTGGTTTTGACTTACATTTATCTTATGAGAGAGTGATATTAAACAATTTTCTGTGTCTATAGGTCATCTGAATGTGCTCTTTAGAAAAGTGTATTAAGATTTTTTGCCATTTTTTAATTGAGTAATCTGTTTTGATGTTGTTGTTGGATTATATTAGTACGTTGTATATTTTGGAAATTAGCCCTTTGTTAGATGAGTGATGTGCAAATATTTGCTTCTACTCTGTAGAATGCCTTTTTGTTTTTGTGATGGTTTCTTTTGAGGTACAAAAACTTTTCAGTTTGATGTAGTTCCACTTGTTTATTTTTGCTTTTGTTTCCCTTGCCATTAGAGCACTCCCAAGTACATCTTTGTGGTAGAGATCTGTAGTGTAGCCCCTATGATTTCTTTTAAATACTTTGTATTTTGGGCTCTTTAATCCATTTTGAATTATTTTTCATGTATGGAGCAAGTAAGAATCTAATTTCATTTTTTATTTTGCATAAGGCCATCTATTAGTTGAAGTGACTTTCTATTTTCCATTATAAGGTTGTGGCTCCTTTGTTAAAATTCAGATGATGATTAAAGAATCAAAGAAGTCTCAAGTACCTTACATCCCCAATGATAAAATATATCCGTAAAACTGTACAAAATACTTGGCTGTTGAGCAATTCTTCCAATTCAAGCCTAAACATGCCACTTTTATGTTTAGTTCTTCTCAGAGCATCTGTCTCTATAACCCCGGTTTCTAAATATCATATCCTTCAGTGTGTCGGAAGCAAGTATTGGAATGTTTACACATATTATACTATATTTCTCATATATATAAAAAAAGTCATTGTGCTATACTGATATGTAAATGAAGGTATTTCTTGGTGACCACTTTTAGCTCCATTGACAGATGGTCAGTCACATAAAGAATTTAAAATTGGGGTGCTGCAGAGAAATTTAATAATGGCACTTCATTCTTTCATTTAGTGAAATGAAATATAATGTATACATATTATAGTATATATGTATATATAGATAGAAGCAAATAAATTTATCATGTATATCACTTAATCTTTATTAAATCTCAGAAAACCAGTCACTTGCTCTACGAACATTCCCTTGGAGACACTGCTACTTACAGACTTTAAAGATCTAGTAAAACTTGAGAAAATGATGGACAAACTGTGAGAAATTATCAGAAAGATTATTAGAAGTACTGATTTATATCTGCCACAATTAAAGCTAAAACTAAAAGCATATATTTTACCTTGAGATATCATGCCTGACAATATATAGTTGTTCCCAATCAGCAAAACCTTTGAAATTATATTTGAGGTTCTCCCTGATGCCTAAGTGTTAAGTACCAGTGTACCACCACAATGGCCTGAGTTGAATCCCCAGCCAGGGAGCTGGCCCACAGAGTGCAGGAGACCTCTCCTATCTCACCCACTGCTCCCCTCAGCAGTGTATTTCAGTCAATCTGCCAGTTCTGCTCCCCGCTCTGTCTCTGGTGAATCCTCTCACACACACCCCCACACCCCTGGCTCCCACATCTCTAGCCTACACCCCAGTCCTTCCACTCAAAAGTCAGTAAATAAAATCTTTTTAAAATACTTACATTTTATTTCACTTAAAATTTCTGTTTTTATTTGTTTGGTAATATTACATCATTTGCTTAACAGCTATTTATTGATAGTCCTCTCTATGCAAGGTACTGTTTTAACCAAAACAGATTTTTCAAAACTGCCCTTAAGAAGTTTATATATAACTATATAAATAAATAAACATAAATATATTGAAGGCTCTTTTTTTTTTTTAACAAATAGTATGTGTTTAATCCAAAAAGCTTGGGTGCTGTTGGCATCCAAAGGAATGACTTACATGTGAGGCAGGCACCTTGCTACCTAGGTGACCCTCATTCTTGTCACATCTTATAAATTTCACTTCCTTGTAGTTGTGACACTTAGTTTTTCAAACAGTTTATTAGACTCAGTGGTTTGTGCCTTGTTCCTTCTAGCTGCAGTGCTTCTTTTAACCTGTCTCTTATTTCTCTTTCTTATTTTCACATCTCTTTTTTTTATCCTTTCACAGTCAGCTCAGCCCCCTGATTCTGTGTGCCTGTTCTCTAGAATGAATCAACTCCTTGTCTATATAACCCACCACTCCAGCCTGTATCAATCCATCAGTGCAGTTTACCTACTCTTCTGATATCATTTATTGACATAATTATGCTCTCCTTGAGGGAAACATTGCATTTTCTCCTCTGTTGTATCACCAGGCCCAGTATCATAACTGACACAGAGTTCTATAAACATTTTAAGTGAATTGTATTGAAATGGTTTCCAGATAACTGAAGTTCACTTCCTTTGTTTCATCAAATTAATTTCACTAAATGACTAGCCTTCCTGCTTTTCCAGAGAATATTCATCTGGTCAATTTGACCCAATAATACTTGTGCCATTTGTTATTTTTATGATAATGTCTACAAATATTAACCTGGTTCTGACTTAGCAATGTTTGTTCTACAAGCAAAATGGGTTGTAAATTTGTGAGGTAAACTAATATACTAACATTTTTAGGAACAAGATAGCAAGAAGGCAGTTTCATAGGACTTTTCCACTTCCAGAAAAATACTGAAACAGGGAGACTATGCTTCCAGTGACATCTCACTTCCTTAAGATGATTGAAAAGTCGCTTTGAACAAGATAATTAAAGATACATGCTTTAAAGCTATGATACTGATGATGTGTGTAGAATTTCAGCAACTCAAGTTGTGTCGTTTACAAAACACCAAATAAATTTCAAGGCTTTGCTTTGGTATTTTGATTAGCTATTTCTTGTCTCGGGGTATACGGTCTATTTTATGACCTTTGCTTTTGTAGAGCACGTCGCACTGCCCACCAACATGAATTTCAAGTCTGATAATGCATGCACCAAGGAAGCAAAGATTATAAGTGAGCCATTGAGAATTAAAGGATGACCTTTACCTTGTAATTGTGCTTAGTGTCATGTGCACAGAGAAAGAAAGGAAGGAGAGGGGGAGGGGAGATGGGATTTCATAGACGATATTAATGAGATTCAGCTGCAACCATACTTGCACTAAAAGTATGCAGAAAGCAACAGGAGGTGCCCAACAGAAAATATATGCCAGGGCACAACTTTTGTTCTCATAACTTGAACACTAAATGTTAATATTTTCCAGAAATTTGGATGGATGTGATAAGCAACTATGTTTATAGTAATATGATTACATTTGTTAAATTAGAAACAGCAAGAAGTTCATGTTTTCTCTCCTATACTGGGAAAAATGAACAACTAAAGATACTTGTATCTATAGAAATTCTGCACTACTGTTTGTCCCATTAATTCTAATTTTAGTTGAAATGAGGACAAGACTACCTTTTCGATGAGATCATCTTTTTGAAGTTAATCCTATTCAATTATCGCCTGCCAAGCACTGAGTTAGTTCTAATGCCTCCTTAGAAACCTTCATGTGCTAAGTTTGTCAAGGACTTTATTCACATCTATTCATGAATCTTCTACTTATCACTTCAATGTTTGGTATTCTGGCTTAATCCAAAATATGTTTTACTCACTATATTATAAACCTTACTAAGAGTTATTTTCTCTGAAAGTGACCTTTAATTGTGGCCCAAGTACAGAGTACTAAACTATTTTTTTAATATGTAAAAACAAATTTTAAAATCAAGAGTATAACTAATGACATAAACAAATCAACATGTGCTTTTGTAGTGTATTTTCTGCATGCCAAAGAAAAAACACAAGTGGTAGCTCTCATAATAACTTAGATCGGTGACTTTTATTTTCTTCTTATTTTTAATTAATTTATATATCTATTTACATTATTGTTCATTTTAAAACAATGCTTATTTCCCCCGCCCCTACATATCCCCCTCTTATTCACCATAGTTCCCCACATTCCTTCCTCCCTCCTTACCAGATCAGTGACTTACATGTATTCTTTTCTTCAGTAAGATTCTATTGCATGGAATTTTATGTCAAAAAAACTAAATATAATAGGCCACAGTCCTCTAGTGGAATCTGGCTCTCTTCATTGGAGGTCTTTTCCCAACCATGTTCCATGAGGAGCTGCCTCTGAGAGTTATGATCTTGGAGATGTAAAAGTGACTTTTTTTTTAAGATTGATTTATTTATGCATACAAGAACTGGGGTCCAGGCCAGCGGTGTTAAGAATGAGAGAATTCCCCAGAGACAGAGTGGGGACCAGAATAGGCAGATTGAGTAAAATACACTGCTGAAGGGAGTAGCAGGCGAGACAGGAGAGGTCACCTCCCTGACTGGGGATAGCTTGATAGTGCTGAGACTTAACCTCTTGCACCACTAGGGAGACCCTTTAAGTGACTCAGAAGTATATATTTTTCTCTTTTAGAAAATGGAAAACAACTTCATATTTTCCCTGATTTTATTGACTTGACAATCATTTCACAGCTCTATGATTTGGGGATTTGGGATTACAATTTCACATGTCCATGTGTGCACATGCTTCACTCAGCCTCCAGCAAAGCACAATTTAAGGATTGAAATGAATACTTGAAAACTTACTATGTGCCACGTGTTTTCCAAATATATTCTTACATAATCTTAAATCAACTCTTCTAAATGGGATATTTATACCCATACTACATCTAGGGAAGCTGAAATTCAACATGAAGCCATTACCCGAGTATGACACTCATGGGTGGTATTTACTGAATACAACACTAATCTATTGAGTACCATATCTGATTGTTACAAATATCCCCTTTCTTTTGGTATATCCCTTTTATGTTCTAGAAAAATAAAACAAAGGGAAGAGATAGCAGAGCTGTAATTAGACTCTCTTATCAGTTTCTGTCGTTATTATTAAGGAAAAAAATAAGTGTTGGCTCTTCTCTAGTTGAAGATCCTAAAATGGTAAGTGGGAGTTGAATTTGTCCTACTTGAAGCTACAGAATACAGGTTTATTTTTAACCACAACCAAGTGTATTGGCCCTGAGCAGGGTGAGGTAGTGTGGATTTTTTTTTTTTTTTCTCTTCTAAACTATGAAGAAAAGGAGCAGTTCTTCTCCAGTCCTGCTACTCATTAAAATCAACTGTGGTGACTACTAAATAAATTGGTGCTTGAACCCACCAGGGATTCTGATGATAGGTGGACGTAGGATGTAGGCACTGGTGGTTTTAAATGTAACTACCTACCCTGGCAGTCAGAGCAGGTTCAGGAAAGCACTCAGGTGGGAGAAGTTTAACACTAGAGGTATAGACCATGTTCTGGGTTGTCACAGAGGAGAGGTTGGAAGGTGTTGTTGTGGGGGTGGGGTTTAAGGTTCTGACAAGCTTAAACACAACTATTTTTTGGCAAGTTAGAAAAACCACTAGAGAGCTTTTGAGCACTCTTTCCAAATGAAGTTTATTTCTACAATGTTGATAAACTTCTGAGTTATTGTCAAAGTTTCTACCTTAAATTTCTACCTGTTCAAAATTAAAAATATAATAAGAAAAATTAGGAAATTCACTCCAGATGAAAGCACTGAGGTTAAAAATTAAAATTATGGACTTTCATCTCAGTTTCACTAGTATTTTAGTTTTTCTAATGTAAGAATGTTTTAAAACATTTAAAAGTACTTTTTTAAAAAAAGATTTATTTATTTGTGCATACAGAACTGGAGTACAGGCCAGAGATGGAGGGGTGGTGAAAGACTTCACCAGAGACAGAGTGGGGAGCAGAACAGGCAGATCAACGAAGTACACTGCTGAGAGGAGCAGTGGGTGGGTCAGGAGAGGCCTGCCACACCATGTGGTCACCTCCCGGGCAGGCGGGAATCGAACTCATGTGGAAGTGGTTTCAGCTTCTTAGTGCAGTGCTTTAACCTACTCTGCCACTAGGGAGGGCCTAAAAATACTTTTAATGAAGTTTTTTTTAATTATAGAAAAATATAATGGCTTCAAAACTAGGCCATTAACCACTCTGAACAGATATTAGCCTACATCATAAAAAGAATGAACTTTTCTGCTTATTCATCCAATAATAATAATAGGTGACAAAAATATTTCTTTTCATGAAAATGTCTAAACAGTCAAAGATTACTGAAGATAGCGAGTGATGAATGAATTTTATACAAAACATAGAACATTATCCCAACTAAACAAAAATAACTGGATGGTTCTTTTTCAAACAGAAACTTTTTGGACACTTTAAAAGAATTTATGGAAATGCCTTCTATGTAAGAAGTCTCCCGAATCTGCTATTTATTAGAATATAAAAAGTATCATAGAATACAAATTAGTGGCTTGAGCTTTTGACCAAAAGCCTAAATTTCTACTTTGATAAAAAAGCATCTACAGTCTGTGATCTAGGAAGGAAGTTCCAGTTAGAATATACTTCTTGTCCAGGATTTCTCAGCCTATTAATGTTCACAGTAACTTAAGACAATAATGTTTAGGTTTCAACATGTGTGTTTATTAAATTTGGTCTAACTTAAACAACTGAAAATTATAGTTACATTAAAAAAAAGTTCCAATTTTGTATCAGCTCTTCTACCTTGAATAAGTCACAGCTTCTCTGAGCTTCACTTTCTTCATGAGTATGATGAGTGTTAATATATAAATGGACTTTCCTACTGGAAAGTATTATCAAAATAATAAAATGTAATTATTTATGTAATGATGACTGGTAAATAATAGAGTGATGTATAAATGTAATTGTTCACAGTGTGTTAAGTGTACTATTTTAATTTTGCACTAATGTAGCAGAGAGACTTCAATGTGCAATTATATATGTGACAGCTTACAATACTAAGATCATAAATGTTAAAAATCAGGCAAAGCAGGCTCCTAAAATAATAAATTATATATTCAATATTTAACATATAAGCATTAGTATGTAGTAATTTGATAGAGACCACATTTCAATCTAGCAGTCAACAATTTGGTATAATTCCCTGAAAGATTAAACCTGAATCTAAGTTTGTGGCAGTTATAGTTCTCTAGTTGGACAAGATACATTTATACAACATTTAGGCTCTTTTGTAAACTTTAGAAGACTCTGTCAACATAGAAGTTTGTTAAATTCTCCTCCATCTTCTAAGTAAGCAAACCAAAAATCAGAGACATTGAGTGTCTACCATGATGGAATCCTGTGGGAGGGAGTGCAGGTTTGGGCCAAAGGCTTCATGTTGCCTTACAGGCCAGTAAAACCTCCAGTGCCTTCCTAGTTTAGATTCAACCCACACCTGATTTTTAACCAATGTGCCCTTTCCTGACCTACTCTGAGAGCACACGTGTTTTGTGTTTGCAGTTGGATGTTAGTTACATATTACTGGAGCATTCATCTACTGTTATATAGTTAAACAGGGAGAAACACTGGGATATATAAGAGCAATATGACCAAAGATCATCAAAGAAGTTATAACTTCTCTGATGATAGTGTTTATTTTGTTAATCACACAAAATTACTATCTTCATTTTGTTTATATTAAAATTAATAGTATTTGGGAAAGAATATGCGTGCCTTATTTTGTAATTTTTTGGAAATACCTAGTAAGTTTGTATAGAAGCATAAACTCTAATAAAGACAAAATTTGGATCACAGAATATTATCCTCACTATGGCTATATAATTATAATTAGGAAGACATTGGCTGAAAATTGACTTGTGTACTTATAAATCCATTGTGTCTTAGGCAGAGTAACTCCAACCATAATTTGTCACTTTGAATAACAGTGAGAAGAGTTTAAATAGGATGGGATTCCCTGGAAATGTTACCCTCCTTTATTGTTAAAACAGTGTCAGGGTGTTCTCTGTTCCATTCTATTGAGTCATGAGCTTTTTAGTAAAACACCAATGGAAGGGGAAAAGGAGGAAAATTGAGTTAGCGAAAGGAATCCATGAGTTCTTTCTCTTAAAGATTTCTATCAACTTTTTGGCTCAGCTACACTCAAATCCTTTTTATTTTAAGGCAAAAAAGAATTGTTTTGTAATTAATATGGTCACATTCACTCTGACTAAACAGAGTTCAGTATTTCAAGTTGCCCTAGAATAAACATTAAACCTGCCAAAAATAGTAGAATCAAGATGTACTGTTCCTCAATTACCCCCTGAAGAACCCCAAAGCTTGACTTCACTAATTTTCACAAGTAATCTGACCTGCAGACACTAACTGGTTCATCTCAGCAGAGATCTGGAGATTTAGTACTACATGCAATTGCTTAGTTCAGGTTCAGTTTGAAGTCTCCTGGGCAAAGCACAGTTGTTTATTCCAGGAGCTTTTTTTTTTTTTTTTCTTTACTCTTCTAAAATCTTCCTTAAATTCATTATAAGGAAAAATAATTTCACATCTTTTTTTTTTTTTTAATCATGGGTATACGGTACTATGAAATTCTTGATCACTTATTTTCTGCCAAAGTTTAGATCCTATTCAGATAATCAAGAAAAATGGCTAAACAGCCTTCCTGGGAAATAGGGATCTGTGACCTTTCTCCCCACTGAGTGTTACTACACAGCTACTTTGGGTTGAGGATGGAAAGACTGAAAGTATGCTGACCTTTGGTCTCTACTTACATTCCTATTTCTCAGTGGAAAATTATTTCTGATGCTTCATGTCACACAGCATAGGCCAGTTCTTATGTTACATAATATATCTGATTTATATATTTAGAGTCAGGATCTCATCTTTGTTCTCAGATTCTTATTATTTGAATAATAGATTTACAACCTTGACTTTTTCAATTATACATGAGAACACACCAGAACACCTTTTTCTCATGCATGTGATTGACCACAGTATCATACTATTTTTTAAGGATAATTTTTTAAAAAACTACTTGTATTTATAAAAGTAAATTCATATTAGCTAAAATTGTTGATGATATCCTATGTTTACTTAGAAGGAAGCATATAGGAAATAACACAATGCCCATCTTGGTGTTTTATATACAAGAATAAGATATTGGCACAAATAATTAAAATATATAACAGAATGAATATTGGTTTCAATCAGGGGAATATCTTTTTATGTGAGAAATTAATTTTTCCCAAGCAGTTTTTCTTTATGTTATTATAATGTATGCTATGGCCTTTAGCATTTATATATATATATGCTGGAAGCATCTTAGGTTGTTATTTCTTCAAAGAATATTGATTGTTAATGTATTCCAATAGTTTGACGTTTGAAGTGCTGAATTTTCTTTACTGGGAAAAAAAACAAAGTGAAAGTACTTTTAGGACATTACCATCATTCCTTAGCTTCATTAAAAACAGATGCCTTTACCTCTAGTAGAAAAGTTTATGGAGGATGATAACTATTATGATGGCTTTGATTTTATTTTTGTTATATGACCTTATTCTCTGATAGTTGGGGTTTTTTTTTGTTGTTGTTTTTTGTTTTTATTTTTTTCCCAGCCTGGCACAATGACCTTCACCAATTAAAAAAAATTTTCCCCAAGATTGCTTCATCTTAGAACTGAAGTTCTCTTAGCACTTATTTCCACCTGGAAATGAATCATCCGGTGATCCACATGAACCCTACCAACTAAGTCAACCTAGGGCCAGCCTCTACTGGCTCTGCCAGACCCAGGCATTTTCCAAAGCATGAGCTATTGGCATTCCTACTTGATTAATGAGGACAATATTTCAATTTGGTATCATTTTAAAGTCAGCAATAAAAACGAAAGGCCTTCATTTTATCCTATCCTTAATGAAATGGGGTATAAATATAAATAGTGATGAAAGTTAAAACCCACTTCTTTTTAGAAAGTGGATTTTTTTTGTGTGTTTAATTTTCTCCCTCTTCCTGATGGCAAAGAATTTCATTTATTAAATTTATTTTTCATTTACTTTTCTGATGGTCAGTAATTTCAGTTATTGAATTACGAAATTTCATTTATTTTTCTTTTATGATGTGAATTTCTTCATTATTCTTTATAACAAAATTTAAAAATCACTTGATATATCAAAATAATCTACTGCCATCATGTCTCAACAAACATATCAACCAAAGGGCAAAATGAGTTTAAGAAAATGGGAGATATTTAGGTCACATACCATACCAATTCTATTATCAATGGTATTGGTGATTATAATTTTTATTTACCATGTGATTACCTTTTATTTATAAAATTTATACTTTGTTTTCAAAATATCACTATCATTGATGACCTTACTAAGTAAAAGTTGGACTCCTACTGGAGTAAATGTTTTATACATATAGAATGAATTAATTACATCTAATATGTTTGTCTTTTTGTAATATGTGTTCTAAATTCTGTCTATTCAGTCTGTTCTTCATGTATACACCAAACATATGTTTAGCACCTTTTTCCAAATGCTATGTGCTAGAATTACATATTCAATCCCAATTTCCTCTTCTGTGAAATGGGAATTCTAGTATATTCATCACCTGGGATCCTAAAGAAAGGAGAGACAACTTTTATAAAGCATCAGTAACAAAAAGCACATATAAGTTATAGTTTAAAATCTCAGTAAGCAAATTACAGCCCATGAATTAAGTCAGACTTTTTGCAAATAAGCTTTTACTGAAACAGGCCATGATTATATGCTATATATTTTCTTTGACTATCATAATTACAGTAGAGCTGAATGGTTGTGATGGAGACTATCACTCACAAAGACAATAGTGTTTACAACATGGCCCTTATAAAAAAAGCTTGCCAATTAGTATTTCCCAAATTATGAAAATGTTAATAGGTGTTATAAGTGCAAGTGTCTGCTATATTGAGAAATTCCTCCTCATGAATTCTTATTTAAAGATATTTAAGGTAAGGCAGGGATTCTATTTTCAACAGTAACCAAGTAATGCTTATGAAGAAGTCATTAAAAGTAAATTTGGGAGACTTTTCTAAGAAATGTCAGTCCAGTGATAAAATTCAAGCTTTTGTGGCATCTGAGCAGAGAAGAAATTTTTCAGAGAAAAGAAAAAGTCACTTAATCTGAATTGGCACTAAGTAACCCTGAGCAGAACTAGAAAGAAGAATTTTCTAAAATGCAAATTCCAATTCCTGGGCAAAAATTTCTGAGAACAAGATTTAACACTAAGTAGGTAATATCTCAATACCAGACCGTGAAGAAATGACTCACATAATAAAATGCAGAACAGTGGGGCGACCAGGAGGATTGCATTAAGAAGAAAAGGAATTGAATCAAATTGTGACAAAGTGGAGAACAGCTTAAATTCAGTGAGCAGGGCTTTCTCAAGGATGTGATTGCAAGGAAAGGGGCAGAAGAGTAAACAAAGAAGAGGAATAAGTGGGACATACTTCTAAATGTGCAATCTTGCCATGTGATGGCACATATTCCCAGCCAATGCAGCACCAGCTTCTTTGTTAATCTTACAAAACTAAAAATCAACCCAAATGTTGATAGTTATGAAGACACTTCGAAGAGCAGTGACAAGAAAGTTCAAAGCTACTTTTTCATTTTTCTACATTGGCACATAGGTTGTTTCTTGCTCTCTGTGTAGCAAGAAGTAATTGGGCCTCACTGGTAGAGAACGTTGGGTGAGAAGTTTCCATGAAACTAAATCAAGACAGCTGCTTGTCCTACCCCAGAAAGGAGTGAGAGGACATTTCTAAGAAGATGCTGGATGACAACAAGCTTTCTTTCCAACCACTTTGGGAGCCTTATGGATTTGGAGAAAGCCTCAGCGCAGGGATCCTTCCTGGGAACCATCGAGTGCATGCTCCATCTTTATCTGCAGCTCTCCCCCGAGTTGTTGGGAAACAAGTCCCTTGTGAGCATCTTCACTCCAGCCACTTATGTACTCACAACCAGTGACAGAAAGGCCTTGGCAATTTTCTTCATACTTCGGTTTCTTCTCTAACTCTTGTCGGACCTATCAAAACCAGGTTTGTAAATTTTCAGTTACATAAAACCTAATTCAGCCTGAAAGAAGTAAGTTTGTCTCTTCAGATGCTATGTACCAGCCTTGTGGAATCTGTGTGGAAAACCTGTGAAGTTTTATTTCTAATGAGGAAAGAATTTTTCTGGTAATAGAATTCACTGAACCACACCCTACTTTATAAGTAATACTTAATCATGGAGTCAATTTATTTATCCTGTTATTTAAAAATTTGACATCTACCAAAGACCTGCTTTCAAGTTTTAAAGGGACCATATAGTTCTCTTTGAATATTTTTTTAAAACTCTTAAAATTTAGGCTCTCCCTGGTGGCGCAGCAGGTTAAAGCACTGCACTGAGAAGCTAAAGCCACTTCCGCATGAGTTCGATTCCCGCCTGCCCCCGAGGTGCCCATATGACGTGGCAGACCTCTCCTAGCCGGCCCCCTGCTCCCCTCAGCAGTGTACTTCATAGATCTGCCTGTTCTGCTCCCCACTCTGTCTCTGGTGAAGCCTCTCACCGCCCCTGAGCCTGTACTCCAGTTCTGTATGTACAAATAAAATAAATCTTTAAAAAAAAAACTCTTAAAATTTAAAAAAAAATTATGTTAAATAAAAACAGAGATTTTATTTCTCAAAGAAGACACACAGTTGCAATACATCTAAGCTTACCCTGAGACCCTCTTTTGGAAATAACAACTCTATATACATTTGTAGATTTAAATATTCAATTCCTTGCAAATCCTTGGTGTCTGTCCTTTGGCCAAGGTACATAAGTAACCTAGTATGTTTTTCTGATTGTTTATATCAGTAGATTTAGTTGAAGTGATGCTATGTGACTTTTGAGGCCTGGTCATAAAAGCAGATGTAGCACCTACCTGACTGGGACATTCATTTTAAAAGTCAGCTACCTTGTAAGAAGTCAAAACGACCTGAGGAAGCTGTGCTGTGAAGAAGACCAAGTAAGTGTCTTCAAAACACCACTGGAGGAGACAGAGTCATGTAAGTAGTTCCCTGAGAGCAGGGAATGAGTGATACGGCAATCTTAATTTCACTACGTCCTCAGTTAACTTGTAATTTATTTTTTTGTCTTTATAAATTCCCTGGACCTCACTGCTGTCCTCACTGTCTCAATGCCTAGTCCTCCGTAAGCCTTGTCTGTTGGGGTTTCTGCTCTGCCACCCCTTTCTCAGGAACAAACTTCCCATAGGTGCCACCCTAAGTTCTGCAGTCTTCAAACATTTCACTCTGCACTCTGAAGGGAACTCTGATTAGATCATTCTCACTGTGCTCCACAACTGTTTTCTGTACAAGCTGCCATTCTCTGGTTGCAACATGATTTACATCCCTAGCAAAAAATCAATGCAATTAAACAAATTTCTCTAACATCCCATGCATTTTCCAGAGTATTTAAGTGATGTATTTGTGTTATGAATTTAAGTTATGAATCATGGAATTTTAAACAATGTTATATACTTATGATAGTATTTCCAGACTTTAGGAGGCAATATTCTCTTCAGGCTTACTGATTGTGACTTGGACACTGTCCAGTGTGTTTTCTAAAATTGTTTCAACTTTTGAAAGCTTAAATTTCATCTAACTTTAATAACCTCTACATTTTCTAGCAGTTTTAAAAATATTTCCTATAGAATCACTTATGATAGCCATATTAAGAACTGATAGCCATCAAGTTGGGTGGGGTAAAGAAAGAAGAGGTTGTAGTGGCTTATTTTTAAGACAGATACAATCATTCCCCAAAAGACATAATAAAATTTCTGAACACCTTCATGTAGCATTTCTGGAATATGACCCTAGAAATAATTGTAGTCTGTTGAAATTATGGGAGGTTTTCTACTAATTCTTACACTCATTATGATTTAAACCTATGTAAGTGTTCCTTTACTTTATTATGGATTATATAGTAATATAATCTGAGATATAAAGATTTCCATAAAACTAAAAAGTCAAATTTCAGTGCTATTTCTTCTTTTAAGAAGTGGTTTCTGCTTCTTATAAATATTGGTTATTGTGGCCCTCCCTGGTGGCGCAGCGGGTTAAAGCACAGCACTGAGAATCTGAGGCCGCTTCCGCATGAGTTCGATTCCCGCCTGCCGCCTGCCCCGGAGGAGACCACATGGCGAGCCAGACCTCTCCTGACCCGCCCGCTGCTTCCCTCAGCAGTGTGCTTCGTAGATCTGCCTGTTCTGCTCCCCACTCTGTCTCTGGTGAAGCCTCTCACCGCCCCTGAGCCTCTGGCCTGTACCCCAGTTCTGTATGAATAAATAAATAAATCTTTAAAAAAAAATATTGGTTATTGTGTCATACTACAACACTTTACATAAAGTTTTCAAAAACGAATTCATGTTTGCAAATAATAAATACCTAAAAAATATTGAAAGTGTTTGCATTCAGTAAAATATTATAAATTTTAGAAAAATCACCATGTGATGAATTTTAAAGTTGTAAGCTATAATCAGATAATTAATTACGAGAGATCTAAAAACATTGCAAAGACTGTAATTTGTACCCAAGAGCTAATGTATGTTCACAAAGTGAAAAATTATTTACCAAATACCAACTCTACATATTTTTGATTACAACAAATAAATTTTCATTTGATTTCATTTCATTTTTAAGCCAAGAAATATCTTTTAAAGTATTTCATTGTTTACCTCGTAATTTTGTTGTCCTCATTCTTTTCTTACTAGAAAAAGTTGTGTCTAACGTTTCCATTGCTTAGGTTTTCAGGCTATAAATGAAGTTATTTTTTATAATACAGGGATTTTACAGATTGACTGTGATGAAAATGAAATTCAAATGCTTCCAAGTTTGATGCAATTCAACCAGACAGAAAATGAACAATCTCTTTTTATGAATTAATGTCCTTTGTAACTGGCAGACCCATAACTTCATTGAATTGAGTTAGTTCTCCACAGGTAATGATGAGTCTTAGTGAGCCTCAGTGAAATTTTCCATCTCTAGACAACTGCTTAGAGAGCAGTATGTACTTAACACCTACTCTCCAAACTAAGCTTCTCATCCTAAGTATCCTACAGGTAAACTAGAGTGTTAAGGACAGAATGTCCTGTACCCAAAACTTTGTTCCTTCTTGCCTTCCAGCTGACCATGTCAATCCCAGCATGTACACATATTTTGCCAGATTCTGAGTTAAGGAATCTTGGTTTCTTGGCAATTTCTGAGTCAATTAGTCATTCTATTCTCAGCAGAATAGAAGCAGCGTAGACTTTGGAATTGAGGAAGCATGAATTTCAATCCAGATCCTGACACTTAACTTGCATATTACACAATCTTCTTTTAGCTTTGATAACATCATCTATAAAAAATGAATGAATAAAGTATTAAAGTATTTTACAGGGTTGTCATGAATATAGTGTTTAGCACCATGCGTGGCTCACAATAAGGTCTGATAAATCAAGTAGCAGGAGGGAGTAATAGGAGGAGGAGGAGGAGTAAGAGTACTAATAGTGGTGGTAGCAATAGTAGTGATAGTGATAGTGGCGGGTTAGTAGCTAGTAATTATATTGGAAATTAAGGTTGAAAGGAGGTAAAGCATAGTTGTCTATTTTCTGTGTTGGGGCACAGGATGTGTCCCTAAGGTGAGGCTACATTAAAGGGAGTAATTCAAAAAACTTTCAGAGTTATCACAGTCGGTGTCTCAGGAAAATAAGATTAAATATGGATTGATGTCAGAGATTTGAGAAGAAATTTTTGGTTATAAAAAAGAGTAATTGTTAGAAATGTATCAGATGATCAGGTTGTACAACATACTCTAAGTGCACAGATTACCAGAAAACTCATTCAAATTGTGTACATCAGCAATAGATTTTGGCAGATTTGATCTTCCAGGACTCATGCCCATCCTAATAACATTTTAAAATATCTTAGGTAGATGAAAAAGGGACACAGTAGACTTTCAATAAGCAGTAATGAATATGCAAAGAACACCTCAGGTGAGACAAATTGAGGACATTTTGAGTGCAAATACAGCCTTGATTTACTTTGAGAACCCTAAATTTATAACGAGGTAAAACATCAACTTCCATCCCTTAAAAAAAATCCATCAGGCTACCACAGACGAGATGGGCCATATTAAATTGACCAGAAGCAGAAAGTGTTGGCAAGGGTGTGGAGAAAATAGATCGTTTGTACGCTATTAGTGGGAATTTAATCTGATTCAGCTAGTAAGGAAAATATTACGGCGGTTTCTCGAAATATTAAAAATAGATACAGCATATTGTAGAGTAAATAAGATTGCGCAGATTTTTGTGCGATTGGCCTCTGTGGCTATCACCTGCGGCCTTGAGTGCAGGAGGCACTTAGGGGTGTGGGCTCAGGTGCGCATGCGTGATGGTAGACACTGACGTGTGGTTTGGGCATGTGGGGGTGGGCACACCTGAGCCTGGAGGCTGAGCATTTAAGGGCCAAAGACAAGGCGGCAGCGTGCAGTAGAGAGTGGTAGAGAGACGCCAGAGCCCAGAAAGAGTGAGAGTTCTCATCGGCTGGGAAGCCTGTCAGCCTCCCAGCGCCCCTGCTCCTCCACTGCCAGCCCTCACCTAGTTAACTCACTACAAATGGTGTAGAAGGATTTTTAAAAGACTGAAAATCCACTTAGTTCTCCTGGACCCTCCTTTGCCTACTCTGCTCTGAGGCCTGCCTGAACTACACATGATTCAACAATTCCACTCCCAGGTACCCACCTGCAGAGCATAAAATTTGAAGGGATATATACCTTTGTGTGTGTTGTGTGTCTGTGTGTATAAATGAATTAAATTAAACAACATTTTTAAGACAAAAGATAAGAAGTGAGTCATCAGACAAATGCCAGGTCTAGCTGTTCTGTCTTTGGCTCATTCATGAGTATAGAAAGTTTAAAAACTCAACTGAGTGTGACTGAGTTTAAGGCACTTGTAGACACAGACTTATATAAGTGATAGCAAATCTTTTCTAGGAGTTGGATTGGAAAATTCATAAGGACAGTATTACTGGTTTATTTAATATATTTCAAATATTGATAAGTATCCCTCTATAGATAGATTTTACTTACTCCTTTTGCTTTTCACTGTTTTGTAGTCAATTGAGATGATCTCTATGCATTTTAATATTGGTGTATAATATTAGATTATACAATTTCAGGCTGTTTTATGTCTTATTACCATTCTCTTTATTCCAATATAGAAACAGGAAACAGGACATAGTTTTGTAAAATTTGTAATCTTTACTCTTTTACCCTGCCCAACTTAGGTTTTTAAACTTTCTCTACCTTGACAGTTTCACTATTTCAATCCAAATAAATATCCATGCCTTCATACACACAGACTTCTCTACATTTTCTTGTCTTTATGCCCATCTCTGTCTGTTCCTGGTATCCTCATCCTGCATGTTTTCTTTGTCATAGTGTTGAAATTTAGCTATGGCTTCACTTCCATTTTACATATAAACCCACTTCAACCTAATTTTGAATACACTGTTTCTCTCATCTACTCATACTGAGGTCACCAGAGATTATCCATTCATTTATTCATTCCATACATTGAATGAATGAATTCCACACTTGCATCATGCTATTTATATACTACAGACACTATGAATATGAAATTGAATAGATACTATCTTTAATCTCTGAATTTATAGTATAGTAATTATAATTACTTCCTCTTATGCACTTTTTTGGACTTCTTATCCCTCCTCCATATCTCACTTCTGTCCTTGACCTTTAAAACTATTTCATTCAGTAGACATAGGTTGAGAGTCTATTATTATTATAAACAAGATTAAAAAATGGACACATGCCATCCTCACAGTTAATGTTCTACTCCTTACGTACTTGTTCTTATTCCAAGCTGACTTCCTACTTACTGTTCCTTACCAACTGTGTTTTTCTGAGCAGATTACTCAGAACATAACTGAGGTTGTCTGATACTTTTTTTATGACTCCTGAAGAAGATATTTCATATACTTGCCAAGGACATGAAGGTTTGTGTTGACAAGTAAACAAATATGCAACAAATTAAAAAGCAAGTGGGAGGGGTTGTCATTATATATATATGTTAGTCTCAGGACACAAACAACCCCAAAGTCAAGCAGTTTGTGTTACAAATAATGTCTCTAGTCTCAACATGCTACCAATTTGGATGCAGTAGAATAGAGAAAGAAGAATTTTAAAATATTGTGGATTCATAAAATAATTTAAATTGGACAGATTAAGGAATGATTAATAATTGTCTTTTCCATTTCTAGATCATTAAATTTAAAATAGCACAGTGAAATTGTTCTTGACATTATGATTATAAATTCCATAAAGGCTGGTGCCAGGTTGCTACTCTGTACTTTTTGAAGACTTGCTAAACCCATATTAAACAAATGACTGCAACAAAATGTAGGAAGATAGTGAATAACAGTAAAAAAATATTTTTTTCTCTTGTAGGCTAATATAACTATAGAACAAACTAAACACAGTCTTACTCTATATACCAGAGGAGTTTTTATACAAGGGTTTTAGAGCATAATTTCCCTAATTTAAGTCCTCTACCCCTAACACAGCAAAATATCAATCTGAAGACCCAAGCTTTAGGTAGTCATTAGTTTATAACTTTCCTGTACAAATGAATCAGTAAATACTGGATTCAAGTGTGGTGGGGGTAGGGGGAAGACATCTAGATTAGAAAGGAAAGAGTAAAACTGTCACTATGGTCAATTGGCACTATATAGAAAATCTTAAAGAAACCATAAAAATATGTAGAATAAAACATGAGTAATAAGTTCTCTCTCAACGGTTTAGTGGTATCTTTGAATATTCATTTCCAGTAGAAAGAGAATATAAACAAATGAGAATATATTAAATTAAAAAACTTCTGCATTGGGTGCTCCTTGGTGGCACAGTGGGTTAAAGCACAGCACTAAGAAGCTAAAGCCACTTCAGCATGAGTTCAATTCCCACCCCAGAGGTGATCCACTTGGCATGGCAGACCTCTCCTGACCCACCTGCTGCTCCCCTCAGTGTACTTTGTCAGTCTTCCTGTTCTCTGTCTCTGGTGAATCCTCTCACTGTCCCTGCACCTCTGGCCTGTACCCCAGTTCTGTATGCATAAATAAATAAATCTTAAAAAAAAAAAGTCTGCATGGTGAAAGGAGCCATCTATAAAATAAAAGGCAACCTACTGAATACAAAAAGATATTTGCACGTCACAAGTTAGAAAAAAGGTTTACATACAAAAATGCATAAACAACTCATACAACTAGATATAAGGTAAATCTAATGAGGAACACTGAAATGGAAAAGCCATAGCAAAATCGTTTTACACCTATATTTTTATTTTTATGAAAAAGTAACATGATCATGATCAATAAAATTTTAATCTAAAAGTTGTCCCTCCAAGATAAGTGAGATTAGTTCTCTATCAATTATTTCCCATGAGCCTCTATTAAAAGAAGAGAATTTTCATCTATTGCAAGATCATTGACAGAGAAAAAAAGTGATAGAGAGGGAAGTATAACTTATGTTTCATTTATTTGGCTTTTATTATAAAATGCATGATTAATCTTGAAAAGAGGCATGTGTCATTAAATGTCATTTTTAACAACGATACAGATTCAATTGATTAAATGATATATTAACTTAAAAATGAATGTAGGAAATAATAATGAGAAACTGGTTACATTTTTTTCTATTCTGCATACCATTGATAAGGGAACATTTTGTTCTTGCTATGTGTTTAAAAATCCCTTTGGCAACTATTCTTTCATGGGCTTTCTACCAATATTCAAACACTTCATGATCTTCAACACTCTCCAAAAGAAACATTCCTATCCAGCCATTATGTTCTTCAAAAGGGGTTAGCCTGTCCACAGTGTCCTACTTGGCTCTGGAAACAATTAAAACAAGATAAAGATAATTTAGAATCATCTGATACGTTTATTAAATCCCAACTGCAGAATCCTCTGCTTTCTCTCTAGCTCATGTGGCTAGTCATTGCATTATTTCATTCTTTTGCCTCAAAACCTATCACTTCTCTTGATTTTTAGAACAAAGTCAGTCTCTTACCAGAGTCCACAGAGTTTGACCCAGCCAGCTCCTGTCTGCCTTTCCTACATTATCACTTACAGACTGTTTTACTAGACCCTAACTGTTTAGTCCTCTTCAAATGCCCACATTTGTTCTTGTTCTACCTGTTTGCACATGAGGTCAACTACTTAGAGCAGTTACCCTCATTTTTTTGTTGTTACAATGTGGAGGATATTATGGTGGGACTCTGAACCAGTGAATGATGTTCTGAAGAGATTCTACTCCCAGTCTTCATGTGGATAAAATCTCAGGTACCAGAGATTACAATTCCCAGCATGCCATGAATCTGACTTTTTGGATAGACGGCAGCTGCAAGCTACCAGCAGAGCTAAGTGACTTAAAACCCAACAGGAGCATGCTTTTGCTCTCTTCTTCACCTGAACTGCCAGAGGTAGAAGCTGCCTCTCTGTCCAAACCTTTGCTCTTCCCAAAGTGGGGAGAGCCCACAGAACCACCTCGGTAGCAGCAGACCCCCGCCTCACCCTGCCAGCCCCTGTGACTGCAGCTTGCATCATCCATGGGTAATGACCCTCTCCCAGTATCCTGGCAGTTCTCCTTCGATGTCTATCTTGTTGTTTAGAATAAATTGACTTTTTCCCTTTTATACACCGAAGCATTCCCCCCCCCTTTTTTTTTTTGCTGTTGTAGCATCAGGTGGCTGGACTAAAACTAGGTTCTGATCCTATGACAATTTTGGTAGTATTTGCACATGACTGACTGCTTTGCATATTTCAGTTTGTTGGAGCAAATTGAACTCCTCACAGATAACTTTTTTTTTACCACTTTGCCTAAAATAATGCATTTTCCAGTCAGTCTCTCTCTGTATTTCACAGCTCACTTTTATCTTTGTTGTAGCCCTGAAAATTTGACTATTTAATTATGTGCTGCCTTCCCTCAGAGAAAAGTAACTCCATGAAAAGAAGGACCTTTGTTTATATTGTTCACTTACCACCTAGTATACACTCGAAAACTAAAGTGGATGGGAAAAAAAAAGAAAAATCAAATTTCTCTGCCAATCCCAAACTGAAAATATTTTCAGAATGTCTGAGAAGTAATCATGAAGTTTTGTGTGTGTGGATTTTAATTAATGTTGGATTTTAATTAACTTTATGAAATATATCTTTCCTAAAATATCTACTATTATTTAAACATAGGGCCATTTAGTTGCCATAAGAATGTCACTGTGCCCAGACTTAAAAGTAAGGCTTAAAATCATGAAGTCAATGGTAATATCTGCTAGGAATACTAAGAAAAGCAAGCTAGGGTGCTTCAGGTTTAGCCCTTTGGTTTACTAATCCTTTTAAATAAGAACATAAATATTGCACATTGTGTTTATAATTCTCCCAGTTGCCAACAGCTGGCACTGATGGCGCAGAGGACAGGCCTACTGTTCCAGTGGGCCGCAGCTCCTTCCCTTGCCTCAGAACCTGCTGTCCCCTCACACGCCTGATTTCTGTCCAGTTACTTTCTGCTTGAATGTGTCTCTCCATGATGGCCTATGGGCTTTATTCTGGTCTTTGTTCTCCATGTCACTCTGGACATGTCTTTGGACCAACATGGTCTTTGAGTCTGCACCAGCAGGTTTGGCTGACAGGCCCAGCAAGAGTTCCCAGCTACTTAGGGAGAGAACAGCAGTCACAGTCAAACTCCTCACCAAGGTGATGAAATCAGAAAATTTAAAACTAAGCAATTATTGCTATTATTTACAAAGAGAGCCATTTAGCTCAATTCACCCTTTTGATCATTATGGACTAATAGAAAAGGTGAAATCTGAGCTGGGCTTAAGGGTACGATGAAATCAAGCATAAAAGGAGAATAATGCATGTCAGATGGAGGCAAATGAATCAGCCATGGCAAAGCACAACAACATAAAGTCAGCAGATAATCTGGGGACAACTGCCATTTTCAAGGCCACAAAAGTAGACTTGACAAATTCATGAGGCATTTTGAATGCCAGTTTTTTTTTTTTTTTAATTTTTTTTTTTTTTTTTTTTTTGCTTTTCCTGGATGATTTTCTGAAGACCACCTGCACCATAGTTACCAGCTTGCTTCACTAAAAACACTTGGGGCCCATCTAAACCTACTTACAAGAATCTGAGATTGACAGTATGAAACTTTTGGCTTTATGTCAGGTTCACCAGTTCATTCTTGTTTGATTATTTTGTTTGATCATGATTGTTGTACAATCATCTTTAACCTTTTTCTTAGCAGTCAACCATATATGTGTAAACTCAGTATATAATACTGATAAAAGTCCTATTTTTGTGATGGGTCTGTGTGTATGTGTATTAGTGTGTGCCTATAGGTATCTCCTAGAACACTAGAAGCTCTCCACTCTCTGAAGAAAACTATTGCTGTAACTAATGGGAGCATCACAGAGAAGTGATGCTAGCCAGTCATTGGGATGTGAAATAGATTTGGAAGGAAGGTATAAGATACATGAAAAATTGCAGGCTATTATAACATATTCATTTAACTTCTGGACATGTGAGGAAACTCAGAGATAATGTACTTTAACCCTTATTTTTGAATGGGAAAAGGAGACCTAAAGAATTAAAATGATCATAGTTTTACGATTAGGCATGGTGTATTGTCAATGCTCCTACTCTTCTCATCCCAGAGTGTAAATAATTAGATTTGATATTTACAAAGCATAAAGAATACAGAATGATATCTTCAAGCCTATTCTAACTTGTTCTTACTAAAAATTATATATAACTTCATATATTTTATACAATTTTAGCATAACTTTTCTTCTACTTATTCCTTACTACTTAAACGTCCTTTCTTCTCACAACTGTTTAGTATCTAAGAAAACAATAGATAATTATGTGTATTTTTTTTCATAGTACAATGATGCTATGTGACCCCTCCTTTATGGTTTAGAAGTCCAAGAATACTCTTTATTGATGGTCTTGACATAATGCTCTCACGTAGTTGCTGTCATATCTTGTAAGTTAATGACTCTTAACCACATATCTATGACTTTCTGGCATCCCAATGTCTTATTTTCCCCTGGTCTTTCAAGCATGCTCTAATGATTGATTTTTCTAATAAAGTAACTAATAATTCTACTTATGTAGCTAGCATTTCACTTATATTTTAGCTATACCAGAATATGTACTTAATAAAAACTTTATATTACAAGCCAAGATAGAAAAAAAAAAACACAGTTTACTATATTAAACTTTTTCAGGCACTTTAGTCATTGTATTATCAAGGGTTAGTAGGGGTTTCCACTGTTTATGCTAGATTTCATAACACTATGGCTTGAAACTACCAAATTAATAAAAAAAGCATTAATAAATAGATAATTAAGCCTTCGTTGCACTATATTGTCTAGTTTAATGATGAATGTCAAATTCTTGATGAATATTTAGTTGGCATCTCTTGTTCAGATGAGCATCTGATAGGCTTGGTCTAGTAACACTCTTGGTGTTTAAATGTTACAAGATGTGGAGAAAAAATGTTGATTTCACTGTGCAATCCATAAAATAGATTTTGATTTATGAGTACCCTAATATTTAAACAAAATTGTCCATGAAACTACACATGAATATTCTGGAAGATTTCACTAAAAGTTTCAAGTATGTATTATGTTAAAATACTGAAAAAATACTACACTGTTTACCTCATTATCTATCTGTCTACATAGTGTCAAAAGGCTAGAACTTTGAAATACTGAGCCAATGAAGTGAATTTTCCATCCAAATGTTTGGCATCATGGGACACAAGTTTGGTTGGCTTTTTCTTATTTTATATTTTTGTCAGTTTAATTGCATCAATTGAAAGGAGACTGAATTAGAAATAAGTTAAAGAGTAAGGACATTGAGTGGAAAACACATGAAAATTCTTGATTTTATTATTTCAGATAATTGGAGCAAAGCATGAATAAACAAAATTCCTGAATTCCATTAATTTTACATTCTTTTTTTATATTTTCTTTGCCAAACTGTTTTATTAGCCTAAATTATTATCAGAGTGAGCATATAATGGTAGTAAAATAATTTGAGTTGAATGTCACTTTTAAATTATTTTTGCATCAAATAAGTAAAAAATACAGAGAGAACTATAGAGGAAATGTGACAAAAATTGTCTAGCACTCAACCTTATCATTTCCAAGTATTTTCTTAAGTTAGATTGATTGGTTAGATTGACTGTTTAATTGGAATGACTTTATTTACCATACTTTGTAAGTTTCTGAGTACAGCTTCACATCTTAACAAATGTATATACCACAGCCACCACCAAAAATCTAATTACTGACCTCCATCATCCAGTGGACCCCACTACTCACTGCACCTGCCATTCACCCCATTTTCATCTTGTTACCTTCTTTCTGCTGTCATAAAACTCTGAAACACTATAAAACACATTGGTTACAGAGGGAAGGGAACATGAGTACACCGTAGAGGATAGAGAAGGTTATGTGACTAGCCCATGGGAGCTTTCTTGGTGGTGAATCATGTGCAAGGCCCAGGAACAGCAGTACTCATATAATTACATAGTTATGCAAAAGAGTGGTAAAGCAATAGAACTGATTTAAAAAATGTTTTTTTATTCATGTTTCTTTATTTCTATTATACAGTTTTGTCCTTCTGACATTTCATTTAGTATAATCCCCTCAGGGCCATCAATATTGTTACAAATTTCAAGATCTTATCTTTTTAATAGCTGAGTAATATTCCATCGAGGGTATGTGTGTGTGTGTTATATGTTATATATGTGCGTGTATATTCTCGTATATACATATATGTGTGTATTTGTATATATATGTATATGTATATTCTTATATGTAGGGGTGTGTGTATTTGTATATATGTATGTTTATACATCTTTATCCAGTCATCCCTCCATGGGCATTTACATTATTTCTGTATCGCAGCTATTATAAATAGTTGAATTATTGTTTTTATACTCTTTGGACAAATAATCAAAAGTGGAATAGCTGAATCACATGACAATTTCATTTTTAATTTTTGGAGCAAATTTCATGCAGATTTGCCTAGCAACTTCCCCAATTTACATTCCCACCAGCAGCATAAGAGGGGTCTTCCTTCTCTACATCCTCCCTTATAACTAGTGGGAGATGAAATCTACAGTGACTTTGACTTGCACTTTCCCAATGGCAAACAATGGAGATCTTTCCATGTGTTTATTGGCCATCTGTATAGAATCTTTCATAAAATGCCTATTTAAATCCTTTGCTTATTTTTCAATCAGATTGTTTTTGCTATTTCTTGTATAAGTTGCTCATATATTTTGGATATTAGCCCTTTTTATGATAGATGAAGTGCACATATCTTCCTGCATTCAGTAGACTGGATTCTAAGGATGGTTCCTTTGCTATGCAGAAGCTTTTTAGTTTGATACAGCCCCATTTGTTTATTTTGGTTCTGTTTCCCTGTTTTTTGAATCAAATCCCTAAAGATATCTTTAAAGCTGATGAAAATGAACATATTGTCTATGTTGTCATTTATGTAGTTTCTGGTTGCAAGACTTACATTTAAGTCTTTAATCCATTTTGAATTAGTTTTTGTATAGAGTGGTAGGTAGTGGGCTAGTTTAATTCTTTTGTATTAAAAGGAAATAGTGTTCAACACTGTTTATGGATAACTAATTTACAACAAAGGAGTCAAGAACATACAATGGAGTAAAGAAAGTAACAGATGTCATTCTTGTTTTAGACTGTTCAAACTAGTAAACATAAGTTGCAGAAGTTTCCTTCTGTTTAGCTACCTAATTCCATTCCATTGTCTGAATCTACAGAAGTCATTACCATCTAGTTTTCATATTTAATATAATTAATGTATACAATGAATTTTTAGTGAGTATTGCAATTAAAACCTTTACATTTTATAATAATGGATTTTTTTCTTTTATTACTTAAGGAAAATGCATTTAATGAGAGATCAATTATTCATTTTTTTAAATTTCAGAAATATAGGTATATGAAAAATTCATTGGTTTTAATACTTCCCCCATGATTAATAATTCATAGGCTCTTTTATTGGTGGGCTGCTTTTATACTTGACTTACTTTTTCTGATGGGTAAAAATTACAAAATAATTAAAAGAGCATATACTACTACTCATGTGTATATAACAAGGACCAATATAATTTTTTTGTACCTTCAACATTTACATCCTGGTTGGTCAAAGCGTTAATCTATTGAAGGAGGGAAGGCGCACAGAGGAGATTAAAAATGTTTCAATGAATGAATGAGGTGACCTCATGCTTCTGACATTTAAAATAGTATTACTCAGGATGAAAGTGGAAGAAGAAATACAAGGTACACATCACTTCCAGGTGTTCACTAGAAAAAGTTGGAGCAAGGAAAGAGGGATTGGTCAGAGAGCAAAGAGCTAGTATACACCAGCCCAATATGAATATCAGGAAATCATTACACTGAAACCTAGGCAACCTTAATTGGAATGCAGTGTAGTATGCTCAGACATGAGAATCTGGTTGAGTCTGCTCACTTCCTGAGTGGTTCAGAAACTAAATGGAAAGGTCATATCACTTGAAGTAATTGGAATGAATGAACAAGCCAGGTGACAACATCATGTAGCACATTCAAGGGGGAAAGAATCTGAATTGGTGAAGGGGAGATATTCTATTCTATCTTGGTTGTAAAGGATCTCAATTCTCCCAGCTACAGACTATGAAGTTCCATGCGAACGATCAGTTAGTGGACAAGGGTTATCATTCCAGATACCTATGGGCACCATCAACATATGTCCAAGGTCTAGCTCAAAGAAAAGAGATCATTACCACTGTCTTCCCTCCCACCAAGACCTTTAGACAACTATCCTTTGTTCACTTATAAGCAACATTTAAATGAACCATCAAAATGGGTATGATTGAATAAATTCTTTTTTTTCTCTACTAAGTATGAAACTAAACACTAGAGAATAGTTTAATTCACAAAACTTAGCCCATCACCTATCCAAAACCATTGTTTAATCAAAAATATAAGATACAGGAAAATGTATGTTATATATATTTCAGGTTTTCATAAACATGAATTTGGATATTTCTTTTATTATGTTCTGAAATCATTTAAATAGAAGTGAAAATATCTTATTATTAGTTGATAGCATTTTCCTTTGAGACCATCTGGACCTGGTATATATTGAATATTTATTGGATGGGATTGTTTTTTCTATGTAATTGGTCTATACAGATTTTCTGTCTCTTTTGATGAGCTGTATTTTTCTAGGAAATTGTTCATTTCATCTAGGCTTTTGAATTTATTTTCATGGACTGTGGAAATTAGTCTCAGTATTTTAATTTTTTTTCTGTTTTGATGGTTATTTTCCTCTTGTCATTTCTAATTATGTGTATTTGTGTCTTCTTACTTTTTTGTTGATAAGTTAGCTAATGGTTTGCTCATTCTGTTGGCAGTTTTCAAAAAGAACTTTTTCAATAAAAGAATTTCCACAACAAAATGGTATTTTTCAAAGAAATGCCATTTAGATTTTTTTTTTAAATTAATTTATTTGTGCATACAGGACTGGGGTACAGGCCAGAGGCTCAGGGGCGGCAAGAGGCTTCACCAGAGACAGAGTGGGGAGCAGAACAGGCAGATCGACGAAGTACACTGCTGAGGGGAGCAGCGGGCAGGGCCAGGAGAGGCCCGCCACGCCTTGTGGTCACCTCCCTGGCAAACGGGGATCGAACTCATGTGGAAGTGGCTTCAGCTTCTTAGTGCTGTGCTTTAACCCGCTGAGCCACCAGGGAGAGCCTAGATTTGTTTTTAGTTCCACTATATTTTTTTTTCTGATTCAGTTTATACTTACATCTTTACTAATTTTTGTTTTCTTTATTTTTCCCTTTCACTCTTTTAATATTTGTCATCATTTATTTTATTATAGAATAGGAATAATTGCATGGATATATAGTTGATTTTAGGACTGGCATAGTGAAAATATAAGCCCGCAGTGTCTTGTAGTGCCAGGAAGGTATTAAGTACTCAAAAAAAAAAAAAAATGGCATCATATCAAATGGACACAAAAATTAGTCTGAATAAGTTTCTGATGAGCAAAACTGAAACAATTTAAGTAATAAAATGAAAAGTGGTATATCATTATAACCCAAAGTATAAAATAAGTTTATGAATCCATACCAATGTAAATAAGTTACCTTAATAAACAAATGAGGGACTGAGAACAACACACTTTCTTAAAGCATTTAAAATACTTTATGTAGATAATACTCCCAGCAAAGGTGGAGCTGAATAACTCTCCTCTTGAATGTGAAATATAAACTTAGTGACTCATTTCCAAAGAATACACAAAGGAAAAAATACTAACTTCCCAGCAGAGAAATTTGCAAACACTACCCTAACCAAGTGATCAAGATTATCATTGTCAATATCATGTTATTATCAACATGATGTATGTGTGTCTATGTGTACTATGTGTGTATATGTGTGTATGTGTGTATATATATGTGTGTGTATACACACACACACACATACACAAACGTAATCAGAAGGCTACTTGTCTTCTGTGATATTCCTGCAAAGCCCATAGACCCAGTTTAATCAGAAGAAAAATATCAGACAAACCAAAAATTAAGCACATTTTATACAAAAATACCTACTAGGCCTTTTCAAACATGTCAAGATCCACAAACAAAAGAAAGACTGAGAAATTGTCAAAGACTAGAGGATATTAAGGAGACATCATACTAAAGGAACTATGTTTTCCTAGACTGGATTCTGGACTTTTGGAAAATTAATTTGTGGACATTTCCAACTGGTGGCAAGCTGGTTAACAGTAATGTACCAATGTTTAGTTTACACAAAAGTACCATGTTATATAAGAGATTCACTTAATCCACTTAAGCTGCTCTAAAAGAATATCATAGACTTAGTGGCTTATAACCAATAAACATTCATTTCTTACTTTTCTGGAGGCTGAGAATTCCAAGCTCAAAGTAGCAGTATATTCCATGTCTGGTGAGGGACTGGTGCCTGTTTCAGAGACTGCAATCATCTCACTGCCTCCTCTTATGGCAGATGGGTGAGGACACTCTCCAGGCCCTTTTAATAAGTATTAAATTCATTTATGACAGCTACACCCATGGCTCCCACCCCCAAATATCTTAACATTTGAGGTTAGAATCTTAACATATGAATTTTGAGGGGACACATTCAGTCTATAGTAAATATTAACAATAAGGGGATCTAAGTAGAGTATATATGGGAACTCTGCATTATCACTGTAACACATATATATATTTACATATATAAATACATAATTATTTCAAGGTAAAACTTCTAGAAACTAGAATGAAGTAAAAATCTAGAATGAAGTAAAGTGAAATTAACAAAATATAAAATCAGCTCTATTAAGTCAAGAAAACTCAGATGCTATGTCAGTTTCATAATTGTTCATAAATATTTATTAAGAACTTAGTCTGTAAATAACACTACTAGGTTCTTTATTGGAAAATGATAAGTTCCACCTGTTATCCTCAGGTGGGATAACAAATATGTTCCAAGCCTATCAAAGAGATTGTACAGGTTTAGTAAGGAACAGGAGACAGCTTAATGTAAATGTAAGCGCTAAACAAATACAAAAAGACAGATACTATACCTGAATCAATGGAGAAATCCAACTATTTTCAATATGGTATTTTCATTTTAAATAGACTAATTTATAGTGTTTATAGATTCATAGAAAAATTGAGCAGAAAATAAAAGGAGTTCCCACTTACCCTCTGACACTACATAAGTAAAAATTATTTCTCTCGTGGAGTTAGAAGCAGTTTTTTGAAGGAAGAGAGATTTGAACACAGTTCTGAAGAACTCAGAATTGCACAGAAGAATCCTAATAGGTTATATTTTAGAAAACGATGTTTTAGGTGGTTAGAAAGATAAAGACAAATGTTAAAGGGAGTTGAGCTTATGTAGATACTTACCAAAACCCAGATATTCTCATTCAATCTGAGTGTGACTAAGAAGCCTGTATTTTTACACTTGTCCCACACATATCCATACTCCCATCAGGATTCTTATTCATGGGATCCAAATACTGCTAGTTTAAAGGACAGAAACTGTGAACAGATTTGAAAGGTGTCAAAGACCAGTTTGAATGAAATAAAGTGGGACTCTATGAAGGTAAATTTTAGAACAAGTTAGAAAGACATTGAACTGGTTTGTATAAGTCTTAGCATTTCAGCTTAGAAAGTATGCTTTTTACCTTAAATCAATAGACAGTGAAAATTTTGATGGTGTGGAATGATACCACATGAGATGATTAATTTGATATTGGTATTAAAAGAAAGATAAAGAGAGTAAAAGATTGGCTGAAGGATGATCAATCTGTAGGTAAAAGATGAACGTCTTGCTTATTGCAGACCAAGAGAAAATTCTGCACATGATAATGTCTGGTTTTTGCATAAAATATCAAAATAAGTAAAATAAAATATTTTTAGATAATAACTTAATTAGAATACTTAACATATACCAACTATACCCATGATCACTAAAATATTTTTAGATACTAACTTAATTAGAATACTTAACATATACCAACTATACCCATGATCACTAAAATATTTTTAGATACTAACTTAATTAGAATACTTAACATATACCAACTATACCCATGATCGCTAATATTTTGTTCCAATCAAAATTTAGTGTATCATGTTTTTCCTGAGATTTAAAAAAAAAAATTTGTCTCCTGGGAATTTTTCCACTTTTCATTGAAGAAAATAACATTTCATTCCTAACAAAATGAGAAAACATTCTGCCATGTTTGATACATTAAGTCTCAGCAGAATTGACATTAATTTTCAGTGAAACCACCTTTAAATTGATTAGAAAATGATATTTTGGGTCCTCCCTGGTTGCGCAGTGGGTTAGGATGCAGCCCTGGAAGCTGGATGCAGCCCTGGAAGCTGGATGCAGCCACTTCAGTGTGAGTTAAATCCCCAGCCCTGGAGGTGACCCTCATGGTGCACAGACCTCTTGTCAGACCTGACACCTGCTGCTCCCTTCAATAGTGTACTTCATTGATCTGCCTGTTCTGCTCCCCACTCTGTCTCTGGTAAATACTCTCACCACCTCTGCACCTCTGACCTATACCCAGTTCTGTATGTATAAATAAATAATTAAAAAAAAAAAAGAAAATTATATTTTGTTGCTTTTTACATTCATGTTTTCATTTTGCCTTATCTATGCAGAATAAATACCCTGTCTTTATTTTCCACTTAAAATTTCTAAATCTTGTGTTTCTGGTAATAACTATTAAGAGTTTTAAAATGCAAATCAATTAGCATTAATTTCCATATCCATGGGCCTGATAAAAATTTCAAAATGTCTACCAATCCATTCAAAATATTCGGTGCTCAGCTGAGAAGACAAAAACATATTTTTTCTGCAATATGAACAACTCAAAACCCAGCAGTAGAAGTAAATCTTAGGTGAAGTGCAGGACAGAGACATAATTTTATAAATTTTATTTTTCACAAATAAAAACTGCATGGGGACTTCTGGAGTTAGAGGAGGGAGGATTATAGGGAAATTGAATGTTAATAAGTCAAGACAGATTTAACCACAAGTCACACAGATATAGATGGAATTTGGCAATCTTCCCCTGGATCTAATGATTCCAGGAGTAAACAAGGATGCAGACAGCTGAATCACATGGCACTGTACAGTCAGAACAGAAAAGAACTCTATAGCCTCAACCTAACAGACATCAGTTTGAGTAAAATTATGAATGTTCAGACCATTGATTTCATCAAAATACTTACCCATAAATGGCAGGTCATCAGTAGCCACAGACACAAATTCTAATATTTTGTTTCTAGCCTATCCTGTAGTCGGCTTGTCTGTAACTTGTCTATTTTGATCATTAGATCTGAATTTCATCACTAGAATTTAAAAGCCTCAATTCTGCTCAGATTTTATAAAAGCAGTTATTCCTCAAGTAGAGTAACTAATGATATCTCAGGCTGGAAGTAATTTAACATCTGAATCGAGATCCTTGGTATTATGTGTTTTTAAAAATTATATGTCATACAAGGTTTGATTTTGAATTTCTAAACACTTGTAGCATATATAAAGATCAAACATGATTTTTAATGAATGTCGTCTATTGGGGATACTTAAGTAAAATGTGGTAACATTTATTTTATGTTTACTGATACCTGGCATAGTACAAGGTATTCCTTTGGGACCAGCACTTAAACATACTATATGTGAATGACTATTGTATATGAATGAAAGGGAGGCCTGAGGAGATTAAATGAGTTGCCAGTGATAGCACAGAAAATAAATGACACATCTGAGAGTGAAGTCCAAGAAATCTGGCTCCAGAGCCCCTGATATTCATGACCACACTGACATAAATATTGATGAATGTCAAAGGAAATCTTAGCTTTGAAGAATCACTCATTGTGTGTCCTGATTACCTATAGCTACTGAGTGAAAATAGAACACATAGAAATTAACTACTCTCTTTTGTAAGTTCCTATTTAAAGTAATAAAGCAAATACCTTTAGATCCTTTCTAGCCAAACCCTAATATTGTATATTATCAACTGGAACACATTCTTTACTACTTTGCAAATTTCTTGGCACTTATTAACTATAGATGTCTGCTTTAGTCTAGTTTTTCTGGATCAGTTGAATTACCTAATTAGGTTTTTAAAAATTACTAAGCAATGTATTTTTGCTACAAAAAGAAATGTGAAATCATCACTATTCCAGTCTCCAAAGCTAACTACTCAGCACATTTTAGTATGAATCATTCCTGGCATTTTCCCCCTCTACTTATATGGCAAGATAATTTATTGAGTATTTTGTTCTCTCTGCTGTTGGTATTTTTCTTCTTTATTCCAAGATGTTAACCAAGTCTTGCATTTTAGGCATTTTAGATTGCTAAAACACCGCAAGTTGTGACACTACAAGATGTGCTGAGGAAGCTAAGGCGTGGAAGAAAGGCTCTCCAAGTTAAGAACTGAGTCTTAGAATCCTTTAGAAAATATGTCAAGATGAAGGCCAGCATGAATGCATTCAAACCACTTACCTGCAAGCTTGAGAAAGATTTCATCAGGAGTAACTAACATAGGGATGGCGTTTCCTTGAATGTTAATTATGAGACAGTCAGAACCTGTTTTTGCTCCCAGAAGAGAAAGGAGAAATAAAAAAAAAAAAAAAGTGATGTCTTGTGTTTTTTCTCAAAATATATGTATTAATGTGTATAATTTCAAATTGAGTATAAAATGATATGAGAATCCCTCAACCTCCCATGTTTATGTGATTCAGGTTTTTATTTGCTATTGAATTCCTCCTTTAGTTATTTTTCTTCATTTTTATTGAGGAGTATAATTTACATACATTAATTCACTATTTTAAAATGTTTAACTCAAATGGCTTTTAATATATTTGCAAGGGTTTCATTACTACAACCTAACTCCAGAATATATCACTCAGAAAAAATCCTGGTACCTATTTGCAGTCACTTCCATTCTCACCCCACCCCACTAATCTGATTTCTTCTCTGGCTTTCTTATTCTAATTTTTTCATATAGATTGATTCATATAGTACATGGTCTTTTATGTCAGGCTTCTTTTACAAATATGTTTCCAAATTCTATCCATGTTATGATATATATCAGAAGGCAATTCCATTTTATGGCAGGATGCTATCTATACCAGTGTATGAATATGACATTATTATTTACTCATTTATCAATTGATAAGAAGTTAGGTTTCTTCTACTTTGGGATCATAGCAAAATGTTGCTTTAACATTTGCATGCAAGTATAATTACCATGTAATGTGGTAAATCTATATTCCATCTTTTTCAGAAAATGTTAACCTTTTCCACAATGGTTGCACCATTTTATACTCCATAAGCAATATATAATGATGCCAGTTCATCTACAATTTTGCCAGCACTTATTATCATCCACAGTTTATTGGAACAAACTTAGTAATTATCAAATGGTATATCATTGTTGTTTTGATTTGCTACTACATACTGATCATCTTTACATGGTGCTATTTGATGTCTGAAGTTTTCTGATTGAATGCTAGGTCATTTTTGGTGGTCTTCTGGAACTCTTTTGGTTTTCTGAGCTTTACAGTTATTGAACCCAGAGTCTCAAACACCATGCATCACCACCCCTCCTCACCAAGGACTTTATCTTTTATTCCAGAGTAAGGAAGAGATATGTCTACCTTCTAAATAAGTATCCCTGGAGATAAAACATGTTCAAGTCTCTATTTTCTAACAACTGGAACATCCTATAGTTTCATTTACTGAATCTGAACACCCTGTACTGGGGAGCTAGAGATTCCAGAGGGGAGACTCCAGAGGAAGATAAAAGACACAATCAAGATTCATAAGACCTAAGCCCTCCCTGGTGGTCAGCAGGTTAAAGCCCAGCACTATGAAGCTCTCTACAGCCACTGCAGCACAAGTTTGATCCCCAGCCAGGGAGGTGACACACATGGTGCAGTGGACCTCTGCTGTGTTGCTTACTACTCCCCTCAGCAGTGTATTTCATTCAGTCTGCCTGTTCTGTTCCCCACTCTTCTCTGGTGAATCCTCTCCCCTCCCCACCTCTGGCCCATACCCCAGTTCTTGTATGCATAAGTAAATATTTTTAAGAAAGACTCAGCAGACTTTAGAAGCTAAGGAGAGTACCTTCTGTACAGGGAGGCATAGCTGAGGTCCCTGCATGGTGTTGTCAAATAATTCCTCTTGAAAGTCCCTGCAGACAGGGATAATGTAAGAAAAGCAAAAACAAAAAACATGCTTTTCAGTATGAAATGTAGCTATTTTGATCCAGTACTACTTGGAAGTGACAATGCTGTGTTTTCTGAACATGCTTGGTAAAATAGAAATTACAGCTGAAAAATGGTAGATTTTAACCTGTAATAATTACCTGTTTGAGATAATTTGTTGCCAGTACCAAGATCTATTGTCAGGATTGCATGTAGCAAAAGAGCAGAGGCACCCCAAATGACATAGACACAAAAAATGAGACAGTGTCTTCCTTCTGTGACAGTCACAACTGGATCCTTGGATGCCCACCAATCACTTCAGGAGAGCCAGGGACACCCAACACGAAGTTCTCAGGAGGAGCAAAGGGATCTCAGATATGAAGTTGGGAGGTCTCAAGGGATGGTAAAGGTAACAAGATTTCAGTTCTGGGGACTTCTTGAAAGGCACAACCTCCATGTCAGTAGCAGATTTAGTACTAGAATATTTGATGATGTGTCATCAGACACATATGTAGGATATGTCCAACTAAGAAATTTAAATATATTCCATTTAATTGGTTCACCTAGAGGAAGACTTGTATATATTAGCCTCATTTTTAAACTTTAATTGATAGCTAATAAAAACAACAGGTCTATTTTTTTTTAAAAGATTTATTTATTTATTCATACAGAACTGGGGTACAGCCAGAGTTGCAGGGGCAGTGAGAGGCTTCACCAGAGACAGAGTGGGGAGCAGAACAGGCAGATCGACGAAGTACACTGCTGAGGGGAGCAGCGGGCGGGTCAGGAGAGGTCTGCCACACCATGTGGTCACCTCCGGGGCAGGCAGGGATCGAACTCATGCAGAAGTGGCTTTCAATTCTAGTGCTGCGCTTTAACCCGCTGTGCCACCAGGGAGGGCCAACAACAGGTCTATTTTAAAGCAAAACCCAAAGCCCCAAAATTTTACTAAAAATTAAAATAGTTTTTACTGACAGTTTCTAAGAGTGGTCTTAGAAGTTCTCAGCACACACAAACACAAATTGTAACTATGTTTGGTAACAGATGTTAGATAAACCAATTGTGACGATCATTGCAAGACATATACATAGATACAGAATCATTATGTTGTACAGTTGAAGCCAATATAACATATATCAACAGTCCAACCCCAAACAAAAGTGGTTACCTGCTTCACAGTGACCTACCCGGGCTCCCATTTCCCTTTCTTCTTTATTTGCACCGAATCTAACTACAAATTTATACTCTTCCCTGTCCTTCTATGTTCATTCAGGTGGGGTTTATGGAAGGCTTCAGAAAAATATGTACGTCTGTAATACGAAGAATGAAAGTCTGACTTTACAGTTCTTCACGGTGGTTAGTGCAGTGATTTATCCAAAAGGACAAATTAGGAAACAAAGCTGAATGTTACCAAGAACATAGAAGCAAACAGCTGCCCTGAAAAAGAAATTGGGAAATGCTTATTGGTAAATCTGTTTTTAGGGAGGATCAAATACCTGTGGTCTGGATCGGTTGCGCATTACTGTTCTTGCTGCGCTTCAAACCATGTGTGAACAGACTCCAGAATTATTTGGAGAGTCACAAAAGAATCACAACATATGTATGAATGAGTAGCCACTGTCAGGTTTTTTGTTTTTTTTTTTTTTTTTCTGATTTTTAAATTTTTTTTTTAAAGATTTTATTTATTTATTCATATAGAACTGGGGTACAGCCAGAGTTGCAGGGGCAGTGAGAGGCTTCACCAGAGACAGAGTGGGGAGCAGAACAGGCAGATCGACGAAGTACACTGCTGAGGGGAGCAGCGGGCGGGTCAGGAGAGGTCTGCCACGCCATGTGGTCACCTCCGGGGCAGGCGGGAATCGAACTTACGTGGAAGTGGCTTTAGCTTCTCAGTGCAGTGCTTTAACCCGCTGCGCCACCAGGGAGGGCCAATTTTTAAAATTTTATGTATATTTTACGTCATTCTTTTTTTGTAAAGTCAGTTTTCGATGCAATGTCTCTCTGCTGTTCTGGACAATAGTCACGGGCCATTTTGGGGGGTACGAAGAGAGCAATCTCTAGTGTCTTTCTCTTCTTCAGAGGACACTAGTTCTGTTTTATCAGACTGGTTAAATGATAGCATTTAAACTTAATAACCTCCCTGAATTTCTCTATCCAAGCAGTCACATTGGGGGGGGGGGGTTAGGACTTCAGCATATGAATGGGTGAGTGGACACATTCAGTCCTTCACAAAAATCATCTGTAATGGTTATAATAATTATCAGTATATTAAAAAATATATTTAATGTTCAGGGAGAGTTTGTGAAGAAGTTAAAAATAGGAGTTAGGGTCACTAAGATTCCATTTTTGCTCAATTTCACATGACTTTGGAAAGGAGACAGTTTATTGCAAAGCAAGAGAATCACTTCTGTACACATGGGAATTAATTTCAGTTTATTAAATGCCTCTTTGAAGAGTATTCCTGTCTTTTGCAATATTTTTTAAGTCACTAAAAATAGCTCAGATGTCATTTGAAACTGGAGGCTACGTAATCACAATATTCTCTCATCTCAAATTAAGTATATCTCTGAACATACAAGAGCTGAATAAATATTATACTTTCCCATAGGAATGCATATTTCCTTAGGGATTTGTTGTATTACTAGAAATTATGCAAATAGATTCCTTTAAACTTTTCCAGAAAACTGAATTTACATATTTCTTCCATATTTTCAGAGAAAATATTTGACAAATATTTAATTGCTGTAATTTATGGAATTTTTGTTAATGTCTATCAATTTACAATAATACTCTTCTATTTTAGAATGCTGTAATACTCATTAAAAGAATAAAAATAAAACAGTACACTTCCTTTTAATGGTGGAAGTTTGTTGCATGCGAAGGGTCATATTTGCTGTTCAATTTCAAGATACTTTTAAACAGAGTTCCATCTAGAAACATTGTCAAAAAAGGATTTCTTTTGAAATTATGAAGCCGACTTATAAAACTTTTTATCACCTACATTGAAATATGTGTGTCATATGGAGCCATTCACTAGCACGAGCAGTGGTCCAAAGGAGGCTGAGGACTGAAAGACTGTGTGCCAAGAGCAGGCTCGCTGTGCCTGCTGCTGATTTTCTAACAGAGAGAGGATCAATTTCCCACTAACAGACTCATGTTTTTCAAAGGCTCAAGACAGACGTCTCATTTATTCAGTTTCACAACAGAGTCGGAACATCAGTGTGTGCTAATGTTTTCATGAATATTATATTTTGTGAAAACTTCAAACTTTGAAAAATAAGAACCCAGATGAGGCATAGTATGCAAATTATTTTGTTTTTATTCTTGCAGTCACTATTAGCTCCTTTTCCATCTTTCACTATAAAAACATGTGTGTCTGTCATGGAGGTAAATTCTTCATGATGGTAGAATTTTTTTTTTTAATTCAGCATCTATGGATTCACTCACTCAAAAGCCTGCACTAGAGCATTTTTACTGTCTGACTTTGTATTTATTGCTCAGATAAAGCAGGAGCAGTGGACATCATCTTTGTCCTCAGGAGTGGATTCTTCACTGTTAATGCTGAATGAATGTCAGTGTTAGGAGTACAAGCCCAGCAGACATCATTGACCACTGATGGTCTCAGTGCCCAGTATCTGTTTTGAAATGTCCAGTGTCTAAAAGTGTCTAAATATCCTTCACCTCCCTGATTATGTTATACAGTGTTCACCTTAAATTATATATATATATATATATATATATATATATATATATATATATATATATAATACAAATTCAAAAATATATTAAAATTGGGTCCTCCCTGGTGGCGCAACTGGCTAGGATGTAGCACTGCAAGCTAGCTGCAGCCGCTTCTAGAGCAAGTTCGATCCCCTGCCCCGGAGGTGACCCACATGGCGTGGCAGACCTCTCCTGACCCACCTGCTGCTCAGCAGTGTACCTCGTAGATCTACCTGTTCTGCTCCGGATTCTGTCTCTGGTGAATCCTCTCACCAGCCCTGCACCTCTGGCCTGTACCCCAGTTCTGTATGCTTAAATAACTAACTTTAAAAAATAGATTAAAATTGTTAAGAGAAAGGATATACTAATGGAACTCTGCAGAGTCTTATGGACTCCACCCCCTACTCTAGCTTTCTTGACACTATCCCCTACTCCAGTGATTGGAAAGTATAACTTCCAGCAGTACCAGGGAGAGAACTGCGAGGACCCAAGGGCGGAGCAAGCAGGAATTCTGGGACATTTGGGGGATAAATAGGGCATGATTGCATCTTGGGCTCTCACTCGGGAAACGGCTCTCTGGGCTGTGTGACTTGGTGTGTTCAGTCAGCCAAGCTGGTAAGGTATTCCAGTTACTTTGTATCCTGCTCTCTTTCCCTGGGTTGTTTCCTACTCCTTTCCCCTTTTGTAAATAAACCCGTTATTGACCCTTTTGTGCATACTTGTAGTGTAACTGAATTGTGAGAGTGCAGGTGAGGCCTCACAGATAGGCGGCTCAGTCCACTCTGGGCTACCCTGTAACAAAATTAAAATACATTAACTATAGAAGTTTATATGTACTTATACACTTGATTTTACTTTACAATAGCATAAAAATCCTGAATATCATCTAGCAGATTCTACAAGTCCACAGTAGATAAACAAATATGACACCTACTGATCATTCTCTCTATGCCCTACAAAGAACACCATTCCTTCATACTTCCTAAAATGAAATTTTGCCCACATGTGATGGAAAATCCAATAATAAAGGAGAAACATAACCTTAGTCCCAGTCCTGAGAATTTGGGCAGATCATAACCTCTCTAAAAGTTTCCTGACCTCTAATCTAGAATTGCAATTTTATCCAAAAGTGTGTTGTGAGAAGCAGGTGGTGATTTTTAAAGAACATTTAAGAAAATCATTGTAGAATAGGACTGGTGAATAAATTTGTATGATACCAGTGAAGAGAAAAAGAGAATATGGAAAGGAAATGAATATGGAGACGGTTCACCTGAAAGAGACTCCCTTACTTCTGTTACATTCCATTGATAAAACTAATCATACTGACAAGAGAGGGCACCAGGAAATTTGGTTCTGCCTGGAAGCTGCTTCCCAAACACAGTCCTATACCAAGAGAGGGGAAGTATGTGTTTCACAAACAACTAGCTATCTCTTCCACAGCTAAATGTTACTTTTAGAAAAATGCCCAAAGACTTTGTATACAGTTTCCAAATTGAGTTGTGTATGAAATCTAGGGCAATTATTTTTTTCCCCTTGAGTGTTATCTGTGATAAATTTAAAGTCATATTTGTGATTTCATTTTGAACAGATATAATAGTAGAATCCAAACTCCCAAGTAATCTTTGATTCCATCGCCAATGAAAAAAATATGATCAAACTAAGGAATGTTACATTAGAAATAACTTCTGAGCCAGAATAGTGTTTGACAGTCAGCTCAGATCATCTGTCTTTGGTCTAGGCCAGACCTTGTTCAAGGTTGCTGACTCTCTCTTTTTAGCCAATGAGTTCTCATGACAAACAACAGTTGCTCTTGTCCAATCATTTTTCTCTAGATGGAGGGTTTCCTTGTGCTATCTAGTGAGCAGGATTACTGCTGCCTAAGAAAACAAATCTCCCAGTAGATGACAAACCATAAATATATAGAAATTAGGGGGTGGGAAGATCCAGACAGTTTAAAATAGTGTTCCGGCTTTTGCATGCTTCTTGGCTTCAGTTACTATTACCACTAACGGCCATATATTCAAACCACATAAACCTAAAAACGTCATGTGGAAAAGTCAGTCAATTTTCACTTAAATGACAAATGGAAGATTTGTATGCACACTAAAAACCCACAATGGTGTGGGGAAATGAAGCCTAAAGAGGTTATATTCATTTTTCTATGTGATCCCTTTAGCAAATGTAATTCTAAATATAAAATAAAGATTATTAATGTAAAGCTTATGATTTAATTTATAAATTATCCTGATTAGGAAAATTATATAAATCAAAACGTTATCTTTTCTTTGTTGCCGGAGTGAGCGTTACCAAATGTGTGCAGTTAGTAGTCTTTGTTTCTTTGTTTTGGGCCATATACTCTGGATCCGTCTCCTATTTATTTTATTGTTTTCTCCATTACCTTATATCCCGTTGTCTTTTTTGTCCCTTTAAACTCTTTTTCAACCTTAGAGTCCTCATGAAGTTTACTAATGCCTGCTAGTTTTGACTAATGCTTTGTCAAATCAGCCATTATGTAATTGTCTAGCATTTATTTTTCTCATTCTGACTTACTATATTATACATAAGCTCCATGAATTCCTTGTTATTCTTTAAATGACATTTTATCTTGGCTTTGGGACAGTATTCCACAGTGGGGATGTACCACATCCTCATGAATGTGCTTATCTGTTGATGGACTTTTAGGCTGCTTCCCGTTCCTGGTTATTAAAAATAGTACTGCAGAAAATAACTTTGTAGAAAACATAGTTTCTTATGGCATTAATGGGTTTTCTTGGCTAGAAGCCCAGAAGAAAGAATGCTATTTATTTTCAATTTTAGCTTTTTGAGATGAATTGAATTGCTTCCATATGGCTGTAACAATTTATATTCCTAAAAACAGTTCCTCTTTCTGGATATCCTCTCCAGCACTTATTGCTGGGGGTCTTTTTAATATATATATCAGTTTCATGGGTGTGAAATGGTATTTAATTGTGGTTTTAACCTGCAGCTCTCTGATTGAAAGCATCAATGAAGAATGTTTCATATATCTGTTGGCCTTCTGGATGTCTCCTTGGTGAATTGTATGCTCAAATAATTTATTAATTGGGTTGCTTCTCAATCCAATTGGTTGAGTTGTATAAGTTTATATATATATATATATATATATATATATATATATATATATATATATATATCTTAAATTTAACTCCTTGTTGGTTGTATAGCCTGTGAACATTTTCTGTCATTCAGAAGTATGCCTTTCTTATCTTTTTATATCTATTTTTCAACGTAAAAGCTTTCTAACTTGAGTAATCCTAACAGTTTATATTTCTATTTATTTCCCTTGTCATAGGTTAAGTTTCAAAAAACTTTTTGAATCATCACTGTCAATGTGAGTTTTATATTGGGCATAATTGTTTTTCTCCTCTTACCTGTCTTTATTTTAATCAGTGTGTCATTCTATGAGCATATGCATGTACTTGTTTGTGTCTCTTCTTTGGCAAATTTATCTCAATTTTTTAAAAATACTCAGGATGAAAGTTAGTTAAAACTTAAAATTTAAAGTCAGAAGAGTTATAAACTACATTCTTACTTTTTTATATTGTCTATTATTTATCAGTATATCTATGGTGATTGACTTACTCCTGATAACTAAGGGGAACTAAGTCAACTAAGCAGAATGGTTCTTGAGTCTATAAATGTCTCCTATTCTAACTGTACCACATGATTTATAGAATGGTTAAAGCATATGTTACAGATAAAATATTACAGAATTCTTAACTCCCATTCCTAGATAGTTAAAAACCACCTGGTGTCTTAGCACTCTTTGATTTATGAAAGGCTTAATCAAAACAAATCTAAGACATTTTCAGTACTGAATTTTTTTTTAAAGATTTATTTACTTATTCATACAGAACTGGGGTACAGGCCAGAGATGTGGAGGGTGAGAGGATTCACCAGAGACAGAGTGGGGAGCAGAACAGGCAGATCAACGAAGTACACTGCTGAAGGGAGCAGGAGGCGGGTCAGGAGAGGTCTGCCTCGCCATGTGGATCTCCTCCAGGGCAGGCGGGAATCAAACTCATGTGCAAGTGGCTTAAGCTTCTTTGATGCTGTGCTTTAACCCACTGCACCACCATGGAGGGCCCTCAGTACTGAATTTATATTTCCCTTATGACTGGACAATTTATGAGTTTGATCAAAACTGTGATGGAATTTTATGTCAAATCTACAAACTAATTCAGGGCAGGAAATTTAAGCAATAGTTCCTTGCAGGTTGAAACTGCAAGCTACTACCTCACACCTATGAGAATGGAAATGAAAAACAAGTGCTGGCAAGGATATGGAGAATCCCCACAATGCTAGTGGGAATGTAGATGGATCCAGCCCCTATGGAAAGCAGTGTGAAGGTGTCTTGAAGGATTAAAAATGGATATTCCACGTAACCCAGTAATTTCATTCCTAGGCATCTCCTTCCCAAATTCAAATACACTATTTCAAAAAGAAACCTCTACTATTTCTAGTAGCTAAACTATGGAAACAACCTAGGTATTCAAATAGAGATAAGTGGGTCAAGAAGAAGTGTTATATCAATATATACACAGTGGAATATTAATCAGCTATCAAAAAGACAAATTCATGCAAGTTGGGGCAACGTGGGTAGAGCTGAAGGGAATAATGCTAAGTGAAATAAGTCAGAAGGAGAAGACAAACACCAGTGTCATTTACATATGGAATACAGAGAAACCAAACTAAGGGTCAGATAAAGGCAAGCTTAAAAACTAACATTTGAAAGCTGATTACAGAATTGAGGGAGGAATGAGAACAAAGAGGGAAGGAAGTACAATGGGCCATGGTGTGGGATTATGGATGATTTGGCAGTAGATGCACTATGGTGGCAATGGGGTGGGGGAGGTCTATACTCCTAAAGCACCACCAATAATGTGAATCAATGTTTCCTCAACAAAATTTTTAAAACAATAATAAAGCAAAAGTATCAGAAAGGAAATTTGTAATAATGAAAATTAGCAAATCCAATAGTTGATTCATTAAGATAATTAATAATGTTGTCAAACTTCTGGTAAGACTGATAAAAAGAAACAATATTTCTCTTTAATATCATTTTATCATTTTCAAGGTTAATTTCACTTACTTTGACCTGTAATAAAAACAAAATTTGATAAACTATTGGTACTGAGTAGCATCCTATTCATTACATTTAAAATTTGGGTAACAATGGAGCAAATTCTTTAATTTCCAAAATTCCCCAATCATTACACACTTGTATCAGGTTTATTTCCACCAAGTGAACAGCTTCTCATTGATTCATGTATGACACTTAGGTATATTAATCGTAAATTTGGTAATAGGCAAGTTATTATTGCCCTATCCAGGAAAACACTGGTATCTCAGGTATTTTTTAATTATAAAAATAAGATTTGATTATTATTTAATTCAGAGTTTCTAAACCAATTTCCATTTTCGATCTTTTTTATGAGTTATGTGTAACAAGGGGTGTTAAGCCCCTTGTTCCACCAGGGGATCTTTTTTTGATCTGATAGATTTCATAAGAACATCCCACTATTCAGTAATTTCTCCAATTGATCTTAATGCCATTCTAACTGCTCAGCCAGTGTAGCTGCCTGTGTTGCTAATTTACCAGCATTTTTCTTCATAATAAGAAGTATATTTCTCAACTTTCATTACCATGTGGTTTAAGACAACTGCCTGTTTTGTCCTCATAAACATCTCTTCGCCTTTCTGGGGGCGACCTCTGATTCATTTATCCAAATAGAGTGATCAAATGGGACTGTGATGCTTCACAATGAGACAAATGCAGGTGTAGACAACCCATACTTTGACCAAAATATATTAATAAACTCTGCATTCTTTTATAAATATAGATGTGATTTTAAGTCTAAATTAGAGTGTGAAATTTTCCACTTCTCAAGTGGTAGGACCACATATTTCCCCAAACCATTCATGAAATGAAGACATGATCATAATAATTTGAACAAAAATAAGATATTTCAATGTTTTTAAGATCCTTCTAGAACATATATATCTAAGCCAAAAGAAAAAGGGAAATCACCAAGATCCATGAACTAAATACCTCAACAAATTTAGTGTATTATCTGTAGCATTATCTGCGGTGTCGAAATTGTAAGAAATTTGATTGATTGTAAAATGGCAGTGTCACATCTTATTTGATATACATGGCGCTGTATCTAAATGTATATACTATTTTCATATACTTACTACAATGTCCTAAATAGAATACATTACATAGATATGCTTTTTCATTGAACAAGTACTCTCCTGTCTTGCCCAATGCTCCCCTTAGCAGTGTATTTCATCCATCTGCCTATTCTGCTCCCCACTCTGTCTCTTGTGA
>NW_004567102.1:29436055-29482084 GCF_000260355.1 Condylura cristata
GTGTGGCAGACCTCTCCTGACCTGCCAGCTGCTCCCCTCAGCAGTGTGCTTCGTGGATCTGCCTGTCCTGCCCCCCATTCTGTCTCTGGTGAATCCTCTCACCCTCCACATCTTTGGCCTGTACCCCAGTTCTGTATGAATAAATAAATCTTTAAAAAAACGTCTCTGGTTTATAGTTGTTCATTGTTTTCATTTTTACTCTACTACCTTTGTTTGTCACTCTTTTTTTTCCCTGCCTGATCCTTTATGCTCCTGCTATCAGTGAAACCATCCAATATTTTTCTTTTTCTTTCTGGCTTATTTCACTAAGCATGATCCCTTCCAGCTCCATGCATGTTGCTGCAAAAGGCATGAATTTATTTTTTTGATTGCTGAATAATATTCCATAGTGTATATATACCACATCTTTAAGTACCTAAATCTTAGTTTATCCACCCAGAATTTCAGTTCTGCTCTCCAAAGAAACTTAGAATTACTCTACAAAGTGTTTGCAATTTTAAAAGTTTCTAAAAACAATCTTACGTGGATGTTGAATGGTTTTCAGGCAACTAAATTCATAGTAGAAAGGTGTGCAGAAAATATTTGTTTGTTAATTCATCTCATAAAAGTTATTGCTCTTAAAATAAAAATTCTAAATTCTTAAAGTAACAGAACTTTACTGGATTAAAGTTCTTTTAAAATAATAGGCTGCCAAGTTTTTACTTCTTAAATATAATAGTTGCATTTTATAATCTTTTTAAACTTATCTATGAAATTATACTAAAATGGCATCATGGTTGCTGTTACAGGGTTTCCCTTTGTTCACAACTTACTGCAGACTGAAAATGAAATACAATAGTCACTGAAATACATTGCCCGTTGAAATGCACTTACACATTAAAACAATAAGACAGCAATGAATTATATCTCTATATAAAGAGAACTAAAACTACAAAACAACTATCACCTAAACAATTGCTTTCTTTTACCTAGAACTAAGTACTGATGTTCTTATTACATAATAAGGTTGTGTAGTTTATGCCTGGCCAGGAAATTTGACTGACAGTCAAAATCTTTCTTGCTTCACTCACCAAGCATTGCTCTCTGACTTAGGATATATTATCTCAGAAGAGTATTTTTATCTTTCCTGATCTGTCAATGCAGAGTGAGTACCTTTTCTAAATCCCTATGTGTATCCTTGATATGCTTGGTATCCCCATGTTTGGGGTCATTCTCTTGTCAGTTAATTCAATCCAAAAGTTTACATTACAATTAGAAATTTAATACAAAATCATTATGAAATACTTGTTATTTAAAAGGTTTCTAGAAAAGATGCTAATTGACAGTTTTGAAAATGATTCAAAATAAGCAGATATGGAATAAGAAATAATAGGGGGAAACATCTATAATTAAAATGGAACAATTCACAAATCATTGAAAAATTCATCAAATAACATGAGAAAAGTAGAATTGGTTTAAAATCAAAAGAGCATTGCATATGATGGCAAGTAAGAAATAAACTCTCCACTAATTATTCAGGAGCAGATAACTGCATTTCAAGTTTAAGAGAGAAAAATAAATCTGGAACTCTGACTAAAACTCTACAAGTGTTTAAAAAAGAGAGAGAAAGAAAAAAAGGAACATAACATGTCAAAAATAAGCAAATTTTGGAAATTATTTTATAAAGTATTTAAAAACTAAACATGTACCTGTATTTTGATGGAATGTTGAGAAGATATTAACTATGAAGGAAGCCAAAAGATGAGTTAGTAAGGTTTATAATATTATTTTATTTTAAAAAGTCAAATAAGCACAAAGAAAAATTATGAGGAATAATTTAGAATTATTAGTATATAGAAGACTAATATTGGCATTTAAAAGTAACTTTGGAAAAATTGCATAAAATGAAGACTTGAAGAGAGCTAATAAAAATGACCATTCGCTATATGGACAGATACCAGAAGATCTAAAATATGGAAAATCAGTGATCTTGAATAATTATGAGTAAGAGAAAAATACTCACTGATAAAGCAGAAGATTTCCATATATCTATATATGGACACATTAGCCACACTTGTTTCTATACTCACACAAGCCTGCACCAAAATGATACTACAGTAACAAAAAATCATATTAGTCCAGTCAAATAGAACTTAAAAGGAGACACTGAGGGCAAAAGATTGCAACAGAGTTTTAGAAGGAAGCTGGTGCACTGGGATATACAGTGATAAAAAAAAAAAAGTGAGGTTCAGAATGTGGGCACAGGATAAACCCGGAATATAAGGCCCTTTTTTTTTTTTTTCAGGTGTCCCATTACCACCCATACTTCCTACAATTCACTAAAAGGAATTAGGGGACTAGACATACCATTGTACGCCCAGCAAAAATTTATTACAATGATACAATATGTTTCAATAAGCAAAAGGACACAGGTGGCCTCTGGAGGAATGTCCAGCTTCCTATGCTCTCTCCCTCCTATAAGAGAAAATCAGCAACATATGTATGAGGGTTCTGGTAATGTAAACACCTTTTGTTCAGCCACTAGAAAAATTCCAGACTCTCAGGAGAAAAGCAACTATTCCCCATGAATCACAGTGTTTGTACAAACAACCAGGTGTAGTGAACCAAGCTTATCAGTTAGCAACAAGGAGAACATGTTGCAAGTCTGGGTACCAGATGCAGGCCAAGTTAGCTTGCCTGTGGGCCCTTCAAAGACAGCAGCCTCTGCGTGCTGCATTACTTCTCCATCTCCTCTCCAAATATTACCAAAGGACTTCTTTGTCAGATAAGAGGGGCTTGTTCCTTAATGAAATTGACCAAGGAAGTTTGAGACTGAGAACCCAGGCCTCATAGAAAATAGACATGAAGCACTAAATTAATGCAAGAGATTTCAATTTACTCCCATAGATTGAGTTGTGGGGTTCAGACCATTCTGCTGTCCAGAAGATTGGAAAATTCTACTTCAGAAAAAAGATTCTCAAAATAAAGAAATAAATAAAAAGATTATATTCTTTGTGTAAAGATTTCTCGATTAAAAAGTGATAAAGACTTTTAATGTATTTCTTCAAATTAAATAACTTGTATTAAATACTTGAGCCAATTTGGTCTAAAAATCTGCCTCTTTCTCCATTAGTATGGTTTATATGGAATTATTTCTTTCAGTGCAGTGCGCTCTTATTATCTGGTCTAACTGATTTAGAGTTTGTGCCAATTCAAGTTGAATCCCTTTCCTGTGATGTTTTAATTGAGCCCTAAGGACAGAAAGCAAGAAGTCTATACTCACAATTTCTCTCTCTTTCTCTCTGGTCGCATAGCTATAAGACAAGACTCACTGTGTAAACTGCCAAAAGAAACTCCTGGCTATGCACTTTGACCTAGTCCAAATGTGATTGTTCGACCAAATGAAAAAGTCCCTAGAACAAAATTAGTCAGCCTAGTCACTATATCCCCTTTCTAAATGCTCTATATTCTTCTTTATATTTACAAAATACATGCACACATGCATACACATATACTTACAGACTGGCACGTGCTCTGTGCAAGCCTATTCTTTCTAAGAATGAACACTACACATCTCCTGATTACAGTGATTATTCAGAGTCAATTTGAACTTCTCAACAAATAGGTTTCCCACTGCTGCCTCTTCCATTTCTCAGTTAGTAGTTCTTGCTTCTTAGTTTCTTTGGATCAAAAAATCAGAAAGAGCTTCAATGGAAGATTTCGACTCAGAGTGGTCCATGTCATTTTAAGTAAATGTTGGTTATGACTGTAGCGTGAGTGGCCAGTATTTGTATTTTGTAACTATGGTCTCAGAGCACCTCATTGAGGTCTCTCCATGAAGAGTAGTCTGGGATTCCTTAATACAAGGTCTTCCCGGGGCAACTGAGCTATTTAAAAGGCAAGGTAGCGCTCTAGGGCCACTGTTGCAGAACAAACTACTCCAAACTTAGCACCTTAAAACAACAAATATCATGTACTTGCTCCTGAAAGTTCTTAAACTTTGAATGTGAAATGTGGGCAAGACTACTCATAAAGTACAGTACCAACTGAAGTCACGCCCTAGGGACTGGATACTTCATTTATAAGACAGCATCCTCCACAAACTGACAGTTTGTTACAGGCTATTGACTGTGAACTCAGCTGTCACGATGGAGTGTGTGTGCGGGGGATGGAAGTCCCGTGTGGCCTTTGTACGGGCTCTTGGGCTTCCTTACAATATGGTGTCTGGAATTCAATAGTAAGTGTCCCATAAAAAGTAGGAAAATTTACGGCATTTTAAAAATATAGTCTCACAAATGAAAACATCACTAATCTCTATTCTAAAACATTATGTTGGCTATAAACATGCCATGAATATGCCAAAGGTAAAGGAGTGAGGCCCTTTCTAAAGAAAAAGTGGTAAATTAATATAATAAGGTGGAAAACTGGTCAGGCTATCTTTATCCAGTAGATTAGGGAGAGTAACTATAATCAAGAATAGTTCTGTTTTTCCAGCACAATACTCAATACTTTATCTGAAATAGCTAGTTAAAATAAGTTAACATTAGATTGATGTCACTTCAGATCAGGTTTTGTCACAAATGAGTCTGCCACATATTCATAGAAAATTAAAAATTCATTTTCACAGATTTTTGGGTTTTGCAAATAAGTAACTGTACAACATGAGTTGTACTTTTTAAGAAAAGATAAATACCTTGGTGATTTCTCATAAATACATAGCTCTAAAACCTATTTACTTTTTAATTTTTTATGTCAGAAATTTTTCAGCTTATATATTTTATATCTTGTTGGGAACTGAAAGCGAAATATTAACTTCTCAAGATTTCAAAGACTGAGGAAGAAATATATTTTCAAAATCATTTTCAATGGCCATGAAAAGTGTCCTTTACCCCACAATAATGAAGACTATGAAGATGAAAACAGTGGTGTTGGGGATGAGTGAAGCTTTCCACCAACACCAGTTCAACATGTCTATTTGGCAACACAAAGTTTTTTTTTTAAGATTTTTTATTTATGCTCACAGAACTGAGGTTTAGCCAAGAGGTATGGTGGGTGAGGAGAGGATTCACCAGAGACAGAGTGGGTTGCAGAACAGGCAAATCTACTGAAGTGAAGATCTACACTGCTGACGGGAGGAGCAGGTGGGTCAGGAAAGGTCTGCTACACTGTGTGTGTCAACTGCCTCTCTGGGAATCTAACTCCAACTGCAGTGGCTTTGGAGAGCTTCATAATGCAGTGCTTTAACCCCTTGTGCCACCAGGGAGAGCCTACACACATATGTTTATAAGGAATGTGAAAAGCCTTTTGCTGTTAGTAATGCTGATGAGGCTTATTGTAACTTCTTGAGTTTTTCCATGATAGTTGTTTTGAATTCTCTATCCATTGGCTTGTAATCTTCTGTGTTTTTAAGTATGGCTTATAGAAGGATGTCATTCTTTCTTTTAAGTTACCTTGGATTCTCAAATTGTTTGTTGATGTTTTCTCCTGTCTATAGATTTCTTTTGTTTACCACCTTTTTAATTATTTGTTGGTTTTTGTTTGTTTAAAATCTAGATCTTAGTAATTAGCTATTTATCATTTTCTTTTCCAGTAGGTGGTTCTATGTCTTTATTTTCTGCTTTCTATTGACTATTTTAGGGGCTTAGGCAACTGGAGATGAATATGAGATGCTCTTGTGTTACTGGAGAGGGAAGTATCATGGGGGAGTCAGTGGCTCTCTTGGATTTTCTGGGAGAGAACTGGTTCCCTCACAATGTTATCCATCTTTCTGGGATCCCAGATCTGAGATTAATTCAATAAACTATTAGCTATCTACATCTAGGTACCTATATAAATACTATATAATTCATACAATTGCCATAGGCTAGAGTGATTTCTCAGATGTGCTCTTGATGGGGTCCCTACCTTTGCAGCACCTCACCTTCTCCACTTTGAGATTCACTATGGGCAAGAGCATGGGCCTCTTTGCCATTTCTACTCCTCCCCAAAGCCTTTGGTCAGGCTAGCAGCCCTGTTCCTTCCACACCTCCTCAACTGTCGCTCCCTAAATCACTGCCACCACCTTCCATCAGATAGATATGCAGATAAATCCTCCTTACCCTTGAGCCATTTGTTGTGGATCTAATAAGTAGAAGAAGTATTTTAAGCCATCATGATGCTGACTTTCCACACAATATAATGTGTTTCTGAGTCAACTTTTTTTAGATATTTGAGATTTTAAAGAATCATTAAATATTAAATCCTGTAAGACATTTACATAATTAGTCCAATTTCACTATATATATATATATATATATATATATATATATATATAGTAACAAAGCACAAAGCAGTTAGCTGATTTGACCAATCACATTTTTATTATTGATGTAGAAATTTCCATCACTTGATTTTTCTCAGTAAACCCACTTAAACTAAAACAAATGGATACTTTAAACTTTAAACATAAAAGATAGCTGTGATGAAGTTGACTTCCACACATTTCACAAATAAAGGGAATTTCTTTCAAAATTTTTCTTTAACAAGACCTTTCATAACATTTTTAATCAAAGATTTATTGATATGCAGTTTTCCTAATAAATGAATCCTGAGATGATACTATCCACTCTGTTTAGTAACAAAATTAAATTAAGAAAAATATGCTGATAAAATATTTAATATTTGAATTTAAACTCTAGCAACAAAAATAAATTATAAAAGATTTCCCCCCCCTAAAATGAACCTAATGGTTTTGTGCAATTTGGGTCAGACACATAATTTTATGGAGTATAAATAACAAACAAAATACTATTTATTTTTTCCTTTTTTGAAGTATTATTGATAAACTTCCTAACAATCATCACACTTAACACCCTTTTTGAATGCTTTTTGAGTGATAAGTGCTATTTTACTTTCATTTTGAAAAATTATCTATTGTACTTGTATTCAAATTTCATAATAATCCAACTCAGTTTTTAGCAGTTTGACAGAAGTGCTCTTTCACTCAATATTTTACCATAACATACAAGCTACAAGTCATATATCCACCTCCTTGAACTTTTTTTCCTTTCCCCCACTACTTTATTTCTCCAGAAGAGAAAAATAAAGCTGATGCAACACTTTTGATATTAAGCTCATCTAGGTTTATAAGAATATAGAATGGTGTTATTTTGCTTTGAGGTTTTTTTCCCCCCTTTTGGAATTTGTAACATTGGTTCTTGCCTCAATTTTGTCTAGACTTGAAGTCCTCTTGCCTATTGTATATGTCTTGCAGGACACACAGAGTCTGAGAATGTGACAGAGGAGTCCTTCCACGTCTGGGAATGTGACAGAGAACATAATATGTCTATTTTTAAATCTTCAAAATTTTCTTGGTAGCTGAAACCTTGAGACTAGACTGGAATTATCTCATTGTTGGAGCTTACCTAACACCCAGTTATCCTTTCCTCATGTTGCACATTTGAATATCACTTCTGTCATTTATGTGCTTCCTGCAATATCGTCATAAACCACCATCACTTCCACACTCACTCTCCAACCACAATCCTCTAACTAAATGATAACCTAGTGGCTGGAAAGAGTTTTTAAAGGCTAAACTAAATTCCATTCCGTAAAGTAACTGAATGAAATCTTTGTGAGTTTGAGTAGTTAAATAACATCCATAGGAATGGAGACTAGAAAAATTCATTAGGACAAACAAACCAAGAGACTGAATTCTCATACTTGGGGAGATGATCAGAGGACTTTTGTTGCCTCTAAATGACATTTATACAACAAAGATAAACATATTAGCTCCACTCCACTTTCCAATGTATTCCAGTGGATTCTTCACCTGAGATTCAATTGAACTGACTGTGTTTATCAAATATTTCCTATATAAAGGGATCTGTATTTGTTACCTTTTTTCTGTCAAACTCTGTAATAGGTAATATGACATAGAAGTACATACCATGCCTTCCTTCCTTAAGGGACTCACAGTTTATTAGAAAAGAAAGGCACCAACAATAGTACTGAAAAGTTCTATATTGGAAATATGGCCAGAATTATTGGGAATCCAAAAAAGGACCAAAATCCAGCCTGAAAATTAAAACATTGTTTCTTTGAAAGGAAAGAAAAGTTTGCTGAATGAAAATGGGTAGATACAAAAGAGGAAGGAAATAAAGACATTCAACAGGTAAAGAACTTTAAACGATCACAAATTGTTTTGTGCTGAGAATACATATAATGGTGTGACATGAGATGTGGTTAGGGAAATAATATCATGGAATAATCTGAACAGTCTTATGTTACCAGTCAATAGAATGTGAGATTTAGCTACAAACAATAAAAATATGTTGTATTATTGAACTATGTAGCCAGGGGAAAGGAACTACTTTCAATTTAAAGATTCTGGAAGCATCATTATTAATTAGAATTCTAAAGGAACATAGTTGTCATAGAACTGAGAAGGGAACTAAGAAATTATTTAAAAGTGATTTAGACCTCGGATTTAGCATCCCAAAGAAAAGAAGTGCTTTTGTGATGATTCTATCTTTGTATAACTGTTCTGATATAGATTAGATAGGGAAAGAAGAAAGTTAGGGAGAAAAATAATGTAAAGAACCTACATTAATTAAGGAGGGTTTTATTAAAGTAGATATTAAGATGCCTAGGAGATACTCAGGAAATAGTAACAATAAATATATGCATATATACCAATATCCAATAATACAAGTCAAGAAACACCTTTGGATTAGAAAGTCATATTATGGGCCAGTAAGTAAAGCTCCTATCACAAAATTATACAAAAAAAAAAAAAACAGATAAGAGAGGGGTTAATTTAATGATGCTTCTTCCCTGAGACTTTCAGTCATGAAGGCATTTGTGGTGTTCAACAAGATTTATTGGAAACTGTTAAGGGATTCACTCTGCCTGTGTTTTAAAGATGAATAGATCTAGCCTCTATTTTCAAGTGCTCACACTCCTAGCAAAGTGCTTACATGTGAACAAATGATTGAATGTAAAGAGTAAATAATAGAGACTAGTTGTATAGTTGGTACTATACAATGACTCAGTGGTTACTTACTCCATAATTTAGCTTTCTTAGAAGACAGAGTCTTAAGTAGACAATGTCAGTAAAAATTTCACATGTGAGGGATAATATGCAATAAAAGTCTTGAATAACTCTATAAATATATTTAAAATTTTTATTTAATAAAGGAAAACAGGGCCCTCCCTAGTGATGCAATGGGTTAAAGTACAGCACTGTAAACTGGCTGCAGAAGCTTCATGCTGGTTCAATCCCCAGCCCCAGAGGTGATCCACATGGCACAGCAGACCTCTCCTATCTCACCCACTGCTCCCCTCAGCTGTGTACTTCATCAGTCAGCCTGTTCTGCTCCCCACTCTATCTCTGGTGAATCTTCTCACTGCCTCTGCACCTCTGGCCTGTACCCCACTTCTGTATGCATAAATTAATAAATCTTAAAAAAAATAAATAACTACCATTATAAAAAAATATATTGATATTTGAATCACATATCATTGGGATGATAATTTTCTAACCTTTGATTAAGATTCATCTTATATTTCTTCTCTAATCATCATTGTGATTAATTTTTGCAATGTCTATATTTCTATTTCGATTCTTTTCTTTTTTATAGTATCTTTATAGTTCAGAACACCTTCACAAAGACAGACAGTATGTTCAGTATTTCTTAAGAGTTTGGAAGTTTAGCACAACTAATCTTGATAATGGATAGAAACAAAGAAGGAAACATGGCAGCTAAGGAAATGAGCTACATGGGAACTGAAAGGAGAGAGTGTAACAGACATTAATAGGCACTCTTTTTCTTTCCTTTTTTTTTTTTACGAAGCCCATTAAACCTTCAAAAATAGAATGATTCATCCCACAGCTCTGTATAACTATATAAACAATGAAAACATGATGTAATGAAATGGAGCACTACTGGGGCCTCCCAGACTCAATACCCCCAAATCACTAACAAACAAGTGCAGAGCAATAAAGCAGCTGGGTGACCAGGTAAATACATCCCAGCACTATCGTCTCAAACCTTTTGATCCATTTAAGCCTGAAAATGTCAATCCCAAAAAATTCAGAAATGTTTTATATCAAGAGGAGCCAAAGGAAAATCTCTTTGCATTTTCAAATACCATATTTAGACATTGACTAGTAAATGTTTTATTTAGAAAAATGATTAATCATTCTGCAAGACTTATAAAATACTTATAAGAGGGAAAAAATCCTTTAAGTTGGAAAATTCCTCTCAAAGGAATTCTAAATGTCACAAAGAACATACTGGACTAATTTTTTTTTTTTTAATCCTCTTTGCATCACAGTGTATAACTCACATCTGGGTTGCAACAGAGTGACTGAGGCTGTTTAGGGATCATCACTATCAGAGACAGAAAAATGTATCTGTAGCGAAGTGGGGCCCAGATCTCCCTGAAGTAATCCCTTGAATCCAGCCTCCCACTGAAGCCAGAGAAATGCAGCCAAACCATAAAAGCATTTTTGTGTGGATGCATAGCTTCCTCCTCCAGAGGACTGCCAGTGAGAACGGAGACTTTGTAGGTAGTATTTTCCCATCGCTTCTGTCCCCTTCCACCAGTCAGCTTCTGGACCAACTTTAAAAGGTTAGACAAGATAAACGGCTTTCTCTTAACCTCCGTATGAGTGGAGAGAGTGTGCTACAATCCTTGCGCTGAAATGAAGGATTTATCGTTTCCTACCGGTAGTTTAGGTTTATGTTCTGGGCCTCAAGGCAAGATTTCTGAGACAGCTTCAGTGCCCTCACCGTCTGATCTCGCTACATTTCCTCCTACTGGTCTTCTTTAACATTCAGTCCCGCTAAAACAACGTTCTTCTAATCCCAGAGCCTGTAGAAAATACGGCCAGTCTAGGAGGTGCAAGAGGACTTTGTGGGACGCCGCGGGTAAATTAGAAGCAGAAGGGGAAAACAGAGAGTAGGAGGACAACGGAAAAGAATCCAAAAGCAGAACAACAAACAAGCATCCGATTCAGTTGCTTTAAATATCTTCTTCCTCCTCTCAGACTTCCAAGAAGCAATCGTGTATTAATTTTTGCCTTTCATTTTGGGCATATGCTGTAGAGCTCAGATGTCACCGATAGCAGAATAAGCCAGTCTGGAGTCCTGCTGGAAGGCAGGCGCTGCTGCAGAGTTGGGAAGAAGATTGGGGAGCAGGAGCACACCGCCCTGGGGTCCGTCCCCAGCATTGAACGATGCGTGTGGTTACGTTTAATTCCAAGGTGTACATCACAGTTTGATCCTGGCAAAATTTATATCTGTCAAGAACAACTAAAACTTTTCTTTGCCGTAAGATAGTTTCTCAGTATGGATAAAACAAAATATTCTCGATAAACTTTCTACAAAGTATCCAAAATCTAGAGCTAATGCTCCATAACGTCAACCAATCTTACAACCAACTCAAAATAACTCTCTAAAGGCAGAATGTATCAAAGTATCTTAAAGGACAAACGTATTTCTTGAGAAAACAAAGTGTTAGCACAAAATAGTAAATACATGGCCAGGTTTTATATACTTCCATAGTCTACGATAGATTCTTCTTTGTAATCTGCTTACTCTATAAGTATAATTTTATCCATTTCCTTAAACACCAATGTATTTAAAAATTATCCGTGTCAGTATTTTTATTTTAAAAATTCTATTTTGTTGAAGTTCTTATTTGCTTTTTTGTTTGCGCATTAGCAGTGACATCATAATTTTTTTTTTCTTACACATTTAAGAGTCATTTCTATTTCTTTTTCTCTCTGGTGACAATGTTTGTGCCTTAGTATTCTTTATTTCTCACCCTGTTTCATGACTTTTAAGAGCTGTTCATATAGTCAGAAAATTAACCCAATGCTTAACTTATGAATTTGAAATCCTTTTTTTCTGTGATGTTGTTTTACTTTTTTTATAGTACACTTAACATAGACTTTTTTTTTTCAAAAACCATTCAGTTTTAGAAATATAATGTCATGTAGGATTTTTGTGTGATGTTATACTCACATATATTTCCTTAACAAGGATTCAAAAGCAGGAACCATGTTCATCTTTATAATTCCACACAGTGTCTGGTGCATACTAAACATTCAATAAGTGGTTTCAAACCCAATGACAGAGATTTTTATCTGTGTTGGTCATTGAAATGTACCCAACACCTAATTAGAGGTTGGTTCTGATTCTCACAAAATATTTGCTGAATGAATGCATGAATAAGTAACTCAAAAGCATTCCAAGAAGAAAACATTAATTATTGTTTTTTATGTTTTATGTTTTTAAATAATACAGTGTTATGGATTTCCTTATTTCTCATGTTGAATAGTATTTGTTTGATCATGTATGCAAGAATGTTATTCTTTCTCTTTCTATATATACATTAATATATATAGTATATGTGTGGAACATAAGAGATATAGATATTTCTTAGCTATTCATTCATTGTTTCTCATTTGTTGTGTTGTGATGAACATGGAGATAGATCTTTAATATTTTGTTCTTATTTCCTCTGAATATATAGCCAGAAATGGGATTTCTAGATTATATGGTAGATCTATTTTTGAGTTTTAGAGTCATCCAGATGTTTTCCAATGTACTGCAGCAATATCACATTCCCATCAACAGTGTACAGAGTCCCCTTTTCTGCACATCCTCACAGCCATTTGTCATCTCTTGTCCTTTTGATGGTCATTCCAACAGGTGTGCATGAAGTGATAGCTCATTGTGGTTTTGATTTTCATTCCCTTGATGATTAGCAATGTTAAGAAGCCTTTCACATATCTGCTGGCCATTTGTCTTCTCTGGAATATTGCACTTTTAAATTGGCTTATTGGGTTTTGGTAATTGATTTGTATTTCTTTACATATTTTGAATGTTAACCCTTTATTAGACACACTGTTTGAAGACATCTCCCACATCATAGTAGTAGTTGCCTAGTAGTTTTCTTGACAGTTGCCTTTGCTGTGAAAAAGCTTCTACAATAATGTCTAATAATTTTTATGAACTGCTTACATTTAAGTGATAATTCAGATTTTGAATTCTGTTTTGTATAATTTGTACATTTTATTTCATGCTAACAAGTACCCACCCAAAGTTCTAATTATTTAAGGCTTTTGTTATTTTTAGAAAATTTTAATTTTGTATATGTTAATTATTCTGTAGTGAGCTTCAACTTTCTACTCAACTCAACTTCAAAATTTTCAGATGGCTTTATACTTATGGCAAAACCATATTGTTATCACTCACAACAATGCCATTGTCACCTTATGCAAAATTTCCAAGGTGACACTAAATTTAGTTCTGTGCCTCTGCCTTTTCATGAACCAATTTTATTCTGTTTATTTTCATTTATTTACCAAACTTTCCTGAGTGATTATGTGTCAGGCACTGTTTTGGTTTAGGTACTGAAAAGCTGTACAGCACAGCAGCGTGAAAAGATTAAAAAGTAATAAGAATGATGATTATATTGATGAATGACATGATGACAAAAGGAACAGAAAAGAAGGAAGGAGAGGAGGGGGAGAGAAAAAACAGACAAGAGAAAGAAAGGAGAGAGACATAGGAAGAAAAAAAAAGTAAGGAGGGGAACAAAACAAACACCTTGTTCTTTTGGGTTTGACATTCAAATGGATAGACACAATAAAATAAATAACTAAAAAATTAGCATATTAAGAGTAATAATTGTTATGAAATAAAAATAAAACATAGCAGAAGTGGGTGTAGAGGTTATTGAAAGTGTGGCAATTTTAATATATTGGCCATCAAAGATGTCATTGACAAAGGGTTGGTGGAGCTAACACCTGAAAAGTGAGCGAACGAATCATTAAATCTATGGTAGAAAAAATAACCACCAAGTAATTGCATATTTCAGGAGTTACCAGGAAAATGCTGTGACTGAAGCAGAGTCAGCAAGTTGGGAAGAGAAAAAATGTAAGAAGGATAAAAGAATGCGAGGGGTTGCATCATACCGTGAAAAGAGGAAGAATTGGAGGATTTTATGAGAATGTGATGTGTTTTATGCATTAAACAATAATGATGACAAATGTGTTAAAATAAATACATGGTTTAGTGAATAAACATAAGACAACCAAGTAGGAGGTAAGGAGCAATGGTAGCTTAGAAATAAATGTCAGAGGTAAACTCGAGAGAAATGATGTATCACTGAGACATTTTGGAGGTAAAGACAGTCTAAGATGGACTACCAAAATGAACATTGGATATTAGAAAGGAAAACATGAAAGATAACAAGATTTTTGGTAAAAATAAAATAGCAAATGGGATTGTTATTAAGCATATTGGGAAGAATATAAAAAAATAGACTTGGGGAAAATATCAGGATTGCTAAGAATTCTTGTGCATTCCACATCTGTATCACAGATGGGCAAATTAAAATATTAAAAACTAGAACCAATTACTATTTTGCTACAATAATTATAATATTCATTAAGACTTCACAAACATTCCAGCTTTCTTTCCAAGCATCTGGTAGTATTATACTTCTCCCTCCATCTTGAAGTTAGCTATAGCCAAGTGACTAGCTACAGTCAATGGAGCCTCCATCACATGGGAGCTCTGTCAACCTGAGTCCTTAGCAACCACAAGGAGCAAAGTTCTTCTATTTCCCTCTGTTGAACATGTAGCTAGAATAAAAACTAAATTTTGTTGGATCAAACCACTGTCATGTTGCTTGTGTGGCCTTTTCATGGCATAGTTACAATATAGCATATTCCAGCAGGTAATACCTGGAATTTCTATAGAAATTAATATACAACATTAACACATAACATTGCTAGTAACAAGCTAGTGAACAACAAGAAAGTGTTACTGGGAGCTGGAAGGATGATACCAGTGATACTTTGGGTGAATTTGTTGCCTGAAATAATTTGAAAGGAAGATACTCCATAGAGGATTAGTAGCTTTAGTGAAGATGAGAAAGTGATGTTTCTTGTGTGTGCCGGTTGTTGTTGGTTTCATTTGGTAAGGTATTATGAGAAAGAGAGAAGTTCAGAAAAGAATGCCATTTTAGGCAAAACAAAAGACAAATAAAGGAGTATAGTTAACACCCACAAATAAAAGATCTTTTTCAACTTGTAAAAGAGAAACTGAGAATTATAAAGGTGAATTAAAACTCATCAAGGATATAGTTTTCAAACATTGCTAAAACCTCTGAATATATTGAGAAAAAAAAGAGCAAGTTAAAATGAAAGGTTTGATCTTTCCCATTTAGAAATGGGGTTTTGGGGGGGGGAAGATGAATGCGTAGTAGATTCCTAATTAAAGGTGGAGACATGAGAACTTCAGCAAAATGAGTTAGTATATTTAAAAATGAACTGTGTGTGGTTGTGGGCACTTAGAACTGAATGAATCTAGTAGATCTGATACTTGTATGTTGCCAGCAAAGTTTCCTACCAAAAAAAAGCACATATTTGAACTGATAACGGTCAGGGCTGTTGAAGGCATGTAACAATTTTAGGTGTCTAGCTGTCCACAGTTAAGGAGCCGCTTGAGAGAACATCTCAGCACTCAATGGCAGAAAAAAAAAATTCAGAATCTATTTTAGATGCGGTTAAAGGGTAGAAGAAAAGAATCTTCTAGCACAACAGCTCAAGCACTAAGATGGGATACTGAGCAAGGAGCTCTGCCTGTGAGCAGAATCAGAATCAAAGACTTTCTATCCCCACTGTAAAGACTAGGCTTAACTGGATTTCAGAATTTCCCTTCCCTTGAAGCTGCTGTTTTCCCCATGCTTTCCTTTTCCTAAAAGGAAATACTTATATTGCTCATCCCATCCCTCTTCCACCATTGCGTGATGAATACAGGGGAGATAAACTTCTCCAGGACAGTCGTAGACCTTAAGCGTCAGAGTCATGTTCAGGCCTGGTAAGCAGACTAACGAGCATCACTGAGAGATTTTGGATGCAATGTCTTGATGGAAATTTTGAGTAAGAGGTAGCCAAATATTTGGGGAACAGAAAGATAAACTATGATGCTCATTATGGCTGCGTACTTTGGCCAATAAAAACTAACTGAAAGTGAGATAATTCATTTCTAGGTGGAAGCTTTGAGAGTGTGGGACTTTCAAATGTGGGATATATTTGTAAATAGTTGGTACATCAGGAACCCTACAGTAATCCAAGCCTTTCCTTGAGTCTAATCAAAGGATTAGTATGATTCAGGCAAAGATTGAATCCTTGTGGAAAATTGTCCATGCTGAGTTTCCCTCGCATTTTCTTTTTCCTTAATCTGTCATTATGAAAGTATATGAGGTAATTCATATATAAAAAGTATAAAAGTGTAACTCTTCCATGTGCAAGAGAGGATGGAAACACTTGAAAGCAGGCCTAATGACTGCCATGGGATGCCTTTCCTAAGAGAAGGAGACTAGCCCTGAGGTATTACAGTTTCAGTATCCCTCCCCACAGTAAAAGCAAAATAAAAGTGCAGACCCTCTCCACTACCAGTACCAGATCTACTGGGAGGGAGGAAAAAGCTGAAGTTTCAATCAGAAATGAATTAGAATTTTAAAATCAACTCATTTTATGTAATCAAAAGCAAACAATATGTTAGAGATTCTGAATCAGCCCTAAAGTGACAGATACCAATTTTAATCTGTCCAATATGCCCAAGATACAAGAAAGAGAAATTTATCCCGGCATGGTTTCAGTCAGTGAATAGAGAAAAACAGACGGTTTCATATTGATTCCCCACTGAATTTAGAATTTGAAAAAGCAGTTACAGCTGTGACCCCATTTGAGAACTGTTGTGCAAAGATAAATGTGGACTTTGGAAGAGATGGATGTGGGAAATACTAATGGATGTGATACAGTTGAAAGCATATATAGAATTTTTTAAATCTCCCACCAGAATATAAAGTATACTCAAAATTTTTAGGAAAAAATAGGATGAGAACAAGCTTGAGCACTTGCCCAATAGAGGGAATTTGACTATCATTACCAGATAAAGAACAAAAGTAGAGGACCACAGAAATGGGTTTTTAAAGTCCCTATCTCAAACCTGCAAGTTCCAAACAGGAAACCTCTTCCTAAAAAAGAATGGCCAGGATGCCAGGGCCCTAGAAAATGTCTCATTGACCCCATATCTAAACCTGCTGGCTGAGTCGGTGGCTGCTGTGTTGATGCAATCATGGGTAAGTATGTCCCCTTGGATGCAAGCAGTGACTTATCCACCAGCGCGTCTACTCTCCAAGAATGGCATCCCCACATGCTAGAGCTTTAGGGACAGAATGAATGTCTCCACTCATTAATCAGATTCTGGATGTGTTGAATACAAGAGATCATTTCAGCTTGGGGAATTAGTGTCAGAAGGCTGGTTGAAAGGTGTCTGTGTACATACAACCCTTAGCAATAGACTGATCAGTAGGAAGTGTTCTGGCCAGAGCAGATTCGTGGGATAAGATGGTCTCTTTAAAATAAACGAGACAACAATTGCGATCACTGGTTTTGCTAGGAGGTTAACCTAATTAAACTCTGACACTTCTCTCCTTTTCTTTCACCAGTAAAATAAAGAGCAGGGAAGAGAGTGGTGGTTCACATCCAGGACCTGAAAGAGAAGTGTCAAATTGATGATTTCAGGGGAAATGGTTAGAATTTCTAACCAGGTAGGTTGTAATAGATGAGACATTATTAGAGCAACTGAAAGTTCACAAGTTGCCTTTTCAACTTTTGGAAGCCTAATAGAAACATTGCTCATGAATTTCCTTCCAAAACACACTGGAAAAATAAGTGTTTATACCTCCTGGTGAGAAATCCTACCTTGTGCCTGATGAGGCAATAAGCAAAAAGGTGGGATGATCTGCAGGCGGTCTGAGCCCACAGTGAAGCTGAAATCATCACTGAGCATTCACCCCAGGAAGATTCATAGCTCCGGGGAGTTAGTTTCAGCTTTACTTGTGAAGAAGAGGGTTACTGCAGCAGGTTGTATTCACCACTAGGGAACTGAAGGCATGGGAATCCTGAAAAGACAAAAGCAAAGGGCTAATGGATCTTGAAAACCGAAAACCAGTTATGGAGAAAGAACCCCCAGTGCTTTAAGAAACTAGTCTGTGACCTAGTTAGGGAAGAGGAAACCTTGAAAGTACTCCAGGTGATAGACATGCTGTAGAAAAGGGGTAGGCTGGACCTGCCGGCACCAACTTCTAAAGGGACAAGAGGGGCCTGAAGTGCTCACAGCGGATTCTCCTCTCCAGGGATCCAACTACAAATAGAAAGGGGATTCAAACACGAAAGGAGGACTTTCTTGGCCAAGCTTTTTACATATTGAGACTTTGAGACTGAGGGGAAGTGAACAAAACATTAGAGATTCTGGTCAGAAGATCAGTCCAAATTTTTGTTTAAAATTAAATCCTATATGGCTTTCTGTACCGCAAGGCAGCTTTCACTATCTAATGAAGCTCTACACGCCACCGGCAGTACCACCGGCAGTACATGTGAGAAAAGCGAAAAGCTGGAAAGTTCCTTGTCCAGGTTTTGTCACCAGGTTTAATCCCCTACAATGTTTGCCAAGGCATCTAGAAGAATAGAAGCTTCTAGGAAAAGTAGAACTAAAGCTAACCTTCTATAAATACAGAGAACATTGAGCCTAGAAGCCAAGAGACACCTAAATAACAAAAAGTGAGTAAATATAGCTTTTCTGCCATTTGAGTTTCATGAAGCAAACTCGAATCTGAATATATGTGTTGAATAAATGAACTATATACATCGAAAGACTTTTAATAGGAAGGGTTAGGCCTACTAATAGGAAGGGTTAGACCTAATAAAATAAGATGTTTACTTTTTAAATAACTTTCTTTGAACTGAACCCAAGATGCTGAAGTGTGTGATGTTGAAAATAGGCAGCATGAGTGGGTAGTGGAGGAAGGATAGAAACAGGGGAACTTCTCAACAAATGAAAAACATCAAATAGACAAGTGGATTTACTTGTTTTTAAATAGAAAAGAAGAAACATGGATACTTGAAGTTGGGTAGGGGGCATAAAGCTCTCTGTTTTATGTTCTCAGCCAGGCCTCAATTGGCCTACTTTAGCACAGGCATTGCAGAATCCCCATGTGGGAAACTCATGTGATCTCTAATCCCTTAAAGTAGAAAGAAGCACAAAGATTCAGGAGTACATTGCTACTGGTGTCCCAACATCAAAAGGAACTAAGACCAGAATCCAGCTGCTAGAATTTGAATTAGAAGAAGAAACTGCGGCAGATTGTTTATGAAAGCACAGATGGCTAAAGGGAAGAGTTTTCTCAGAGCCAGCTTGCCAGGAGAAACAGTTGCACTTTGTTAACATTTCCCTCTAATTCAAAAGGATCCTAATTTCACTGCTGGACAATGATATTTGACACTTTCCTTAGATGGCATGTATGCAGACTACAGATAGACACGTTTGAACAGGAACACATCTGGAGAGAGGAAAAAGCATGTCACCTAGCAGGAGGTCAGAGCAGATGACAACCTTTTAAAGCCCTCTAAAGAATTACAGAAGCTTCAGATGGTCAAACATGGGGTGGAACGCCGAGCACAATAAACATATAATTTGAAAAGTATGGTGTTATAAAATTTAAAGTCATAAAAGAGGGTCATTTGTAGATACTTATGATAACCACTAATCAAATGAGAGTAAAAGTTCACACTTTAACTTAAATAGCTATACAAAAATAATTTGTTTAGGAAAATTAGCTTGCATAATTGCTCATAGAAGGGCATACAATAAAATATATACTAACATTTTTACAATTCTATCTTTTTATACATTTTGTACATCATTTGTCATTTTTATACAATATACTTTATCATCTAGTGCATGGTCCCCAAGAAATTCCCACCACTAGTTCGCCCGTGTACCATCACATTAGTCCCTTGTGCTCTTCCCTCCCAGTTTTGATCCAATTTCCTCCTCCTCCCTGAAGAATGTCTCTGTTTTATAGTTGTCTGTTGATTTTGATTTTTACTTGGTATGACTGCCTCCCACCCACATCCTTTATTTGAGTCTCTTGTATTCCTCCTTAAGTAAAACTATGCAGTATTCTTTTTCTTTAGGGCTGATTTCAGTGAGCATGGTTGCTTCCAGTTCCCATGTTGCTGCAAATGGCATGAGTTTACCTTTTTTATTGCTGAGTAATTTCATTGTGCATATTCTTGATCCATTCATTTATTTGGGGGGCATTTGGGTTGTTTCCATAGCTCACTTATAAATAGTGCTGCAATAAGTAGGGATGGTGCAGGTGCTCTTTTGAAGTAGTGTTTTTGTGTCCTTTGGGTAGATACCCAGGAGTGGAATTGCTAGATCATATGGGAAGTCCATTTTTAACAGTTTGAGGAACCTCCACACAGATTTCCATGGTGGTTGGACCAATTTGCATTCCCAACAGCAGTGTAGGGGAGTTCCTTTTTCTCCATAACCTTGTCAACATTTGTTATTGCTAGTTTTTTAAATATGTGCTATCTTCACTGGTGTAAGATGGTATCTCATTGTGATTTTGATTTACAATTCTATCTTCTTAATTTCTACACTAACGGAGAATAACTAACACAAAAATCACTAGCCTTATTCTGCTTGCCGAGGATAGGCAAGATATTCTTATCACACAAATGACACAGTCAAGATATATCTACATAGACTGAAGAAAAGGAAAAGGGTAAAGAAAACAATCCTTCAAACTTTCTAACTTTATTTAACTTCCTAAATAGAAATGACAAAGGATCCCAACCTCAGAGCAAGAGTCCAGCCTCCTGCACCCACTTTATACCTGATTGGAGACAGGACAGCTTTCCAGCTGAGCGCTGGACATAAACAAAAGAATGTGGGAAGATAAACTATGTACTCTACACCCTTTGTTGTCCAACCACTTTTTTTTTTTAAGATTTATTTATTTATTCATACAGGACTGGGGTACAGGCCAGAGATGCGGAGGGTGAGAGGACTCACCAGAGAGAGTGGAGTGCAGAACAGGCAGATCGATGAAGTACACTGCTGAGGGGAGCAGCAGGCGGGTCAGGAGAGGTCTGCCACGCCATGTGGTCCCCTCCGGGGCAGGTGGGGATCCAACTCATGCGAAGTGGCTTAAGCTTCTTTGTGCTGTGCTTTAACCCGCTGCACCACCAGCGAGGGCCACCAGGGAGGGCCACCAACCACTTTTTTTAAGAGGAGACTCAAACAGGTTTTATTTAGCTATGTTAATCTTATGCTGATGAAACTGCTAATACAATGTATGTCTGACAGTCTAAAACAATGAAATACTTTGAAAGTATCTTCTGAAAATCACATACGAAAGTGAAACATTAAAATACATGCTTTCACTCTGATTTTCAAGGTTTACACTCAGTTGGACTAAGAGATTTTGGTACTTGACTAAGTATACAAACTGGCAACAGATGGGGTGAGGATTTGAACCCAGGGTTTCTAACTCCAAGACCCTTCCTGGACCAGATTATATTGCTTCCTCGCATGAGACAGGGCCGTCAGGAAAAAGATACTGGGAGAAAAAGAAGAAAATTGAAATCAGTAGGAAGGAGAGGAAGTAAAAATTGAGTTTCATCTTTCCTTTTTTTTGCACACAACTGGGGTATAGACCAGAGGTGCCGGTATTTGTGTGTGCGCCAAAGGATTCACCAGAGTTGAGAGCACAACAGGACAATTTTACTGAAATACACCGCTAGGGGGAGCTGACGGTGAGACAGGAGAGATCTGCTGCACATATGTATGTAGGTCAGCTCCCTGGCAGGGGATCGAACTCAGGCGGTTGGGGTAATAGCACTGAGTCTCAACCCCTAACTTTCATCTTTGAAGAATGAGAAAATGGGGTAGGTGGCAAAGGAAATAGTTTACAGGTAGCAAAAAGTTGAGGAAAACAGCAAGTGAGTTTCAGGTGGTGGCAGGATGTCTTTCAATGAAAATGCCTGGTACTTGCAGATTTGAGGCTGAGCTCTAACTTGCGTTTCCGCCGCTAGAATGGATATTATAGAGTCGGGCACCACAGAGGAAGGTGAAATGACCTTGAAGATCCAACCTCGGCCTGCAATCCAAAGATCCTTCTCTTCTAAGCATTTCTTCCAAGTTTGTTTTTAAAAAATGTGGAACTTGAGGCCCTCCCTGGTGGCGCAGCGGGTTAAAGCACTGCACTGAGAAGCTAAAGCCACTTTCGCATGAGTTCGATTCCCGCCTGCCCCGGAGGCCTGGCAGACCTCTCCTGACCCGCCCGCTGCTCCCCTCAGCAGTGTACTTGGTGAATCTGCCTGTTCTGCTCCCCACTCTGTCTCTGGTGAAGCCTCTCGCCGCCCCTGAGCCTCTGGCCTGTACCCCAGTTCTGTATGTACAAATAAATAAATCTTTAAAAAAAATGTGGAACTTGAAAAGAAAGTTGTGCATGATGTTAAAAGAACTCAAACAGGATGGTTCAGCATGGCAGGTATTTTTGTTCCGACCAACCAAGACTTTCCTGCCTTTTAATGCCAATTTATGCTCAAATACCTTTTTCCCCTAATGACTTAAAGTGTGAAAACATATGTTTTCCTCTGCCTGCACCCTGTCCACAGAACATCCTGTAAAATTCCATCCTTTACAAGTTAACTTATACCTTTAGAATCATATAGGTCTTAAAGTTTGAGAGCTCAAGGAAAACAGTGGGTTCCTAATGTAAATATATGAAGCCAAACATTTCAGAAAAATATTCAGTTTCCATTAGCTTGTCTCTCTTAAAAGAGTCTTTGAGAAAGATTGCTTTTTTTCTTTTCCATTTTAAAATATGAAGTTTGTGTGGTGATCATTTCCCCTAGGGTTGCAAATGTGGGCAAGTTGTACTTGGCCCTCCAAGAAAGATACACATAGCTTAACCTTTTGGTACACTCTGGAAAAATGAGCCATTTTCTAAGCAGGCTCTGCACTGTTGGGATAAATTGTAAGGTTGAATTTAGTGTAGGCTTCACTCTGGAAAAAAATAAATTTAAAATCTCAATAAACTTTTATTTCTACCATGAATATTATCCAAAAGTAGGTAATGCGACATTGTTCAGTAGCTAAAAATTAGATGGTGAAATACACTGTAGCCAAACTGTTTCTCTATGTATTCCATAACCTCAGGAAAAAAAGAAAAGTCCAGTGTGTAAAATGAGTATGAACATCTCATATTCTGTCAAAACCTAAAATAATGAGGGCAGTAAGGAGAGTAAAACTTGTAATTTTAGTGCAGGTGGATTCAATTAGGGGGAAAAATGATTTTGCAAGCCAGGAATTGCAGAGACATAATAGGTATCTTGTGAGTGAAATATAAGAGGGGTGTATTTATTTTTCAGTGATAGCAACACGCTGAATATAACTGGAAGGACTGGAAGGATAACCAGCGAGGAAGACAACAGAAAACATGGAACCAGTCACGGCACTTCTCTTCAGTAAAGCACTGGATGCTGTGTAACTTACTTCAAGGAGGTGATTGTACTAGGAACTGTGTGTTTCTTTTCTGTGAAAGTTAGACATGCCTAACCCCTCCCCCACTTCTGAATGAAAGGATGGGCGATGACCAGATGCAAGGGGAATGCTAGCGTGAGAAGGCTGCATGGTGTCCCATAAGAAAGGATCGCCCATGGGCAACCCCACCTAGACTTTCAAGATTCCGAAACCTGCTAAGTTGTCTTTCCAAAAGAGAATGTTACTCTGCAACTGGATGAGAAATGCAGTTTGTTTAGAAAAAAATGCTGACTTCAAAACTGAAAACTAGTATAAAGGATTCATGGTTGTTTTGCTATTTGCTTTTAAAGCACCCTAAATTATGCGTACAGAATAGTTAGAGGACTGAAAAAGCTCAAAATGTCCGACAAGTAAAGGAATCATTGAGTCAATTTCGTTGTGTTGTTTTAACAAATGTTCGTCAGATGCTAAAATAAGAATTATAAAAACTAATGTGAAACATTTAATTATACTGCTAAGAGTACAGCATTGATTGCAATTATAGAACAATTTTTTAAATAAAATTTTTATTGTAGTACCATTGGATTTCATGGTTGTTAGTATTTTGGAAATATAGGACCTCTATTAAGGTATTATTATTATTATTATTATTTTGCATAAAAGTTAGAAAGGAACATATCACATGCAAATTTTGTTTCAATAACTGCAAGATGGATTTTTTAATGTTTAGATTAATTTTAGACTTTTAAAAATAAATTTAAATGATTCCTAAATATCAAGTGTATTATATTCTGTTTATATGTCTAATGCAAACACATAAATTTAAAATTTAAAATTCAGCTGTTTTTATCTTCATTAAAGAGATAAACATAACACTGGCTAGGTTTATTTCCTGTTCTGTCACTGTATGTGCTCTTGTGTAACTGTAGGGCTGTCCTCCAGTTCTCTTCTCATAAAATGGAAATACTAGTAGGACTGGTCTCTCCTGCTTATTGTCAAAATTAAATTAGATAATTCATGAAAATCTTAACAGAGTGCTGGCACACTGTAAATGTCTCTAAATGACCTCATTCACTAATATACAAAATATTAAGTATGTGTATATACACATGTGTGCACTACATATATGTTTATAGATATGTAAAGACAGCACACATGCCTGTCACATATACCCAGTACATTGGAGGTATCACCTAGACTCATAGCTATTATTCATTTAGCACAAGCACATACTAGATGCTACAAATTCCACTAAGAATCTTTATATATATATTTATATGTATATATTTATATATATATTATACATTGCATGTGACATGTAAAATGTTTTTATCATATAAAAATTTCATTCTTTCAAAAATTCTGAGGTGAGCAATTATCCCCATCCTTCAGATAAATGAATGGAGGCTCCAAGAGCTTAAATAACTTCCTTAAGATCACAGAACTATTAAATGGCTTAACTAAACAAAACAAGTCTAAGTAACATCAAATGCAAGTTTTTAACTACTAACCATGCTGCTTTGAATAAACAAGAAATAAGATATACTTAGATTTTTCTTAAACATAGTATATGCCTCCTCCTTTCCCAATAAATCCAAGAGTCCCATTCATTCATTCACCTGCAAGAGTAAAGCCCTGCTGTGAGTCTTTCTGGTTTTTCTTGGTGGGAATCCTGGTCCTCTTTACCCCAAGTGCACATGGGGCTACCCTAATTTGAGAAATGAGGATGAAGGGTTGTAGGCCATCACAAGTTGGTGTTGAGGGAAAATAATTCCCTTTAGGAAGGTATCCAACGTCATATTAACAATTTAACAGTATTAATTGTATTTCCTTTTGTATTGTTGGAACTCTAAGTTTTGGTGTTTTTGTTTGTTTGTTTGTTTGTTTTTTAAGATTTACTTATTTATGCACACAGAAATGGGGTACAGGCCAGAGGGGTAGGAGTAGAGAGAGGATTCACCAGAGACAGAGTAGGAAGCAGAACAGACAGACTGACAAAGTATACTGCTGAGGGGAGCAGTGGGCAGGACAGGAGAGGTCTGCTGTCCCATATGGGTTACCCCCTGGCCAGGGATCAAACTCATGCTGAAGCAGCCACGCTAGCTTTGTAGTATTGCACTTTAACCGGTTGCACCACCAGGGAGGGTCTGGAACCCTAAGTTTTTAATGTCTGCAATGAAATTTGGGTCTCCAAGAAAAGGGTTTAAGTGCAGTATTGCTAAGATTATTTTCCTCCCCAGACAGCTTTGTTCAAAGAGCCCCTATTAATACCTCTTGGAATGAATATCCTTAGGAAACCATTCTGGGGATGCTGATGCAGATGTAAAACTACCAAGTGTCAGGAGATTGGAGTTTGATCTCAACCCACTACAAACTCTGTATGACCTTAGGCAATTGCTTTAGACCTGTTTCTTTTTCAAAAACTAGGAAACTTGTTTGTCAAATATACTTTGATGTTACAAAATATCTTTACAAATATGCAGAAAAGTCTACCCACCATGACTACTCCACACCAGTGTGGCTCTTGAAGCCATTCTTCCACCTGACTGTAAAGCAGTTGATACAGTAACAAGTGCTAAAACAGACTGAAGCCCATAGTGCTTTTTCTCAGTGTAAAACTGTAAGAATTGTGGAGTTAATAATAGAAAACTTAGCAACTTAATAGGAAAAATATTTGTGTACCAGGCAACACACTGGTGCCATTCTCAGAAAGCAATCCCAAGTGTTTTTTCTTAATGTGGAATTGCTCTTTCCTGAACTCCAACCTCTCTCCTGCTTTCCTGTCACTCCAGCAAACCAATCTCCTCCATAAACAAAGGTCACCCCACCTGAAGTGTGCACTCTTTTCCATGATCACTTTTCTGCCCAAAGCAGTGCCTCTCAGCTGACACATGAAGCCTTCCATCATCTGGGAGAATTCCTGTAACTTTCATAGACATATGTGGTATCTCTTCTAATAGGTTATAAGAGCTGCATTTGCCACAATGATACACGCCATTCTATCAGGTGTGAGATGATATCTCACTGTGATTTGATTTGCTGTTATGAATTGAAGGAATTCCTTGTGTATCTTGGACATAAATTCAGTTTTGGTTGTGTGATGTGTCAATGTCTTTTCCCATTCAGTAGGATGTCCCTTTAAACTACTAATATTTTCTTTTATTGTGTAAAGTTTTAAAATTTGAAGTAATAAGTCCCAATTGTATGTTCTTGTTTTTATTTCTCTTACTGGAAGAGTATTTCTCTTACTATAGGAGTCCAGTACTCAAACCTCTCAGTCATCAATATCATAAGACATACTGCCAATGTTTTCTTCTATTTTAGTTATGGAGCTAGAGAGTGATCCAACTTTATTCTTATACATGTGTTCATCCAGCTTTTCTGCATTATTTGTTAAAGAGATTCTCTTTTCTCCATAATATGATTATAAGTCCTATGTCCTATGTTAAGTATTGACATATATGTGGATTTATTTTGGGCTTTTGATTCTGTTCCACTAATGTGCATGAGTCTATTTTTATTCTAATACCATATTATTTAAATTACTGTTGATTTATAACATACTTTAAAATCAGGTAATATAATGTCTCCATTTTTCTTTATTTTTTCCCCTCAGAATTAGCTATTCAAGGTCTTTTATGGCCCCATAAAAATTTTAGTAATTTCTGGGTTTTTTTTCCTTGAAGAATATCAGTGTAGTTTTTATGATTGTATTAAAGCTTTATATTGCTTTTGGTAAAATAACCATTTTAGCTCTGTCAATTCTCCCCATCCAAGAACCTGGAATACCCTTCCATCTCTTCATAATTTTCATTGTATAAATCCTTTACCTCCTTAATTAATTCCTAGGTATTTGATTCATTTTGATAAAATTATAAATGGAGTTGTTTTCTTATTTTCTTTTTCTTCTTGTCATGATATGTAAATAAAAATGCAACAGAATTTCATGTGTTAATTGTAATGTGTTATGCAGCTGTTTTTATTTATTGCTTCCTGTAACATTTGGTGGATGGAGTCTTTAAGGTTTTCTATAATTTCATATTACCTTCAAAAAATGATACTTTCACTTCTTTTCTAATCAGGATTATTTTCACTTTATGTGTTGTCTGGTTGTATTAGCAGAGACCCCTCTGATACCAGATTAAACAGGCAATGGTAATAGGCACCATCACCTTGTACTTGATCTTAAAGGAAAAGTTTTCAGTTTATCACCATTAAGTATAATACTGTTTATAGATTTGTGCTATGGCCTCTAGTATACCAAGGTAGGTTCCTTCTATCTTGTTTATATTTTTTTAATCAGAAATGGTTGCTACATCTTATCAAATATTTCTATGCAGATATTAATACTGTGTAGTTTTTATCCTTGTATTTGTTGATTTTATGGATTAAATAATTGATTTGTGTATGTTGTCATTTTTGCATCCCTAAAATAAATCTTATTTTTTAATTGTATGTCATTCTTATAATAAATTATTGTATTCAATTTGTTAGTACATACTGAGAATTTTTGCATCAATAATCATCAGGAATTTAATCTGTAGGTTTCTTTCTCTGTGATATCTTGGTTTGTGATTAAAAATCTCTTGCAGAATGACACAAAACCAATTACAGTGGTTTTCTATGATGCATAATAACACAGTAACCACATACAAATTTTTAACTTTACCTTATTTTCTGGAGCCTTGATGGGTTAAAATTTTTAATCTTTTAAACAGCTCTATATAAATAATGTAACTTTATTTTGTTCTTTCCTTTTTATGCTCTATATGAAATTTATTCATTAATGTTTTTCACATCTGGAGAATTGGTAAGTTCAGCAAGTAAGTTTGGTTTCTTGAATTGCCATATTCTCATTTGGTTTAATCATATAAAGACGTATGAAAAAATAACATTACGTAAAAAGAACTAAGATCTTAAAAATTATGATAATTAATCAAATAAGAACGTACTCCATTGGTTGGTATTTATAACTTAACCAGACCCCAAATGATCATCTTGTAAAATTATGGACAAATAACATTTAGGTCCATTAAACAAAATTCACCTTAATAAAAACCAAATCCAACTGAAAACAAAGATCCAGAATTTGGAGCCCAGAATAACAGCAATTATTGCCATTTGAGAATGCCACTCTTTTTTCCTCAAAGTGGTGGTTTTACCACCCACTATCTGACATTCTACATACAATTCTAACAAGCGCCATAAAAATTAAAAAGAAAAAGAGGAGATAAATTCATGTTGCATTGAATTCCATGGTCTCCAAGAATCCCAACACTTTATTATGATGGAAATCAGTTTCTAAGAAGTGTGTGTGTATGTGTGTGTTTGAGAGAGAGGCAGACAGACAGACTATAAAGATCCACTATTAATAGTGCTCAACTCAGGAGTGATTACAAAGGAGATTTTTTTCATATATTCTTGTGCTCTTGTATTTTCCCAGAAAATTAAACTCATACATTTTTTCAAAAAGGGAAAAATATTTCATGGTGCACATAACATAAAGAAACATAACAGCTTGCATCTAAAATTTATGATAATTCTTCCTTCAAGTTTTCCCACCCCAGAAAATAGAGCCATGGTTAATTATTTTACTTAAGGTAAAAAACATTAGATTTATATTTGTTTACTTTTCCTTTACACTGTCAGCAAGATCTGTTGGCTCTACACTCAGAACATACCCCAGACCAACCCATTCTCACCTATTCCACTACCAGTAGCATGTACAAACTACTTTCTCATTTCCTGTGGGCTACTGAACACGCCTGTTAACTTATATCCTCCTTCTACTCAAACTCTTCGAGTACAGTTTTCTGGCTGCAGTAAGATTTTATTTCTTTAAATATAAAATGCACATGTCAATTCCCTGCTTAAAACCTGTTCACATTTACTATGGAACAAAATCCAATGTCCTATCACCACCAGACCTGGCTTTTGTCTTTCATTCCAAACCTACTTCCTCTCCTCACCTCTTTTATTCTGACCTACCTGTTCACCAAACATATCAAGCTCTTTCCAGTTGGCATATTCTGTTAGTTTGCTAGGGCTGCCATAACAAACATGGAAAGCTGTGTGGAGGTTCCTCAGACTATTGAAAATGGAGCTATTATGTGACCCAACAATACCATCACTAGGAACCCACCCAAAGGACACAAAACCATTAATTCAAAAGAATTCTTGCACTCCTATGTTTATTACAGCATAATTTATAATTGGTATGTTATGGAAACCACCCAAATGCCCAAAATTAGTTTACTGGGTAAAGATGGGGTACATATACTACTCAACAATCAAAAAAGATAAACTGATGCCTTTCTCAGGAACATAAGTGGAGTTGAAAAGGATTATGCTCAATGAAATAAGTCAGAAGGAAAAAGAAAAATAGCAGATGATTTCACTTATAGGAAGAATATAGGGAAACCAAATAAGGGAAAAAATAAGGAAAAATAATAATAAAAAACATGAATAAACAAAAGTAACAGGCAACTATAAATCAGAGACATTCTGCAGGGGCGAGGAAGGGGGAAGAAGCAAAATGGAAGAGAAGAGCATAAGGGACTATGCTGATGCTGCACAGATTAATTGATGGTGGGACCACACCTGAGAGAAGAAAGCAAACATTGTACAAAAATGAACAATTGTGTAAAATATATGTTGATTAATTAATTTTTTAAAAATGGGCAGAGGATATGAATAGATACTTCTCTAAAGAAGATATACAGATGTCAACAAGCACAGAAAAGATGTTAATCATCTCTTATTATAGAAATGCAAATCAAAACAACAATCAGACATGTCTTTATATGTGTGAGAATTACTATTATCTAAAAGACTAGAAACAAATATTGGCAAGGGTGTAGAAAAAAGGGAAATATTGCACACTGTGGGGGGATTGTAAGTTTCTGCAGGCATTATGTAAATTTAAAAATAGCAATTCCATATAATACAGTTATGCCAGGTCTGTTTAGTTATTAAAGTAACACAAAAACACTAATTCGGAGAGACATGTACTCCCATGTTAATCGCAATGTTATTCACAGTAACCAAGAACTGAAAAAAACATAAATATCCATCAACAGATGACTGGATAAAGAAAATATGGTATATATACACAATAGACCACTATTCACCTTAAAAAAAAAATACATAAATAGTCCTGCCATTTGCAAAGACATGAATGGAACTAGAAGGTGTTATGCTTAGTGAAATCAGACAGAGAATTAAGAACACATATGATTTCACTTACATGTGATAAGTAGATGAACCAAACAAGAAAATAAACTAAATAAAATAAAAATGAGCTTTTAGACTATAAGACCAATTAGTGGTTACCAAAATGGAAGTGGGAAAGGGTAAATTAGGTAAAATGAGTCAGTTGTTTGGTGAAGGATAGAGTTGAGTTTTAGTGGTGAACTTAATGAGTATGTGTGGACTCCACCCCTCTACTCCAGTGATTGGAGACTACAACTCCCAGAAGTACCAGGGAGAGAACTGTGAGGACCCAAGGGTGGAGCTAAGCAGGCATTCTGGGACTTTGTGGGATAAATAGGGAGCCATTTTGTCCAGCTGCTTCTTGCTTGCTCGGAAATGGCTCTCAGGATTCCATGATTGGGGGCTATCAGTTGTTTGTTACTAGAACTCCAAGTCAGCCAAGCCAGTAAGATATTCTAGTTACCTTGTATCTCTCTCGCTTTCCCTGGGTTGTTCCTTTTCCTTTCTCCTTTCATAAATAAACCCATTATTGACCGTTTTGTGTGTGCGTGCAGTACAACTAAATTTTAGGCTCACGGGTGACGACCAACAGACAAGCTGCCCAGTTCACACTTTTATAAGTGGGATAGTAAGAGGGTGGTTGTTGATGAGCTAAAGTGTAATATTATATATACTGTGAGTGTTAGCATAATATAGATTAGTAAACTGAGAATTGTTACAGTTGTATTATATGTTGGGATGGCAGCTATTCATCCTATATGCACACTTGATTAGTATGCTATAATTTTTCATAGTTGTATTTGGTTTAAGCCACCCCAGCCTCCTACTGCAATTGAAGTGATGGCTGTTGTGAATAAGTTTGTGTTGACTGAGTGTGTGGTTTGGATAAGAACTTAGAGTGGGGCAATTTCTTGTCCTGTAAGTAAAATGAGGTTAATGGAATTCCTTGGGTTACTTCTGGCACTCAGAAGTAAAATGGAGCCACGCCTAATTTTGATAAGGGCGATTGTTATTATAAAAGATGCTGTGGGGTTTAATATTTTTATTGTAGTTCACTATCCTGAGTATGTTAAATTAACAATAATTGCTAGTATGAGTAGTATAGAGGCAGTGGCTTGTATTAGGAAATATTTTGTTGCAGGGGTTAACTTTTTTTTTTATCAAGAGGGGATGATTGCTAATATATTTATTTCAAAGCCAACTCATATCAGTAATCAGTGTAAGCTAGTAAGTACAATTATTGTTCTTAATGCTATGCAGATTGGGATTACAGAAAATACTAAGGGATTTATTAGTATGGGAAGGATATAAACCAACAGCTAGAATATATATGTGAACAAGAGCAAGGGAGAATAAACTTGTATACTGTAATAGATTTGTTTTCCTTTCATTCAGTTCTTCCAGTAACCCGCTACCTTGCAGCAGTAAAGAAAAACTTAATTTATTTGGTAAGGGGAAGAAGCCTTTCTGAAATGTTTGTTTCATCCTGAAATGAGTAGCAGCAGTGCTGATTGATAGAGGGTGGAGTACTGATGGTGCTTCACTTTGGGTTTCTTCAGTACCACATCAACATGACTGTCAAACCACAGGGTAGCCAAAGCCAGGGAGCTGACTAGTGAAATAGACGTGGTGAAAGCTGCTTTCTTCCCTTCTTCACAAAATAGGCATAACTTCGCTTTGATCAAAATAAAATTGCAACCTCAGTTCCGCTGAGTAACATATGTATGAATGGACTATTCAACATGGATCACTAAGAATCTTTTAAAACTTTTAAATAGCTTCTTGGGATTCGTTCATTGAAATTTCTATATTACTTCAGAACTTTAAACAAGTTACATTCTTGACAACAACAAAAATCAATTGCTGCTAAGCAACTATCTCAACTTGATGAAACAAAATCAATGTTCTATTATTTCTTTTTTCCTACAAAGAAATCCCATCAATATGATGATTTAATAGTTTGTTGATTATTACCTAAAATACATGGCTTAGATTTTTCAGCAGCAATCTACAACTTCCCAGCATATAGGATATATTATATATGTAAGATATATTAGTTGAGATGGAGAACTTGTGTCCTGAATCTGGTCAGGATTTAGAAGATTCCTCTTAGAAGACACTCCTCCCTACTCAGTACCCCAGGAAGCTGACCTGTGTGGCCCATATTAGTGGTATGCAATGATTTTCACCTGGGTTCACCAATGGAGAATAGTAGGAGGAGTACCATGAGGTGAGGTATGGAAAGGAAGAGTAACATGGGTTGAGGTATCTGTCCTCCTGTCTCCTCCCCATAGTCATAGAAGGTGATTTTTCTCCACAACTCTCTTTGCAAGATCTAGTTACAGCTTTTTCTCTCTGCCCCTGAGGAGAACATGGGGGTAACTACAACTGTTGTTACTACTTGAAGATACTATTTACTCTCCTTGATATTCCTACCCCATGCTTTTGTTCTGCTCAACAGTATCTTTTTCAATTTATCTTGGAATTCACCTGACTTGAGTAAACCTTTGTGGGAGTCTAGATAGGTCAGATGCTTAGATGAAGCTCAATGGAGATATGTAATTCTCTTTCAGAGGATCTATTTTTGAACTATTTATCCTTATAAATGTTTTCACCTTCTATGTTATTAAGTATATTGTTATATCATTTAATTCCCTCTCCCCAATTTCTTTCATTTTGTTTAGTTTCAAATTCATTAACACAAATAAGTAGCTATTCACCTTTACTCATGTTAGTAATATATCTAATTTATACAAGCTAGAATCTTGCTAGTTACTAGGTTTCATTAAATTTAAATAAAGTATTTGCCTTCATATAGATTTTGAGAAAATTATTTTTGTTTTAATTTCTGTTATGTCTTAATTTTAATGAATTTTAAGTATTTGACAGCTTCTCCAATTTATTATTTACTTCTAATTCTAGCAGTATATATATTCTATCAAGTCTCTTTTCTTTGAATTTCTTTGTGATGAAATAAACGATAAATTGTTTCATATTTAATTACTTGAAAAAATTATATTCTCTACTTGAAGCAACTAAAACCTATACATCAGACACATGTTTGTCAAAGAAATCTACTTTTGAGAGCGATGTAGTTAAAAAATCTTTCAATATTACAGTTGTAATGAGATTTTCCTTCCATTTCTAATAGTCTTAACTCTGTTTTGTCATATCTCATTTTATGATTATTAAATCTGTGTCTACTTAGATTTATATCATTCTACAGTATGCCCACTTATTCTAAATGCTTTTAAATTTGAATTGAAATTATCACACAATGAGTGATATCAAAATTATTCTTCTAGATTCTTTTGGTTTCCATTTCTTTATGTTGCCCAGCTCCTTTGTTGAAGGGAGGAATGAAGAAAGGAAGGAAGAAAGTAGAGGATGGAGGTTGAGAGGGAGGAAAGAAGGAAAGAAGGTAATTAAGGTAACTTTGCATCTTAATATGCACTTCTTTGGTTATAACATATCTGAATTCGGTCCTTTAACTAAAAGTAACAGCTTCTGACTTTTAATAAGTCCATTTGGTCCACTCACATTTAACACAAATTCTAATGTTTTCAGAACTGATTTTATTCCTTCTGTCTTATTCCATTGCTTGTTGCTTAGTTTGCTATTTCCCTATTTTTCTCCCCCTTAGTTTTATTGGTTTGATTAAATTGCTGTTTATTCTTATTCCTACCATGTTAACTTAAAGGTTCTGATGTATTTTTCCATTCCTGTAATGGATAGCATCTCTTTCCAGCCCTCTTAATCAGATACATATGTCACAATGATTGCTTTAAAAACAAGATACAAGCTACAGCCCTGTTTACACCACCTCGACAGTGTAAAAAGAACTTTAAAATTCTTTTATGTTTCCTCCCATTATTTCCTTTTTACGTAATCCCCCAGTTGTGGAGGATTTTCTCGTGTTTTCCTTGCCTTTCTTGTGCCCACATAGCAATGGTTTACTGAGACAATTTAATTCTTGTCATATCAAAATTTCCTCAGTGGAATGCCTCTTCCTTTTCAAGAGTCTTCATTCAACACATGTAGATTTTTGCAATGTTTTCTTAAACTTGTATGTAGAATAACAATGAGGTAACAATTATAGGATATATAGTAGAAATATATAGAGTGTACCAAATTCTCTTCTAAATGTTCTATTTGTATCAATTCAGTTATTTTTTGCAACCATACCATGGACATGGGCTACATTCTATTATTCCCTATATTACAGAAAAAAAAAAAACTGAGACAAAGAGAGTTAAATACATGCCTAAAGTAACACAGCTAGTAAGTAAGATAATCAAAAACTAAATCTAATTGTGCCACCTAGAACTTGTGTGGATAATTCCTGTACCATACTGATTCACCTCTATGGTGGATTTTTGTCATTTTGGGTCCAACTTGAGGTCCCTGTTTGGTTTTCTTTGTTTACTTACCGTTTTTTTTTTTCATCCATTTTCCCACTATGAGCAAAGTAGGTGGCTATCAATCTGAGTTCTTGCCTGTCTCTGAGTTCACACTTTCACCCTGATATGTATATAAATCTTGGCTATGTATAAGGTTCTTAGACTGAGTCTTTTCTCAGTGTGTCTTGTCTTCTAGAGACAGGATCTTCTGCTGAGTTCCTGACTGTAGTCCATGTAATGGACCAGGTCATCACACAAGAGTTGCCACTAGTATTTCTAGTGGGACCTGAGCTCCCTTGTGTCAGAGAGAAAAAATAGCTGCCATCCATGGAGTCCATACAGCCTAAGTGAAAAGGATCAGACTAAAAAGTTTAAGATTTGAAATACTTTTAATACCTAAAACTAGAAATAACTGCTGAATGAGAGAACTCATATGGAAAAAAAATAATTTTGAATGATTATGGAGATATAAATACAGCAAAAATGTGTGTTTGGGGTCAAAGAAATTAATAAATTAATAGATAAAAAGCAATATCCCCAGACTGGAAAAAAAAAAAGATCTAAATCTGCACAATGAGATTATTGGTTTTTGTGAAAAAGATAAACAATTAGGCATAATCTATAGCTTAAGAAAGTATCATAGATGTTTCCAGAGAGAAAGAAGTGGTTTCCTATTAAAATTCTCCATCTGTGAATAGAAAATGAAAATGTTGTCAGTGTGGAGACAAGCCTGAACCCGTCGTAGAGTATTCCATGAGAATGTGTTCCTCCAAGGCTGTGAGACAGTAGAGTGAAGAGAAGGCGTTCTGGGCTGTGAGGCAGCTGGCTTTGCTTTCTCAACAAGTCGGTGTCTTGATAAAAAGTGACTGTGCTCATTGAGAAAAGACTTAAAGGGGCATAAATACCAGATGCAAACTGTGGCTATGAATTAGGTATTGTGTTGTACAAACCAGCTGCAAAGGTCATTCTGGAGTCAACTGGAGACATTTAAATAAAGCTTGGGAATCATGAGAGGAAAATGGAGATGGCTAACTAGAAAAGACAAATCACACAATTATGCACGCATGTATATATATATGTAAATATAGGCACACAACATACAAAATAGTATATATGCTTAATAATGTATGACCATATTGACCTTTAGTAGAGGCGTAATATATGTGGTATAGATAGAGATATAATCTAGATGTGTATTCATTAGAGTTTTTAAATGGTGAACTCTGGTTGGTGTCAATAAGGTGTCCGTTTTATTTTCTAATTTTCAACCTGCAAAATACTGCTTCCATAAAATTTCTATATTCATTTTTTCTCCTTCTATATGTTGCTTTTAACATAACTATATAGTTCTATTTTTCAGGGGAAATATATATATATATATATATATATATATATATATATATACTTACATATGTGGAGTAGGAAAAGAAGGGGAAGAAGCCTGTTAATGTTTAGCTGTTTATACATTAACATAGGGCACAATTATTTTTAGAAAGAACATAATACTCTATAAAATTGAAGATGCTGAATTCAACTAACCAGAATATATCATAAAGTCTGATCAAGTGCTTTGGTATATTTTTCTCTTAACTGCCTTGGTCAACTCAACAAAACCTAGTGTAGAGCTATATTAATTATCCCTGCAACTGGTTTCAGGTTTAAGAAACCTGGAATGGGGCCCTCCCTGGTGGTGCAACAGGTTAAAGCACAGCACTATGAGGCGGTGGCAGCCACTGCAGCACCAGTTTGATCCCCAGCCAAAGAGGTGACCCACATGGTGTGGCAGACCTTCCTGACCCACCCACTGCTCTCCTCAGCAGTTTATTTCAGTAAATCTGCTGGTTCTCTCCCCACTCTGTCTCTGGTGAGTGGGGAGAGAACTGCTCCCCTCCTATACCTCTGGCCTGTACCCCAGTTCTGTATGTATAAATAAGTAAATCTTTTTTAAAAAATCTTAAAAACAAAAACAAAAAACCCTTGAATGTTCTTTTGGTCAAATATATTTAACTAAATTAAATTCAGAATGGTGACATGTCTACTTTACTTGAGTCACATTCAGAGCTTTACCTTGTGCATATCCAAGATACATCCCTTTGCCAACCTGTTGATAAGATACTATATCAGCCTCATGGTATCACAGATTTCTTTATACCAATTGAGTGATTCTAAGTATTTCCCCTATTCTGGTTATGTGACATTTCAGTTTTTAAGAGTTCTCAGAAGTTTAGGAAGATAAACTTTTGGTGTTGTTAGACAATGAATGAAATGTATATACAGTGGTCTTGCTGAGGCCGAAATTTGCACCACCAGTGTTTGGCTCTGTGACGGTATAGGAACCAGATTTCATGCTGTTTGGGATTTTTGTCTTGAGCCTATAAATTGTGTCGATGTGGCACCATAGAACCAAACCAAATCAATCACTTTTCTACATGATTACTTTTAGTTTAGGTAAATACCGAGTCAACAAATATTTTTTCAAAGCACTTGGGTTCTCTTTCATGTTAATTATTATTTGTCAAGATATATCAACTTATTAAGATTTAGTTCAGTGCCCATTTTTGGGGTATATAAAATTCTTCCAAGAGTATTCAACCAAATATGGTTCTAATGAAATGCTGGCAGTAATGTCACAAAGTAGCAGAACCTTCCAGGCTGTCTGAGATTTTGTTTTCCAGGAAGCAAGAAACGTAAATGGTTGGAATGTATCACAGGATGAGGAATATCAGTGGCATGCTTATACAAACAGAAGAGATAACTTTTCCAGTTTGTTAATATGCTGCTAGATCCATAAAAGCACATGGACAGAATTGGCATTAGATCACATCTTATTCCCTGTGTGCTGAATTGAACGCACTGTGCTCTGTCCTAAATTCTCAATTCTTCCCCATTCATGGTTAGTCTGAATATTTTCACCTAGCCACAGAGCCACATCTGCCAAAAATGCAGCAGGCACACCCTCATATTCTTAAAATGGATGCAGCTACAAATTTCAGGAGCTCCCTTGCCTAATGTCTCAAAATTTTTTGCTGTCAACCTGTCTGTTCAACTTTAAAATAAGCTTGTTCATGCAATTGTTCAGGATTTTAAAGTGCTCGTGTATCTAAAACACAGGTCATGTTTTTAAGAAACCTCAACAACTCGTTTTTGCATTAACTATTTGGCATTTGCTCACACTGGGGCCTTGTTTCTGTTTGGACGAATGCAGAAACCTCCCAAAAGGAAAGAGAAGTTTACAGAGAGACAAACCTTCACTCCCCAAGGTTTGTATAATCTGGTCCTTTCTTTCTCCTGAGTCATTTCTTACTATCTGTTGGTTTTGGTTGATTAACATTTTTACATAAGGCAGGTATTGTGGTCTTTCCTACTAAAGACGAAAAAAACAGCTTCAGTGGAGAGATTTCTTCACTCTGGACACCCGTGGTTGCTGACCTGTATTGACAGTTGGTCAAGTGCTAACATCAGGCTGCTTGTGACAGCCAGAAGGGCCCCCACTTTACTGCAACCGAGGATATGGGTGTTCACCCCAGAAACACACTAACACCCCTTTCTCCAAAGTTGCTCAATTCTCATCACACTGTCAATATTCTCTTATGTCCTTAATTAATTTGCTGCTTCCTTCAATTATACAATGCTTCACACAACCCACCTGATAAGACTCTGGTCAAAGGGTAACTGGACACTGCTGAGCCCAAAGCCCAAATCTGACACTCTGCGGTTCACCTGTGAGCCTGGTGCTGCAAGAACAGTCATTCCAGAAAGATGGGAAACAGCGCCCCCGTCAGGCACAGGACGAGCGGTCAGAGTCCTAAACTTTGCAGATGGTTTTGTAATGTCATGTGCCTTACGTGTGTTTTCCATTCTAAGTTTGAGTCATATCTCATTAGATACTCTTGTCTAACTGGTTTCCAGCAAAGCTTCAAATATTGCTTTTGGTTGATAAACTCACACTTTTGTTTATTTTGGTAACTTTCATAGCCGATCTATTGAGTTCCCCTAAATGATGCTAAGACTTACCTGAGCCCAGTTTATGTAATCAGCTGTTTCAGCAGGTGTCAAAGATTTGTGGATAGAATTAAAAAATTTGCAGAACCTCAGTCTCCTAGATGAAGCAGATTATTACATTGTCTTGTGATTATCAGGCACAAGATATTTTAAGATTTGCCACAAAAACTGATACAGATAAAACAATAAGACAAAGACAATTAGATAAATAAGTAATTTTAGGTAAAGAAGGGAAAAGTCGGTTCTTTTTTATAAAATATTGATTTATTTATACATATAAAAACTGGTGTGTAGGCCAGAGGTGGGAGGATGGGTTTGTGAATGGATTCACCAGAGACAGAGTGGGGAGCAGAACAGGCAGATGTACTGAAATACATTGCTGAGGGGGGCAGCAGGCAGATCAGGAGAGATCTGCTGTGCCATATAGGTCACCTCCCTGGCCGGGGATTGAACTCATGTTGCAGTAACTGGCGATAACTTGATAGCGTTGTTACTTTAACCTGTGTGCCACCAAGGAGGCCCGAAAAAGCCAGCTTTAACCTGAATCATTGCCTGTGAGACATTGACAAATGCAAGTGGATGGTTTTTTAAAAGTAACATTCTTTTCTATTTCCACCTCATACTTGGGTATAGCATGTGGCTGCATAGTTCAGTGCATAAACCTAAGGTTCATTTTCATGCAGGCAATGCTCATGTGAGCTAGGTTCTAGTCTACCAGCCCCCCAAAACTATGCGCAGCTCTGCCTTGTAATTGGTGTAGCATAAGGACAACAACATTAAAGGACATTTGTCTCTGCTAGTGTCTCATTTGATACTGTATTTCCTTATAGTTCATGGAAATTTAAGGCTTCTAAACTTACACAACAAATAATAGAACAATAGAAGTTGAAGTCACATCCTAAAGTCACATCCAAGGTGACCCAATCCAGTGACTAAATGATTTGGCCCTTGGGCCTTTACCTTTCTGATGAAGCTTTAAAAGTTTGTCCTATCATAAGAATGTCCCACAGTATTAGTTGAGTTCTGCACTCAGATTGTATCAAAGTTCAATTTCTTCCTTCCTTGTGCTTTCTTTCCTTCCCTTCCTTAAGTTAATCTCAAGAGCACTTCCTAGTAAACCTCTTACACACCAATATCCAAGTCAGATTCAATTCCTTAGGAAACGCATGTTGAAGATTCTTTGTGTTTCACACCCCATGCTCTTTTCAGCAAGTTGCACTTGACCCACATGGTATGGCAGACCTCTCCTGTCTCGCCACTGCTCTCCTCAGCAGTGTACTTAATCCATCTGCCTGTTCTTCTGCCCACTCTGTCTCTAGTGAAGTTTCTCACAGTCCCTACATTTCAGGCCTGTACCCCAGTTCTGTATGCCTAAATAAATAAATCTTTAAAAAAATAAAATTTAAAAAAGCCAGAAACATCTTTATCTAAGTATTTTTGAATTACCAAAAATACTGCAATCTCCCTTTTTTAAAAAATTGTTTAAAATAACTAGGTTACCTGTTTCTTTGAATTAAGACATTTAGAGCCTCTGAACAAGTATTAGAGAGGCAGGAAGGGTCCCAGGACTTGAAAGTTCAGGACAGGACTAAAGGACAGCACTTTGCTGTTCTCCACAGGCTAGTAAACAACATGTTGACTGTAGATCCCAAATATCTGTGGCTATAAATTTCCTTGGCTCATCATTTTTATTGTTAATTTTCCCGTATGTGCATTCCGAAGCCTTCTCTTTACAGCTTATCAAATTAGCCTATTGAAGAGGGAACTAGAGATCTTGAGACCATTATAAGTTCCAGCTGGAGCTGCGGTTATACAGCCTTCATGAGATGCTCACCTTGGAGAAGGTCACAAGCCCTGTGCCAACACTGATCTGGCTGCTAATTGTGCTCACAACTAGTAACAATAAATGTACTCTCGCCAAGTCCTCGCTCCGGCTCTCTCAGTCAATAAAGTTTAATTCCTTTGTTCCAAACCCCACCCCAAAACCTATATAAACCCTTAATCCCTACACCTCAGAGAATCTCTCTTGCCCAGAGAGTTCTCAGAACCCTCTTTCCTTGCTCTTTTGATTATTAATAAACTCTGACTCCATTCCTTTCCTCACTGGTGTCTATAGCCTCCTATTTTCAATATTGACCAGAGGGACTCAAGAGCCCTTTCCTGGTCCTGGGAACAAAGGCTCTCAATCCAGCCCTCTGATTCCCTGCAGGCAGGCCAGTGGATGGGGCCGGGTCACTCCCACTTCATCTGCCTGTGCTGGTGGAGGGTGGCATCTACTGCGGAGGTTTTCCCAGTTCCACTCCCTTGTCTAGTGACTTAATATGATTATATTGTTTTTGAAAAACAATTATTTGTCTATGCATCAAAGAATGGGGTACATGCCACGGGTGGGGAATAAGATGATTCACTAGAAACAGAGTGGGGAAAAGAACAGGCAGATCTTCTGAAATATACTGCTAAGGGGAGCAACAGGTTGTGTCAAGAGAGGTCTGTTGCACCATGTAGGTCACCTCCCTGGTTAGGGATCAAACTTGTGCTGCAGAGACTGGTGATAGGGCTGGGACTTAACCCCTTGTGCCTTCATAGGGCTGGGACTTAACCCCTTGTGCCATCAAAGAGGCCCTGGTTATATTGTTTTTACAAAAGAGGAAAAAAAACTATTTTTCTACTACTTATTATGGTCATGAGACTAAAAAAAAAATTCCTAGAAAACAAGAAATAAATATATAGGCTCAGTAACTGCACAAAAGGTCACGTTGGTGGCACTTCCCAAACCACCTCAAATTCATGTTCGATCTGAAGAAAATGGTATACCTATTCACACATGCAGTTTTAAAGCAAATCTCCCAGACTTGCCCTTGCAATCAGATTATCATCTCAATTTCCTTACACCAATTCTGCAGTGGCCAGACCATAGAAGCCTCCCCACTAGGAGCAGAACCAGACAGTCCCACATATGGAAACTCTGGAGAGCAGGGGGTTGGTACTGGCTTGGGAAAATTAAGGAAGCACAAAAAGAAGTCAACCTGTCAGCTCATGGCAAGTCAAACATAAGTGTGGTTCACAGAAGCAACAGGAACAAGAATTCCAAACTAGTTGGGGAACCGCAGCAACAACGGATTGCTGTGGCCAGCAGCCAACGGAAAGTTAGTGGCACCTTGGTCCTGAGAGGAAGATGCCAAGACTAAGCCCTCATCAGCACTTGGAGGTTGAGAGTACAGGATGAAGTCCCTGAGAAAAGGATAATAAGCAGTTTTCAAAGTCCCAAAGCCCCCTGCTCAGGAGATTTCTCTCAGCAAGTACCATTCTCCACGCAATCTAATTCAACATTCACCAAAAAGATTTTTCAGGTCACATCACTCTTGCCTCAGGAACTGATCCACATTTAGGTCTGACATAGACTCACAATAGCTCTAACTTGAAAACTCAGGAAGAGGTAGGGAATTAATATATAACCTTTAATTTATGATATATATTCTAAGAAAGTTCTCATGAAATGAAACTTACATATTTGTAAAAAATAAAAGCATTCAAAATAACTATGAATAGGAAAGAGTTGAAAATTAAGACAGAACTCTGCATTCAATTCAGCACACGGGGATTAAGATAATGTGATCTGGCCCTCCCTGGCGGCGCAGCGGGTTAAAGCACAGCACTGAGAAGCTAAAGCCGCTTCCGCAGGAGTTCCATTCCCGCCTACCCCGGGGCTGCTCCACATGGCGAGGCAGACCTCTCCTGACCCGCCCGCTGCTCCCCCCAGCAGTGTACTTCATCGATCTGCCTTTTCTGCTCCCCGCTCTGTGTCTGGTGAATCCTCTCACCCTCCGCATCTCTGGCCTGTACCTCAGTTCTATATGAATAGCTCACTTTGGGATTCACCAGAGACAGAGTGGGGAGCAGAACAGGCAGATGGATGAAGTACACTGCTTGGGGGAGCAGCGGGCGGGTCAGGAGAGGTCTGCGGCACCATGTGGTCACCTCTGGGGCAGGCGGGGATTGAACTCATGCGGAAGAGGCTTTTTAGCTTCTCAGTGCTGTGCTTTAACCCGCTGTGCTACCAGGGAGGGCCATAAATAAATCTTAAAAAATAATAATAAAAAAATAATGTGATCTAATGCAAACTCTGTACATGTGTTTGTTTGTTTGTTTGTTTGTTTAATTTGGGGATTTACTTATGCATACAGAACTGGGTACAGGCCTGAGGTGCAGGGGCAGTGAGAGGATTCACCAGTGACAGATTGGGGAACAGATCAAGGGGACTGACTGAAATACATTAGTGAGGAGAGCAACGGGCGTGACAGGAGAGGTCTGCCACACCAAGTGAGTCATCTCCCTGGCCAGGGATCGAACTCATGCTGCAGCAGACAAGCTAGCTTTATAGTGTTGTGCTTTAACCCTTTGCACAACCAGGGAAAGCCCTGTCCATGTGTTTTTGTGGATCCAGCATATTAACAAACTGGAGAAGTTTGTCAAGTAGGCTTATACGACTTTGATTTCATTAAATTTTTAAACAGAAAAAAAAAAGTAGCTTTTTTTTGTAAGAAATTCTTAGACTATTATTTTACTGAGAACATTTTTACAATAATCTGACAAGATACTAATGCTCAAATTTGGCTGAAAAATTACATTCACTTGATGTTAATTACCGATGTTACCAATTTTTATATTATGTCACCACTCATTCATGTTGGCTGCCTATATTGTCCACTTGTAAATAAACAAACCACATTTGAACATCTCAAGAAACTTTCCACTAGGATTGCAATTACGTATAAATACATAGCTCTAGATAAAAACAATCCATTAACTCAACTATGAATAAAACAAACATCTCTTTCAAGGTCTAAAACCAAGCAGATAATGGGAGGAGAGAGGGAGCCAGGAAAAAATTGATGAAGAAATTGGGTAAGACGTCTCTCTCTTTTTTCCCTTTTAGAGTTTCACTTAGTAAAGTACATTATTATGCACAAAGATATAAAGTCTCTTTAGATGAGAACAGCTCCCCCTTTATGACTTCAAGGTATTAATGGTGGAAGAAACTATTTGTGTCTCCTGTTGCAATTTAGCTCTTGTGGAATTTTATCAGAAAATGTTCAAACATACTTCATATCCAGCAGGATTACAAAGCTATCAACAGATTTGGGTCTCATTCCATGCCAATAGCACTACAGTATCAGAACATTCCTCAAAAACACATAGGATTGCAATCTTTAGGGTAAATTACATGAAGAAATATTCCAGCATTCAAGGAGATTCAAATCTCTTCATCCAGACTCATCAGACATCTGTGTGGGAATACATCTGAGTTAGACTGAACATGTTGAATAGGAAAGAATAGAAACAACTGCCCCAAAACAGGTAAATGAATCAAGAAGGCATGGTATATATTATATACATACAAAAGGATACCACTCAGTGATCAAAAAAGATAAATGCATGCCATTTGTGGTAAAATAGATAACTTGAAAAGGATTGTGCTAAGTGAAATAGGCCAGAAAGATAATATCCTAGTGTCACTTATATGTGGAATATAGAGAACATAAGGAAAGGGTCAGGAAAAAGTCATAGTTAAAAACTAACTCCTGAAAGCTGAGATAGAATTTAGGGACCGAAAGAGGGTAGGTGAAAACAAAATGTGGAGAGTGTACAATGGACAATGGTGGAGGACTACGGATGCTTTGGTGATAGGTGTGCTCTGGAAACCTCAAGGGGGAAGCCCTATATTTCCAAATTACTAACAATGATGTAAACCAACAATACTTCAATTAAAAAGTGGAAAAAAATGCCATGTGACAACAAATGTAATGCTCGGCATGTGCATGTTCAAGCCAAGGAATATCTAGCATTGCCACAACACCCTGAACTAAGAGAAAAACATGGAACAAGCTCTCTGCTAAAACCTCCAAAGAGAACATGACCCTGGAGATACCTTCCTTCTGAACTTGCAGCCTTTAGAACTGTGAAAAATGAATTGCCATCACCCAGCTCGTGATACTTTGTTATGGTAACCAACCATTTCTAGAACAAGTTACCTGATCATTAATGCCCCATCTGATAATTTCTGTCCACACTCTGCTTGTTCAGCAATGTCCAGACTTCCTCACTGTCTGGATTACTGATAAATGCTCTTTTCAACAGCTACTAGTAATTTTTCCCAAGAAGTTCCAGTTACTTTTTCCACTTCTGGCTCACTCCAAAGAGTTCCAGAGGTTTATGAAATGTTTGGAAAACCAGAGGTTTCTTTTTCAAAAGGAAAAAGAACTCTCTCATCTTAAACCTCTCTCCCAGAATGACCTTAAAAGGCTTGAAATTATAGGTTATTATGGGTAGCTAAAAATCTCATATTTGAAGACTTGTTTGGGGAATTTCCCTTCTGGGGATAAGACTGGGAAAAGGAGACAAGAGACATTCCTGCTTTAGGTTGGCTCTCAACTTTTGTCTTTTAGGTATACTTTAGGGGAGGAAAAAAAAAACAGTAAATGGCTTTATCTACAGAGAACTAGGGAAATCAGGAACATTTTCTTAAATTAAAACCACTGGCCTAGCAGTTGACTCAGGGTGTACACTAGAATTTTCTTCCTATATACATCTAATCCTAGTCAAGTATGCACTCTGAAAAAATGTAATTATTACACAACCATAAAATCCAATTGGTCTGAAACCGTACTGTGAAATCCTTAGCTATTATATCTTCTCACTTAAATTAAAGAATATCTCCAACATTTTTCCAGGGTCTTTATTCCTGAGTCTGGTTGATTCCTTAGACTTCTATTTTCCCTTTAATTAGAAGAGATTCCAGCCTTTACATTTGTTATGTGTGCTTATGGCTTTATCTTCTAGTCATTGTCAGCATGGATGGAAATTATATTTGTATAACCCTTCAGTCTCTCAAAATTGAATAAAAAGGTGGGATTTGATGGCCCTCCCTGCTGGTGCAGCGGGTTAAAGCACAGCACTGAGAAGCTAAAGCCACTTCCGCATGAGTTCGATTCCCGCCTGCCCCGGATGTGACCCACATGGCGGGC
>NW_004567102.1:29482184-29487685 GCF_000260355.1 Condylura cristata
CTTGAATTATTTTCTAATTATAGTTTCTCCACCTCCTATAACCCAGTTCTGTATGCACAAATAAATAAATCTTTTTTTTAAAAAAAAAATGGGATTTGGTTTTAATCTCGGCCATTCACCAAGTGTGAACCTACCAGAGACGTTATGTGAGAGAAGTAGGAGTCACACCAAAATTTCTCTCCCATGTGAAGAATTTGGGAGTAAACTATTAGAAAACCTAAGAATTTGGAATGTAGGTGTACAAGTAGTAATATTATCAATACTGGCAGCATACCACTTCCCTGTGTCTAGTGTACAGACAGTTCAGATATAGACTTTATCCAGAAAATCACGGAATTTATAAAGATCTCTCAGCCTTGCTTCAGCATACATAGTATTCTTTCAATTAAAAAAAAAGTTAAAAGTTTACAGTAGCAAAATAATGAATACATCACATTTTCTTTCTAAAATGGTGTGCTCTCCCTGGTGGCGCAACTGTTTAAGACACAGCACTGCGCACAAGCCGCAGCTTCCTCAAAGCGAGTTCCAACCCCATCCAGAGATGATTGACTTGGCACGGTGACCTTTTCTGTCTCGCAGGCTGCTCCCCTCAGCAGTGTACTTCGTTTTTCTACCTGTCCTGCTCTCCACTCTCTCTCTGGTGAATCCTCTCATCGCCCCTGCAACTCTGGCCTGTACCCCGGTTCTGTATGAATAAATAAATCTCTTTTTTAAAAAAGTATATGGTCACAATTCAGCTTAACAGAATTTTCAAGTTATGTTTTTCTCTAATTTTCTATGCCTTTTATAATTAAATATATGAGATCATTATAAAAATAGTTGGTCTTGTTAGGTCTGTGTAGTTAACTTGAGTCAGCTTTCTTTGCCTTGAAAACACAGATGATTTGGTGTTTAAATGTAAGTTATTCTGAAAATATAATGAAGCACCATGAAATTAATGGATTTTTAAGAATACCATTATTCAGTTTCAATCCTGCTTGAATTTAAAAGATATTTTAAAAAATACATGAACACATGTAGTGAAAAGCTAAGAAAAATTTTATGACTCATAAAATAAAACTATTAATACTTAAGTTTATATAGTTGACATCAGGTGCCATCCCAATTTGCACTGACCATATGCTTTATATTGTAGCACACTATATTTTGAACTTTATAATAGAGTTAGACTAGCAATATTCTGATGACAGAGACATTCTCAAGTCAGTTTCAAGTCTATAAAGCAGGAACAATCCAATTTCTATGTTTTTGGCCTATTAGTAAAATCTTCTATAAAATAAACCAATTTTCCATATAGATGTGGGTAGAAAGTAAGGTCATGGTTGTCAAATGTAAGACAGCAATACCAGTGATTTGTGGTTGCCCTCATTTAAACCCTGACATTTCTTTTAAGTAAGATTATACCCAGACACCCCCTTCCAGTATATGTCCCATTAGAGAATGTGGATGACTCACGCAGAGAAACTCACTACCTTTCTGGTAAAAAGCATATGTTTTCTAGACACTGAGTCAGTAGTTTCTTCTACATGACATAACACATTTCATCTGAGTCACTTAGAGGTTGATGAGCATCAACACAAACTAAAATTAGACTAAAAACTCATATAAACATGCTGTCTTATTCATGTTTCTCCTCAAAGAAATGTACTCTGTAAAGACAACACAATCTCTAATGAGTGCCATGAGAACTTAATCACTCATTCACATTTAAAAATAGTGTGAAACATAAGGAGCTCTCGGTGCATTAAGGCATGACTGGATGGACTGAGAGGATCAAGAACAGAGAATTTAAGTAAACTCAACGCTCTTTCAAATCAACAAGCATTAAGTGAGCAACTATTGCATGTGGGATGTATACTACATGAAAGGGTTCAAAGTTGGAGATGGGATAGTAAAGAAAATATTGAAGTAAAAAAGACAATTTTCACCACACGAATCAAAATTAGCTAGATTTTTTAAAATACAAACTGTTCTTTCAACTAAATATGGGAAAATGTATACTATCTAGTAAATAAATTTCATTGTTCTGAATTAATTTTTTCTCTGTGACTTCATTAAAAAGTTAAGGAGAAGGGCCCTCCCTGGTGGCACAGTGGGTTAAAGCCCAGTACTAAGAAGCTAAAGCCACTTCAGCGTGAGTTCGATCCCCACCTGGGAGGTGACCCACATGGCACAGCAGACCTCTCCTGACCCGCTCGCTGCTCCCCTCAGCAGTGTACTTTATCATCTGCCTGTTCTGCTCCCCACTCTATCCCTGGTGAATCCTCTCACCCTCCACATCTCTGGCCTATAACCCAGTTCTGTATGCATAAATAAATCAATTAAAAAAAAAAAGCACTAAGTGGGTGGACAAAGCACTAAGTGGGTGGACAGTGTAAAGAAACCAAAGATAGATCAAATAGAAAACTCACATAAAGACAATGTGACATTTCCATACTCTCAATGTGAAAGGCTTACTGTGTATTTTTCACTCAGCTAATGTCCATTATTCAATCCATAGAGACTATCTACTTTTTTTTTATTAAAGTACATTGTTTAAAATATTTCTAATGTGGAAGAAGTTTGAAGATAGAGAAGAGGCTCTTGACAGAAATATATAATAGAAATATTTCATTTTAATCTGATGTGATATTGTCAAAATAAAAACATCAAATTACATTCTTTAACAAGACAGTAACTGTATTTTGAGTTAGTTAGTTTAACATGTCTAACTCTTCTTTATCATTTTAGTAAGGAAAGTCATTAGTATGCTTATATGCTATTACAATAAAAAAAATACTTAGCACCAAACCTCAACAAAATTCCTAGCATATTCCAAACTGAAAATTCAATAAAAGGAAGGAGCAATAGCAAGAGAGCACCAAGAATACAAAATGGAAAACTTTTTTTTTAAAAGATTTTATTCATTTATGCTTACAGAATGGGGTACAAGTCAGAGGTGTGGTGGGTGAGAGGATTCACCAGAGACAGAGTGAGAGCAGAACAGGCAGATCTACTGAAATACACTGCTGAGGGGAGCAGTGGGCAGGTCAGGAGAGGTCTGCTACGCCATGTGGGTCAGCTCCTTGGCCGGGGATCAACTCATGCTGCAGTGGCTTCCAAGAGTTTCACAATGCAGTGTTTTAACTCATCGTGCCACCAAGGGAGAGCCCCTGAAGAGAAAATTTTTAATTTTCACTTTAATTATATTGAATAAATTGTACCCGCAAAGTCCCTTCATGCACTGGAGCTGTGTTCCTCAAACTTTATCTTTTTTATTTTTCTCTCTTTTCATTGAGTTAACAATGGTTTACAATACTGTATATGATTCAGAAGTACAGGGCCATGTGCCTCCAGGACATGTTCCCACAACACAGCTATCACCCTTTGGGCATCTTCCCCACTTGCTATATCCCCTTTTACACCCCTCCCTTGAAGCCTCAGTTCTACAGTCTGATTTCTAGGGTTTGTTATTGGTCTGGTTTCATCTGACTCCTTGTTTTGTTTCTCTATATTCTGAATATAAAAGAAACCATATAGTACTTACTTTTTCCCAGCTATGTACAAGGATTCCTTTTCCTCCACATTCTCACCAGTACTTGTTACTGGTCTTTTTGCTTTGGGACATTCTCACAGGTGTGGTGTTATCTCATTGTGGCTTTGATTTGCATTTCCCTCATGGTAAGTGATGATAAACATTTTTTTTCATATGCCTATTGGCTGTCTGTATGTCTTCTTTGGATAAGTATCAGTTTTGCTCTTCCACCCTATTTTTTTTTTATTGTTGTTGTTGAGTTCTGTGAGTTATTTTTAGAACTTGGACACCAGCCCCTTGTCAGGCATATGGTATGCAAATATTTTCTCTCAGTTAGGTATCTTTTAGTGTTAGTGATAATTACTCTGTGCTTTATTGAACCAATGCTGTATTATAACATATAAGTCTCAACTTGTCATTATTGAGAATCAACACTGTGCATATTCTACACTTAGTTTATCATTAAAAGTACAAATTCAGTCTTCACTATGCCATTGTCCCCTTTTTTCTGGCTTACTCACCTCATGCCCTGCTCCTCTTCCCTTCTTGTAACCACTAATAGGTCTTAGAACCCTCTCCAAAATATACAGAACCCTTACAAATTCTCACGCCATCCTTGTACAGTAGATATGTTAATTTTTTCTGTATCATTCTATTACTATCTTTGATATGACCAAAGTAACTTAGTTTAATGATATGACCAAAGTAACTTAGTTTAATAAAACCTATCTAAAAACATTTTATCTTTGTCCAAAGTTACAGCTACAAATGCATTTGTAATAATAGAAAAATGGTTATTTGATCTATTTTGTCTGTTGATTCCAGTGGCCTTCACTTTCCTAACTTAACCTACAAAGAAACTACATACTGGTTAATATTGTTCATCATAGTTTTACCTATCAAAAATAATTTATTATTTCCTACATTGTTCTTGAATTATTTTCTAATTATAGTTTCTCCACCTAGATTTAAAGATCTTTATAGGAAGAGAAAATTTGCTTAGGCTTTTGTACACTACTAAGTACTGAAAATGGTATTAGGCACATTGCAGGACCTCAAGTAAATATTTCTTGGTTACTGACTCAGTTGTAATCATTCCATTTCATTTGTTTGGGGTTTAATATGTATGCTTTGATTTGAGATAATGTTTCATTTTATTTAAATATAACCAATAAACAAAGTATTATGAAATCACATCAAGAACTTCACAGATTTTCTGTGTTCTTTGTTTGGGATCTTAGTCTGGAACATAACTTTGGCATTTCACACACATTAAAAATAATACTATTAGAAAAGGAAGTTTCAAAAACTGTATGAGGCAAATCCTTCTGCCTTAAAGGAATTGAAACCACACCTACTTTGGGAATACCTATCAATGAAGTTATTTTGGCATCAGTAACATCTACATGTTGTTAAAATTTGTCCAAAAGACAAATTAAATTACACATTTTTTAAAAGTTTTTAATGCTGATTCAAAGGGAAATTCAAGATCATAAAATTAGAAATGAATTGGATAAATAACCATTATAGTAAAAAAAAGAAAGAAAGAAAACATAAGGAAACAAGCAAGAGTCACATGTTGGGAGAACTAGAGGAGAATGGGAGCTTTTGGTAGATGGAATAGGCAAGGTTCAGTATTAACTGCAACTCATCATGCTGACCACTACGCTGACTCTGCACTGCTCGATCCCAGGGAATACAGCCTCTGATGGGAATAGTGCCCTGAGTTGCATAACATAAAGACCCTAGGAAAATGCACAAAATAAAGAATGATGTAACAAACAAATAAAATCAATGCAGGGATATCTCCCATGTTGTAAGGAGTTAAGTCTCAGCACTATTAAACTATCAAGATATCAGCACTATTAAGATATTAAGCTATTGGCCCTTCCTGGTGGCGCAGCGGGTTAAAGCACAGCACAAAGAAGCTTAAACCACTTCCACATGAGTTCGATCCCTGCCTGCCCTGGAGGAGATCCACATGGCG
>NW_004567102.1:29488055-29495880 GCF_000260355.1 Condylura cristata
GCATGAGTTTGATCCCTGCTCAAGGAGCTAACCTGCAAGGCACAGCAGACCTCTACTGTCTCACTCACTGCTCCTCTCAGCAGTGTAGTTAGTATATCCACCTGTTTTGCTCCATATTCTGTCTCTGGTGAATCATCTCAAACACCCACACCTGTGGCCTATACCCCAGTTACTGTATGCATAAATAAGTGAATCTTATTAAAAAGAAAAAGAAAGAAAAACTGTAACAGAAACCACAAATCTTGGTACAATTATACCAAATCAAAATTGTAAAAATAAAGCTATAATCAAATAATAAAAGAGAGAGAGATGAAGCCAGTTAAGATCAGCAGCACTGTATTTGCATAACAAGGCAATGGAGTCACCTCTGATTGTTTATAACATACTAACGTGCCTTTTTAAGATTATGTATCGTATAATCTTTTCCCATATCTGAAAATGCAAAACCTTTAATGTTTCCTTGATTTTAGATGAAAAGACTCTTCCTATGTCCCTACCAGTCTGTGCTAATTAAAGACTGTCTTCATATCCTAAAAGGTGCCTAGGAGAGAAATAAAAGGTCTTGAGAATAAGAGAGATTCCTAGAGGTTAGATAGGAGAAAGTAGCTGTGGGGTCTCAAAACATTTGAGTCACTCTATAAAGTACATTGACACCAGAGAAATATTTCAGAGTATAAGACTGGATAGGAGCAAATGTTATGCAAATATCAGAGTTCTCAGCCTAATCAATACTTCAGCAGTCCTTTGACCCATGGACCACAAGGCCTAAGCAGCCTGGAGCTTCCCCTGGTCATTCTCAAGATGTCAAATACTGTTAGGGGGGACTGGGAGAAGCTCATTCTTGATTCTGGTGTGACCCTGGAAAAGGGCCAAGTCCAGAAAAGAACTGAAATTGAATAGGTGGCATGTTCATAGAGCACAGACTCCTTGCCAGGTCTTAGCTAAGTGAGACTATTTAAGTGAAGAGTCCTTTCTTTCTCAGTCACATGTAATTGCAAATTTGTGTTCTTTACTCAGAAATGGCTTCTCTAGCACTAGCACCAGAGGTGAGAGTATAGAAACTATCTCAAGTAACTTACCACCAAATTTGTTCCATAACAATGAAACTTGTCTTTATTTTTCCTTGGACTAACTGTCAACCCTATGGCCCCTCAATAATTATCACGAGGGGCTCTCCCTGATGGCACAGAGGGTTAAAGCACAGCACTGTGAGGCTTAGCTATGGCTGCTTCCGTGCAAGTTCAATCCCAGCCTGGGAAGTGATCCGCATGGTGAGAGGGCTTTCCTGTTTCACCCGCTGCTTCCCTAGGCAGTGTACTTGTCAGTCTGCCTGTTCTGTTCCCCACTCTGGCTATGGTGAATCCTCTCACCACCTCTGTACCTCTGGCTTGTACTCCAGTTCTGTATGCATAAATAAATAAATCTTTTTAAAAGCAGAATTATCACATCCCTCACATGTTCCTTGCCTAACAGCTAACAAAAATATCACATCTTTCTTATCCCAAATCAGACTTATATTCTCCAAATCAATAAAGTAAGTTTTCACCTCAGGAAAAAAAACAACAACAACAAACTGTTGTCTGACTAACCATTTTAAAATCAGTGCAAGTAGTTTGATCCACCTTACGTACAAATAAATGCTTCCTGGATGCAAAGCTATTGAAAATATATTCTGTTTGCCACTGGCAAAACGGAAAGAGTTTGAGGGAATTAAGTGTAGTAAAACAAGTCAGATGGCAAAGACAAATATTGTATGTTTACATAGTGTATGATTCAACAAAGCAAAATACTTATAAAAGCTAATGAATACTATGAAGTGAGACTTCTGAGACTAAAAGGGAAAATAGAAAATAGGAAGAAAGGGTCAAAGGGTATTGGAATGGTGATGGAAAAGAAAACAGACTTCTGGGATTTGGGGAACTTCAGAAAATAATAAAAAAATTCTCTAAGGCTTAAAAAAAGAAAATGCTTTTTTGGTAAATGGAATCCTCTAAAAGAATGACTCAAAGACCACAGCAAGTATCCTTTCTGAAAATAAGCAAATTGTATTACAGGTTTTAATCAGCATCATATGTTCACTACTAACAAATTAAGTAGAATTTCCTCTCTTCTTTTTATTTTTATTGATGCAACATAGTCTAAATAAAGGGATTATCTAGCAAAACAAATTTCAGATCAGTTTAGTAGTGAGGTAAGTGTAAGGTAACTCTTTTTATATTTTACTTTATATGTCTTTAGTAGTTAATTCCTTAACTTCAATAAATAGCATATTTTACACTGGTTCTTCAGTGACACTCATAGTTGAAATCACAAATGCTATTGATTTGAAAATTACTTCGTTTATATTCTACTTGTTTTCCCTTATTCCTTCACCTCAAAGGACAAGATTAGCAAATAAACATAAGTAGTATAGAAAAGTTCCTGACCTGGTAACAAAGTATCTTTAACATGTAAATGGAATAATATTATATTTAAAGTAGGGCTTTAACTAAAATAATAATTTTAACATGGAGCATACTGAAAAGGAAAGTACTGAAGGCTATAACTGGAGTTTTAGATGTGAACTCATTGTAGTATATACACTTACTGATTTTTAATGATGTAAATCATTAAAAAACAATAAAAAAAATAGACAGCAAATAATAGAAAAGAAGGAACATATATGACATTTTCCCTTCTCCTGTGCTCTCAATAACTATGAAATGTCATAAAAATATCAATTTGGTTTTTATCAACCAATAAATAAGAGATATCATTTAGCAATATGGTCCTTGGGATTCTACCACCAAGGACAAAGCGAGAACCTGAGAGTGATTTTACAGGAAGAACCCTTTCCTGGGCTGGAAACATCTTCCCACATGGTTTGTAAGAAAGAGAAAGCCAGGAGGGAAAAAAGGGACAGACAAATAGACATGGGAGGTAGGTAGGAAAGTAATGAAGAACTTGAATGTTCTAAGTGTATACCATGTCTGTGTTGCCTTTAAAAATTATTGAACTTAGACCTCCCCAGGCAGTTTCTCTTCATTCATCTTCACCATTACTCAACCACAACAGTCACTCAGTCTTGCTCCCCCTGGATTCCTCAGTCACTGAGACGGACTTGTATGTAGCACACAAAGCGTGCTTGTACTTCAGTTCATGCTTTTCCCTGACAGTCCTTTTCCATTCCTTCCAAAGCTTCTATCCCACAACACTGTAAATTATATTATGAACCTCATAAGACCTGGAACTCACTTCCATTTTTACCACACCACCTTTCCCATCAGCTAGGCTTTCTGGAGGCAAGGACCAAGTATTATTTATTTTTGTACCTTAGATGCTTAACCCCTCGTGCCATAACAGCTTCATAATTATTTGAATTAAACAAATTTAATTTCCACATTTTGAAGTTCCACATTTCTTTCACGATAGACACCAGAGGCATCACCTCTGAAACCAGAGCCCCATGGGCCTACCTATTTTTCCCTTCCTGCTCTCTCCTGGCCCTTTTGATATGCCTTGTTGCAGCACTCAGGTCCTTCTGCATTATAGCGTCCTGGTGGTTTATGTATCTTTACTCAATCATTTGAATTAAGTCTTGGCCAGAGTAAATAGAGTTTATTTGCAACTCCTCACTGTAATAGTATCTTCTATTCCATCACATATTTTCTGCTATCAACTCCTCCCTGTGGTTTTGGCATTTTGTGTGGAAGTTCTAGATCTTCATTACCTACCAGTGTGTTGACTTGTCTTAATGAACATTTGTTAATTACATCCTTGGGGTGTCAAATGGTAAACTTGGATTAACCAATGATTATGTCAAAACAAACCTTTGAAATTTTACTGTAGAATTGAAGCTGCCAGACATAATTAATTAGTGTGTTGGTGGTGGTGCGGTGTGGAGACATACTAGGGTCTATGGTGACAAGGCTTAGGGATACTAAGCTTGAACCGGGCAATTCAAATCAAAAGGTACAGTATTTTAGTAAGCTTTGTGGGGGCTTTATATAAGAGGGATACCCAAGAGATACCCAGGGAGGCTGGGGAGAATGATCACCAGGGCTTTTGTGGGAGATGTCATAGCAGCAACTTATATTTCCTGAGACTACACTGCTTTCTACGCAGGTCCTTCCTGAGGCAACTTGTGTCAGCGTAGAGCCCCTGTACCAGTGTGGCCGATCAAAACTGACACCATAGCAAAAATACCACCTAGGAATACAGCTGAACTCTCTTCTTTTTTTAAGATTTATTTATTTATGCATACAAGAACTGGGGTACAGGCCAGAGCTATGGGAAGCGGGTGTTAAGAGGATTCACAGAGACAGAATGGGGAACAGAACAGGCAGATCAAATGAAATACACTACTGAGGGGAGCAGCGGGTGAGACAGGAAAGGCCTGCTGTGCTTGTGGGTCAGCCTCCTGGTTGGGGATCAAACAAGGGATGGAACCACAGTGGCTACAGATCGCCTCATAGTGCTGTGCTTTAGCCCGTTGCACCACAAGGGAGGGTCCAATTAGCTAAACTCTTGACACCTACACTCCCTTCTAGTCTCATAAGTGGCAGCTCAAATTAAACTTCTTAATCCAAGTTTTCTCTGCAACCTGGGATATAATGGAAGTATTTCCTGTAATTGTGATATTTGACTACTAGACCTGTATTAATGTCTCCTGAGATACTCAGGATATTTCGAACTCTCTTTTTCTTAAACATATATTAATTTTAGATCAAAAGTTGTCTTTAACTCATTGTATCACACTCTTGGTTGGAAACAGGTTTCAATCTATAATTCTATGTTCTGTCTCTGAATTGTTTGAGTGAAGAATTTGCTGAATAAATTGTTGAATGCATACATTCATTATGGATTAATACTGGGAAAATCTTGACCTAAAAGCTATCATAGATCCTCCCTGGTGGTACAGCAGGTTAAAGCACTGCACTAAGAAGCTTAAGCCACTTCTGCATGATTTCAATCCCCACCTGCCCCTGAGGTGATCAACATGGCACGGCAGACCTCTCCTGACCCGCCCGCTGCTCCCCTCAGCAGTGTACTTTCCCGATCTGCCTGTTCTGCTCCCCAGTCTGTCCCTGGTAAATCCTCTCACCCTCTGCATCTCTGGCCTGTACCCCAGTTCTGTATGAATAAATAAATAAATCTTTTTTAAAAATAATTAATTAATTAAAATTAAAAAATAAAAGCTATCATAAAAAGGATTTTGAAATGCTTTTCTAAAATCAATACAGATGATAATAATCAAATTCCAGTTGTTCTTAAAGTATGGTTCTGGTCAGGCAGCAGCTGCAGCAATACCTGGGAACTAGTTAGAAATGCAAATTACATGGTCTCTAGCCAGACCTACTGACTCAGAAAGTCTGGAAGTGGGGCCCAGGAAGTTGTTTTTAACAAGATCTCCAGTGATTGTAAAGCAAACTAAAATGTTCACGTTTAGCAGAGTGCTCATTCCTTTGTTCCTTTGATGTGATATCCTCATTGTGCTGGGCAGCTTTGACTTTGTAACAAAGGTTGGCAAATTTTATTTCCAATTTATTCCATCTGTAAGTGTAAACTGGTCCTTCTTTCTCTTGTCATTTTTTTTATAAAATAATGTCACATTGGTTTGCACTGTTCTGTTTTAAAGGTATAGGATCTCCCCTGCCAGGTGATGTTACTATTCCACACCCACCCCCAAAGCACCCACAGTCCATCCCCATAGTCCATTATACTCTCTCCCTACTTTGTTCTTTTTCCTTTCTTTACCCCTCCCCCTCCTGGCCAGAGTTCTACAGACAGATTTCTAGGGTTTGCCTTTAGGTATCACTTACATATGGAATATAGAAAATCCACAGGGTCACATAAAGTCAAACTAAGAGCAAGTGGTCTCTAATAGCTTATTTAAGTTGTTTGGCTCTGTCATCATTTGTAAAATAAGCACGAAACAACAATGTTGCAGTAATGGGGAAGATTAAGTAAAACCACTAACTACACTTCCAGAACTTGCAATATACATCTTCTGATCCCCTTTTCTCCTTCCATTTTTATTCTCCTATCTATTAAATTCTTTATTTCTTGATACTCCATCTTAATGATCTAACATGATTTTTATATAGGGGCATTTCCAAACACTTTGTCTTTATAATTCCCACTTTGCTACATGCCCATTTGACTATCAGGTTTCTGTTCTACCTAGTGATTTTATATTCATATCTAGCAAATTGTCTTTAAATAGTTCTTGTACATGGAATGTATATCATATTTAAACTTCCCATCTAGAGTTCATCTTTAAAGATCTAAGCTCATTAACATCACCTTTCATGAGCTTTGCCCATTACTATAGTCAATAAATATTTACTGAATTCACCCAATGGCTGCTTAAGTGAGCACTGGGTACTGGGAACACTACCATGAAAGTGAAAAAATCCATTCCCTAAAATAACTTCCAGTTCAATGAGTTTACTTTATTTATCCCACTGACTTCTTCCTCTACTCCAGAGTTTATTTTTCCAAAGAAAAAGCTACTGTTCGGTGCCTGAAGTAGGGAAAAGTGATAAAAATAGAAGTGTAAGAAGGAAAAGACATCCAATATGTCCTAAAACATAAAACCCTGATTTCTGAAAACATGCCCTTCATTAATCTATACACACCAGAAGAATTTCCAGTTTTACTGAAGGCTAAATTGCCAAAAACTTCTGGGAATATAAACTTCTTTTAATCACTACTAAAGTGGAAAAATTCTGTTTATAAAAGTCTTGATTAATTTCAGTGTTGCAATCATGATTTTAGTGAAATGCATTATTACTATTGGTATTTAAAAGTTTTTGGTGAAAATACCAAAAACCCTTGTTTGCGTGCTTGATTTGCTCAGAGTGTATATTACATACTTCTTGAGAAAAAGAAAAGAACAGTTTTTTCTTGCTCACAAATCTAATGCAGCATGTAGCCCACAGCAAGTCCTCAATAAGAGATTGTTTATAAGAGGCAACAGTGGTTTTTCCACCAAAAAGTAACCTAACGTGGACTTGCTGGTTCCAAGGATATGCTCAGTGAGAATTTTAATTAGTATAGATGCCCTACTCTAAAAAAAGTTGGTACCAATTCACATTTTTCCTACAGGGAAAAAATATATATTTTCTCAAGCTCTCACCAAAGCTGAGTTTTGTTAGTCTTTCTATTCTTTGCTAGTCCGACCAATAAAATGTAACTGATGTCCTTATTTCTGTGGCACAGTTTGTGACCTGGAAATTTTTATTTTCATAATGATCTACTGCTTTTCCTTCTATGCATTGTCTCTGTTCTCTCTATATATTCTAACTGATATATTTCCCTTTCTGTTTACCAATATCATTATAGTTTTTACAAAATAATTTTGTAAGTTTAATGTCTATGTCTTTGGTTTTCTGTCTCATTGCTCACTAATGATAAATCAGTTCAATAGAAGATAATACATGCATACAATGGATCAAACACAACATTGAAAGTGATGTAGGTCTCTATTCATGAATGCAGACTTATGTTCATTACACATTATTGAGTTTATATGAAAACAAGATAAATATTAGTTTGAGTTTTGTTATCTCCTTTGCATTAAGTGTATAAATGCATAAATGCTCAGAGGACTGCATTTTCCAGACTTTTTGGTTTTGTTTCCCAAAAAGGAATTCAAAGGTTACAGTCAATGTCAAGTTTGAGAAATGCTCCATAGTCACATTGTCTTGGAGTTTCTCATAGCATAACTAGTTACTAAATCTTCTGAGGAGGCCTACAATAGAAAAATAAACTTAACATTATTTAACTTAATGTTTCTTAGATTTAATTTTCACTAAATTTTTGTGATTAAAAAAACAAAACA
>NW_004567102.1:29496865-29497330 GCF_000260355.1 Condylura cristata
GGGGTCAGGAGAGGTCTGCCTCCGGGGCGGGGATCGAACTCATGTGGAAGTGGCTTTAGTTTCTTAGTGCTGTGCTTTAACCCACTGCACCACCAAGGAGGGCCCACAGGCCAGTTCTTAAGGACTATGTTTGGGTAGCCTCATCATTGTTGTTTTACTGTTTCAAGACAGTCGAAAGTAGGGATGTTTTTCAGGGAAGAAGTGGCTTCAGCATTCTTCTTCTTTTTTAAAGATTTATTTATTTGTGCATATAGAACTGGGGTACAGGCCAGAGGCTCAGGGGCGGCGAGAGGCTTCACCAGAGACAGAGTGGGGAGAAGAACAGGCAGATAGACAAAGTACACTGCTTAGGGGAGCAGCGGGCGGGTCAGGAGAGGTCTGCCAGATCATGTGGTCACCTCTGGGGCAGGCGGGGATTGAACTCATGTGGAAGTGGCTTTAGCTTCTCAGGGCTGTGCTTTAACC
>NW_004567102.1:29497456-29500943 GCF_000260355.1 Condylura cristata
ATATATAAACTTTTCCCTCTATTTGCTGAAAGAACCTTTTATAAGCTTTTATAAAACTCTAAAACAAGCTTCAACTTGGGGAAAATATAGCTGAGTCTGAATAACCCGAGTTTCTGGGGAACTCTGTTCATCAGCGTCACTGAACAAAACCAAAGACACAGTTTTGTTAAGAATTGCTCATATGGTGGCACTTATGGGCACTGCCTTCTTGGGCAAGCAGAAACTTGGAAGGAGCAATGCTGATTCCAGCAAAAAATTTTTATTAAAACTGTAGGCAAACTACAAATGGGATTCATATCAGAAGAGGGGTTGCCAAAGGCCTTAGGGGAAGAAAAACTTAGTGCCGGGTGGCACCACAGCCTTGTGACTCAAGCTTAGTCAAATTGTTATGTCGGCGTCTTTCAAAGTTATTTCAAAATAAAATCTAAATATCTTTGGGGGAACAATTGGTTCTGGACAAAGGAAATATTAGAGCTAACACTGAAAACAAAAATAAGCTTCCATTTAAGGAAAGTCCAATAAATCAGGAGTCTATTGCCCCAAGACAGAACTGTCAGTAGTAATCCCAGTAAATCACTCGAAATCCCTGGCATAGTCGAAGGATTTTTCAGTGGGGCTGGTAACTAATTTTCATGAAGATGGCTGAATGCGCTTGCTCAACCAGCAGAGACAAACTAACACAAAAATGAGAGCAATAGTCACAGATTGCAAATCTAGGTTAGAGAATGGAATTCAAGAATTCCTATTCACATTATGCTATTTAAGGCAAATTATATGCTCTAAAAACCCAATGCATTTGTCTGAAGTTTCCTATAGCAATGGGAAGATAATTGGTGGTAAAATAAGACAACTCAACCCTAACATAAGAAGACTTCTCAGATCCCACTCAGAGTTAATGATCCTTCCTTTAACACTTCCTTGGCATATCTGTTTGGGTTTGAGAACACAAATCTGACTTTTCACATCTCTATATTTCCACACACATTTTAATAATTAAAATAGAGAGAATCAAGGAAGAACATCAGAGGACAATTACTTAAGTCACTCTTCCCAACTCTAACCAAAAAAACAACTTATCCATTCTCAGAATGCCAAATTCTTAACAAACACTCTGAATTATAGGTACATTCTTTTAGTTTGAATAGTTTTTAGCTGGTACCAAAAATAATAAGAACCAATGCTTCTATTATAAGAACCAATGCTTCTATTGTACTAGTAATTTAGGAATTATTTAATCTTCACAAACATCAGATCAGCCAGATACTATTATTATCCTCATTTTATAACAAAGAAATCAAAGCAGAGAGGGTTAACTGACAATCTCGCAGTGAACAGAATCAAGGTCTGAATGCAGGCAGTGGCTATACGGGCTCCTGCATTTTATCTTCACTACTGCTTTTAACGTCAGACTCAGGGATGTTCAGGGACTTCCTAGGTCAGAGAGCAGGGTCCATACGCCTGTGCCCAGGGCAATGCTTTGCTTTCTAGAAGTGAGTACAATGCAACCCACCATCTGCGGGTGGATAGATTCCCAAAGATGAACCATGCTGTCCAATTACAAGCCTCCTAATGAAGGAAATTTAATCATTCCCAGGAATGCATGCTAGCACATTGGCAAGTGCTTGCTGGTCACTGGTTGGCCGTTGCCATCGCTGCACACAGAGGACAGTCTCCCTCTTCAGATGGGCGCTTCATCAATAGCCTGAGGGAAGCAGAGGAAAGAAGCTGAAATCAAGCATCCGTCCATTCCAATTTCAGCCTTGCCTTTTCACTAGCCAGCTTTTTGGATTTACAGGAATATTTAAGTTTTATATAATTCCTCACCTAGAAAATAAATGAATGGGGTAGAATGATTTATAAAGAAACTGAGACATCCTTTAGTTTTAAATAATTTTGTGACAGAATACCTAGCACAGAGGACAAAACCTAGAACCTGGAAAAATGGTTGTTTTATGAAATAAACTTTTGGCAAGATATTCAGTGTTTTATTATTATCTTTCATAAACATTTTTTAAAGATTTATTTATTTATGCATACAGATCTGGGGTACAAACCAGAGATACAGGGGCAAAGGGAGAGGATTCACCAGAAACGGAGTGGGGAGCAGAACAGGCAGATCATTTAAAGTACACTGCTGAGGGGAGCAACGGGCGGATCAGTAGAGGTCTGCCAGGTCATGTGGATCTCCTCCCTCGGTGGGGATAGAACTCACACTGAGGCGGCTGTGGGTAGCTTGCAGTGCTGGGTCCTAACCCATTGTGTCACCAGGGAGAGACCATTTTTACACAGTTTTAAACAACCTATTTATTTATGCATACAGAACTGGGGTAGAGGCCAGAGGTGCAGGGGTGGTGAGAGGATTCACCAGAGACAGTGGGAGCACAACAAGTAGATGGCTGAAGTACTCTGCTGAGGGGAGCAGCAGATGAGACAGGAGAGGTCTGCTGTGCCATGTGGGTCACCTCCCTGGCCAGGAATAGAACTCGCACTGAAGTGACAGTGGCCAGCTTTGCAGTGTTATGCCCCACATTCTTGAATTTATCCTCTTTTAATCACTAGCTTTGTTGTTTTGGATGTCAAGCTGCAGCATCTTTCTGCAAAGCAGAGATGATATAACCACTCAACCTTCCCAATTGCATCAGTGACACCAGCAAAGTAATCATCCCTCATGTAAGAAAAATCAATGTGAATTATACTATTATTCATACTCTTCTCCAAATTGCTAATATGGTGATGGTTAATTGATTACCCTAGCAGCTTTGGAAAGTAAAGTGTGTTCCCAAATCACCTGAATTCTAGCTGCCTTCCATCTTTCACAACAGATGCCAAAATAATGGCGGTAATATTAGCTTATATTATTGCTAGTATTTTGGAAGTATAGGATTCTCCCCTTCAGGTATTGCTACTGTAACTGCATGGCAGTACTGTCTTTATCTGCTTTATCTGTTTGTGTTCTCTATATTCTACATGTAAGCAATACTACCTGCTGTTTATCTTTTTCCTTCTAACTGATTTCACTTAACATTAAAGTGCTGAGGGCAAATGTCCAGTTGGCACAATGTGGGTACCATGCTCTCACTCACACAGTATTCACCAGTGCAATTAAACGAACCTGGATCCCTTTGACTATTAAAGTAAGAGGGAAAAACTAGTAATTTCTTTCTATTGAGTAACAGATACTATATGATAGTATTCCCCAAATGGAATTCAAATTTCTGCTGCAAAAGAAAAGAAATATTGAGGACCTGATAAACAGGCATACCCACGCATAAAAATACTAATGCATCTATCCTCTCAGTTTTTGTTTTGCAAAATGACTAACCATTTGCTATTTTTGACATAAAATGATCTGGCATCTTGTAGTCAGATTTGATAGATTACATTTTTCTGTTGAACCTGAGAACAAAAAGATTGGATAACACTGCAATGTTCTTTTAATTAAAAGACCCCCCCACCATGGGTTCATTGCTTCCAGACTATGCTTATT
>NW_004567102.1:29502743-29525025 GCF_000260355.1 Condylura cristata
GGGGAGGGGGGTAGATAGGGTGGGGGTTAAGAGTTTCAACTCCCCAAAATCACATCTTCTACTTTAGCTGTCCTCTACCAATCTTTTTTCACTTTGCTGTGAACTTGCCTTGACTAGGGTTTTCTTTCATGTTTTTGTTGACTTCATTATGAATTATGTCTCTGGCCATACTACCCCACACACAACCGATCTCATTCTTATGAACTAGAATAGAAAATTCTACAGCATGACTCCAATTCACTATCTGATCTGGAAATTTTCTCTTACATTTTGTAACTATACTTCTGAAAATATTTATATGAAACTTTAGGTGAATCAGTTCCTTCAACCTCCATTACTTTGCTGAATTCTAGTTACAGAACTGCTTATACTTATCTACACTGTGAGCTCTAGAGCCCTGCTTGAAACCAGATATGTGAGACTCCTTTTAAAAAGAGTTGCTTTAACTTAAAGGAAAAAGTCACTCACCAGTTTCTGAAGAAATGTCATGACTGGCTTTGCTTGTTTGTTTTTAACTGAGGTACATTGTTTTACAGCACTGTATATGATTTAAAGATACAGGATCACACCTTCTAAATGTCGCCACCACACTATACCCACCACCTAAGAATCCATAATTTTATCCCATAGTCCACTGCATCTGACCCAACTTTGCTCTCCCACATGCCCCTCCTCGTCTGGCAGTTCAATTCCATGGTTGGATTTCTTGAGGTTGTTACTGGTTTGGATTTATCTGACTCTTCATTTCATTTCTCTATATTCTTCTACATATAAATGAAGCCATCCAGTATATGTCTTTGTCTAACTTATTTCATTTAGCATAATCCTCTCCAGTTCTATCTATGTTGTTGCAAATGACAAGAACATATCTTTATTTATAGCTGAGTAGTATTCCATTGTGTATATGCCACATCATCCTAAGGCACCCATTTGTCCCTGTGCAATTAGATTGTTTCCATAATTTGGCTATGGTAAATGAACCTAAGAATGCATATACCTTTCAAATTGTGTTTTTTCATTCTTTGTGTAGATACCTAAGAGTGTAATTGCTGGATCATATGATATATCTATATTAATATTTTGAAAACTTGCAGTAAAATTTTCCCCAGGTACTGAAATGGTCAACCTATTAGAAAGTTTTCTTTTTTTCCACATCTTCACTACTTGTTTTTTGATATGGGTCATTCTCACAGGTGTGAGGGGGATGGCTCATTATGATTTTGTTTTCATTTCCCTTGAAGGAATCATTTTTATCCCATTGTTATGTTTTCTCTTTGCTGTTGAGAGATGGTAGAGGATACAGAATACTAAGCTTAGTTCTATGAAAGATAAAATTATAGGGCCCTCCCTAGTGGCACAGCAGCGTAAGGCAACAGCACTAAGAAGCTGAAGCCACTTCAGCATGACTTTGATCTCTGCTCTGGAGTTGATCTACATGGTGCAGCAGACCTCTCCTGACCTGCCCACTGCTCCCCTCAGCAGTGTACTTTGTCAGCTGGCCTGTTCTTCTCCCCACTCTGTCTCTGGTGGATCCTCTCACCACCCCTGAACCGCTGGCCTAGTTCTGTATGCATAAATAAATAATTTTTTTAAAGATAAAATTTCATAGCTACTATTTAGATGACCATAGATTTTTCTCCTTGAAAAGGGAAAAGTATTGCCTACTGAGAGGGGGAGGTGAATGTTAGTAATGAACAGAAAGTATAAAAAAATTCTCGACTATTTTAACTAGGAAAAGGATTCTTGTTTCAAAATTGGTTTTGAAAGGCTACATTTCCAACAGACTTATTTTATCATGTTTCTTCTAGAATAATCTTGTAAATGGTCACTTATATAAACACTTGAGAAAAGTTGCAATTTGTTCCAAGCTAGCAGTGAATACTAAATTCACTCCTTTTCCTTCCCATGCTCCTCCATGTAAGAGGCAGCCCATATAAAAAGCAAGGAGAGCTGGTGGTTTTCTGTATTTGTTGGAAATGGTTCTCAATTAAATTCAGTAATCATATCCTGAAGTCTGCTTACACAAGGCCTATATTATAAGTATCCCTGAAGTGAAAGTGACTTCTAAGAATTTTTAATAATGTGTTAGATTTCCCATAATGTACCTTGTGTCTGACCAATTTCCAGAGTTGATATTTGTAGTCTACATCTACTGCAAAGTAAAAGGCAGTGGCAGTGAGGGGGGGGGGTAAGTAAAGTTAATGCAAGACATGATTTAGACTCAGAATTAACACAGGAAAGGCAGGATTTATAAAAATATGATGGGTGATTTCTCCAGTGTGTGATTCTTTTTCTTGATTTTTTCCAAGATGATCCCTATTTCAAGTGTTTTGTTCTGTGCCCAGATACTAATTGTTCAAAATAGTTACTCTCAGATCAGAAATTCAGGTATAAGTTCCTATATGATGTAATTTCTACATAGTAGCATCTACTACATAGAATTCTCTCACATTACTACTGACTAAGTAAAATTCCACAAATTGCTTCAAATTTGATTTTATTTAGCTATACTCAGTATGAGTAGTTCTTATAGCACCAACATAGTGATTCATTCTTCACACATTTTTTAAAGCAAATAGGGAAGACATATAAGAGTTCTGGGTACATATAAGAGTTGGGAATTAGTATTAGAGAATACAAATGAAGATATTACATAGTTATGGAGACTAGAGAACAAAAGCAAATATTTTGTCTCCTCAGAATTTGACCAGACTTGGCCCTATATATAACCAGCATTCTGTTCATGAATAGCCTGTTATATGTCAGTTATATACTCAAATTGAATTCATCTACTATGCATTTAAGTAATTTTTTAAAAGTTTACCATGCAAGTTATTCTCCTTCTCTAAACACAGGAGGAGTATGAGGGAATATTTTCATGGTCATTTAATATCAAAGTAAGGGAAGGTATTTGTTTCTATCTCCAGAAATTACTCAGATCCTATCTCCACTTCAGGGATATTCACTGTGGCCCATTTCCACAAGTTAAACCACAGTCTTTGCACCCAGTGTAAAGTGCTCCATAGAAACACCAATTCTAAGATCATCTAAAACCATCTAGGCTTGTGGAATTCCCATAACAGAACCTCTGAAAATTGACTTGGAGCTAAACCTGGAATTCCTAGTTCATTTCAGTGTCAAATTTCTCTGAAATGAAAAGACAATAGGATTTGACACCTTGGCAGTTCATTACTATCTATATGCATGTTACAACAGAAGACAGAATTTCTTAAGAGGCATTATTAAGATACTAGACAGAAGATTATAAAATTCGCATTGGCAAAGACTCTGTGTGGGATGAAGTAGGTGAGAGTTCATCTGGAGGTAGAGGGTGGGCCTCAAAAATACCAAAGATATTTTATGATCTAGCAGTGACACGAGCTATACTGAGATAATTGTGCTAGTCATGATGATAAACATGTCCAATAAGAATCTTGTGTTGCTGGCCCTCCCTGGTGGCACAGCGGGTTAAAGTATCGCACTGAGAAGCTAAGCCACTTCCATATGAGTTCAATCCCCAGCCCTGGAGGTGATCCATATGGTGAGGCAGACCTCTCCTGACCCGCCCACTGCTCCCACTGCAGTGTACTTCATCAGTCAGTCTGTTCTGCTCCCCACTGTCTCTGGTGAATCTTCTCACTGCCCCTGCACTTCTGGCCTGTACCCCAGCTCTGTATGCATAAATAAATAAATTTAAAAAAAAAGAATCTTGCGTTGCATTTTTAGTCAATAGAACTGTAAATATCATAATGGAAAAGAAGTACAAAATTCAGATAGTGCAGGCCCACCATCACAAAGAGCAGTGATGACACGGAAGACAAAGGACAGTAGCAGGAGACAAAAGAATTCCTTCAGAAAGGAAAAGTGGCCAAAGGGATCATCAAGACACTTCCAAAAATTAAAAAAAAGAAGAAGAAGAAGAAGAAAGAAAGAAAACTCAAAATGAGTGCCCCAAAGTTGATGTGATAAGAAAATCCTATGAATTTCTGTATTCCACAGAAATGGAGCATAAACCAAGCCAGGACATGGGTATAAGATGTAACCAGAATCTAAGATAAAGACACTGGTTTAATATAGCATCGGGAAGAAAGGACATATGGTATCAGCCTCTAAAAATCTTCAAAGATACAAAATCAAGCTTTCAGTGTACAGATGCCAGTATTTGCCAGTTTGAGGCCTCTCAAAATAAGAAATTCCTGGAAGCAGAGGTAGGAGGTTGGTAAGAAAAGAGGTGGAGGAATATATTAGCCAAAGAAAAAGCTTTCTGCAACTTGGAACTCCCTTCAGGTTGAACTTGCATGCCAAAAACTTATTCATGCCAGACATTTCAAAGAAAAGTCTGCAAGTGAAATAGAAACACCTGTCATGACTTTCTGGACAACTTAGCAAAGAGATCCCTTTGCTCTGTGGTGAAAAGCACAACCAGTGACATGCTGTGGTTATCAAGCAATGTGTTGTGTAGAAGGCACAGTCTATATGTACCCTGCTTCCAAAGACTGACACTGGCCTGGCACCTAAATTATATTATAAAAATTCTATAGCCCAAAGCCTTGTCTCTAGCTATGTCTTTCAGAGCATGTTTTCTATTTGTCTGAACTAGTCGGGAAAGCTAAACATATCAAAGTCTGCAACATCCGCTCCCAACATGCCTCACCGCTTCCAACTTCCCCAAAAGGATGCTCCATGGTGAAGCTGCGGGATAAACTAGTATCCTGTGAAGTTTACATAAATAGTTGCGAGACCCTCCCTCCCGACTCACAAAGTAGGCAAAATGAATCTCTCTGTACCATCCCATGAGACGAGAGTCTCCTGTCACTAAGGGCCTAAGTTATATGGCCCAGTTGACCTCCAGCTTCTACCCCAAATCACCATGAAATTCACATCAATGGGTTACAAGAATATATATGTTTGTCAACCTGCCTAACTTTAGATTTCTTCTTTTTTTTTTAAGATTTATTTATTTATGCTTACAGAACTCAGGTATAGGCCAGAAGTGTGGTGGGTGAAAGGATTCACCGGAGACAGGAGACAGAGCAGGAAGCCAGAACAGGCAGATCAATGAAGTATACTGCTGAGAGGAGCAGTGGGTGAGGCAGGAAAGGTCTGCCATGCCATGTGGGCCGGCTCCGTTGCAGGGGATTGAACTTGTGCTGTAGTGGCTTCAGAGAGGTTCATAATGATGTGCTTTAACCTGTTGAGCCACCAGGGAGAGCCCAGGTTTCTTCATCTTTAAAGTGTTTATTGATTTTTATTATACTTTCCACAGTCTGAGTAAGCCGTCTTTTGATGAAAGCGTTCTACAGGTTTTTCAGGGTTCTTAATTGCTGCAGCATATAACAGTTTCTTTCTTGTTGTTGCTAATATGTGGATATATCACATTTTACTTATCCATTCACTAGCTGGAAATTTAAATGTTCTCAGTTTTGGTCGACTGTGAATAATGTTGCTATTCTAAGTCTTTGTATAAACATATATTTTCATTTCTCTTGATTCCTTGGAATGGAACTGTTAAATCACACAATTCTAACAGCATGATCTAAATTGAATAGTGATTAAAGCAAAGATATTTTGGAAAACATAGAATCAGAGAATAAAAGAAGCCAGATTTCTCTCCCAAACTGTTGTTCCCATTTCAAGTAAGCCCACTGTTTATTTTTACACTTTCACTTCTCTCTCTGATGATCAGCCCAGCAGAACTACTGCAAATCACAGCATTCATCCTTCTGTTTATCCTTTGAGAATGGCCTTTTCTTTGACACTTACACAAGATGAAGCAAAACAGCTGAACTCGTCACCACTAGTTATTTCTTTTTTTTTTAAGATTAATTTATTTATGCATACAAGAACTGGGGATACAGGCCAGAGGAACAGGGGGTGAGAGGATTCACCAGAGACAGTGGGGAGCACAACAAGTAGATGGCTGAAGTACTCTGCTGACAGAGCAGCGAGCAGGTCAGGAGAGATCTGCCACTCCATGTTGGTCTTGACCCTGGTAATTGTGGGTAGCTTCATAGTGCTGTTCTTTAACCCATTGCACCACTAGGGAGGGCCCACCACTATTTATTTCTTCCCCACTTTCTCATTAATTTCATGAAATGCAGACTTCTTTTAAGTAAGAGGAGATAGTCAATCAGGTGTTTATGACTCTGGAGGTACTTAAAGCTGCATATAAATTTCTCTTTCTTTGCTGCTTTCTCTGCTTTCCCTTCTTTAAATATCAACACTTTCCACAGAACCCATTACCCGACTTCTCTTCTTGATGTGGATCCACACACTTACACTGCTTCATCGACCTGTGCCTTTCCAGATCTTCATGTTTCAAATTCAACTCCAGACAGGCTCCCCCAGAATACCTACATGCTTTTCTTTTGTGCTTCCAGGAACTTTCCCATACAGTGTACTAACAATTTCCATTCTGGGTTGCAGTTTTTCTTAGTTTTCTGATCCCCACCAACTTGAATATTTTAAGAACAAGAACAATTTTGCACCACAGTGTTAAGAGGACAGATTTCTAAGATTTGAATTTTGATTCTACCTTTTACCAACTCCAGGACTTAGGCTTGTTATTTAAACTCTATACCTCAACTTCCTCACTGGCAAAATCAGGGAAATAATATCTATTGCACAGAATTATTGGAGAAAGCAAATTAGTCCAGGTAAGGCACTTTAAAGGCAGGTATTCTTCATCACTTCATCATCAACACCAGTTCTGTTGTTTCCAGTTTTCAAATAAGCACACAGTATGTGAAATGTACTGCTTATGAAAGAAATTTGTAAACACTCTTTTTGGAAGTAGTAGCTAAGTAAGAAAACTTAATAATTACCTTGCTCCATCCTAGAGCCTACAAAGATAAAAGCACGTAGACTCCATGAAATCCTGAAGTGTCCATGAATAAACAAAGAGATGTAGTACCCAAGAGACAAGGAAAGAGACTGTTTCAAATTAACATTGGTGATGACTTGGCATATTTTGGAGAGCTCAAAGAGACAGAAAATTGAAACAAGGCCATTTGAATTTTGTCTTTATGAGAGTATACACTAAATAAAATGGACACAAAAGTCATCTCCTGGAATTAGAGAGTCTAAGTAGGTGGGAAGGAGGTCAAGAGAGAGGTATAGACCAGCTCCAAAGCCCTGACAGTGCAAGGAGAGTAAAGTGTGATGGAGGGTAAGCAGAGAAAACATTTATGGTTCCTAATCACAACATTTATTACTTTTGCTCTTTGAGAAGAAAAATATTGCTTTTATCAGAGGAAAGAATTGCTTGTTACCTTGTGGCTAAATTCTCCATTTCTTAATCATCAGGGCCTAGCCAACAATGAAAAAGGATGACATGTCCTACAAAGAATGTCTGATTCCTTTCTGTACTGCTCCATTTATTTGTAGAAATCTATTGTTCCACTCTTCTTGCCATATTTTAAAAGCAAAGACACAGAAGTTGAGAGAGAAGAGCAAGGATGTCACCTGCTTGCTAAAACTTGTAAAGAATGCAGTAAATGTTTGAGTCAAAGATGTTAATCAAGACATTAGTCAATTCACATAGCTCATCATGAGACATTGTAATTTCAAAAATTCCAAGAAAACCAATTCCATTATTAAAGTGAATACTGAACTTTTTACTTTAAAATGACATTTTTCTCCTAATTAGAAAATTAAACCAATATGCATGTGGGGGTTGTAAAAATTATAAAGTATAAAAAACAAAATTAAAATATTCTGTAATCCCACCATGTAGGAAAAATGTTATAGAAATTTTAATACTTCAGTTTTTTCTTTGTATACATGTATGCACACACACATTTTTTAAAAACATCTAATATACTCTATTTAAACTTACTACCCTCCATATCTCACTCAATATCATCTCTCTTGGTCTGGTGATGATCCAAGGAGAAGATTCAAGCTGCGGTTAAAGTTAAGTTTCTTCAATCATGATGGAGCTCAAATAAATGCTTTTTTGCATGTGAGAAAGCTGCATGCTTAGATCTTGCCAAGTCACATCTTTAATTTCATTGGCTAGTAAAGAGCCTTCAAAAGTCTCTTCTTTTAAATTAATCCAGACTGAAGAGATCACTGATTAACTACACAAGTGCAATAGATATGCCAGCATTCTATACCAGTTTGAACACTGAATAATCAACTCTTAGAATGAGTGAACTGTCAGTAGAGTAGATGTGTTAGATAAGGAGAGATGTGGGGCCAGAGTCAAGGGGACAGGGAGGCTGGAAGAATATGCTAACGACTACTGCTTATCTGATTAACAGGCATTAATAAACACATGATAAAAGGGAATTTTCATGATATATTCAATGCTTGCTTGATCCCATAATTAGACCTTAACAATAATCCTGAAAATGAGATACTATTATCTTCAAAGCAAGCATTCTTGATGCTCATTTTAGTGACCAATCATAATTTGCCATCTCATCTATGAAAAGTAGTCTTCTGAGTACCACTGCCTAAGTGGCAATGACCTAAGTAAAATGTTTTAAAAATTGTTTCCTAGGTTGTATCTTAAAATTCAAACCCTAATGTCTTTAAAACAAAAAGCTCTATTTTGTGAATATAATATTTAATGTTCCCATACCAAAAATGTACACTCTTAGACTGCATTAAGGTCTTCCCTATTCTGACTGCCTTTCAGAAGCTAGAATAACACTTCTTGTAAAGTATAAGTTAACATCAAATTTCTCATATTTATAGTTCATGGCATTCTATAAGTTACTAGTGTTCCTAAGGTCAACTTTTACAGTTGGTCCAGATTTTAGAATTATCAGGCATGAACCTTAAAATAACTGTGGTTAATATGTTTAGGGAAATAAATGATAATGGAGAGTCATAAGTGTTGAAATATATAAGGAAAAATAGAGCAGAGATTCTAGAACTTACGAATAACAAACACCATAAATGAACTTAACCTGTATAAATATCTGGTGAAAGAAATACAAAACTAGAAGACAGGTGCATAGAATATTTCCAGACTTAAATACAAAGAAAAAAGGAGAATAAAATGTGAATTATGGGCCCTCCCTGGTGGCGAAGCAGGTTAAAGCACAGCACTGAGAATCTGAAGCCACTTCCGCATGAGTTCGATTCCCGCCTGCCGCCTGCCCCGGAGGAGACCACATGGCGAGCCAGACCTCTCCTGACCCGGCCACTGCTTCCCTCAGCAGTGTACTTCGTTGACCTGCCTGTTCTGCTCCCCACTCTGTCTCTGGTGAAGCCTCTCACCGCCCCTGAGCCTCTGGCCTGTACTCCAGTTCTGTATGAATAAATAAATAAATCTTTAAAAAAAAATGTGAATTATATGCTCATAGCATTATGTATACATATGTTTCATGTGAGCCCCCAAATGGGTAAATGAAAGGCACAAATAATATTTAAAGAGAAATGATCTTTGTCTATGCTGATCAAAGAAAAAGAGAGAGAAGATTTAAATTACCATAATTATAGATGAAACAGTCATTAAGAAAAAGCCATAAAAGAAGATTATGGTCAACAATGTATTAACATATTAGATAATGTAAAATTGGAATAATTTCTAGAAATACATAATTACCGAAATTGACTAAAGAACACAAAAAATCTAATTAGGCCCATTATTAATTTAGAGAAATTTTATTGTTAATTTTAAAATTCCCGGAAGTTTCCCTAGAGCCTTTCTTAGTAAGTTCTACCAAATAATTAAAGAAAAATTAATGCAAAACCTTCACAGACATATCTATGAAATAGAAGCAAAAGGAACAGTTCCCAACTAATATGAGGACAGTGTATTGCCTTGATACCAAAACCAGAGAAAGATACGACAAGAAAAATATAAATACAGGTTAATAAACTTTATGAATACACATGGCAAAATCCCAGGAAATGATCTCAGTAAACAATGAAAAGAATAATACAATATAATCAAGTGGGATTTTTTCCAGGAATTAAAGGTTGGTTTTATATTCAAACTCTAATTCATATAATAAATCATATGAGTGGATAAAATTAAAAAATCACATGTTTGTTTCAATAGGCATAGATAAAAGCATTTGATCAAACCCAATACCTTTTCATGACAAAACACTCAACAAACTACAAATAAAAGGAAACATCCTCAGTCTAGGGAAGGCAGTTACAAAAATCTAAAACATAGTACTTAACAGTGAAGACTGAAAGCTTTCCCAGTAGGATGTGAATAAAGCAAGGTATTCACTTTTACCACTTCTATTTGACATTGTTCTGGAGGTTCTAGCCAGACCAATTATGCAAGAAAAACAAATAAAATCCATTTAAATTGGAATGGAAAAAATAAAGTTATATTCACAAAGCATCACTTTATATGAAGAAAATTCCAAAGAAACAATAATGAGTGAGAATGACACACACAGCTGTACATTTAAGAAATTCCAAGCAAGATAAATATTAATAAGACACACCCAGGTACAGAGTGAAAAATAAAGACAAAGAAAAAATCTTATAGTTAACCCCACATAAGACATTTTATTTAAAAGAGCAACATTTACACTAACATCTTATTGCTGAATAGAAAGGATGGAAATTGTAAGAAAATGTAATTAAAATTTTAAAAAGCTGAAAGCAAAAAACTTTCTAGAATTCCGTACTCAGCAGATATATATATATGTTTTTAATGAAGGTGAAATAACAACACCTGTTTCCAGGCAAACAAAAACTGAAGAAACTATTTTCTTTATTTTTTTATTTTATAACAGTTTATTTTTACATCATTTTGTACATTATTTTTTCCCATCTCAACTGTAATCCCCGTGGGTTTCCCATCACCAAGTCACTGGTGTGCCATCACCATAATCCCGTGCACTTCCCTACTATTTTCTTTTTTTTTTATGTATTTTTTTTACAACATTCTTCATTTTGTACATTTTTTCATCTCAGTGGTAATCCCCATGTACTTCCCACCACCAGTTCACCCATGTGCCATCACCATCATCCCCAGTGCACTTCCTGCCCAGGTTTTGATCCTATTCCCCTCTCCACTCCTACCAGAATGTGTCTGGTTCATAGCTGTTCATTTATTATTATTATTTTTTTTTTTACTTTATTACAATTGTATTTTCTTTTTTTCTGGACTACCTTCTCTGGCCATGAAGGAATCAAACCATATGAAGAAGACAAGAAACCCTCTTACCTTGTGGAGATTGAAGAAACTATTTTCTAGCAGACCAAAGAGGGGGAAATTGTAAATAGAGTTTTTCAGACAAAATAATGTTCCTAGATGGATACATGTAAATCCAGCAAGAAATGAAGAGCAATTGAGGAAGTAAATGTGCACTTAACTTTTTGATGACATACAGTAAAACTAAATAAATGCATATTCTATGAACTAGTAATTTCACTTCTAGGTATAACAGTAATTCCACCCCCAGTTATAATAACTCCTGGAAATATACCAAAAATTGGGTATGAAAAAGTAAAGAAAATCACTATTAAGTACAAGGAAATCCATTTGAAGAGGTGGGAACCTATACACCTGTCCATTCACAGGAAAACGAATAAATGAATTGCAAGATATTCATGCAATGCAAAAGTATCAGCAGTGAGAAAATTAAACACATGATAACGTAAACAAATCTTTAAAACATAAAATAAAAAAGTAGATAAACTATATCTCCATTTGTATAAACTTGCAAAGCAAGGAAAACTAACCAGTGGTGATGCATGTCAAACAATGACTAGCTCACCAGAAATTAACAAAATGGGATTGCAATGGTTAATTTCTTAGTACAAATAGTGATTATCTGGAAATGCACTTCGTGAGTAGTAAAATTATGAAATAGGGTTCTATGTTAAAAGATATATTATCTTTAGAAGGAAATAAAGTGTCAATGGTTATCACTAACATTCATTGCACATGGATGTGACTGAAATTCATGCCAAAATAACCTATTGCTCACTCCCTGCAGGATTTGTGTTTTCTCTGCAATATACAGGGTGGTTACTCACACCCCAGGGTTTTGCATGTAAGTGCAGGTCCTTGCAATCTCTCATCATACAGATCTATTATTTGGGTCTTCCATTTGGAACTATTTTGCCCACACCCAAAGTCATAGAGAAGGAGAAAAAAAAGAGAGAGAGACCCAGAACTCCAGGACTTGTAGGCTTATCTTTGTAGTTAATCAGGTATGTCTACAGGCAGGAACCCGAGCGGTGCCAAAGACATTTGTTCTGCCTCAATTAATCCCCCAGCTCTGTGGCTGGATATGATATTCATCATCGAGTTTTTGTGGGTTTTTTTTTTCTGTTTGTTTGTTTTTGTTTTTTGGCTACAGAAAACAAGTTCCCATTCTCACAGGAGAGTAAGTAAATGAAAGGGGGAAGAAATCTCCCTTTCTGCTGTCAGAAGAAAGCCAAATACTTGGCTGCATTTATGTGATATTTTCCTGCTTGGGCTCCATCTCACAGCCTAAACTGTGCGGACAGATCAGAGAATAATACACCTGCTGCAGTGAGGGGGCATCAGAGTATCGTCTGGACCTACACCAAGCCTGCCTGGCCTCTTGAAATCTGGCTAGAATAATAGTGTCAACCACAATGTTTCCTGTAAAAGTCACTGATACGTAACTAAAAAGATGAATACCTTCGGTTTGAAAAACTCTAAGTATCAATCATCCAACAGTATTTTTTTTTAAGATTGATTTATTTATTCATACAAAACTGGGGTACACGCCAGAGTCACAGGGGCGGTGTGAGTATTTGCCAAGAGACAGAGTGGGGGGCAGAACAGGCAGATTCAGGAAGTACACTGCTGAGGGGAGCAGTGGGCGGGTCAGGAGAGGACTGCCGAGACTTGTGGGACCCCTCTGGGGCGGGGATCAAAGGGGGCTGCAGCTCTCTTGTAGTGCTGCATTTTCACCCACTGTGCCACCAGGGAGGGCCTCATCCAACAGTATTTAATCAAAATAATGTATTAAAAATTGAACTTAAAAGGGGTTTCTCTGTAACAAACCACTGATCAGCTTGGTATAGATATTGTACCCAAATTTAGAGCTTCATTTTATGTATCAGTGCCAGTCACTCCTCTGCTCAAAAGTCTCCATAGCTTCCTCCCGGTTCAGAACAAAAGGAGTCCCTACATGGCTAGAGGCCAAGGAGATCTGCCCCACCTTTCCCGACTACCTCCCCATCACCCCCTTGCTCTGCATATTCTTACTTTAGCTTATTGGCAGACTTTGTCTAAACCTGGTTCTCTCCCCCGTAGCCCTGGGCAGAGTTTCTACTTTCTGTCTTTGCTTAATTGTGTCACCTTTCCTAGGAGGCTTTCGGTAACAACCTTATTCAAAGTTTCAACACCCACCCTACCCTAAAATCCTGGTGACCTCTTAGCCTCTGTGCTTTTTATCTTTTTTATAGCAATTCTTACTTCTGAAGAAATATCTAATTTATCTAATTTATGTCCTTTATTTGCGGCTTGTTCCCACCTACTCTCTGCCTCCAAAATGTGAGTCCTGAGAAGGCAGGGATTTTTTTTTTGTTGATTGGTTTATACCAAATATCTGATCAGGGCCCTGGCTGGTTATGTAATGAATGTTTTTGAGTGACTATCTTAGTAACATCTGAGCATCTCTTCTGGATTCAGAAATGACAGTTTCTGAACAAAAATGTTTTCCTAGTTGTATGACTCTCAGTAACAGGGGCAAGCAGAACCAGCTCTGGAGACCTCTTCACTCAAACACTAAACAAAATAAAGAAATTTTGTTATGATAATATGAACTAGTATTTGTTTAATGCCTTATAATATATAAAACACCTTCACAAATATTAGACCTTTTCAGGAACCCATGGGAGAAGACATTACTGCCTCTTTTTTTTTTTTTTTTTTTTAAGATTTATTTATTTGGGTGGGGAGGGAAGTGCACGGGACTATGGTGATGGCACACGGGTGACTCGGTGATGGGAAACCCACGGGGATTACAGTTGAGATTGAAAAAAAAATGTACAAAATGATGTAAAAATAAACTGTTATATTATTAAAAAAATTTACTTATTTATGCATACAGATCCAGGGTACAGGCCAGAGGTTCAGGGGCATTAACAGGAATTATCAGAGACAGAGTGGGAGTGTAACAGGTACAGGTTTCATGGACTCTGCCCCCACTCCAGATACTGGAACTCCAAATCCCATCAGTACCAAGGAGAAGCACGCTGGGACGTGAGGGCGGAGCTGAGCAGAGAAAGAAGAAGAGAAGGGAGAAGAAGGAAGGAAGTAGGATGGAGAAGTCAGGAGACCTGAGGAAACCACATGGAGCAGCAAGCATGTGATGAAGAAACCATGCTTGTTTCTCGACCCTGGACTGGTTAAGGCAGATGTGGGTGAGATACCTGTAGGGAGGTGACTATGGCAGTGTTTATACTGATTTTGATTGTGCTCTTTTCCTCCCAGATTTGTCTGGCCATTTCTGACCCTTTTCCCTGGGTCCCGGCTAGAAGGTGCTTTAGTCTTGTGGCAGGCTTTCAGGCCTTGCTTTGGGCCAATCCCTTTTGGGTTGACTTTTGCCCACGAGAGGATGGGTAACTTCAGGTGTTTTATTTAGAAGTTATATTCTTTGTGTTCCATATTGTATATTCACTGTATTAAAGTCCCTTTTCATTTAAGTTTTATATGTTTTGTCTTGTTGCGGCGGATGGCAGAACCCACTTAGAGCAGGCAGTTTTGGGGACTTCAGGGGTGTCCCTCTCCCCCTGTCCTCTAACAGATTTGCTGCCCTATAACAGGTTCAGAACAGGCAGATCGACAGGCTGAGGGGAGCAGCGGTGGGTCAGTCGAGGTCTGTGCCATGTGGTCACCACTGGGTCAGGGATCTAACTCATGCTGAAGTGGTTTTAGCTTCTTAGTGCTGTGCTTTAACCTGCTGTGCCATCAGGGAGGGCCCACTGCTTCTGTTTTTTAACTGAAGAACAAACAAAAAATTGCCTTAAATACAACAGTGAGACCTAGATCAGAGGTAAATGATGAAAGTCAGAATATAATGTAATCATAACTTTCAAGGGTTGAAAAGAAACTGTTGCCAATTTTAAATTCTACTAAATTTTAGAATATGCATTCGAATATGAAGACAAAATAACAAAAAAGGACTCTTCAGGCAAAGGAAAATAAATCTAAATCATATGACAGTATACAATAGTAACAGTGTTGGACGGAGATTCAACTATATGGAAAATTAAAATAAACAATAGCAGACAACAACTCAAAAATTTGTCAGGTAATAAATGGAGTTCTAAAAGCCTAACACTAAATGAAAACTTGTAAGAGTACTAATTTATTTTAAGTACAATAATTAAAGGAAACATGTTTTAACTCTTGGTTTTATATATATGTAACTGAAAAGCTAAGAAGGAGGAAATATAATATTTAAAATAAACCTCAATTCCATTTGCAATATACTTCTAACTAAAATATTGACCAAAGAGGAAATCATAGTGGAAATTGCAGAACACTTACAACTAAATTATAATGGAAATATACAATAGCAAATCTTGTTAGATGAAGCTCGCCCTTGCTTACAGAGATATTACACCTCAAATACATATATTTTAAAGTCAATTATCTGAGACATTTCAAAAAGTGAATAGAAAGAACTTGCATCAAGGCAAGTGCTGGAAACATCCTAAGTACCATAAGTGCATGAATGGATCAAGATGTAATCTAGAAACACAATAGGATGCTACGCAGCTATAAAAAAAAAATGAAACACTGCCATTTGCTGCTAAATGAATGGACCACATACGATATAATACCAATGAATTAGTCAAAGAAAGATACATACCATATGATTCCACTCAGAAGTGATAAAGAGACAAAACAAATCAACAAGTAAAACTAAACAAAAACAACTTCTCATAATAACTACCAGAAAGAAAGGGAAAGAAGGCTGAGTACACTGGATTAAAGGGGTTAACTTCCCGGTGATAGATGCAAACTAGACTTCTGGTGATAAACATATAGTATATTCTCATATTCATTTAAGAAGTATTATACCTAAAATCTGTATTAGTTAGAAATCATGTTACTTCAATTAAAGAAAGACAGAATATACCTGAAGTAGAAGGAAGTAAAAAAATAAAGACAGAAATTAATAAAATGGGGAAAACAATACAATAAAGAAATCAATAAAAAGAAAACAGAAGGCCTCCCTGTTGGTCCAGGGGTTAGATCTCCTGCTGGCCAGGGGCTGACCCACATGGCAGCTTTCCCTTGCCCACTGTTCGTATATTTTAGTACATCTACCTGTTCTGCTTTCCACCGTCTCTGGTGAATCCAACCCCACCCCCACCCTAACCCCAGCACCTCTGACCTACAACGGTTTTTATATGCATAAATAAATAAATCTTTTTAAAAAACAGAAAGATTGATTCTTCTATGAACTACTAAAATCAAAAACCACTTACAGGACTTACTTTTGAGAGAGAGAGACAGAAGACACAAGTGGTCAAGATTATAAATAAAAGGGGAAAATATCACAACATATCTTACAGCCACTAAAAAGATAAGGTATTATGAATTTTCTGCCAATAAATTTGACCATTCCATTAACATATAGAAATAAATGCTAAAACAGCTGCAGAAGAAATAGAAATTGTAAATATTTGTGTATCTGTCAAAATCTGTAATCAAACCCCCCCTCAAAGAAAACCCCGACCCCCACAAAACATTTAGTGATAAAAAGGAGTTCAAGTGGAATCATGCAGTGACCCTCCAAGGAGCACAGGAAATAAATTTGACAGTAAGTAATATGAAATAATATACAGATAAAAAGAAAAATGTAGATAAAAGTGAAATTCCTTGCTGAATATGTCCAATTTTTGAAGTACCTAAGAAACAAAAATTTTTCTTTAGAATCAGTACAAAGAACAATTACCTTTAAAATCTTTTCAAATTCTCATCTAACATACAAGAAACTTTGCTTTCCTCTTTGAGGTCAGCTATAGCTAGCAAATATATCATGTCAGCTGTATTTTTAAAACACCTTTTCAACTATAAGGATTTTTTTAGCACTACAATAGGATGTAAGTTGCAGATGAGGAGAGTCTGGTGGTTATGAGAGTGACAGGAATCGGGCATAAAAGTTTATATTTCCAAGGAAGCTGGAGAACAAGAAATGTTCATGTCAAAGTGAGTAAGTTATATTTAACAATCTCCAGATGGATTTGCAATAAGTAATTCCACTTTTACCTACAGGCTTCCAGCTACCATTTTGTGAAAAGGTATTCTAAGTACATGGGTTAATTAAGTTTCAGATTTAGTCAGTTATTAGGCTGACTTGAAGGAGTTCACACTTTCTCAACTCTTTCTTCTTGCCTGGCGCCATCCTCAAAAGTGGGCATAAGTTTACATTGGCAATCACATGCTCCCCACCAGAAGCACTGGGAATGTTACTTATATTAAAGACAGGAATTTTGGATTCAACAGATGCCACTAACTCTGACATGCTGAGAGTTGGTGTCTGGATAAACCATAGTCTCTTGTCCTTTAATTTCGGAGATGTTGCATATGTATAATCTTTTTTGCTGTAATAATATTCACTACATTTCTAAAACTGCTCTTATTTAATAAATCCTTCCACTGGAGTTTATTTGCTTAAGTCTTCTGCTCCTTGCATGTGAATAAAGCTGCAATTGAGCAATTAATTTCCATTGTATTTATTTTATTTTACTTATCAGGGTTATAGTTTTGCTCCTTCATATGTGCATTCACCCTCTACCAAACCACCTGTGAAAATCCTTCCTCTACTGACCTACCACATCCCTTCATCACTTCCTCTAATAACCATTATATTCTTTCACTGACTTCAAGATTTATTCCTACTGTATTTTGTTTGTTTGTGTTTTTGTTATTTATATTTCACAGTTGAGTGGAATAAGTCATTTTTTGGCTAATTTGACTTACATAATCATCTTGGATTCCATGCATTTTGTTGCAAATAACTGTTCCATTGTTTTCAGTACTGTATAATATTGCATTGAATATATATTCCCAGATTTCCTTGTCTAGTCACTGTGGGAAGTCACTAAGTTTTCTTCTATGACTTGGCGATTTGTGGACATTGGCTGCTATGTATAAAGGACCAGATAAATTGTTCACATTAGAGTTTACAATTATTTTAGAATTGAGCAGGTCATTTGATGAACATGAAGCATGTAGAACTTCTTGCTAGAATATGAGATAAGAAGAATGTGTGACTTTTTCTTTAAGAACAAGTATATGTTTTTAAAAACCAGTGAGAGCTTCCTTAGGAGCAAATTGCAAAGTCTGGTCATGGCAAGTGTAACCTCAAATGTCCATTTTGTAGACACTTTAGTAAACACTATGCTCTATATTTTAGACTAATTTTCATTGCCTTAAATTCTTGATTTTGTAGTAACATTAATTAGATATCTTTTTTTTAATCTTAACACTTCTTCAGCAATGGGCAAGTAGCTCTGGGGTACAGGCCAGAGATGTGGAGGGTGAGAGGATTCACCAGAGACAGAGTGGGGAACAGAACAGATATATCAATGAAGTACACTGCCGAGGGGAGCAGCGGGCGGGTCAGGAGAGGTCTGCCTCGCCATGTGGATTCCCACCAGGGCAGGCAGAGATCAAACTCATGTGGAAGTGGCCTAAGCTTCTCAGTGCTGTGCTTTAACCCGCTGCGCCACAAGGGAGGGCCACAAATAGGTATTTTTAATGGAATTAGGAAGCAAAGAAAAGCCTAAGTAATTTCTATTCTACCAAAGTCATGTTAAATTCTACAAAACTATGGATTCTAATCTTTCTGCAATTTAAAGTAGCATATCTCTACCTGGGGAAAAAGAATGAGATGACACTTCAAGGACTTTTTAAACTCAGTGATTTGATTTTTACCTAGTTTACATTTGTCACCAGGCCTCTCCAATCCACCTGGAAAATTGATCAACCATAATCATATGAAATTATATTATATAAGCCATTCAGCTCTCTACAAATATTTCTAATGTTGTTTATTTTCAGTTTAAAAGTCACCTTCATAATCATTTGCTGTCATTTGCAACTATAGAAATGTGATTTTTAGTTGAACTTGTGAATCATTCGCTTAGAGGAAAGAGCAAAGGTGATCATTTCCAAGTTTCATGGGTATCATTTCAACAGCAAATGGAATTCACTTTTTAGAAACTTGGGACTGATACAAAATAAACTTGAAACAGCTCCAGATGTTAAGTTAAAAAAATGCTAATCAACTCACATGCTTTTACAATTTCAAGCATAAAATAGTTCCTGTTTTCAAATAACAAAATTCTAATTTAGAAAACAATATCACATAATTTACAGATACAGAGTTCAGTAGGATAACTGTCCTGTAATGAAGTGTGAGTTCAATGAAACAGATGCAAAATGTCTAGGAGTTCAGAGAAAGTCAGACCACCATGACTGGAGCTATAAAGAAAACTGTAGGAAAGGATATTTAGTTTGACCAAAATCTTGAATTTAATAAGGGAAAGGAGAATGACTACCATGGTGTAAACAGCACAGCATATACAATTCATTGAATATAGCAGTCTGACAAAATAGTGTTCAAAATTAGCATTTCTAAAGTATCTTCCATGGATTATTAGGTCCCAGAGAGAGAGTAGATAGTAAAATGATTAAGTATGTGGTCATCCAAGATGACTACATGGTTTTGAAGCCTAACCCTCCTCCTCTGCATTGTGTGAGCCAGAACAAGTTACTTAGCCTCCTTATAGAACTGCTGGGAGTGGAGGAAGTGAGAGATAGGAAGGGTGTCTTGTTATTAAATAAACTAAGTATCCTAATAGTATCTAGGACACAAAGGCATATAAAAGATATTAATTCTCATTAATTATTATGTTTTTTCCCAAAAACAATGTGTAATCAAATAAATGTAAGAAGAAATGTGCTAGACAAAAGCTCACCATTTGACTTATGCATGACTTCTCAGAGATTATAATATAGTAATGCATCCTATGAATCTTTTAAAAAATGCAACATTTATTAAACTCTGAACCCTTTTTGTATGGAGAAAAATTAATTTTCTGTGCAAGATTTTGGGAAATGCTGTCTTTATAATATAAGGTGTAAGTAAGTGTACACCCTTAAGCATTTAGTGACATTTTTGACTTACAAATTTTATTGTAATTAACAAGAACTAAAATATACTGAGCTCTACAGTATTTAAATTCTGGCAAAAACAGTGTAAAATATCGGTATTATCACCCCCTTTTTCCACATACACATACAGAACCTTAGAAGTGTGTTTTCAGGTTGACAGACATAGTAAGTGGCAGAATTGAGATTCACAGTTAAGTTCACAGATGTGACCCGGGATGATGAACACTTCTGTCCTCCTTTAATGAGCTTATGGTCTCACCCTCTTCTCCAAGGTGATTCCTCAGGGACTGTCTTCTGAAAGTAATTACAAATTACAGAATGTAATTTGGTTGATTACAATTTTGCCTATCTGCTTACAGGAATAAGGCCCTAGAGAAATCACACTCCAAAGCATAGACTGTCATTTTGGAGTGAGTTTCTGGCTGGCTGTAGTTCAGGTCAGTCTTTACATGCTGCTTATTACTCAGCTCTTCCTAGGGACTTGGACAAGCGCACATTTCACAGCCAAGTATATTGTGCTCCTTTCTTTTTCATTGAAGTTGTTCAGTTGATAATATTCCTCTGTACACCACAGGGAATGGCTTTTCTAGGCCCTGAAAACACTGATGGGCAGAAAGGTAGAAAACTGTCCTCCTCAAGGTGTGGCCCATCACACCTTATCTGCTGGCTGGTCCATGAGTTCTTGGCTGTTGTTAGAGGACTAAATTTGAGATGAACATTTATAAACATTTTTAGTAAGTTGAAAGGGTAATTGTGTCTGGATCTAACATTAAATTGGGTGCATGTAATTTATATGCTTTTTTTTTCTATTTTTTTTTATTAGATTTCATGGTAACTTGCAAACATTTCAGTCTGCAGAGGTGGGAGGAAGCTAGTCCATTAACACTAACAGTTTGAGAAGCACCAACCTAGGAGACAGGAAATGACTTTAGAAAGCAATTCTTACCTAAATGGACATCCCCACCACAATAGAATATTCCTCTATAGTGCCAATTTTATATTTCCTAGTTGAAATTAATTATCAAAAAAAATTCGAATTTTGAACTGAAAATAAGATATGAAAGGAAATTTAATTCCTTTCTGTTTTATACTTTTTCTTTTTGCAGTTTATGCAGTCTACCTACATTGTTAATATAAAATTATCGCTAATAAAGCTATAAGAATCTTAATATTAAAATCTGATATTTTTAGAAAGCTTTGTTTTGAAGGTTAGATTTTTCATATATTGATGTCGGTGTCATGGAAGTATCATGACTTTCCATAAACTGCCCTTTGATGCTGCTGTGAGAAACTGAATTATGATTTGATTGAACAGCAGAACTGCCAAAATAACATAACCAATATAACCGTTTAGTGTTTCATATATTACTCTGGGAAGGAAGAAATAGGAGAAGCTCGTAAATGCTACATGTTGAGGGAAAAGGTGGCTCAAAAGATCTGGGCTCTCAGGGAAAAGAGATGATTACCTAATGACACAAAGCTAAGATAACAGCTCAGATAAAGAGAAAATAAATCAGAGCAAGAATTCAAAACCAGACTGAGGAAAGGAGAAGCCAGAAATTATCATCATGAATATGACATTACCCTTTCCAAAATATATACAATAAAGAGTCAAAGAACTTTTTTGAGATATTAAATCCAGTTGTTCCTTATTCTATTTCAGATGAGAATTCAAGTATTACTCAAGAATGAAAAAAAAAAATGAATGACAAATACAAGTTCCTCTTGTATCATTGAATGAAGTGCAGAAAATTAAAAGAACTTCCAGACATTTATTAGTTGCATTTCACTGTTAAGAAAATGAAATCTGGGCCCTCCCTGGTGGTGCAACGGATTAAAGCACAGCACTGTGAAGCTAACGCAGCCACTGCAGCATTAGTTCAATCCCTGGCCAGGGAGGTGACCCACATGGTGTGGCAGATATCTCCTGACCCGCCAGCTGCTCCCCTCAGCAGTGTATTTCAGTCCATCTTCCTGTTCTGCTCCCCATTCTGTCTCTGGTGAATCCTTTCAACCTCTCCCCCAAACCCAACACCTCTGGCCTATACCCCAGTTCTTGAATGCATAAATGAATAAATCTTTTTTTTTTAAGATTTATTTATTTGTGCATACAGAACTGGGGTACAGGCCAGAGGCTCAGGGGAGGCGAGAGGCTTCACCAGAGACAGAGTGGGGAAC
>NW_004567102.1:29526155-29557790 GCF_000260355.1 Condylura cristata
AAAAAAAAAAAAAACCTATGTAAACAATCCAAATTATGAAGGAATTTTAGAAGCATTACATGCATGGGCCAAAAGTATATCACAAGTTTAACCTACATTAGAGTTCCCCTTCATATAGTACCAGCATATTTCATTACTAATCTTTAGAAGTAGTTTTGCTTTGTAGTTTGCTTTGCTCTCTGATAGCTGTGTTTCCATGGAGGATGTCCTGGCAAATTTTCTGTTGCCTTTTACTGTTAAAATTTATTTTCTCCTTATAGCTCATCCTCTGTATCCTTATTTGTTTCTTTATTTCAGCTTTGAACCTCTGTGAAATCATATTTCTGTGCTTTTTTATCATTCGAGTACAATTTCAAGGGCTTTAAAATAAAAATTACAGTTTAATGCCACATTGCCATATTCTTTCTCTGGGGAAGAAAGAATTGAATTGGGACATTTAATACCCCTTTTTTATTATTATTAAAACATCCAGCTGTATTTTTTCTTACAACATCCTAGCTCTTCTCCAATCAGTTGACTTGCAACCACCTACCAAATTGCATTTGGTACCATATCCACTGCAGCATGAGGTAGATCCCCAGCCAGGGAGCTGACCCACGTGGTGTGGCAGACCCCTCCTGACCCTAATTAATTGTTTTGAAAAGAAAGGACACAGAACAGATGGTTTCTTTCGATCTTGAACAATCTAGTACTATAATTCTACAGAGTATATAATTTTCACCCATATTTTAAAGTAACGTTCCGTTATTTTCTTTCTCGGTTTCTTTGAACAATCATGCTTAGCTTTAGATTGAATATATGATATTTGATCAACCTAGGATTTTCATAATCTGCTTCTTAGTGAATATTGATATAGGTCTTTATTTTACCATGAAACTTTTCATAGGTACTTTAATCTGAAAATGTATATCTTCATGCTATTTATAACAACTTTCTTTCAACTTCCAAGTTCTCTCTCTGTAATTTCTCTTAAATGAATTTTGTTACCCAAGGACTTCTTAGAACCTAGATTGAGACATTATTTTCTAATTTTATCTTGCCTACTGTACTTTATTAATTAATTTTATTTTGGAGAATCATATTTTAAAGATCCATGAATTTTTTTCAGTAGTATTCTTTTTTTAAAAAAAGATTTATTTATTTATGCACACAGAACTGAGGTACAGGCCAGAGGTGCAGGGGTGGTGAGATGATTCACCAGAGACAGTGAGGAGCAGAACAGGCAGTTTGATGAAATACACTGCTGAGGGGAGCAGCGGGAGAGACAAGCACCGCATGGGTCACCACCGGGTGGGAAACCAACTCAAGGTTAAGCAGCTGCAGCTGGCTTCTCAGTGCTGTGTTTTAACCTGTTGCGCCACCATGGAGGGCCCTTCAATATTATTCATGATAGCCCCTAACTCAATGCATTGGATGCAGTGATTTTTAGCTCCCTGGGGATATTAACTCTAGGGTTTGAATTTGCTTTTTATGTCCTTCCTTGTGTTTATTTCCTTTGTTTACTTATTATGGTCTCTAATCAGTACAAGAGGATTATATTAAATATTTCTTGGTGACCCTTGACTATTGGTTCATGCTTACTTATTTTTATTAAGGTAACATTGATTGATTAAGGTAATCTTTTATGCAATTCAGAGGCCTCAGATCACACTTCTTCAGATGTGCATCACACACCATACCCACCACCAAGTCACCCAGAGACCTCTACAGCTTGTTTAAGAATGAAGCTAAACAGAAATGATTAGAAATTCTCCATGCAGGGAAAAGCTGAGCGGAGGGAATATTAGGACTAGAGGGAGATGAGAGTTGTCAGTTGATCAACTTCAGCAAGGGTAACTAGGCAACAAGACAGATTTCTTACTGAGATTCCTCCAAATATCAGCATGTCAAGCATCCTCTCAGTTTCTTTAGAAAAAATTTCATTGATCGTCCTGTAGGTGGTGGATACCTGAGAAGCAGCCTTTTGGGAGGTGGGTAACTGGTCACTGGGGCTCAATATCCAGCATAAAAATTTCACTTGCTTCCCTTTTCAATCCAGCAGCTGACTCCTTCCTGACCTTTCTAAATTGAGAACTAACCTGATATCGCCTGACTTCTGCACCACTAAAAGAGTACTTACTTCCCTTTGTGCTCCAGAAGGGAACAAGATCTGGGAATTTATTTCTTACATGATATTGCTAAAGAACAGGTTTTTTTTATTATTATTATAACAGTTTATTTTTATATCATTTTGTGCATTTTTTCCCCATCTCAATTGTAATCCCCGCGGGTTTCCCATCACCAAGTCACCCCTGTGCCATCACCATAATCCCGTGCACTTCCCTCCCCACCCCCCCATTTTTGATCCCATTCCCCACTCAACCCCCACAAAATGTCTCTAGTAGACGGCTGTTCATTATTGCTAAAGAACAGTTTTTAACCCCATCATCTTCACAGCATTTGATGCTTCTATCTACAGAACATTCCTAAGACCCCAGCTTCTTTCCTATAGTATTCCTCCTGTAGAAAATGTCATTTGTCTCTTTATTTGTAAATTAGTTTCAAATCCTCTCTTCTAATTGCTAACTTCCAAAGACAGTTAATACCTTTCACCTGCTTTTAGCTACTCCCTTTGTCTCCCCATCCTACACGTTTCTATGTAATGGGTTCCTATCAATTGTATCCCATTATCAATAAAGCTACACAGACCTTTGATATGTCTGCTATTAATTCAGAAAACAAGTACAAAATTTTAAATAACATAATTAAAAAGAAAATTGCAAGTTCTTTAAGGACACGCGCGTCCTCTTTGACCCATCGCACCTACTTGAGCAAGAGGAAGTTAAGGGCTGCTAAGTTAGAACTTCATTTGTACTAGGAGAAACTTACAGGCTAAATGTCACTTAAAACAATTAATATACAAGTGTTTGCTTCAGAACTAGAACAAAGGATTTCTCACTTACTGTGATAGGACCGCTTTCCGGAGGTATTTCCAGTAAATTTGACCAGATTCTTCTCCCACTCATTCTTCTATTTGTTTTTATTTAGGATAAAAAAAGAACATTTTGTTTAGTCTTTTTCTTTTACAGACATGTGTATGGGTGGATATGGAAAAGGGGTTCATTTTCCACCACTCACGTGGGTTCAAGTGGCTTGGAAACCCATTCACGTGTCCTGCCAGACCACAGCCTATGCCCCACAGAGCACGATGCTGACTTTTTTCCACATATCCAATACCAGATAAGTGCATGATGTGTTAAAGATGTTCAGGGTAAACTGTTCTAAGGGACAGCAGTGGAAGGAGAAGGGCACATTTTTTCAACAATCTGTTGTTTGTCCCTTTTACCACAATTTGGCTTCGTTAGTGCCTGACATTGAGGGGCTCAACAGATGGAGGAATGTGGTTTTAAGTTCGCTGAGTTAATTGTACTTTTCTCTACTCACGGCCCTCAGATTTGGATATTGGAGATGCCTGGACCTTTCATCTAAATAAACAGACCCAGTTGTTGCTGGAGGAGCATATCTAAGTGATGTCTGTCTAAGAAATAGATCCATCCTCACCGCGCCAATTTCACCACAAAATCCTGTATATACAGTAATTTTCACTAGGGGTTTAGCATATTTCAAGATCTGGACTCTGTATTATATAATTCCTTCTGTAAGAGTCAGTAAACAAAGATCTTTTCAAGAAAATTTATAACAAAATTTAATCAAAGGAACATTCTTGGACTTATAATTAAAATTCCAAAAGAACCACAAATTCAGCTGTTCCTGCCTCGGCCCCAATCCTACCATAAAAGTATCACCAAGTAGTAGCAAGCAAAAGGAAAGGAGAAAAAAATATATTAGATGACTTTATATGTTTATAAGTAATTTCTTTTTTGTTACAATCATTTTAAAGGATGTGGAAAATAAGCACACCATCTGCTATTAAATATTTTGATTAGCTTTTATGAAAATCACACAGGAATTTTGTTTTTGTTTTTTTTTTAGTGCATTAGGGGAAGAGGAAGAGTCTGGCATTTGTTTGATATCTACTTAAGGTCTTTATGTAGGTTTTCTTTGTACCTTTTTATAGATTATCTCATTTAATCTTCATAGCAACCCAGCAGGAGAGTTACATTTGAGCTATTTTATAGATCACAAAACTGAGACCTGGTTTCCAAAGTAACTCAACACAGGCTCTAACCAGGATTTGAACCCCAGTATTTTTGAGTTTGAGTTATATGAGGGACATCAGGATATAGAAATAAAAAGCCTCTATTTTACACCAAGTTGTCAGCATTCAAATCTTGACTAAACCATTCCTAAATGAAGTGTGTCAGCATTCTTTGCTTTCATTTTCCCATCAATAAAATTAAGATGATCAAAATAATCTCACAGGACTTTTGTGGAAATTAATGAAGGAAGATCTGCAAAGCTTTTAACTCTGCAAGAAGTTCTCCCTACTTATTAGCTATTATTATAGTTTATATCAACTCCTAGAAAGTGGTTTTCTTATTATTTCTAATATACAAAAAAAAATTTCATATATAATTCAAACAATAGGAATACAGTCATCTTCCAAACATTCCTTTACATGTAATAAAAATTCAACTTATCTGTGCATTCAACCAAATTGGAGACTCAAAATAAACTCAGTCATCTTGTTAACTTATATACCACAAAGGATTTCTTATATCTCTTTCCTGAAATTTCAATTATTTTCACTGGATCCTGACACTCATATTTCTGACATTTTAATATTTGAGGCATAAGACCTAGTGAGGAAGTTCAGTTGACATTGTATCATTGATAGAAAACACTTTTAGTTATTCATATTAAGAAGATTAAAATCAGGAGGAGGGAGGAGTGTGAGGGGCTATGGTGATGACAGGTGGGGAAGTGAACACTGTTGTAAAATGAACAATAATGTAAATATATATATATATATATATATATATAAAGGTAAAAAGCTCTGTCCTAAGGCATTTAAAAAGAAGACTAAAAATCACACAAACCAAATCTTAAACTTAGGAAGAAATTGGTAGGCAAGAGTCAATGAAGTTAAGTTCATCTTCTTAAATACTTCTTTTCTTTGCTTAATGCTTGATTCTAAATGATTTCACATATGCTTTCAAAAATCTGATCTACTTGACATTATTGTCTTTTTTTTTTTTTTTTGCTTGATTACTTCTAGTAAGGAAGAGCTCATTGCTTTGGGGTGGGAAGGATTGGAGAAATTAATGTTTGATTAATGTTAGTCTTTTGGGAATTTTAAAGAAAATAAATCTTTATGAATTCTGTCCCTTCCTTGAATACTTTCTTGAAATTAATTAAATTGATCAAACACTTACATTCTTTAGATTATGTTTTCAACCAATAGAGTGAAACTGTACATAAAGCTTTCGGGTTCTCAAGTATTGGGCATAATCTGTTTTCATTCAATCTTAAGGTTAACAATAGGCAGTCAGGCTACAGCAGGTTACCCCTGAGATGGCACCAGTCCTCCAACCAGGACTGGGGTCTCAGACTTAGGTCAAAGCCCCTGGCTTCACCTAACCTCTCCCCACTCACCAGCTGCACCCCTCAGCAATGTATTTCAATAGATCGCCTGTTCTCTTCCCCACTCTGTCTCTGGTGAATCCTCTCACTTCCGTACCTCTGACCTGTACCCCAGTTCGTGTGTGCATAAATAAATAAATCTTTAAAAACAAACAAACATGGTGCTCCCAGTTAAGTCAGGGAAACATTCCCTGGTGTTTACCAGGACCTGCGTCCCCACAGACAACTCTTGCGTCTCTACCAATGTGGACTAAGTGGAAGAAGGAAGAGTCTTGAATCCAGCTTATGCCCCTAGATGAGATGCCTCGTTAGACAGATTGTAGCTGTTGACCCCGACTTCTATAGTGAGGCAATGCTAGGGAAGACAAACCAAGAGTACTGTGACTGGATCAAAAGGGATGCTGCTTGGAGGGAAGCTACTAAGATACAGATGTTGTTTTAATTTTATCAGTGCAATATCTGTGCAGTGTATAACCAGGCAGTGAGAATCGACCCGTTCAGGGAAGACGCAGGCTATATCTAAAAGATCCTGCCTATCTACGATGGCATCCACTGTGACCCTGCAGCGCCACTTTCCTGGCCCAGACACCCCTCCCCTGGCCATCTTCTCCTCTAACGATGACAGGTTCTTGTACAAGCACTGGACATAGCAGAAGCAAACAGAGACAGTACGCTGGTGTCAACTGCTTTACCCTGCGATGCTCTGTGTGCCAGAGGGCTTAACTCAACACGCCGGACCACGCCAAGCATACAGGCAGCACAACTCGGGAGAATGCGATCTATGCACCAGAGGACTGAAGCCGACTACCTCACAGATCCCCAAGGCTCTGTGGTTTCCAAGGAGCTATGTCTACAAGTGAAGAAATAGCACCCTTTGTATTTAAAATCACTAAGACACCAAAATACCTTGTTAAGTTAAAATAAGTGTGCAAGTTTACAGATCTTTTTCTAGAAACAGTGGAGATCTGTGCCCTCTTTCTACTGTAGAACACAAGAGGTGGTCCTTGCTACCCGGGGGGACAACCCTGAAGATTGCGTTTTAGTGTCATGAACTAGCTCCCAACAACATTCACTTCTAGAAAAAAAGCAACTTTGTATTTGGGGTAATGCAAAAAGCCTGCTGTGAGGCCACCAGACAGAAACCATGGTGTCCCTTGTAATTGAAACTTTTTAAAAAACTGAGTTGATAGTTTCTAAATTATGAAATTATTCCTCCAGTGAAGAAATCAGAATTGTCAATAACAATAATAATGTGGTCAATGGGACAATGTAATAAATGGCATGATAACTAGGAAAAATTAAAGAAAACAAAAAGCAGCGCTTTTAAATAATTTTCTGCTAACAAATGTCCTTACATTTACATATATTTTTCTTATGGGATTAAAGTAAATTAGATGTACTCATAAAATACATGTTCTGTTAGTTTTTAAAATGGTTTAAGGAAAGCAAGACTAAACAAAATATTTCTATTATAATTCTACTTTCATAAAATGTCTTTTATAAAGTTTAAAAGAACAATAAATTATTTACATTATACAATGTAAATAGACATGGCATGTGTGTGCTTCCAGAAATTGATAGCCCATCTGGATGAAAAATATGAATACACAGAGAAACGTTTTGATGAAAGGAGTTGCTGAGGGAGGGGATGGACTTTATACAACAATGAAACAGAATCAAAAAGAGCCAGGACTGGTAAAACTTCAAAACTCATCTTTGACTCTCTTCTTCCACCTCTCCCACAAACACCATTTCCTCATATCCAAAATAGCCCATGGAAAAATACCCAAGATTCTGTGTCTCACAATGGAGGTGGGTGCCATTAAAATTCAGTATAAGAGAATCTTGATTAAATATTTGTGCTCAAAGATATCCCATTATTCCTTACACAACATTTGTACCAACAAATTTTAAGTGATAAAGCACTGAGGACACCAGGAAATTATAACATTATGTATTTCTTCATGGTGCCTAGAAGAACTGAAAATAGTGGCTATCAGTTATTTAGTACATATTCATCAGTCTCTCGGTTTCATTAAATCAGTTCTCAGTTGGGCAATAAGATGATTGTATTCTCCTTTGGAAATAAAACAACTATGCTTAAAGATAACTATACAACTACCAATGACTCAACTAGGAGCAAAACAAGAATTCAAATCTGTGGATATAAAAGCAAATCCCATCCATTTTTTATTATAAATGATTGTGATTAATACCTTTAGAAATCTCTAAAGAGAGAGGTGTGCTTGCTTGACTCAAGGAGAGATTGGGTGAAAATATATATGAGGATTTCATTTTATTTAGCTGGTTTGAAGTGTCCTAAACCAAAAGTAGTAGAGAACTTCTAGTCACTTTGATAAGGTAGGAAAATGTCCAAAGTCAATCCCTCCTTTTGAAATATACAGAAATATTGGGGGTAGGAGGAAGGAAGGAAAATTTACAAGAGCTAGAAATGAAAAAGAAAGAAAGAAAAAAAAAACTCAAAATGAGGGCAGTGAGGAGAAACCAGAGTTGAACAGCTCACGGGAGCCTAGAAAGTGTGTATGTGTCTGAGCCACTGGGGGAGGAAATGAGGCCACAGGCACATAGCAACCCTGAAGCTGGAGCTAAACCTGAAACCAGGGAAAATTATCTTTCCATAAAATAAGGACTAGATAACTTCTGCCAACTTGACTGGAAAAGAAGCGTGATCCTGGCAAAGAGTTTTCCACATTTATAAAGAAACAGGATTCCTCGGATTAAAGGAGCTAACCAAAGTCTAATCAGAGAACAACAACAAACAATAATCTACTTTTATACTTACTACAGAGAAGCTGCAGAAGATTAAAGACAAAAAGACAGTACTGAAAGCTACCAGAGGAAAAGTCAGCTTACCACAGAGAAATATAATAGTGTCAAAGACTATTAGAAAGACTAAAGCAATGCCCAGTAGAAAATTTGTAGCCTTGAGTGCTTTTATTATAAAACAAGAATGACTGAAAACCATGAAATCAAAAGGGAGGCAATACTTAAAAATAAATTAAATAAAAAATAAATGGTCACTGAAGCCAAAAGTTTTCACAAGAACAAACAGAAAATAGACAAAATTTAGCTGTTTTGTGAGAGAATAAGAAAGAAAGAAAGAAAAAAAAACCCACTACATTTAATGGAATATAATCACAGGAAATACAGAATGCTTTTTAATTTGTAAGAAACTGGAAATATATCAATACATTTCTGTCAATATATTCATATGCCAATGAAATGGATCATTCATTATAAAAGTGTACACTAGTTAGCTTCACTAACCCAAGAGATGGTAAAAAATACATCACAAAGAAATAGTCAAGGACCCATTCCATTAAAATATACAGTAAACTCCATAAGTCTTACATGTTGTTTTTATTAGCCATTTGACCTTCGAAATCAGATTCAGTAAACAGAATGCTGTACTACAAATTATAATGGTTGCCAACTTTATATTGATCATCAAGAAAGAAAATTCATTCTAAAGAACAGCAGACACACAAAGGTAATCAAAGTCATTTAGACTCCCTTGGTTTTCTGCAACATTGCATCTCTCCAGACATTCTTCTGTTGTCTCTTTCCTCTATTCTGACTACAAAAAGGAAAGAGAAATTCTAAGGAATATTCCAATTAAATTGAACCCATATGGATAATCCAAAATAAACTCCTTAACCCAAACCTTCCTTTGTTGATGGGTGTGTTCTGATGACTTATATTTTTGAGGAGGTGTGAACATTTTCCCCTAAATTATATACCATATTATCAGTCAAAATTACCTCAAAAAAGAAAGAAAAAGAAAGAAAGAAAGAAATTTTATACTTGTAATTGCCTCTGAAATGTACTTTTTGTCATATAAGTAGACATATTTTTAAGTCACCAGAGTAGTAAATATCCTTAGAGCATTATTCTTGCCCATGCCAAAGACCCTTGGCACAAACCAGACAGGATCATTTGAGTTCTTTTTTCTTTTTGTTTAATTTTTGTGTGTGTGTGTGTTGTGTGTGTAGGAGAACTAAAGTATAGGTCAGAGGTACAGGAGGTGAGAGGATTCACCAGAGACAAAGTGGGAAGCAGAACAGACAGACTTACTGAACTGTTCTGCTAAGGGGATCAGAGGGTGAGACAGGAGAGGTCTGCTGTGCCTGATCCGGCTTTGTTCCCTGGCCAGGAAGCCAACTCAGACCTAAGCAGTGACAGCACTGAGACTTAATCCTTAGGCCACCAGGAAGGCTCCAGGGCCATTTAACTTCAACCCTTCTTTTTTTCACCTCTCCCCTTGTCTATTACCCCTAGTTTCTCTAGTTGCCTAACACATGAGATTCTGATAATTACAAAGGAAATGAGGAAGAGGAGGAGGGCGAAAGGAAAAGAAAAGCTTTCTCCTACTTCATCTCCAAGAAGAATTTTTATTTTAAATCAGAAGTCTCAAGCTTCTACCATTAGAAACCAGAGCTTACTTTCACTACTGGAATTTCATATATATAATTTGAGAATAGTTGTGGAAAAGAAAAACCCGCCAAATCCCACTCAATTTCTATAAGACCATTTTAGCCAGAGAGGATGAAATAAAAGATCTGTACTCCCCTTCCAGCTTCTGTTCTGCCAGGTAAGGTCTGCCACCTATGAACCATTGAAGTCAGAAAACAAATAATATCCTAAGTGGAAATTTCCAGATGCCAGAGGAGACATTCCCACAATGGGTAACTGAAACATAATGGAATCCCTACCTCTTACTCCAGTCTGTCTTTACTCAGCGTAAGAATGAAAATGGAAGTGAAAGGGACACTTTTTAGTTCTGTCAGAGGACCATATCTTTAAGATGTCACTCAAAATGGACTGAGGCTCCTTGCACATCTATGCCAGAAGTCTCTATTCTTGAACCTCCGTGATTTTCTGATTTTACCTTCCTCTCTCTACTCTCTAGGACTCACAAAACCAAGCAGTTGTAACATCTTGAAACTCAACACACTTTATGAATTCCAAAATTGTTAAAGTTTGAGGGGAATTTAGGGATAGTGCAGTTCAATCTTTTTCCCCACTCCCCAGATAAGCAGACTGTGTCCAATGGTTTGATATTCTTTCTGGAGGTGACTGTTGCTGAGTTTGCCAGAGTTGGAACCCTGTGGTGGAGCCATTGTTCTCTTGAAAACATAATGCTTTTATCAGCTCTACTGCCCAAATCTTTTGGATACAAAAATAAGCATCTTTATCTTTGTTTCAGTCAAAGTATTTTTGACTACAAAATACAGAAACTGATCAAACTAACTCAAATTAAAATTATGAAGCATTCTCACCAATATGGGGAAGAGCAGACACTTCCAGGAATCATGGGAATCTGAAAGCCCTTCAGATGACCCTCTGTGAGGTTAATGGTTCTTTCCCTCTTATCCCCTCTAAAGCCTTCCTACCTGTTTTCTTTACTTCCTCATACTTGAGACAAGTGTTCCACTCAGCAAGGTGACCAGATGCATTGCTCCATGCTGGGTTCCTCAGCCCCATCTGTCTGCTTCCCTCTGTGACCCTTGATCCAAGATACAAAATGAATCTGATCTGCTTTGTGTACACAGCTCTTTGCTTTGGAAATTTGCAGAAGAAGGTGTTCACTTTTGCTTCAATCAGTGGTTACATCTGAATAAAATCTTTCCCTGCTTGCTAGGTGGTGAGTTTAGCTACAAGAGAAAGATGATAAGACAGTAATAAGGATTTATATACCTGGAACAATCTTTACTTGACATATTTCTCACTTTTTGAAAGCAAAAGATTTATATGATCTGAAAAGAAATCAGTGTATTATTTTTCCTTTTCAGATAAGAATACTAAGTCTTCCTTTAAAGATTAGTCTTTGCATTTGCTCAAGTTTGCATTTGCGTATTGCAAGACTAAAGAGTTAACTCCCTGCAGTTTAGCAAGTTTATGGGTGAGTGACAAAGAGTTCAAAGGATTATCCTGGGCAACAGAGCCAGCCAGAGACATGAAAGCTCCTTGACAGGAGCTAAACATTTCCGGCCCCTTCAGACCTCAAATATGTCTCTTTTGAATTTTGTTGTTGTTGTTATTAAAGTAAAAGACCCAAACTTTTCTACTAATAAAAACTGTATGTTCTTTGTTCATATTCAAAAGAAGGGAGTTGTTATATGCCTTTACTTTATGTGTTTCTGAGCTGGTCAGCGGCTTTGAAGGCATGTGAAAGGGTTTAACTTTAGAGAATAAAACAAGTCAGCCATCTTTTGAAGCCAACCAAGCCTCAGGTCATACTGTTTGGTTTTAGAAAAACAGGTGACTGTGCCTGACAACTGACAGGAGGGAAATGGCCTTGTCTCTTGGTGAAGTGAACTGGAATTGTTCCTTGAAGTTTGCACACAATCATAAAAAAAAAATAGAATGATTGTGGGGCAAAGAATCTACATTTCCACTAGGGCCACTGCTGGAGCAAGACAACTAAAAAGTCACAATTATGTAAGTCACAGCAAAAACCTGAGTGAACTAGCACCATGTTTCTAACTTATTTTAAAGAGACATTTTTTAACATCTCTTAGCCTGCATCTTGTTCAGATTGTTGATGACTTGAGTCTATGAAATCTCTTAGCTCCTTGACTATTATCAGGCTCCAATACTTTCTTACTATTATCTGATAAAAATATACATGTGTAAGAAATGTTTTTGATAAAGAAAAGGTTGGGCTTTTTGACAGGATACCCAAATTGGACATCATCAATTTTTAAAAGTTAAAATAAACATTCTCCTCCAAAAAATGAAAAAAAAAAAAAACACCTTGAGGCCCTCCCCTCCCTGGTGGCCCAGCGGGTTAAAGCACTGCACTAAGAAGCTTAAGCCACTTCCGCATGAGTTCAATTCCCGTCTGCCCTGGAGGAGCTCCACATGGCATGGCAGACCTCTCCTGACCCACCCGCTGCTCCCCTCAGCAGTGTACTTTGTCGATCTGCCTGTTCTGCTCCCCACTCTGTCCGTGGTGGATCCTCTCACCCTCCGCATCTCTGGCCCGCATCTCTGGCCTGTACCCCAGTTCTGTATGAATAAATAAATAAATCTTTAAAAAAAAAAATCTTGAGCAGTTTTTGCCTTGCACAAATCTATAAAGAATCCTTCAAGGACTCCAGACAAAAGTCTAACTTTAAGTTCTCAGTCTCATAAAACAAATATTTTAATTGAATACAGAGATTCTCTACCAACTTCAGTCCTCAATTATTTAAAGCTTTTTTTAAAAAGGCATTAAAATGGCATTAATAAAGATGCTGACAAACTCATGACCAGAGAGAACAGAAAATGAATTTTCAATGAAAGTGATAGTTACTGCTGCTATTATAATAAATGAACTTTTAAAACTAGCAAGTTCTGGGCTCTTTTTTCATGTCGTTTAAATTAATCCATAAAACTCTACATGTGCAGTTGGTTCCCCACACAACCTGAAAAAAATGTGACTGCAAAAGGCAATGTAAATCCCTGTGTCTACTGATAGTAAAGAAACTTAACTCAAGGAGCCTTTGTAAAGCCCTGGGGTGTGCAGAATTTAGGTTAAGATTCATAAACTGAGATCAAAAAATATTGTGATGATGCTCCACAAACCTTTGTACTCAAATATCTATCTCACAACTGCAGAAAAGAGCAAGCTGGTGTAAAATAATGACTCACAAGAGAATTTCCATTTTTGTTTGTAACTGTCATCTTCCTACTTCGCAGTCACTGTTCTGCTTATAAATGTGATGAAGACATGAATGTGATGAAAAATGAAAAAAGTTATATGAATTATTTTAAATCGCTCCTTTATTTTTAACTCAAAACTTTTTTAAAAATCACTGTAAGTAAGGGGCTGCAGGAAAAATGCTTTGTATCCAAAGTAATATTAATTGGTAAATAAATAGAACATGCTGTTTTTTTAATAAATGTACCCAAAAAATTATTTCAACCAGATAGGAAAAAAACCTTGTTGAAAGAGAATTAATGTGGAAGAAATTCATTCTTCTTCCAACAAACACACATTGAAAGTTGGCATTCACCAATCCTTAGGCAAAACTAGCATTCCATTAAGAATCAGAGATGCAAGCATTTTTCCAGATAAATGAACTCCATTTTTGGTCGAGTGCTCTGAAAAGACTTACAACTTAGTGCATTGCAGTGCAGACACGCTACCAACTAACAAGCACCAAAGCACAACATCCTATGAGATTCCTATCAGTCACTCTTTCTAATTTTTGTAATTAACAGAAAAAAAAATATTTTTTTTCATTATACATTTCCGGGTCATAACAATATGCTACAATAAGCTCACAGCAACTATTTTATGGTTTTCAAATAAGATCTGAATGAGTAACAGAGAGAAAGACATACCTCAAAATAAAATATAAATTTAAGGAAATTTTCATCAGAGTCCCAGCTGAGTTTTATGAGGAATAGACTAAAGTAGTTACATTTCTTGTGTTTCTGATGTATAAAATGAATAAATGACCAAAAATAGCCAAGAAGTGTTTAAAGGAGGAAAGTTTGAAGGGAAAAGGAAATTAGAAAGCTTGCTCTACTGGAGTTTTAAAGCTGACTATAAAAATCATTACAATGAAAGCATTATTTTATTGACATGAAAATAGGTAAATGGAGTTAAGTGTAAAGAAAATGTGTTATACAGAAGTGGCATTTCCATTTTTAATGGATAGTTTATTTCATAATATTGGCACAAATTCCATCTATCTAGAAAAAAATAAAGTAGTGCTGTTTATTTAAATTTCACATGGATTAACATTCCAATTGTATGTATGCTTATTTTTATGGTTTTTCATTTTAGTGAGAATACTTAGCAAGAGATCTTAATATATTTTTAAGTATATAATATGATATTGTTATCTATAGACACATCTCTAGAATATTCATCTTGCATAAGTGAAATTTTATGCATATTCTTTAACAACTCCCCATTAACCCTTTCCCCCAAGCATGCCCTGGAGACCACTGTTCTTTTCTTTGCTCCTTTGACAACTTAGTTACTTTATAAAAATAGCATTATGTTGGATGTATTTTCCAAGTTTCATCCATGGTGTCACTTTTTGCAGGATCTAATTTCACACATACATAGCATATAACATACATACAGATCTTTATCAGAAAGCCAAAACTCAGAATTCTCAGAAGGGAAGATTAACTAATTGACTACATTAAAATGTCAAATATCTGTATGAAAATTGAAAGTTCTCCCTGGAAGAAAATATTTGCAATTTGTAACTCACCATTGCTAAGTATCTCTGAATAAATAGTTCTTTAAATTACCCGTTAGAAAGCTGAGCAAAGAATAAGTGACAGAACATAGCATAAAATACAACAATGGCTAATTAATATCCCACAAGTATACCCAAATGATTCATAGTTTTGAAAATGCAAAAGTAAAACAAAACCATTGACAACAAGTGGCCACTTTCACTCACCAGATAAGCAAAAATCAAACTGATGATCAGGAGTGGAGAGGCTCACACATACTGAGCTAGAAACCTTAAATATACAGATACCCCCTGCTTTTCAAGAATACAAGTTAAGATTCTTCACTTTTAGAAAAGATCTGCTTTTACTAGCCAAAACAAAGCCAAAGAGGATTTTCACCTTTTTTTTTCTTTTCTTTCTTTTTTTTTTTTTTTTGACAAAGATGGAAAATGAAGCTTGTGTTCAGCACTGCTTTTCCCCTGAGTGACAAGCAGCATGTCCACTAAGCAAGGAGAGAGGCCTGCCAGCACCAGGCAGAGTATGTGTCAGATATCCCTGCTTTTGCTGTATGGTAGAGTTATCTTAGGTTTTATTTGTTGTTTTTTATGACTGGGCTATATTTTCCATCTGTGAATGCTCAAAATTTTTCTCTATAAATTAATGATAGTTTGATAGTTGCTTTTTCACTTTACATCATTTCTGCTAATGAAAGTTTTCATGGGCACAGTCTTCCTTCAGATAGCAGGGAAAACTTATATTTCTAGAAAGTGATTTGCTACATCTATCAAAACTCCAAATGTCTGTAATGTTTGGCTCAGCAATTCAATATCTAAACTCCCATCCATAGCTGTAAAATGGCAAATAACTAAAAATCAATGTTGATTAATGCTTCTGCAGTAATGTTTAAAGCAGCACAAGGTACCTAACCTACACCTATACTAGTAAAGGAAAAACTGAAGAAATTATCAAAAATAAATCACACTAGGAAATCTATGAAATATTGTATAGCTATTGCAAAGATTTAATTAATATGTAGTGACCTTACAAGATTTTTATTATTTATTCCTTTTATTATTGTTGGGCTTTATTTTGTTTTGCTAGTGGTTTTCACTTCCTGTTGATTTTCAGTTGGATATATAGACAGTTCCTTTTGGATATGGCATATTTTTTCTTATGATGCAACTAACAACTTTTTTCCATGATTTTTTAAAAATTAGGGCAACATTGGTTTTCAATACTATAACTCAGAAATATAGACTTTCACCTATGTAGATGAATGGTACGTTTGGTCACGAAGGAAACTTTGTTTTTAATTTTCAACATATTTTCATGTATACTACTACAAAATTCTTTTCTTCAGATGCAGTGTGATTTTTTTTAATATGAAAAAGAAAGATACAAAATAATATGTATAGAATGATGTGTACGGTATTAGTAAAACAAAAAAATGTCTTTGTGTCTGGGTATAGGTGTATATAAGCAGAAAATAATAATAATATACACAAATTGCTTAATGTTAATTCCAAGGAGTAGGTAGGGAAGATCAATAGATTGGAAAAAGAAACAAAAAGGCTAATATTTCATTTGCTGCATTATTATTTTAATAACTTGAATATAAAAACACATTACAAAAGCAATATCATAAATTTTTCACTTATACTCTTTTTTATTTAAAATTTTACCTGCTAGTCTTGCCTACATGTGTCCTTACCATGATTACCTGGCCTTTCAAACCAGGTCACTCATGGGTAAATTGACCAATCTAAAACTTACTTGTTTAAAAGAATTTATTTACTAAAACAGTACCCAAATGTGACAGAACAGAGGCTTTCACCTAATTGGAAGTAAAGGAAATGTCAACCTAATTCTCAATGTGAGTTTTTAACAATAAAGAGAAGAAATATAATCCAGACCTTTGATATCTTAACTCTCAGAAACTAAGAAAAACAACCTGTAACTTGAACTGCTTATTCATACAAAAGTTTTTGCCTAAAACAGAAGCCGCTCAAAACAACTCAGTTATTTACCAAATTATTCTCTGAAAGTATATCCATTGACAGATGAGTATTTTTATAGAGATACTAGAGCTTTACAATTTTCAAACTTTAAAGCACCCATATGGCATATGGGTATATGTTTCATTTACACACTATTCTTTATCATGATAATTTGGTTAAGCATATGCTCTACTTTGCAAATGCAGGGACTCTACATAAATTAAACAAAGGTATATGAAGGGTGGGAATTGGCTTGGTGGCTAGGGTGCCCACTGTATCTCCCTATAGAGTAATAGAGGTCCCAACTTGAGCATGTTCTTTCTCAGAACATCCTCTGGACTGACTAAATAGGGTGTCCAGAAATTCACTCACAGAAAGACCATAGGACAGCCTCATTTTCAAGGAGGACAGCCTTATTCTCAAGGAGGACATGTTGGTTCAAGGACCATGATCCATTTCCAGCCAGTGAGTTTTTACTTCATTACCTAAATCCTACAGCAAGAAGAGTATGGTGAATAAACAAGTAAACATTATAAAAACAGTAATGTTCCCAGAGGACACTGGAAACAGGAGGCATCAAACACCTTGGACTTACACAGTTTTCACAGACACTGAGTCCCTCTCCAGGAGCAAAGTAGCAGTTGGCACATTTAGAAGTTAATAACAGCAATAAAAAATATTACAACAGAATTCCAGAGCAATGGGACAAGGACAGGCGGCCAGTACTGTGTGGCTCTAAACAGAGCAGAAAGCCTGCTAAGCCACTGAGCTAGACAAAAGCTTTTGTCAGGTGCGTAAGATTCACATTAGTGGTTTTATTATTACTGCTAAGTTTACTGTTGTTAGAACAAACATCATCCTTGCTGAACCCTAAATCTGACTTCAATTTTCCCACACAAAGAATTTTATAGGACTCATCTTCATCTTCTCATTATTCAGATGGGACAACTTTTGCAGAAATTAAGTTATATGTAAGTATAGATAAAAAGAGCTCAAAAAACTTACAGAGCAGAATGGTAGAGCAACAATCTTCAACCAGCTTTACTTGACTAACTGCAGGTACACAAAATTAAATACGTACTGGGAATACAAAATTGACTTTTCTGCTTTTTTCTTTTCTCTTTTCATTGTTTCTCCCCACCGACATTACTCTGATAAATTAATGGCAATCTATGAGATCCAAGTTAAGAAATATTATGAAATGTCACCAGGAAGATTAAAAAGACAAAAAGATGGAAAAGAAGTTTGTTGTAATGATCCTTCTGTATCAATCTAGATACTAGATATTAGACGGAAATATAATGAAAAGACATTTTAGAGATGTGGGCAGAGGATAAGGAAACCATAGAGCCCAGGGGCTCCTCCTACCAGTTGCCATTCCTGGGCCTTAGGAGGGAAGGAGCAGCAGCTGGGACTGAAAGTACTAAGTGAGGAAGGCCTTACAAAAGCTGTGACCCTCAGCTGAGGATCATCAACAGCCACATGAGGGCCCATCAAGCACTGGCTTCCATTGACTGAACCCAATCAGAACCAGAAGACAAAAGAGTAATGACTTTGCCCCTGCAAGGTAATCGTCAGCTGTAGGGCAATGTAGAAAATGAGGGAGAGTGACCCTAAAGAGACAAAAGGTAGACAGATACGCAGTACAGCCTCCGTCCTACACTCAGCACTTGTAGCAAGCCAGTCTATGATGGTTTGGAATCAAAGAAGCACACAGTATCTTTTGGCATCATCCATGGAACAGGAACATCTAATTCAGCTCACAAACTGAGCAGCACAAACATGCCTTTGGCAGTGAGGTCAGAGGCGGAGATTCATTCCCTGCTAGGGAATGTATCCTTTTCAAGAACAAAAAGATCATTAATTTTAGGCTTGACTGCTAAGCTGTTGGGGACTCAGATATACTACCAGCACACACATGCACAGGGTCAACAAAAGCCCATAACTCCATCCTCTAGCCATTTCCATTATAGCACCTGATAAAGGGAGAAAATTAACTGGGAAAGGCCAGAAAGTAAGGACGATGAGTGGTCTGGAGATGATTATCAGCATGTGGATTTTTTTTTAAGATTTATTTATTTATGCATTCAGAGCTGAGGTACAGGCCAGAGGTGCAGGGGCAGTGAAAGGATTCACCAGAGTCAGAGTGGGGAGCAGAACAGGCAGATCGAAGAAATACACTGCTAAGGGGAGCAACAGGCAGATCAGGAGAGGTCTGCTGGCCATCCCCTCCAGGGCAGGGAATAGAACTCGTACTGAAGCAGCTGGGACTAGCTTTCAGTATTGTGTCCTAATCCGTTGTGCCACTGGGGAGAGCCCATGTGAACGTATTTTAAGATTGCTTGTTTGTAGCAGGTGACATATGCTGTCCTTGGCGATGAACACGGTGGAGTATCCAAAAGTCTCCTCCTGGGCCAGTGATAGCTCCATGAGTCCAGAGAGGCTCATCTATCTTTGTGTGCTGTTGGCAAACATCAGCATTGTATGAAGTACCTGAAATTCTTCTCTTATGGGGATATTTCAAAATAATCACAACTGATACCTCATATTCATGATTGAGAATGTGTCACTATAAAGTATTTGGCATGTGTTAAGTGCAGAGATCAATCTGAGTGTCATATACATTAACACACTAGTGAAAACTGCTTGCTAGGATTTGCAATATCTTAGTAAATAGAAATAGATAGGTAGATCGCTCAATCAATAGATTTAACCATATTATTCTTTGTTACATTATTTTACTCTAGAAAAATAGAATGACTCATTTCTTATGCTAAATGGATCAAACCTTCAAATAAAAATTGCAAATAAAAGTTCTCCTTCAGTAGTCTATTGTTTAAAAAGAAAAAAAGCTTGGTCAGAGACAGATGTAATGGTGAAGGCTCACCACATACCCCTGCTGTGGGCCTGGTTTGTGAAAAAAGAAGTCAAATTGGACTAATGGCATTTAAGAAAAATTTAATTTTTATATCTGCTATAGCAGAATGAAATAGTTTCAGAGACAAAAGAAAACATGTAGTCTACAAATTAACAATATTTGCTGTATGGTACTTTTTATTTTGTGGAGTTGGCAATTATTGACATAGATGTAAAATTCCTCCACAAAATGATAACAGAGTTTAGTTGATCAATATATAAAAGCAAAATACATAGCAATCAAGTCCACACAGGAAGTGGTGGGGCAGGATTGAGTCCAGAGCACAAGGGAGTGAGAAGGGCCTCTCTGTGGGGACAGGGGCAGTGGCAGCCGGACACCACTAGGGCCCAGGGAAAATGAGAATGGCCTCCAGACTGCATGAGTGTCAGCAAGATCATAGTGACTACACCAGGGTTGAGGCTGTGCAAATATACAAAGAATAAACTTTGTGCACCAGAAGGGAAGTTAAAATCCAAAAAGAAGGCCCTAAAAGAATCATGAGGACATGTGAAAAAGTAGTGGATACCACTTCTTGACCAAATTGTGGACAATTTGAGTCTGAAAATTAATTCTATGAACAAATTATAACCTATTGAATAAAAATCATTATCAATGAGTCTATATTAAGATTGTTGGTTAGAGGGTTAGACTAGGAAGCTGTTTAGTAGAGTAGAAAACCATCTAATGTAACAGGAACATTTAAATTATTTAAAAGAAAACCTTTAAGCAGTCATCAATAATAATAATTCATCCCTCCCCCCCAAAAAAATCTATTGATATTCAAACTAGAGCATTCATAGTCTACAGTTCATTGGTAAATCTTCAGGATTTTTGTGATCCAATTATTAAAGTTAATAAAATTTAAATGACCTGAATGTATAATCAAATAACTTACATTCAAACGAAGATAATAAGTTCTCAGACCTCACCCCCTGGGCTCACCCCACTCTGAGCCACTGCAGCCCCATGCACATCTCATTTGCTTTGGTCCTGATACCCTGTACCACACAGCTGCTGCCCCGCCCTCCTGCTGGGGTCACCTCCCCACCTTGTTTGGGCTGTGACACCCCATCCTGTCTCCATCCCCCTAGGTGAACGTCCACCTCATTTCCTTTTATAGAGGAAAATCACCACTTACAGCTCTAGACATAATTTAAGAGGTATCAACATTCTCCGAGACAAAATGATTCAAAGATTATTTACACATACAAGAACTGGGGTACTGGCCAGAGGAGTGGGGGTGAGAGGACCACCAGAGACAAAGTGGGGAGCAGAACAGGCAGACTGACTGAAATACACTGCTGAGGGGAGCAGCAGGCGAGAGAGGAGAGGTCTGCTGTGCCATGTGGGTCACCTCCTTATTCACTTAATTGTTCTATCTAATGTTTCAGCACTGATGCTGAGAGACTCAGTTTAAGTCACAGAACTATTTCTCACCCCATCACTGTGGAGGCACAAGGATACAAAGAACAGCCTGGAAAATGCTGATGGTAAAAGGCTGGATCAGGTGCTGAGCCCTTGAACCAAGGAGCTGGGTCAATGCCCCTGAGAAAACAAGGTACTAGACTCCCCAAAATTGGGAAGAATGGAAGCAAGCAAGGCAGGAAAACCCTGCTTTTACCCAGAAGTTTAGGGAACAAAAGGTTTTGGGAGCATCAGGCAAGAGTACATCATGCTGGTATCATAGGAAATGAAAGAGAAGAGCATAGGAAATGAAAGAGAAGAGTTCCATGAGAAAGGAAGAGGCAAAAGTTTGCACTAAACATCCAAGAAAATAGTATAAAAAGAAAAAAGTCTTTGGTCTGTAGTGATCATTTTGTGATCTGGCAGTTTCCTTTTAAACAAGTTAAAGGGATTCAGGTCATATTCCATGAAATATGGCATAAGTCAAAGATGAGAAGATGGAAGCATCAGAAAATAACTAAGTTTTTAAAGAAATTTGGCAGTGAAAGGAAAGCAACAGTTAATAAATGTACAGGCATAATTTTTAAAAGGGGAAAAACTGACTGTATTTACAGGCAGACAGGAAGGAACTTGTAAATTATGCCACATTTGGGAACTCTGGAAATTTATTCAGATAAAGGGATTAGATAATTTATTTGTTATTATTTGAGATGATCTCTGAATTGTGTTACTTTCATATTTTCGAGACAATTATCCAGTGATATGAATTAAAAAATTATCATTGGCAAGAACTATTTCACTCATTCAACTGTTTACCAAAAGAGGTTGACAATGTAACGTGTCTCTGAATAAGTTCCTTAATAATAAAAATGTACTTTATGTGTGCTCTGTGAAATAGAGAACTCAGGATTAACAAATTGTACTTGGGAAGACTTACATTTCAGATCTTGACTATTGTATTTTGAAGTAAGTCGAAAGAAAAACTGGTCAGTCTTTACACTGAAGAATCATAAATCTAAAAGATGTCACTTAGATGTCATTTATTTTCATTTACTGAGAAAATATTTGTGTGTGTACTATGTGTTTTAATAATAACACACGTCTATAAAATAGGTTTCCATTTGTGTAAATTGAAAATCTTTTTGTTTTCAGATCACATCTCTGATTTTACTATATAATCTAAAAATATCAATCACTGGGAGAATAATCAGTTTGAATATCTTAATACACCCAAAAATACAGAGACCATGTGATACCTTGAGAAAAACTGTATCTCCTTTTCTCCTGTTTTCTTTCCTCCTTCCTTGAGGATAAGACTGATTTTGAGTAATAATTGACCATTTAAATGGTGTGCATAATTCAAGAGAGCCTTCTAAGTCTCTTTCTACATAACCCTATTGAAAAATAGAATGAAAACAAAGTGAAGAAAAGTCCCTCAATAACAACATACCTTAGCCGAGATTTGTCAAATTTGTTTCCATTAAGTAAGAATTGACTCAGAATGGCAAAGGGCACAAAAATATATGCACCATAAGAAAGATCTATGTTCTCTTGGTCACTGGTTCTATATAAACAACTGTGTGACAAGTTGTGTAACAGAAATTTTATGAACAGTTTCATTTTCCCTCTGAGCTCAAGAAAGTAGTTTTTCTCCCCAAGGCATAAAAGGAGTACTGAGAAGGGACTTATATAGAAGATCTAGGAAGAGCTCTCATGACTCAACAAAACAAAGCAAACAAACCAATCAAAAAAAAAATGGGCTAAAAGAGTGAAATAGACACTTCTCCAAGGAAATGCAAAAAACCAATAGGCATATGAAAAAATATTCAACATCACTTATCACCAAATCAAAGCCACAATGAGATACCACCTCTCACCTGTGAGAATGGTCTGCATTAAAAATAATAATAATAAAATAGAAACAAGTGCTAGTGAGGATGTGGAGAAAAAGGAATCCTCTTACACTGCTGTTGGGAATGCAAATTGGTCCAGTTGTTACAGGACACCCCAATGTGAGCTGGGCTGCCAGTCTATAGGTTCTCACCCACACACTTAAAATTCAATTGTACTCCCACGGGGATTACAATTGAGATGGAAAAAAATGTACAAAATGATATAAAAATAAACTGTTATAAAATAAAATAATAATAATAATAAATTCAATTGTACTGCAAACACACACAAAAAAGTTTTGATAATGGGTTTATTTACAAAGGGGAGAGAAAAAGAAACACCCAGGGAGAGAGAGAGAGATAAAAGTTGACTAGAACATCCTGCTAGCTCCACTGACTTGGAACTCCAGTAACACACTGAAAGCTCATCAAGATCCTAACAACCAGCCACCAGGCACGAGCCACCAGCTACATGGTCCGGAGAAAGAGAGCACATCAGACATGGCTCCCTTATATATCCTGAAAAGTCCCAGAATGCCTGCTCAACTCTGCTCTTGGGCCCTCCCATTTCTCCTCTTGGTATTGCTGGGAGTTGTAGTTTACTGCAGTAGGGGGTGGAGTCCACAAAACTCTGTAGAGTTCCTTCAGGACATCCTTTCCCCCTAACACATCAATATGGAAAGCTGTGTGAAGGTTCCTCAAAACACTAAAAATGGATCTACCATATGATCCAGCAATTCTACTCCTAGGATTCTCCCAAAGGACACAGAAACCATAATTCAATAGGAAACCTAAAGCCCTAATTTTATTGCAGCACTATTTACAATAGCCAATATGGGAAAACCTACATGAGTGGAAACAAATGAGTGGATCCAAAGATGTGTATATATACACCATGGAATCCCTGGCAGGGGTATGCTCAGTGAAATAAGTCAAAGGTAAAAGATACAAATAGTATAGCTCCACGCATGTTAAATATCAAGAAACCAAACAAAGAGTCAGGAAAAAGACAAAGCTTGCAAGCTGACCAAAGATCTAACGCATAGAGGGTAGGGAGAAGGGATCCAAACAGGGGAGGGAAGCACATGACTGTAGTGATGGGTCACAGGTGCTATGACCTGGGGGGAATTCAGGGAGGGGCTATACCTGAGGGGAGAAATCAAACACTGTTCAAAAATTAAAACAACATGGGATGGAGGGGAGGGGAAATAGTTAAAAGCAAAGAACTTGAAGTAACTGGTGTCTGTCTCCTTCTTTCTCTCCTCTGGCCTATGGCTATATTTCTGTTTCCCAGAAAAAAACACTAGAGGAAAGAATTCCAGAGCGACTGTGAGTTCCAGATGTGCCAGGGGAAATCCTGAACTAAATAAACAAATGGGACTTCTGATTATGTCACATGGAGAGTGAATGTTTCCCTCTATCACCTCCATACTGATCCTGTTTCCTTCTCCCAATCATCCCTGTGCCTGGCCAGACTCCCCCTCCCTAACTCCATGTTCCTTCACACATCTTACAAATGGTTGCATCTTCCTGCTGTGCTTCCCTCTAGGAAACTAGAGTCCTGAGTTATGTAGCTATGTTCTTACTGAGAAAATGGTAAAATCACAGAGGCACTGCCTCATTGTTACATTTTCTCCACTACAAAATGACCCTAAATTCCTGTCTAAAATTTTATTTTTGGCACTTTTGAGAGAAGCCTAAATTCTATCTTCAGGAATCTACTTTGAATTGACAAGCCATTACAATGCAAATGGAAACAAGAATAGTACCAGCGAAACATCAAGAGAAATACTCAGCTCCGAAATTTGATGGACACAAGTTGACTTTCAGGTTAACTCTAAATTATCTATTACCTGAAAAATTATCATTTTCAATGGGAGTCATGAAAATTTTTCAAGTAATAAGCCATATGAAAATTATAGTTATAAGTTTATACTGTAATTATAAATATAACTATAGTTTTGTATTATAACTATAACTCATCATTTAAAAGACCTCAGAAACTATAACTTAAGCTTCTGAGGGCATTTAGGAATGAAATTCATTTCAAATCATTTGTCAAGACCTACATATCATTTCTGTTGAGACAGCTATAGCACCAGAATAACCAAAACATTTTTATAGGCTACAATTAAAGTAGAATTGTTGATTCTAGCATTTTGTGGCAATAAAGAATCACCAGATGTTGATTATAATCTATGAAAAACATCAAAAGATAATAAGAATATTTTACTGATATTCGTCAAAAGTTAGAGAACTGGTCCACTAATCTCTCCTTTGGTGCTTCTCCACTATACTTCTTTCTTTATTTTGATGTCTTCTACATTAAAAGTAAAACCTTGGGTATTCTTGCTCTTTCTGGAGAGAAGAAACATAAGATGTAGATAAGGCAACAAGGAAATGAAGCTGGTCACAGAATAAAGTGGTGTGGGTAGACAGTGCATACCTGCCCAATAAGGATGAGCCACAGACGTCTTCCTGTGATGATCCAGAACTGATTTGCTTCAAGTGCCTCTTGAAATAAGGGTCCCTTGGAACCTTACTGAATAGATGATTCTGGTAGGGAAAAAATGTACCCCAAACAAAATAAAAAATAGCTGAGGGCCTTCTTGGTGGCGCAGCGGGTTAAAGCACAGCACTGAGAAGCTTGAGCCACTTCCGCATGAGTTGGATTCCCGCCTGCCCCGGAGGTGACCATATGGCGTGGCAGACCTCTCCTGACCCACCCGCTGCTCCCCTCAGCAGTGTACTTCGTCGATCTGCCGGTTCTGCTCCCCATACTGTCTTGGGTGAATCCTCTCATCACCCCCTCATCTCTGGCCTGTACCCCAGTCTGTATGCATAAATAAATAAATCTTTTTTAAAATAGCTGTAAAAGCTAGAGGAATTTCAGAAAAGATTATATATAATATTTGTATGATACTGTTCCCATTAATTTGGATACTGAGGGATTCTTATGACTGAAGAAGCTATTCCAAGCACAGGCATCAACTAAATAATTGTTGTCCCATAATGAGAATGTCTTTTCATGAGAAGTGCACCCAGGACAGGAATCCACAAGGACACAGGAACTTCAGGCTGCAGTTTTCACAGTTAAGCAGTGAAGTCAATCCACTGACATCTCTTCAGTGTCTTAATTGTTCTAATGACAGCATTTGGGATTCAGGGGGAATATCGCCTTCTCCCACATGATCTACTTACAATTCCAGCTCTCCCCAACTTCCTGTACTATTGCATCAGTTTTCCTTATCTAAAGGAAATCCAGCCTTAGATTACGTGTGGCTTGAAAGAGAATTTTCCCATAGTACTCTTCCTACAAAGATAAAAGTTCCCCACAGTGCCTGAGATGTTTTCCATGTCAGCCTGTTTGCATTTATGTCTGTTTCCGTTATCTAAAGTGATGGAGTTTGTCATCCCGTCCAGCCTGCTACATTTCTCTTTTAGTTGTTCATCCCACGCCTGAGTTAGAGTCAGAGGATAATTTGTCCTTCTACACAAAATTAAATAGAAGAGTGAAACAGCTAAAATGTTTTCCCAAAGATCACTGGAATGATAAGAGGCCAACAGACTTTTAAGTCCAATACAGTATTCCCTTAAGACTTATCAGTCACAAAAGAAATTTCTCCTACAAGGTGCAAATGATACGGTTTTAATATAAAATTACTTTGTCTTGCTGTGAGCAAGTTAAGAAAATCAACTAAGATTGGTGAAGCATCCAGAAACAGTCGATTGCTATCAACAGATGATTGCGTTACTGCTCCCAGCTCTGACTGACAGGGGAGGAGGCATCCTTGTAGCCGTGGCTGGAGATCAGTGAGAGTTTGGCCTGAGAAGAGGTAGACACCAGGAGGAGGCACAACCTGGTAGAACTAACTGTCCATTTTCAACAATGTCTCCTTCCTCCGATCTCCTGCTGGTGTTTCTCATTAATTGAGCCCAGCCCAGTGCCAGCAGCAAAAGAATCCAAGTGACTTCTTCCTGGAATCAGCCTTCAGAGGCCAAGAGTAGACACAAAGTCCAGGGGTTAGGAGTGGAATGAAGGAAGGAAAAGAATAATCAACACACTTTATTAAGTACATTTATAAATTAAAGTTTCCATTTTGAAGGTTTAATTCATACCCCTAGAGAGATGAGTCATTCTCAGTTTTAAAAGTGAGCTGAGGTTTGAATAAAGGTGGGATCAGAGGAGGTTCCCCACTTCAACCCTGAAAGTATAATGTGAACATTATGCAGAAAGGCACTAACCCAGAGGGTCTCAGGACTTTGTGCCAAACTGCACCTTCTGGGACATCAGAGACCAACAGGGTTTGCACCAGAAGGGACATGAAGCTGTGAATAGTAATGGCATGCCTGCCATTAAAGAAAATGAGGGAAGAGAAGAGACAGGAGAGCAAATTTCTGTATTTATTGTTTCCTATACTAGCCTTTTTATTTATCATTTTTAAATATCTTTATTAGTTCTTATATATTCAAGCTACCATTTGTTGTCATTTCCAATATTGCTTTGCCATAACGTCTTTATATTGTTATTAAAGATATTACATGCATATATGTTGCATGCCCACCAATATAGTTATGCACACACATATTGCTTTCTGCAATTGCTGTTTAAGACAGTTAAAAGGAAAGAAATGTGTGTTTTTCTATACTTTCTTTTATAATAAACATTATAACTCTTGTGGTTATAAATTAAATTCTTTGTGCTCTTTTGTAATCATATAATCATAATTTATAGTAACCTAATTACATTATAATTAAATAATTTTAGATTGTGCTAATAATTTTATAATAACCTTTACTAGTGCTGCTTTCTCTTTTTCAGGCGGATTTGATGAACCTCCCAGAAATTCTTGCTTTTAGCCTGAGGTATTCATTTAGTATTTCTTGCCAGGTGAGTCTTATTTTTGACCCGAAAATGTCCTTTTTTACCTTTGAATTTACAATATATCTTATACTTCAGTTTTTTCAGCATACAAGATATCCAACTGAAGGCATTTTTTCTTTCACTATTTCATATATCGCTGCTACACTCCACCATATCTGATGAGAAATCAATGAATAGTTTCACTGGAATCCCCATGCATATAAGTAGTCATTTTTTCCTTGCTGCTTTCAAATTTTATTTTGACTTTAACTTTCGATACTTGACAACAACATGTTTTGGTGTGGTTCTCTTTGCCTTTATGCTAACTTTGTAGAGTTTCATAATGTATAGTTTGGTGCTTTACATCAAATGTGGGGCGTTTGGGCCATTACTATTTTGAACATCTGCTTCCGCTCCTATCTCTCTTCTCCTTCTAATATTTAGTATATTGTCTACTGATTATGTCCCATATTTCTCTTGGGCTCTGTTCATTTTATTCCTCCCCCTCCTCTGGTTCTTCAGATTACATTGTCTTCAAGTTCACGAATTCTCTCATCGACCTGTTCAAATCTACTGTTGATTCTCCTATAGTATTGTTTTTATTCAATAATTATATTTTTCTCTCCAGAATTTCCATTAGGTTCTCTTTTACAATTTTTATTTCTTTATTGCTAATCTTCATTTAGTTAGAGATATCTTCCTTTACTTCTTGTTCTATAGTTTCCTTTAGTTCTTTCAACATATTTATAGTAGCTGTTTTGAAGTTTTCGTTAATTTTGGCCCTCACATGCCTCCAGGCCACTCACCACCAGTTCTTCTTGCCTACTTTTCCCTGTGTACATCTCATATTTTCTTTTTTAAAAAAGATTCATTTATTTATGCATATAAGAACTGGGTATAGGCCAGAGGTGCAGGGAATGAGAGGATTCATTAGAAACAGAGTGGGAAACAGAACAGGCAGGTGGACTGAAATATACTGCTGAGGGGAGCAGTGGGCAAGGCAAGACCAGTCTGCTGTGCCATGGTGGTCACCCCCGCAGTCAGGGATCAAACTTATGCTGTAGTGGCTGGAAACAGCTTCATAGTGCTGTGCTTTTACCCCTTTCACCACCAGGGAGGGCTCTAGCTCATACTTTCTTGTTTCTTTCCTTTTTATAATTCTTTTGTTGGAAGTATTCTTTTCAGATATTGCAATGACTGGACAACTGATCTTCCCTTCTTCTCAAGATTTGTACTTACTGTTATTTGTTAAGTGGCTTAGCTAACTAACTACTTCTCAAAGAGTGCAAGCCAACACTGGAGGGTGACAGTTTTTTGGTTTCATTTTTATTTCTTTTAATCAGAGTTCTTTTGGACTATTTCTTCCCGTCACCTCTCTGGTGACCCGTCAACCTCTATTGGTATCACATTGACTGTTAAGCTCCAGTAATTGCCAACCCATTGCTCTACTATTTTCCACAATGTCTTGGGGCATAAATTGTTCCACAGACTGTTCCAATTAAATTCTAAAGAAGCAGCTCATGGCTCAAATGTCATAGATTCTTGCTATTCTTTACCAAGATAGAGTAAATTTTCTTGAATAAAGTTTTTGTATTTACTGCATGCCCTTAGGACAATTTCCAAAGACTTTAAATGGTTGGATTTTTACATTTTTTTCACTAGTTATGGGGATTTCACTGAGAATCAGATCCACAAAGTTTCTGACACTACCATTCAAGAAATAGATCTCCCTCTGCCCCCAGGACTGGGAGAGTTGCTCTCCCTGTGCAAAAGGGACTCTATGTCCTCAAGATGGGACTGGCACCTACAGTTCCACCAAAGGGCACCCCCAGAGAGCTAAGGAGTCATGAGGTCTCTGGTTTTCAAAAAAAAATTTTTGATTTTTTTTTTTACTTTCAGATTGAATTGTGTTCCTGATATTCATTAACGTCTCCAGGGGTTGAAAGATAAAGAAATAAAGGAAAACACAAGCAATTAGAAGAGGAGAAGTTAAATAGATAAGCAAAATAAAACCCAGATTTCTATCATGTTGACATTTGATAAATGTGGTGGATTGTGGCAAATTGGCTAAAACTTTTGATAGCTGGATTTCTTAGAGCTTTAATAGGTCTAATGGTAGAAGGTAAAAACATATAAATCACAATATGATCAAGAGACTGCCAGGTTTGCTTCTTGACACTCCCAGAGGCTGCCATGTTACCTCTAACTCCCATGCAGAACTGTCTCCTCTCTGGTATTTGATCCCTTACACAGACGCAATTTCATTTCTCATATCCAGTGAGGTTTTTCTTTTTTTAACAGCTAATATCAGACACATGGAATATCGTAGCTGTATTTCTGTACCTACATCAGTTACTGTCCTTGCATTTCTGTCTTATTTCCTAAGATTTTAAATCTCACTCATGGATAAATTCTTTTTCTTTACAATATCAACATGCTATCAGGACTTAAGAAAATGACTAGGTTAAAGTTATATATGGAAGTGCATGTTCTCCTTAGAATTATTATGAATTTTCTTTATTATTTGTTTGTTAGAGAATAATTTTATTAAGCTGGGAAGTATATCATGATTCATAACTTGGATTCTGAACTAGAGATTCCTGAATTTCAGTTCCAAATTTGTTATATACTCGTTTCATGACCTTGAGTAAATTACTTTATGTCTTCAAACATTTCCCCCCATATCCATCATATAATATTTTATATACAACAATAAGTTTGGGATAATAATAATTGCTAAAATATTTTTGAGCATCTATCCTGTGCCAGGAACTGATCTAAGTGTTTTCCATGTGTTAACTCATTTAATACATATCATGTGTTTGGCACCACTGTGACACATAAAAAAGAACTTAGTGAATGTTTTCTATTACTAATCTTATTGAGTCAAGTTAAATGTTGACCTCCCACCACCATCACCCCTCCAACCCCACCATTGAAAACTATACATAAAATAAGGGTCCATCACTTTCTATCATATTCAAAGCTAATTTAACCTTTATAGGACATAAACCAACTACATTATGTCTTAAAAGTATATTTAGGAATAGTGAGACCACATTTTACAAAAGATTTAAATTAATATCCTGGTAGAAAATTAACATCTTTAGCAGTGATAAAAAGGAAATCTTTTTCTCCTTTTTGATTTAGCTCAGGTACAACCTTGTCCAAGTAGATTTCCTCCTGCCTATTTCCCTACCACCGCATACTATCTAATCAACCTGGTTTAGTAGTTTTCATATCTTATAATGACTCTTCTCATATTATTTCATTTGATTTTAATGATCTCCTAAATAGGGATTTACTGAAGAATTAATATACAAATTTCTAGACATTTTCAGGACACTGGTGACCAAAGATTTCATTAGAAGTTGGGCCATTAAGAAGTTCCTCCCAATCCACAATTTCCCAGAAGGTACTTCAGATTCACATGGAAAGTACTCACTCAGTCATTATTACTCAGTGGTTATAGATGCTAACCCACAAGAATCAAGACCCAAAACCAGGTCTACTTGAAGCACCATGTCCCAGGACAGTTGAGTCCCAGCCATATGTCAGATTATCAAAAAATGTTTTGGGCCCTCCCTGGTGGTGCAGCGGGTTAAAGCACAGCACTGAGAAGCTAAAGCCACTTCTGCATGAGGCACCATGTCCCAGGACGTCTGAGTACAGTCCTCACCCAGCCATATGTCAGATTATCAAAAAATGTTTTGGGCCCTCCCTGGTGGTGCAGCAGGTTAAAGCAGAGCACTGAGAAGCTAAAGCCACTTCTGCATGAGTTCGATTCCTGCCTGCCCCGGAGGTGACCACATGGCGTGGCAGACCTCTCCT
>NW_004567102.1:29557890-29574916 GCF_000260355.1 Condylura cristata
CTCTGTCTCTGGTGAATCCTCCCACCGCCCCTGAGCCTCTGGCCTGTACCCCAGTTCTGTATGTACAAATAAATAAATCTTTAAAAAAAATGTTTTGACTCCTGGTTGTCATGTTTTATTACTTTTATGCAATTCTGAAAGAGTGGAATGCTTTCAGTGGTTGGCGAGTTGGTCAAGAGGCAGACATTTTGTTCATAAATAAATTATGAAGTTCTACATTCGTTTATTTTCTAAACACAATTTTTACATATCTGCAGATCAGAATATTTATAAATTCAATATACTTAAAATTCAAGAAATAATTTCATTAACACCACTTAATGACTAGCTCAATTAGAAGGGGTTTTCAAAATACCCAAACCAAATTATTATAAACAAATACAATTAACATCTTCATTCCACTACATGAATGAGATGGCTTCCTAAGGTTTCCCACTGGTAAAAATTCCTATCACTTCTTGAACACGGGTATTTATTAACATGATGGCACTTAGTCCTTTTATCAATTGTAAAGATAGTCATAAGCTTCACTGACTGTCCTCTAGACTCAAGATAGAAGTCTGCTATGAAACCCTCCAGGACAAAGATAATTCTGTTAAATATTTTATTAATGTGAGGCTTGAATAGAAAGTTCCAAGTAGTCATAATTTAGACATAGTATAAATAATGTTTTTGAGACAAGTATTTTTTCTAGTACATTCTCTGTTAAAAGAACTTTCTGTTATCCCACTTATTCTAATAAATGACAGAACATTCACACGAAAATTGTCCCTGTACCAAATATAGAAAAAACAATTCTACCCACTTGGTAATTTCCACAAAATTGCAAGTTAATTAAAATCTATTAAGTGTTTAAACATGTATTGTTTCTAAGTATCTCTAGTACAAACTCACAAAGGGGTGTTACACACATCTTATAGATTAGAAAAGTAAAGATCAGTGAAGCTGAGTTACTCTCCCAAAACCAGTCCAGACAGACTCCTTTCCAGGTGTTCCTGGCTCTGGAGCCTTTCTTTGTCTGGTGCCCCATTGCCAATCCTGGGAAGGCTACTTTCCCTCCCTATTTTATTCATAAAAAGTAACCCTTGATTCCACAACCTAAGAACACAATGTTATTTTTAAAAGCCATGATTCTGGCGCCTGCAAAGGTGTAAGGCTACCCTCATTAACAAGCGATTTAATTAGAGAACTATTCCCAGAGTATTCCCCTCCATTTTTCTCCTCACATTCTTTCATTTGGTTAAGTCAAAACAAGGAAACTTTAAATTCCTATGGTGTAAGATCTCTACTAAAAGCCTGCACAAAAGTTTTCCACCACGATCCCCAGAAGGTATTGAGAAATCCAATCACTGCGTGAAGGGGGATTTACTGGAGCTGCTGCTGGATGACCAAAGTGGGAGAGAGATAGCATTTTTTTATGGCTTAATATGCTTGATGTATCTCCATAATTATCCTCTTTATTAATGTGAGTGAAAAAGAAGAGGCTTATAAATTTGTGAGTAAAAAAAAAAAGAGGTTTATAAATTAAAATGTAAATGGAGAAATAGGTTTTATAACTTAAAATGAAAACTGAAAAGAAAGTCAGAACCCTTCAGCTGGAAGGTGAGCCAAAACGATCCCTCATGCGTGGGAAAAATGGGAAAAACTACTGGGAGGTTTCTAACGTCTTCTCACAGGATTTGTATCTGACTTAATTTCTGCATATAGTCAAAACAATCACAGATGCTGGCATTTATCTTCCCACAACTTATAGAGAGCTGTAAGGCCCAGGTTTTCGGAATTTGTGAATCAGAGAGCTTCTGAATGTGTGAATATCCCAGTTTCATTGCTCTCGCACCATCTTAAGCCCAGGCCTACCAGAAAGCGTGTGTTCTCTTCCTTGCATGAAGGTTTGGGGCAGAGTTATGTTTGCACACCGCAGGGGGACAGCGGGACAGCGGAGCGTAGGACAAAGCCGTCGACTGGACACCTCTCTTTTCTAACTGTATGACCTTGGAAAATAGTTTAATTTTTGTAAACATATTTTTCTCATCTGTACAGTAGGGGTAATAATAATGACAAGGATGTCTAAGATGGAAGGAGGAGGGGATTTACTTACTCTTTACCAGACACCAATAGCTTACATCTCTGTTTTTCATCCTGTCTTAAAATACCCATATTTTGTAACTTCACTAGAAATTCTCTACATATATGACTTAATATGTTCTTACATTAATTTCATTTTGCATTTTGTTCTAAAATATTGCTAATTGAGAAACTAAACAATGGGAAGTTAAGACAAAATAAAATACATATTCTAAGAATACCTAATATGGTATGGTACATGAAGAAGAACAAATTGTGACTTATCTTTGTTAATTGAGCTCCACTCAAGCAAATGGACCATAAGAAACATGTTCCAGTGGCTTTTGCTTTGAGGCATCCAAACAGTGGAACTCTAACCCAAGAAATATCTCAAGTCTGCTTTGACTTGGCAACACAACTCAGAGAACTGTTCTGATCACAAGTATTTCCCATTTGACACACTTTGTTTACCCTGTTTGAGGAAACTTCCGCAACAACAGAAAATCAATTATATTATGTTATAAACGTCAATTTTATAACAAACTATTGTCTCACATTCTGTCACGGGCTAACTCTTGAGAGAGTGGCTTGGAAAACAGGTCTTCTTAATGAAAGAAAATAAAACATCCTTTCTTCTCTGTGGCATTTCCTAAACACCTGAGGCTTTTTTCATTAGTAACTCAATGATACTGTGGAACAAATTCTACATCTTATTTTTCAGGTATGAGTCTTGAAGAAGAGAACATGAAATGTTTACTACAATCTAGTCAGTTAACTTGTCCTTCATTACTCCCTTTACCTTAAATTCACATTCTCCTGCACAGAGCAAATACCCCCGCTTGCCTCCTCCACTTCTATTTCATGGGAATTATGCAATCTTCATGAGTTTGAAATAAGATTCTTATGAGTTTCAAGTTGCATCTAACATATCAAAGAAAAAGGTTTGTTTCACCTGAAATTATTCAACAAGTATTTGGTAAATATAATCTAAATATCAGCACTTTTGTGGTTTCTTGAAACATAAGAATGAACAAAATATTTATGGGCCCTGATCTTACAGAAATTTGCCATCCAGCAGGAAAAGTGAATATTGAGAAAGGAATTACTGGTATGATACAAAAAAATATCAAAAGAAAAGTAAGGAGCAGTAATGCACTTTGCAGGGATCTTGAACTTTGGAAGCAAGAGTACAGGTGTCCAAAAGGAAGTGACATTTCAACAGCAAATCTGAGGAGAAATAAAATGTGACCAAATAATGAAAGTACATTCCAGGGAAAGGAAATAGCCCATGTGGAGTCTCAGGATTAAGAAAGGGTAGGAAGAGAAGTCCAATATGGTTGGGAAAATCAATTGAGATTAGTGAGGAATAATGATGCTTAAAGTTAATGATGCCCAAATCTTTCACGGCAGCTGAGTTGTGATTACGTTTCTGAACTAGACTCAGCTACATGATTCTAAGAAATATAGTCTTATGACCAGATTTGCACTCATAATAATTATTTTGGCTGCAGAATTGTGAGAAATAAATAGATTGGAGAGATGCAAATGAATGACTGAAAGAGATTAGATAGAAGACTTGTGAGGAATTCAGACAGGACAATGAATCTGAGAGGAAGAAAATGGCAGTATGGATATAGAGAAGTGAACAGTTCAGTAAATCACTTGACAGAGAGAGCCCTCCTTGGTGGCACAGCGGGTTAAAGTGGAGCACTAAGAAGTTAAAGCCACTCCAGCATGAGTTCTATCCCCTGCCCCGGGGGTGACCTACATGGCGCAGCAGACCTCTGCTGGCCCATCAGCCTCTCCCCTCAGCAGTGTACTTGTTCTGCTCCCCACACTGTCTCTAGTGAAGCCTCTGCACCTGCACTGCCCCTGAACCTCTGGCCTGTACCCCAGTTCTGTATGAATAAATAAATCTTAAAAAAAAAAAAAAGCACTTGATACAATCAAAAGGATTTGGTGCTTGTTATGGGAAGTGAAGTTATGCTAATTTCCTGGTTTCTGGGTTAAGTAATTAGTGATTGTACCACTCACAGAAAAACTGGAGAAGCTAGTGTGGAAATGTGGAGGAAGGGCGAGGTATTTCCCTTTGGTCACAATAAATTTGAAATACTGAAAAAACGGCCAACTGGAGGTACACCCAGCCCCAGAGAGAAACATGCCTAAAGGCTTACAAGAGAAGACAAGGCTAGAAATATAGGCTGGGGATAAAAAATGACACCTAAAGCCAAAGAGAAAAAGTGTAAAAGTTTCCCTTTCTTTTTTTTTAGATTTATTTGTGCATACAGAACTGGGGTACAGGCCAGAGGTACAGGGGTGGTGAGAGGATTCCCCAGAGACAGAGCTGCGAGCAGAACAGACCGACTGACCAAGTACACTGCTGAAGGGAGCAGCTGGTGGGTCAGAAGAGGTCTGCTGTGCCATGTGGATCAGCTCCCTGGCAGGGGATTGAACTCATGCTGCAGTGGCTTCAGAGAGCTTCATAATGCCATGCTTTAACCTGTTGCATCACCAGGAAGGGCCTGGTTTCCCTTTCTTAAGGATGGTATGACTTACCCGAAGAACAACATGATGAATCAGAATCTCTACGTGTAGTTTGTCTCCTTAACCATCCTTTCAAATTACTGAGAGAGCTTTTAAAAATCCTTATTGGCAGATCTCACACTCATCCAATTAATGAGAATTTCTAAGAATGGGATTAAGACAAGTGGACATGTTTTTTTTAATTCCCCAGAGTGATTTCAGTGTATAGGTAATATTTAGAACTAAAATTGCAAAGCTATGGCTAGTAATATTTCTGATTAAGAAGCCATCCAGACAATACAATTATCGGCTAGATTTGAAACTTTATGTTTTCAGCTACCCTTCATTCAGATCTCTGCTCAAAACAGCATTTCCCACTATCCTACCTAAAATAGTACACACATCACATTCTCCATCCTCCTGACCTATTTTATCCTCCTTTATAGTATCAACCACCTTCTGGTTATCTTTGCTTTGCCTGCTTATTTTTCTATTTCACTCTAAAAATGAGCGTCTTGTCAGAGAAGGGACTTGGTCTCCACTTTCCTCGGTTCACTGCAGAGTCCCAGCATCATGTATAAGACACTTACCACTTAGCAGGTGCTCAATCAAATAGTTGTGGAAGGAAAAATAAAAAGAAATCCAGACTTCGAGAAGCTGAGATGCTGCTTTCATTGAAACAAAAGTTAGGATGAATATAAATGCAGGTGGTTTTGCATCCCAGGTGAGAGAAAGGTAAGGCTCCCAATTTGTGTCTCATTCCTGCTTGAAATCACCGCCTATATAAAATGTAGCAAGAAATATCACTATCAAGGGCTGGAGTCCAGAAGTTTTGGGAAAGAGTCAATTTTTTTTGAGCAAGTTTGGCTGGCCAATTGAGGTTGAACACTGAATTTATAGGCAAGCCAATCTGCCCTGATTGGTAATTTTCTCCCACTGAGTTCAGTATCCTTGATACAGCCACGGTGATTACAAGTAGATCAGGAGTTAGGGTTTTAATACATGTGTGTGACAGAGGATGAAGGAGCAATAAAATTTGGCTTATTCATATAAGAGGATATTGGATAGGTCTTTTCCTCAAAACAGTGGGCCTATTATGAAAGCCTCTATGGAAGCAAATAGCAGGCAAATTGGTAACAGTGATGGGCAATGGGAAATGATCCTCAAACAATAAAAGAGTCTTATAAAAGGAAAGATTGTTGTTTTGGAAACGGTGCTGCAGTATGAGGTTCTTTATATCTTATGGGGATAGTTCCCACCTGCAACTCTGGGTGGAATAAACTAGGCTTTGCAGTGTGTTCCAGGACAAGCCAGAAGGTGTTGGGGGTGTTTACTGAAGAGGCAGAAACTTTGGGAGAGTTCATTTATAGTGCAGTGGGAACTCCAGACAGTCCAGGAAAGGACGAGGTGATAAAGGATGAATCAGAAGAATCAGAACTGGCAGACCAGTCAAGTCATGCAGAGAAATCTGTGCATCACGTAGAGAATATTAAGTAGAGGACATGACAGCTTACTAGAATAAAGATGAGAAATCCCAAGGTCTAAAATTGAATAGTAACAACAGATAAGATGTATGCAGAGGAGCTCACTCTTCTCGATTTGATTAATTGGATAGGAGACTTGGAAGAAAGAGTTTACAATGACTCAAATTACTACCCTGGGGAAATGAATGGTTGATAGAAACCATGGCGGGGAAATCTGCTCTCTGGGAAGATATGTTCAGATTCGGATATAGTGTTAGTCCTTGAATTGACCCCAATGTCCCTTTTCCTTCTCACATAGTAAAAGAGTGCTTGATTTTGTAAGTTTAGTAAATGACTACCCAAAATAAAGATAATATTTGATATCTATAGCTAGATATAGCCATATGAGTAAGTCCTGCTAATGGTGTATACTAAAAATTTGTTGTTGTTTATAATTTCCAGAAAGTGTCCTTAAAAAGAAGGACAAGATTTTGTTTACTCTCTTCTACCTGCAGAATAAGGACGTAATAGTTGGAGCTCTGTTTACCATCTTGGACCATAAAATTAACTTGGTTACTAGAATTTCAAAAAAAGAGCAAGAAAACAGAGCTATCCTTTATGTTTAACTCCTTAAATGTGAGAAATAAAAGAATATCCATTTGCTTAAGCAGGTATTTTATAACTTTCAGTGACTCAGAGTTGAGAGCAATGCTAATAAATCCCAGGTAGTTTAAGTTTGAGGTGTCTTTGGAGCAATATACAGTGGGAAATACTGATTTGGAACTAAGATCAGAGTTGAAGAGTCTGTAGGTCATGAGCATAACCTTCCCTGAAAGCAAGTCCACATGATTTTTTTCCATTTGCTTTCACTGGCAGAGAATCTAAGAATGAAAACATTAATGAGTGAAACATTAATGAGTGCTCATTTAAATATCCCCATCTATATTCATGTTCTAATAAAAATATAAGGTAACATAGGTATTGACATTTAATTTCTACTTAAAATAGTGTCTTTAAAATGAAAGGTATCCTACAGCTATTCTTTGTATAATTGACTATTCTTTTATAAAGCACTCAGACCACAAGAGGATCATATAAAAAAAACTTTTATTATGCAAAAATTACTATGAAACAAAATGGGGGATAATCTTACATGCCAAATACAGTACAGTTACTATAATAAATTGTAAAGACTTAGAAAACATTATATTAGCTTCATTTATCAATGTGTATGTTTGAGTCATTGCATATGCAGCATTTCACCTTTCAGGCACAAAAAAAGGATACGTATTTGAGAAAATATTCATGGAGTGACTTGTTAAACTACTTGCTAAACATTTAAGCCAATTGTATATATATATATTTTTAAAGATTTATTTATTTATGCACACAGAACTGGGGTACAGGCCGGAGGTGCAGGGTCAGTGATAAGATTCACCAGAGACAGAGTGGGGAGCAGAACAGGCAGACCAACGAGGTACACTGCTGAGGGGAGCAGCCTGCAGTCAGGGGGTGTCTGCCGCACCATGTGGATCACCTCTGGGGCAGGGTGGGGATCGAACTCATGCTGAAGTGGCTTTAGCTTCTTAGTGCTGTGCTTTATTTAACCCACTGTGCCACCAGGGAGGGCCCTGTATATTCTATTTTAAACACACTAAAATTAGGGTCTATGTAAGTGCTATTTTAAAATTTGACATCATTCCTCCTGTAGACCTCAGTAGAAGTTATAATTCCTTCCCAGTTATTTTAGCCTATTTACTTAAACATAAGAACCCTAGCTTCATCTACTTTCATAATGCTTCCAAATGTTAAGAGCTAGGAAAATCGTTTTAAATGGTTCTGTGCTCCTGCTACAAAAGTAGTTTTAATAATAAACCAGCACCTACATGTCAGATTTGGTTGGGACTCACCAGTGGTTTTAATGGTCAGACTATCTGAGCTCTTCTCCCCATTGCATAGTCAGTGTGTACTCAGTCAGGGGTTAAAAAATTTTAGCATGAGAGTCAGCAAATGTAACTAAGAAGGACTACACTGTGATAACAAAAGCCCCATGGATCTCAGCTAGTTATTCATGTTTACACCCCAAGGTTGGACTGCAGTGGCCCCCTGGCCCCTGGCACAGCACACATCAGAGGACAGTGAGTCAGGGCAAGGCCAGATTCGAGGGGCAAACTCACCCCTAGCCAGTGAGAGAAGGTGGAGCCCTAAGTCTCAGCAATTATCCTGGGTGAGGGATAAGGGCCTCACCCCATCTTGAGGCTACGAACACAGACCTTCATCATCTAGGAGCATGAAAGCCCAAATGGATCCAAGATTAGCCAAAAGGAACTCATAGAACTTTTGAGGTTTGCAAACTCTTGTTCAAATTAAGTGTCCCCAGAAAGAGAAAGGGTGATTGTGGGGCAGGGGAATATCTGGTAATAAATCTGTGTTAAGAATCACAAGACCTGCTGTCTTGGTAATTAGTTGAGTCTACTTTTTCCTTCGTAAAATAAAAAGTTGAACTGGAATGATCTCAGTGCTCTCCCTAACTTTAAGTGTCTGTACTGGGAATCACAGGTGAGTGCTAAGAATTTAGTAATCTGCTCAAAGCCTTTTGAACATAGTATCTTCACTCCCTGTCTAATCCTTTTTTGATCTTGGTCCCCAGCAAGTATTTTAATTCAGATGCTGGGCTCTGTGGGAAGCTTTCTGCTAGTATCTTTCTCTCTCTCTTCAACAGATGTTGGTTCTTTCAAACTAAAATTCCCATTGTTTTCTTTGATATTTCAAATTCTTTTATTGCATTTGTAAAAGTGCAAGAGGGAATCATTAGTGTAAAAATTTCCATTAGGGAATTTTCCTTTTTGCAATTAAACATGCTGTTGGGTAAGGTAAGGTATAGGAAAATGATTAAATGCATATGAACTCCTGTGAGTTATTAGAGGTTATTTGGTTCTTTGGGGTCTCCTAGGATACACAGTTGTTTTTCCACCAACCCACACATCCTCTACATTCCAAATAAAGTCTTTGGAATCTGCTGGGCTTTTTAAGACTCTCACAACTCTCTTTCTATGACTTCACCATATCATTAAAAATCTAAAGTTATTTAGCATAATTTAATAGCATTAGCAAGATTTGTAACTGTATCCAAGGATATGAATTTGTTTGTTGTAACAACCGCCTGAACAGTCCAAAAGGCAATTCAAAGAAGAAAACACACACACACACACACCACATCAATTTTCAGTAGTTTTATTGAAAAATGCCTCTTTTGTTTCAGAAATAAATAATATAAGGCAGTGAAATTCACAATCTGCAGTTAAAATATAAAAGCAGCAATTCTATGTTCATAGTCTTGCAAACATTTCCAACTGCTTTTGATAACTAAGAAACATTATGTTCTGAAAAAAAGTTCATACTAAATATACAACACAAACATGCAATTCCATCTCTGCAGATAATCTGCAATTTGGCATAAATGTTAGTGTGTCTAAAACAAGAGGTTTAAGGCAATATGGAAGTGTATCCAGTTGATACAATAATTTCAGCTACAAGGCTTAAGGTTGTGGTGGTTAAAGGAGATGTAGAAGAGCATTCTACGCCCTAATGTATAACAGAAGGGAGAAGAGGAAGATAAATAATTGCAATGGAGTTGCCTTCTCCCTCCTTTTTGCTCTCAGGAGGGGAATTACTTGAATGATGGTGTCACTGAATTGCAAATAAGTATTGGAAAAGATAACCGGCCCTCTGGAAATTAACAGTAGTTCTGGGTTCCAGGACTGACTGCTTAAGCGCAGAGTTTCACTGAGGCTGCCCACCGTGCTAACGAAAGGCACCAGGCACGTTTCCCTTCTTGCAGCTTTTGTGAACAAGTATTTTGCAAGCATTTCAAGGGCAAAGGCAAAGATGTCTACAGGCTGTGTGCTGCAAACTAGGCTCTCTGTAGAAACAGGTTCTCTACAGTCAGAAGGGGACTCTCTGATGACGCGACGCAGGAAGAAACATCGCAGATAACACGCACACTGCTCTATCTGACCTGTAAATGAGAATCCCGACACCTCCCCCGGCCCGGCCGGCCGCACAGAGCCGGCTCTCAGGTTCACTGCCCGGGGCCGCGGGGCAGCGCGCGCCTCCAGCGCGCGTGAGGAGGATGCTGGTCCGCCGGCTCGTCGGCACCATAGTCCTCGTACTCCTCGGCAGTCCTCTCCGGCTCCACCGGCACGATGAAGGGCTCGCGCTCGGGCAGGTAGGCCCCGCCCTCGGGCACGTACGGCTCTGTCCGATTCAACATTACAGTTATGGCATGATTGAAGGCACACACCGTAAAGCTAAATCATCACCCGAGGTGACGGCACTCGCGTCCTAATCTCACAACTATAAATAGATGAGTTACACTGTTCTAATTATTTCCATTGGCAGAGAGAATTTGGCGGTGAGCAAATAATCAAATGGCACTGTTTTTCTAAACCTTCCAAGGTCTAGAGGTAAATACAATCATTGCACAAATACCTGGAAAGGATCCAAGACTGGGCCAAAGAACTGTAAACGCAGAACCTAGGCAGGACTTCGGCAAATTCCCAACTAACTGTTCATGATTTCAAACTCCTCAATTCAAATAACAATTCGGAAAGATGAGGAGGTGAGGGGAAGTTTTATTGGCTCCTAGAAACTGAACTCTGGAGGTGAAAAGCACTATCACCAGGTAATATACAGTACGTGACATTTCCTGTGGCTGTGTCTCCACAGGCTAAGTTACAGCTCGTGGGTGAGGAACACCCGTGACTACAGCAAAACAGGAAGGAAAAAGTGATTATAAAACTTTGGCTTGAAAATTGCAATTACAAAATCCAGATGAGAGTACACGCACAAAAACACTACTAATAATAAGACAGATGCCCTGAATCAGACACATTGCTAACAAGCAAGAGATGAGGAGATTCCATTTGGTGTTATTCGGGCATAGAGCAAGCAGCAGGCTTTGATGCACAAGCTTGTTGTAGAATTGTTAAGTAATTTTAGTAGAGAGGATCACGTACAAATCATTTACAAGCCACAATTAGTTTATTATTTACATAAGATATATCTCTTTAACCAGGTTAATAGTTTTTCTCAAAAATGGCATGATCGCTGCTGGTTAGTAGTTTTATTATGCCCCTCCTTCACCACCAAGGCTCCTCATGGCTGTGTGTTTAAACATTTCTTTTTAATAGGATTTTTCTACATTATTACTGAAATGCATCAGGCATATAAACTAACCCCACTGCTTTTGTTTCATTCAAGTTAGTATAGAGTCTGCACCCTCCTTTATGATGTCGACCCGCTTCGTTAACCATATCTGTGGTGAATTTCCATACAGACTCATTTCCTAATAAGCACGTGCGCAAACATCTCAGAAACAGGATTTTCATGTATTCAAACTGTAAGCAGCACTGGAGACTTAGAAAATTTGTTAGCCGGAACCTGAAACAGGTCAAAGATGATAGTTTTTAAAAGTTGAATTACTATGCAAAAAATATATATACATATCCATCTAAGTATGTAATGGTTAAAGTATATCTCTATATATCCATATATTTCCAGTTATTCACACATGCCATCTGGCAGAGGTAATTTAAATTTATTTATTTTATAGAGAATAAATTATATTTTTTGAATAGGTGGCATGAGAATTTATATTAAGATTTGTTAGTACTTTTGGCCATATGTAACATAAATATATAGATATATAGATATTTAGCTGTTCAACTACTCATGCACTATTTGCTAGTAGCCAACCATATCAAACAGCAATATCATACTTAAAACTTGCAAGATGCTTGCTGGTGCACTGATGAAAAGGTCGCCACAGACCTCCACATGATGTTTTTATTTCCAGAGCAGTGTATCTCCCCAGTCCCTGAATTCCCCAAAATTAAACACAAGAAACTTCTGCCCTCACAACTGTCAAACACTAGAATTTCACTACTGGATCTTTAAAAACAAAAAATTAAGAGCCAGATTTCAAAAATGTTCAATCCATAGACAGTGTGGAACAGTGGGCTATTTTCAGTCATCTGCACCATGTTATCAGTAGTTTGCTCATGAATTAGAGTTCAAAACAAAAGTTTGATATATATTCTTGGCATTCTATAGTTGTAGCCAACAAACCCCTTTCCCCAACCTTTAGGTTAACTTTTTTTTTTTTTTTAAGATAAACTGGTACCCTCTCTTTGAACTCCAATGAGAAATATACTGTGATTAGGTAATTATTGGAAGGAAAAGAAAGCAATCAGTTCCTAATGACAAAATAATATTGTATGCTTGCGAGACAATATTGCTACATAATCAAAACATACATTGAGAGAGTTGATATTTAAGAAATCCTTAAATCAATCCTCCTTCAATTCTAGGGAACTTCATTTCCATAAAGGTACTTTACACAAGTGAATCTGAGTCCCTACAAAGGCAGCAACATACCTGGGTACCCTTGTCCATTGTACGGGATGCTGGCACACTGGGATGAGTCACAGTATCCAGGAGGACCTGGGGGACCTCGGATACCTGAGTTTCCAGGACGACCAGGAGGGCCAGGGGGACCTCTTGAACCTGTGGACCCAGGTGGGCCTGTTCTGGATTCTCCTTGTGGACCTAGAGTGGAGACAAAGCAAATATGTCTCCCCTCTTGTGAAAATCATTTTCTAAGATGCTCAACAACACATTGGAACCTCCACTGTCTCAAGACCAGATGGATCACTGGTATATGTGAAGAAAATATTTCCTTTAGAAATCACCAATGTGAACCAAAGTGTGATGGGACATTTCTAACACAAAGTTAATGCCAACTACTTTAAATGATTTTACTCAAAGAAAACGGACTTAGCAAGAATTAAGTACAATTAAAGATATCAATGAATTCTCTGGTTTGCTTCTACTATTGCAGAGATAGGAATCCTGGAAGAAAATGATTATATTAAGCTATATTAGAACAGCATGAAAATCCAGGGGTGCCTGAGCCATACCTCCAGACAATGTGAAGCATGTTACTGTGGATCCAGTGATTACTTACAGCGAACAAAAAAGCAAGGATTTATCTGCCAGACTTGACCTTGGTTGGAAAGGTCCCATACACTTATATGCAGGGGGAAAAAAATTAACTCCCATCTACTACATGCATAAAATAACTAGTCAGCTATTGTTTCTTCCCAAAACATGAAGAAAGTATGAATGAAACCTTGTAATGTGTCAAGCTTTGTAGTGAGAATATATTTTTTCAGTCTAGTAACTCCATCTTGAATACTAGGACAGAAAATGACATCATCGCCCACCAGGTCCAAACAAAACAATAATTTCATGAAAAAGAAAATAGCAAGTGCTAACTTATACCTTCCTGTAGTAAGGCTACAGTAAATGCTTAAAAGAAGGGGATAACGCATTTATTGAACAGAGAATGTAAAAATAAGGAGGTTATACCCATTGAACTTCTTGCTAAGATATATTCCATGATAATAGACATGCCTGAAGCTTACCAGATAAAGTCATGATCTCTTGGGGGTTGCTTGTTCTTTCAACATTCATTTAATTTACCAACTGATTTACCCCCAAACCTACCTGGAGGACCAGGTGGCCCTCGTGGTCCTGAAGATCCGATGCCCCTTTCCCCTTTCTCTCCTGGCAAACCTAAGTAAGTACAAAAAGAAAAGGCACAGATTGGAGGCAAAGGGGAGTTTGCAGAAAACTTGTACTTTTCATCTTAAATGATAATACTTGATTCAAGTAATTCATTTCCCTTAGTGAAAACAGAATCTAATTTTTCACAGAAGTTCACTCTTTAAGCCAAATTCTTTCTAGACATTTGTGTAATTCCAGATTCATGGCCAAGAAACAAATCTGGCTACAAGTCAGGGAAAAAATTATCTGAAGAAAACAAACATGTCTAATATATTTTTTAGAACGAATAATTAAGAACAGAAATCCTAAATAGTTACAACTCACTGAAGAATGTCTTAGACGTATCTTATCATTAAGAAGCCCCATTAGTACAGCATCCAAAGCATCAGAATTATAGAAATACCTAAATTTTCTACAAAATGTCAACTACCACTATGATGAAAATGACTATGTAGAGTTCAGAAACATCTGGAATTAGACAATCCTATTTTCCTTCTTTTTCCTCCAATTACATTGATCTACCATGAAATTAAAGCCAAACAAACTCATAAGATCAGTGCCAGGTCCTGAATAAAGGAACCAAAAGAATTTGGATCTAAAATTGTAAGGCTGCTTATATTCAGTTGCTACCCAACTCTTGCCAGTCACAACAATTAATACAATTTTAGTGCCTGATTTAGTTTGCCAGGATAGCTTTTCCCCATGGACAGCAACAACAACAACCAGAAAATAGCACATCTTTACTAAGATTTCTGACCAAAGCACACTGTTTTCTAAGATTAGAGGACCTCTGTGTCCTCTAGCTGTCCAAGGGAGAAGACTGATCATGAACATCTCTTCTGGGGCCCAAACAAGACTAGTTAAAGTAGTTTTCTAAGTTCAGTCTCCCAAGAGCTTTTCCACCTCATGCAGCTTCCACCTTCAAATTCCTCATGCTGTGTGTGCAGTAACCAAAAACACCTACCTCTCTCTCCTGGGGGGCCCTGCATCCCAGGTGTGCCAGGGAAACCTGGTCGTCCCCCAGGTCCTGGCTCTCCTCTGGCTCCTGCACTGCCAGGGGGGCCAGGAGGACCTGGGGGGCCTGGCTGGTTGCGACTGGAGTGGTAGTCATTTGGAATCTGATTCAGCATCTGATTGAATCTATTCATCTGACCTACAGAAAGAAATGAGACTGGTTAGAAAGAAGTCCAAAATGGAGGAATGAGAAGATGAAACTGTTCTTTCTCAGTGTTTAGTGAAAACCATTTGTGTTCCTTTCCCTCCAAGAAACATTCTAATTAGAATCATAAAATTAAATTAATACATGTCAGTATAAAATGATCCCTGAAAAATAATTGTTTCCACAAGATGATAACCAGTCAGCTACAAGTATTATAAAGATAAAAGAGTTGTAAAATTTTAATGTGGCTCTGCTATAAAGCCAGATGATGTCCCTCAAAAAGAGCCTACTTTAAATTAAGAAGTTGCATCATTTTTGTGTGCACCTAAGGTAAAGATGACCAGACTATAGTGTAAATTGCAATTGCTCATGGGCTACATTGAGAAATGTTGATTTCTATATGTCATATTCAAAAAGAATGATTCACTATATTTGGGGTGTGGCCCAGAAACTCAAATTTCTCACCAGCTACATAGGTGATTCTAATCAAATGTTCCTCAAAACAACCTTAGAGAAACACTGATTAAGATTTCTGAAAGCAGGAATACAGAGTTTAAGACCACACTCAGACTGTAGGCCCTGGCTTAACTACTTAACAGGCTTATAGAATAAGAGAAAAGAGTGTGGAAAATAAGAAAGCAATATAAAGCTTCCCATCAAAATGGATTTTCTATGATTAAGTTAATCTTGCTGGGCCTCTCCCTAAAAGTCATAGAATAACTTGAATGTCATAACTTAAATGACATTAAATGACCTAATGTTTGTTGTTGCTATATATATATATATATATACAGAAAAAGATTACTGAAAATACTAGTATGGGAACTGAAAAGCCCTCTTAAAATATGATAGCTGTTAGGTAAGGCTGAATATAAAGATAATAGGCGACTATGTTTGCCCTTGTGTTCTTGTTTCATCTTAATAGCAATCATTAAAACTATCATCATCTTTATATAACCAAATAAAAAATTGACAATGTGTAGAAATAAGAACTCACCAAAAATAAAATAAGAACAAGTGTCTTAGAAACTTAATGACTCAAACTCTGCATTTTCCTGCAATTAATTACAAAGCCATTCATAGATTTAAAAGAAATTTTACCACTTATCAACTGTTCACAGACTTGTCTTGCAACTGCTCGCATCATATTCTGGGAAGCAATGTCCCCCTAATTAATTAAATAAATGAGAATCATTAGCATATTATTTCTATGGTTTCAGACATTAATGTTCAATATGCAAATTAAAGAGCTCAAATTTTAAGAAATACGTACTCTATCACCTTTCTCTCCTTTCAATCCAGATGCACCCTGAAATATAGGAATTTCATACATTAGAAGTGGACAAATATGGTGTAACATGATTCATGAATGGATGTGATGAAAGAGAGCAAGATCTATAGTCTGAGTTAGCAAAATGACATAATATTTACAACTATGTTACTCGGATCTTGCTTGTCTGTAAAAATAAATCTGATCTCTCTCCCTGTCTTCTCAATTACTTTCTTCTCTCTCTCTAAATTATGTGATAAGTTGTGAATTTGTTGATCACACGTTTAGAAGTGATATACTATGTATGCCTTTATGATTTTACTCACAATCTAGACCTGGAACTGAAATAACATGTGAAAGTTATTTTGGTACCATTGTACTTCCTCTACATCACCATGGCTGTTAGATCAGCTGGTTATTGTAGATTGCACAGGATCTTCATCTTGGCTCAGCTTAGTAAATACTAGAGGGCTTTTTGTCAATTCCCTACCTAAATGTATCTTACTTCAGTGATTATCTGTGCAATGGGTATAAAAAGAATGAGATGTCTTCTTATAAATAACTCACTCCAAATAGTGATCCCACATTCAAATACAAGTACAGAATATTTAACCCTTCTCTTTTAGACATCTCACTGACTATGTGAGGATCTTGGAATAAGTTTTCTTTATAGTGCAAAAGATTTTTTCTCTTAGTAAAGTATATCAAGACTGCCAACTGCTATTGTGGAAGGAAGAGCAAAATGATTGACAATTACGGCATTCGGGTAATATCCCAAACCAAACCATTTCATACAATCACCAAGACTTTTGCCTGAATTACTCCTATTTCCCAATGTCATCCTGCTTCCATTTTGACCCTTTATAGTCTATATAAAGGGTCTATATAAAGGGTCTATATAGTATATATTATATATCT
>NW_004567102.1:29575016-29795162 GCF_000260355.1 Condylura cristata
TTTTTTTTTAAGGAAAATTAGATCATATCACTCATTTAGCTCCAGGGCTTCCCATCACACTCTGAATAAAATAAGAATTCCTATCATGGGCTAGATGTTTTACATGATCATTTCTTTTTTTATCCTTTTATATGTGTGTGTGTGTGTGTTACATCATTCTTTATTTTTGTACAATGTATGATGTGTCCTTTCAGGTATGGTCCCCATAAAATTCCAATTCCCACCACTGATGCACCTGTGCACCATCACCACAGTCCCTTGTGCTCTCTTCCCCATTTTGGTCCCTCTGCCTCCCTCTCCCCTGCAAAATTCTGATTTATAGCTGCCTGTTAATTTTGTTTTTTAATTTATTGTATTTTGTTCCTGATCCTTTATTTGGTTATATGACCATTTCTGCCCAACATTCTGACTTATCTTTTACTCCTCTTCTCTACTCCCTTCACTTCAGATACTCAGGCTTCTCTGTTGTCCTTTCACATAGCAGATGTACTTTTTACGCAGGGCTTTCGATGGAGTTGCTCCCAATGCCTAGACTCCTCTTCCCAGAGGAAGAGGAGTTCACTTGGCTTGCTCCAGGCTTCCTGACTAGTTGTCTAAAATATCCACCTTCCCACCACCACTACTGGTTCTTAACCCATTTCACTCTTTTTTCTTCATATAACTTATTATCACCAGAAACTGTATTATTTATTTTTGGGAACTTTGTTTTGTTTACTGTAGTATCCCAGGTCCTAGAACATCTAACATATTTAGGAACTAAACAAGTGGCTATTCCACAAACTAGTAAAAGTAATCCGCAACTAGTTCCTGAAAACATTCACTATACATCATTGTTCTAAATTAATAAGAAGATATTAACTGACTACCACAGCTAATTACATAAGCTAAAGGTCATGAAATCAAACTGTCATCTGCTACGACCTTTCTATACCTATCATTAGTTTGTTTTGTTCTTTCCAAAATTGAAGGTAAGAGGAATAAGAAAAAAAGGGGTAAGTTTGCCACCTGTCACCTTAGTAGGATGAAGGAGATAAAGAAAGAGAGAGGGCTAGATGAAATCCAAATAAATATTACCAAAGTATAATTATCATAAGAAAAGTAGAGTTTGACTCTCCCTTTGCCAAAAGTAATAAACTTTTATGGAAACACCACTGAGTCTAGAACATTTTGTAAATTGCAGTAATATGTTTTCATATTTACTGCTACTTTGAGATTGTTCAAGATGTTGGTTTAATTTACATCCTTCTGAGATTATTTTAACATAATGGGTGGAAATCATATCTATTATCAATTATCTACAGATCACATTTCAAGTAAAGGCAGTAAAGTTTCTTTCAGGAGTCTACCTATAGCCATCAATTACCTATCAGCAATATGCTTAATGAGCTTCTTTTGCAGTCTTAACAATACAAATAGAACTCTGAATGGGTAGAAAATTCACATGTATGTTTAACTGTTCTTTGGATGTTTCCACCATGATCCAATGAGGAAATGAGAAAAGTAAAGTCACATGCAAAGATACACACAGATTATAAAGTATATCAGCAACCCTTTCATCTTTATGGGGCTGGCTTAATCTTATGTAAATATCACAAGCAGATAGTGTCCCATAAGGATTTATCCTGTCTGTCCAACTTTAAGATTGTTTGAGCCTGTGTTTATGTAACATAAACAATATTAAGAGGTGTTCTGTCCAGAAATCAGCTCTGACACATTTGTGTTGCTACTAATAGTTGAACTTAAATACCTTCTAAATAAATTTTCTATATCAGAATTCTATTTTGAATAATTTTTAAAATGCTTGACATGAAGTCACACCACATACAAGTAAGGAAGAGCTTACAACAAAAATACGAAGTTTAGCAGTCATTACAAATATTTCTGGAAACCAGAATATATTTCAAATACCAGATATGCAAAAAACCATTCAACTATCATACCAACAAAAATATCAGAATAAAAGAAAATCAAACTAAATTAGTGCAGGACAGTATTGAAAATAACAAATTAGATAAGTCATTTTGGTTCTGAGACTAATGTTCTCACATCCTCAAGGACAGAAAAGAGCTCGCACATAAGGCTGGATACCACCAAAGGGTTACCATCTGCCATAGAGCGTCACACAGCATCATCATTATTTTGCTATCATAAGCAGCAGACCGCTGACCATTCCGCTGACCCAGCTTTGAGTATTTGTACTGTGCAGAAATATGTGTTTTGGCACCTAATTCTATTCTCCTTCTAAAGAAACCCTATGTCCACAAGTTTCATCCTAAAATATTATATAACTAAGAGAGCAAAGCTTTAGAACTCTTACCAAGTTAAATCCAAGGGTTTAGCATAGTTTCAACAAACGCTTCAAAAACATTACAACAGAAAGACACCAAAGCCTTACAGTCCCCTCATTACTTATGACCACAGTAAAAGAATGCTAGCAAAAAAGCTGCCCACTTACTGGCCGGCCGTGGTCTCCTGGTTTTCCTGGTTTCCCACTTGGTCCTGTGACTCCAGGAGAGCCTGGGCTTCCCTATATCACGTGTGCCGAGAAAAGGAATGTTGTGATGAGTGCAAGCTAACTAAGTGTGGTCAGTTTTAAAAGCTTTTCAAAGAAACAGTACATAACCATGCAATCATGTCCTGAAAGACTCAAACTAAATTTTAAGATAATATGAAGGAAAACGATCTGGAAAATTCTCATTAAATCTTCATGGACTCTATAGTTCTAAAGTATATTGAGACCAGTTGAAAATATGCATACATTTATATGTATGTGTATGTATATATGTACACAGACATAAAATCAAATAAACAATTCTCACATTGTGATCCTAGTAGATTCATTACAAAGTGATTTTGCAGAAAGCAATTCCTGTTCCTTTAGTTTATTTCCATTACAAAGCCAAAAGCCCATCAAAAGACAGGAAAGAAAACTTTGGCTGGGGAAGAAACTAAGAAGGTATCCAGTTTTATGCTAAATTGGGCATCATGGCTGCAGTGTCTCCCTTATTGCTGGAAACTGCATGCTCAGCCAAGAAATGCACTTTTTCTTTGCTGCATTCTCCACACTTTCACTCTCTAATACCAGCACTCTTCATGCCTTCAAAACCACAAGAATTTTTCTCTCTTGTTTTTAACAGTTTCAAGACACTCTGGCATGTTTAGTATTTATATCTAATAGGTAGTACATCATTCTAAAGCCTAAAATTTCCTTAAATAGATTTTCCAAGCAGTCTCTACTTCATCAATTATATACACTTTATACTCTGAAATAAATATTTAAAATGAAGGTTTAGTATATGTTGAAACCCCCTATATATGAGAATATGTGTTTTAAAACACAAGTAATAAAATAAGTTTAACAGTTGCATTCAAGTCATCATATCCTGCCTTAAGATCTGAAGAGCCTCCATCACCTGAACCAACTTAGTCGTGACCTCCCTTCGCTATGCACAGACTCATGCCACTTTCAGAATCATCAGTTTCAGTATTTTTTCCAAAGATCTTAGTTAGAAGATCTATTGCGATAAGCCTTGCTTCTGCTGAAAAACTGATAGCTGTTGTGTAATAAATGAACTTAGAATTTAAATATCCCAAATAGATTCTTAAAATTCTAGAATAGGAAATAATCAATGAGGTCATAAAACTCTGCTACTCAGTGTAGGACTGGAAAGAACTGAGCCACTAACTAGCTAGTGACCTACTTAGTTAAGGATATTTTTCTATTTTTCAAATATAACTTGATTAGACAAAAAGACACTGTATTTTTTAATATCTGTTTTCTCTAGGACATTTCAATTTAGGAACCCCAAAGCACAGGTGGAATGCATGTCAAAGGCCAGGTTACCATGTTCTTCCCAAGAAAATGTGGGTAAGGCATGAGGAACAATGTTACCTATTCCATTCTTACCGGTGGTCCGGGTGGGCCCCGGGGTCCCATTGCCCCATCTTTTCCAGTAAAGCCCTATTTTAAAAATGAAATTAATTGCTTGTTAGTGAGATAATGACCAAGTAAAATCAAAAAAAAACTAAGCAGGTTGCTAATGTGAATGATGAAACTTTAATCAAATTACGATTTGGAGATAGTCCTTCAATATAATGACAATTTTTTTAAGCTTTCTTTTTCAACGATGTTTTTTATGAATAGTTTTAAACTGCATTCATTTATATATTATCGTTTGAGGCAAACTTATCTCCAAAGAAGGCAGATTCCTTTCATGAAGATGTTTGCCTTCCTAAGAATATAAAGACGTGGAAATGAAAACTAACCCATTCTACTAAAAGGCCAGTGTCTATACACTGACCCAGGAAGGATCAAAGTGGGCTAAAAGGAGTGTTGCTATGACATGCACATGGAATCATAAAAGATAGAGAAGGCAACCACCTGATTAGACAACTTCCAACTTTTCCTGAGCAACTAATGCCCAGAGACTGCTGACAATGGCAAACCCCAAAGCACAGGTGGAAGGCACCTCAAAGGCCAGGTTACCATTTCCCTTCCCAAGAAAATGCGAGTAAGGGGTGAGGAACAATGTTATCCATTCTATTCTTATCCATGGGAGCAGGACTTCATTTCTGGGGAATCACCTCCCCCACAAAATGAGGTGAAGCTGTCTAAACTGACAGCTTAAAGCTGTCTCCTCTAAAAGAAGAGGAAAGCCTCAATGGTTCCAATAAACAGCTGATTTTTTTAATGGCCTGTCTCTACTCACCTCACAGCAAAGGCAGACCCATGCGGATGTTGGGTTGCCTGGGAAGCAGAGCTTTGCTGCCTCAGGAGCTGACAGCATCTCCCAGGCAGGCTCCTTCCCCGCCTCCCACCCCCTGCACAATTCCAAGTGACCTCTGACTGCAGTGAGTCATCCTGCTTCCCAGTTAGTATTCATTCCCCACAGCAGATCTCTGAAATCCAGCAGAGGATTTCTGAGTCAGGTCGTTTTTTATGATTGTTACATTCCTCTGTCAAAGGAGATTTTGTCTCATTTTCTGCAGAGAATAAGAATAATTTCATGCATATTCTTGAATTCAAGCAAAAATCAAGATCATTTGGCTCTTTGCCTGCACTTAGTCTCTAGGCTCCCATTGATTTTATAGCAGGAAGTTTAAATTATTTCTTTTAAATTGTTCAAAATATTCCACTACCCTTCCTCCAATTTTTTTCCCAGAAACTTATAGAGATAAAGATTTCACTGTTTTCTGGGAGATTTATGTGTGCTTAACAAAAAACAGATTCTGCGTTCATCTCATGTAACACCAACATTGCTCTGAGAGTCAGTTAAGAAACAAAAATTCTCTTGAAGTATTACTTGGACAGTTTGAATGGCTTTTCTTCCATCTAAATTTCTCCAACTGCTGTATAGGCCATTTTTCTTCTCTTTTTTTGATGAGGTATTATATTTCTGAGTAATCTTCCTTCAGTTATCCTAAAAACCTCCTGACCAATCATTTTCCTTTATTTTTCCAGCTTTATTAGTATATAATTGGCAAATAAAATTAAGTATATATGTATAAATATAGTGTTCACTATGTTTTGATATATACATTGGAAGTGATTAGTCAAGCTAATTAACGTGTCTATCAGCTCATCATTACCATTTTTATAAGTGTGGAAACATTGAAGACACAGTTTCTGAGCAAATTGGGAGTATATAATATACTATTTTTAACCAGTCATCATGTTGTACACTAGATCTCTAGAACTCTTTCATCCTGCATAACTGAAACTTTGATCCATTATATCCCCATTTCCCCTTCTCCTGTTCCTAACAACCACCAGGCATCTCTCTGCTTTTAGTAGCTCACCCTTTTTTTAATTCTTACATAAGTGACATCATTAAGAATTTTTCTGTCTGTGTCTGGCTTACATCACTTAGCAGCATGTTCTCCACAACATTATTCATCCATGTTTTAAAGGCTGAAATATTTGAGTGTGTATGTACACATTTCACATAGCACATTTTTTTATTCATTGATTCATCAACAGACACTAGAGGCCTATTCAACAATTTTCTGTTAGGAGAAAGATAAACCTAAATGGAAGTAAAGAGGAGTTTTTCCTGATGTCCTCCAAAGGGCTACCCAGTGAGCCATCTGCAATAAAAAATATGGAGCTATTCCTGCACCTCACACCCAGCCCATAAGGGTGGGAGAGAGAACTCAGAGTTGTCTTCCTAGATACACTTGCACTAGATCCCTGAGGCCATCCTTCAGTTACTTCTAATGGTTCCCAGGTTGTGCCTCATTTTAAAATTCACCTATGCTAAAGACAACCCAAGCATTCTGCTCTTACCAACTACATCTCAGCAATGCCTTCCTTCCTCACTAAAATCCATGGGTTTCAGCTGTGCTTTCTTCTCTTCCACTACAGAATTTGAGTATCTTTTTTAGCTGAGATCCTTATATCAACCATCTGTCAAACTTCACAAAATTGATTGTTCCACTAGCTGTGCAGTCCACTTTCGGTACAATAGCAATAAACTAAGCCACAGGCAGGTGCATGTGGCTGTGAAGGCAAAGAGAAGACTGACGTCCTGGAAAGTTCGTGTCTTGTGTGGCCTTATCACAAAGCTGCTTTTAGAGATTCATTTCAAGGTGGAAAAGTCCAATCCTTCCCACTCCCCACTTTTCTGAGAAGCGGTGATGGCCAGTTCATAAAGCATGTGTGGCGGGTGGGAGCACTGGCGCCCCAGTCCCCAGCCACATCTGCACACGGCAGGTCAGCAGCCCTCTCTCAGCGCGGGTGGCTGTAATTTGGTTTGGTCTTCTCATTGCATGACCTGACCCATCACACTTTTAACCTCACTATTACCCTTTTCGTGAGATGACAAGTCAAGAAATGAGAGTATCTGTCTCAAAAACACCCAAAAGAATGCCTACATGTAAGTGCCACCTTGAACTCCCAGACTCCCAGAGAATGTAGCTTTCTTCTTTGATCTCTCACAAGTGGGCACAGGAACAGACCAAGTTCACTGGCACACCATCCACCATTTTTTATCACCCAGGCAACTCGGCTCCATCTGATTGACCAACCTCTTCTGCTCAGTGGTGTTTTGGAGGTATAAGCTTACTAATGTGATTAGTGAGTCACTACACTGCTGGCATCTGAGATCATGTTTTAACTTGATTGATCAGTCAGAACACAGACAACTCTCAGACTATTGTCTAAACCATAAGACATTGAAAAGTTGTTAGTTCTTGGTTTTGAACATTCATGGTTTCCTATGAAACCAAATGTTTCTATAATATTGAATATACCCTTGAAGCCAAGTGCATTATGCTTCTCATTTAATTGTTTTAGGGAAGATTAAGTTTCCTACTTTTTTTAAGAGCAAATTTTAAAGCTGCAACAAATGATTAAAATCCCTACTAAGTACCATTTGTCTACTCCAACATCTAATGATGTACAGATTTTCCCTAACTTCATAGAATATCGAGATTTCTGTCAGTTACATAAAAGCCAGTTTGTTCAATTTTACAGTGCAATTTTAGAATTTAAAAAAAAAAGTAGGATTCCTGAATCTTTCTAACCAGCTAAATTTTATTTTATGAGCTCTTTTTGTGACCATGATAAAATAAAAAAAGATTCCCAGCACTTGGCTGAAGTCCCATCATTTTGTTCCACAGGCCTTGAGATGGATCTGCTATTGGGTGGGCTGCTGACGGTAGTGCTCAGCCTTCCACAGGTCTAAGAACTCTGCATTTGCAGACAGGCCAATGCAATTGCCAAGAGTTCATAACTAATAGGCAACAACAATGTATCACCATTTCCAAATCACTGAAGCCCGCTCAAGAGCACTTACTCTATCTCCTGGTGGTCCCGTTGGTCCTGGTGGACCAGGCAATCCTGGGGTTCCCTACACAAATGGAAACAAAAAAATAGAACACTGTAATATACTCATGCATAAAAAAAGTCACATTATTCTCCAGAATGTTTAAAAACAGAAAAACTTTCAGGGATTCTGAAACCAAACAAACAAACAAAAAAAAACTGAGAACCAAACACAATGTCAGCCACATTGTGGAGGCTCAGTCAACTATAATAGACACCAGAAGGGAACAGCACAAGCATGAAGACTTAAGAGCAGAGTACGAAAGGGCAGTCACATAAGAGCTCGGCCAGGCTTCTGCAAGGCTATTTCACCTTGGCTCACCTCCTGAAGCACCACAATGGCAACTTTTCAAACAACACTTGACAAGTGAAAGAAAAGGCAACTTCAAGAACAACTCACTGATCGTCCTGGAAGTCCTGGTTCTCCAGCATCACCTTTCATCCCTTGGCGACCCTAAAGCAGCAATGGGAAAACAGTCTCAAGCATTTGACAGAGATTAACTGCAGAGGGAAGACATGAGTCATGTTGCTTCATAAATCCAATGTAAGCATGTTTGGAAATGAGGGGAATAAATCATTTTTTGATTAAAACTCATTTTTTGAACTACAAGCATTATAATTTCCACTTATAATGTTATAGGATAATTCTGAGATAAGAAACCTACTTAAAAGAGCTTAGTTTAACCTAGCAATTTTCACAGAAGTGAATTTGGTGGGAAAAACTTTACATATTTAAATTTGGTGCTAATTTTAACAGCTAGTCAATGAAATGTTTTAAGAAAATAATGTGATTTGGATTTTTATGAGTTTGTGCTTGAAAACACTTGTTACAATGGTAAAAATGAATTGACTAAAACTAATTAATTTAATAGTATTAGCAAAAAAAGGTTAAACTCCCTTTGAAGCATAAGAAGCTGAAAATATCTATTCAACCATTTGGGAGCAAAAAATTTCTGTTTCTTCATATGTCTTGTTTCTGTCTCTGATGTGGGTCATTTTCCCCTCTAAATGCCAAACAAATGTATTTGCTATTTAATATGGCATCTAAATGTAAACTTGAATTTAAGAGTTATGCAGTTATCATTTCTTATTCATAGACTATTTTATCTTAAGGCATAGGAAAAGGTAGTACTTTTAAAATTAAGTATAAACCTTAAAATGTAAAACACCTTTTATAAATTCAGATTAGCATTTATAACAAATGGTAAAAAAATATTTGAAATTGTAAAAGAAGTAATAACCTAGATAAATAATGCCACTTGCTTTCAAAGTCATAAATATTAGAAAAAGACTCCAGGGCTGCCCCAGATTGAAATCGGTTTCAAAGTTTTTTGGATATTAAAGAGTACATACACTACTTATTTTTTTAATTAAATATGTAGCAATAACTTTTTCTACATAGTTTATTGATATACTACTTACATATTTGAAATTATAGACAGAGGAAGTTATCTCAGTGAATAACCCTGTTGAGTTCTCTGAGAAAACATTTGAATTTGACAAAATACAATAGAAAATGTTCCAGTTAAACTCCATCTTAATCCACTACCATCATTCAGTACAGAAAGTTTCTGTGCTTACCTGTTCTCCAGGAATAGAGAGTCCATTGGGTCCTTGGGGACCAGGAGGACCCTGAGGGCCCGGAGGACCTGTATCTCCACGAGGGCCAGGGGGTCCCTAAAATGCACAAGAGAAATAGTCACAAAATCATGGGACACATTTTCAATGCCAACATCCACTCATAACTCATAACACATCTTCATAACTCTAAGACACCAGCATCCTACCACCTCTGCAAGCATTTTAGAAATCTGTATCTTCAAAAATATTTATTAATGCCATTCCTTTCTTCACTACTCATTAAAAAGACCAACTGGAAGGTACAATAAATTTTCAAGAGCTCTAATATTTCCACAAAAGTACTAGTAGACGCCTATTTCCAAAAGAAAGCACTGAATATAGCATTCATGTATCTATATGCAGAGATTTCCTATACGAGCAAAGCTCAGATTTCAATGGAGTTTGTTTATGTTAGTCTAGCCCTGATTGCTCTTAGGCTAGGGCTCACTTCTGGGGCTAATGTTGATGGACAAAGGTCATATATCTACAGAGTAGATACTTTGCAGGAGCTTCTTTGCACTGTGGAAGAAGTACAAACTTGGTGTCAGACCTGGGTTAGCAGCTCAGCTTCCCCATTCCCTAACTGGGTTCGTTTATCATTAGTGATACTGTAACTCTAGTGATATTAAGACTATCCATTATCTCCATAAAATATTCCCCGAAGAGGCCTGAGTTTTCTCACACAAGCCCAGTGTGGAGTTGGGAAAAGGACCAATAACACCCAGGTGAACAAGACTGACCACACAAATCTTCCTTTGAGCCAGATGAACCACAAAATAGCACAACTGTTGCCAATGCTCCCCAACTCTCTAGCAGGATTGTTTCCTGTTGGGTCTTCACTAGACTGGCCAGGTCACCCCGTCTGCTACCCCACATGCCAGCAGAGCCCTTACGTCCTTCTGCAGATCTCCCATGTGCAATTCCTACAGCAATGTGATACCTGATACATTTCTTTCCCTGGCTAGTCTAATCCATCATTTTGATCTCTGGAAACAAGACAAGGTCATTGTAATACCAAAGGTACACTAAACTTGAACCAACTTGCTCAATACACCTCCTTAAAAGTAATTAGAACAAGCAGACTTCAACATGTAGATGAAAATTTAAATGCACTTTAAAATATACTTACAACTGCCCCACTGACACCTCTTTCACCTCTGGGACCTTTAGCTCCAGGTCCTCCCTAAAATACATAGTAAGAGCATGTTTTAGTATGAACGTAAAGCAAGTAGAGAGAAATCAATATATAAAAATTGCTTCAAGAAATTAGGCATTCTCCAGACAATATTTCTACAATTCTAAAATACTGTTACTGTTGCATATTAAAGTAAATATTTCATATCAAAGAAATATGTAAGGAATGAAAATTTCAAAACTTTGTGCATGCTTAGTTTCTCATTTTTTAATTGCGATATTTCCTTACTAGCAGTAAGTGTCGAAGTCAATTGAAAATTTGAGATTTATGCAAAAAAGACAAACTACTTAATTCAAGAGAAAAACCTAATTTGAAATTAAGTGCATTCATTCTTTGGATAAAATAAGAAGCAGAGAGAAAAATATTTTTAATCTCTCAGAATCTCAGAATATGTATTTATGTAGTAATAGGAATTCAGAGACCTCTGAACAATAAGTTTTGAAAATACTACAGTAGTGACATCCAATAATGCTATCTCACAATAAGAGGGTTGGGAAAAACCCCTACTTCTCAAAAGCATCTCTTGGTCACTACCAAGACATAATTTTATGATTTACAAATATACATCAGGTAAATCAATAAAAAGTTAATTAAAGGTAAATGATGGTAATTGCAATGCTGTTTTGATTTTGTACTTAAGAGCTGATTGTAAATAATCTAAAATCAATCTGCATTGCTTGTTATGGCTCAAGTATAGTAAAATTTGGCATTCTCAGAATGTCTAAGCTACTCATGTTAATCACAAGGTGATAAATGAGATCTATCACTGACTACACTGCCAATGTTTTTGCTTTGTACTTTCTTGGTCTCTTCTCTTATGACGAGCTGTGGTCATATCTTTTTACTTCGGTTATTCCAAACCCAGATAATTTAACCCAGAGTATATAATATCATCATCTAGACTAATTGTCCTCTTTATCGGTTATTCTCATGTATGTCCACTGCATAAAACCCACATATCCTAGGTTCTAAGCAAGTTGTAAAGGTCGACCTCGCAACTGTGTCTTCCTAACATACAAATCAGATGCTTTCAAGGGGATGTAAGGAATTTTCAAAGTTAGGTGGTTACATATGAAACCTATTCACATATTTAAGACAAAAGCTCTTCAACCAGTCAATGTCATTGGGTCCTGTGTGGATTCTTTTGTGATTTACTCTATTCCAGATCTCAAAACACACTACAAAAAAAGTATGCAATCTGGCTTGCTCTGTACCAGAAAAGCGCCAGTGGCTGAAAGCATATGATGCACTCACACTGGTGAAAAGATGATAACTCAGAGATTTTACAAGAAAAACAGAAGAGCTCTCTCTATGTCCTTACCGCAGGCCCTGGTGGTCCTGGTGGCCCAACGCTGTCCTGCGTGCAGGTGCAAGCATTTGGAAGAGCAGGGCATTTTGCTTCATCTCTCTAAAATTTCAGAAGAAGATATTTACCTATGAATTTAAAGTAAAAATGACTTCCTATCCCCCACCCCAACTTTCCTTATTTACACAGAGAAATCTGTTTCCCAACTTGAAGAAATAATTTCTAACAGTAGTTACCGTTACAAATTGTCTTAGGTTGAATCTTTTTTGTTCATTACTTCAGGAAACCTCACTTGACAAATATCTATAAAATAACTGAGGCCACTGGTTGTTTTCAATCCAATTTTCTCTAAGCCACTGTTAGAGAAATGCTGAATACCCCAGATATAGATCCCCATTTTAGTCAGAGTCAAAGCTCAAATTCTGTCCATGGACCACCAGGCCTATTGTGTCCTCAAGCCAACACCCCACCACCAGTCATTTCATTGTCACCACCTTCCTTCTCCTATCACTCTGCTGCACCTCCACCGAAAGACTTAAAGTTTCTCAAATATTTGCAGCACACTGGCCTTAAGGCTTTTGCATTTACATTGCCCTCTGTCTGGAATATTTGTCTTTCTTCATCCAAAATGCTTGCCCCCTTGCTAAATTCAAGTCTCTGCTTAAATCTCACTTATTCACTGAGCGCTAATGGTCCCCACCTAGTTCTCATTTATCCTTTATTCAGATTTGTTTTCCATCCTAGGTTTTTTTACTCTCTTAACACAGTATGTATCTACTTGTTCATTTTTCTGTTTCCCCCTTTCTTTTAAAAAGTGAATATTCAGGGCCCTCCCTGGTGGCGCGGTAGGTTAAAGCACAGCACTAAGAAGCTAAAGCCACTTCAACATGAGTTTGATCCCTGCCCCGGAGGAGATCCACATGGCACAGCAGACCTCTCCTGACCTGCCCCCTGCTCCCCTCAGCAGCGTACTTCATTGATCTGCCTGTTCTGCTCCCCGCTCTGTCTTGGGTAAAGCCTCTCACTGTCCCCGCATCTGTGGCCTGTACCCCAGTTCTATATGCAAAAATAAATAAATCTTAAAAAAAATGAATATTCACTAAAATATTCTAAAAAGTGAATATTTACTAGAATATTCACTAAAACATTCACTTTTCACTGCTATGAACCTAACACATAGAACAGTGTCTGGCTTATAATAGGCGCTCAATAAATATCTGTTGAATAAATAATGCACACTAATCCTGTGCATGTATGCAGTTTGTTGCTTGCCAAAAGCTTCAATCTCTCATCAGCACTCAACTTTGTAACTACTGTCACACAGATACTACGGAGAAAAGTCACCTCAAAGAAGACACAATATTTCTGCCATAAATCTTAGGTAAGAGGTGACAGCTTATTCTGCAAGATGTTGGTATTCACATATACAAGAAAAGTCATCTCAAAAAAGATACATTTCTGCCATAAATCTTAGGAAAAGAGGTGGCAGCTTATCCTGCAAGATGTTGGTATTTTACAAGTAACATGAGGGAGTTGAAATAAATAGGTCTATCAAACACAATGACTCACCTGGACTTTTCTAACTATATCTAACCATCCTGGTTGTTAGGGAGAATTTCCAGATGTGCATTCCTAGCTTCTGCAGAAGGGTCCCTGGCCTGAGCTCTGATAGCTGATGTACACACACAGAACGCTGGTTCCTTGGCTTCATCATGGAGATGCAGCTGCTGAGTGCTACTTCCTCTCCCAGACCATCTAAGTCACAAGAGCTGATTCCCAGGGGGTCTGTTAACCACAACTGGATTCAGTCCTGTTTTGCTTACCCTAGAGGGAATATCACAGCATCTGTCTCTACTGGTCCACACCGGACTGCAGACAATGTCAAAATTCTGGATTTGGAACTGCAAACAACCAACAGCAACATAAGCTAAAGATGCATGAAAAACATTTTATATTAACATTTCTGCATTTTAATCTCTGTCTACTTCTGACATAGACTTGCTCAAGGATGCAAATCCTTGAGGGTAAAGTGATCCTCATTTCACAAGGAAAGAACATAAAAACCTATGCTTAGGAGAAAAAGTAAAGAGAAATGACTTTGTGAAATTTCCACTTTTGGCTCATTTCCTTGGCTAAATGAAATGTTTGCATTTTATAACAGAAGATTGATTAATGTTTGTAAGTTTTAAATTTTACTTAATGTTTAAATCAACTTTTAGGATTATACCTTTGTAGAAATGTAACACTAGTCCTACTGTTCTGCCAACTAAAAATAAATTAACAAAAAATAAAATACATAATATTAAAATTAATAAATAAATAAGTAGACTGGTCCTAAAGAAGAATAATTAATTTTAAAAAATTCATCACTTATAGGCCTGGTGGCGCAGTGGGTTAAGCACTAAGAAACTGAAGCCACTTCGGCATGAGTTCCATCCCTGCATGTCCTGGAAGTGACCACATGGCATGGCAGACCTCTCCTGACTGCTCCCCACCCCCACCCCGCTGCTCCCCTCAGCAATGTACTTCATCAATCAGCCTGTTCTGCTCCTCACTGTCTCTGGTGAATCTCCTCATGGCCCCTGCACCTCTGGCCTGTACCCCAGTTCTGAATGTATAAATAAATAAATCTTTAAAAAAAATTCTTCACTTATTTTAAAATTGACACTTCATAATTTTTCAAGGTAGAGGTTATCTAATAATATTTGTGGTTGCTTCTGCTTCACTATTTCAAAAGAGTAGACATTTTCTATCTTTCTACATGTAATCATCCCAATGTTAAACAGTCTGGATGTTCATAGTAATTCTATTACATTTGCATTAACTTTCTACGTTGTGGATTCAAGATTTCATGTTTGAAATTAGGAGAAGAGAATTCTGTCCAAGGAAGAAAACCAAACAAATTCAATTAAAAAAATTAGGAATCAAAGATGGTTAACTTTGCTTTTAGAACAATATTGCTATTGATTAACATTTGACAGAAACTTAGTAAGTCAGGTACAATGAAATCTTTACATTTAAAATGTATTAGCTGATAACTCTGGAGATGGAGGGGGCACACTTCCGCCTCAAGCTTGGAACAGCAGAACCAAGAGCACTGTGGCCCACTGGCTGCCCTGGACACTGGTCTCCCTTCTGAGACAGACGCTGATCCAATGTGAGGGAGCCTGCACTTCACATGTGGTCACAGCTAATGTCTTCACATGTTCAATGTCCTAGCTGCACAAATGTGTACTAATGATGGCTGTCTTTAAGTAACAAAAAACCAATTATTTTTTACTTCACTGGTTACCTTGGCAACTCTTTCTATTTTATCCTGTTTCACAATGATAACATGATGTTCTGTGGTGCCCTTACATCTTTGTTTCTAATGGTAAAGCACATTACTAAGCCCTGTCAGCTCCATGTTTTCTCAATGTAACTTTTCCAATGATTCAATGTGAACAAGAAATTTGGTAATTAAAGCTCACTAAGGAGGAAAAAAACTCATTGAGATGCTTAAAAATGCCATTTCAATCTGAACACAAGGTACCCAGAAGATTTAAAATGAGTTACTTACTGTGGCTGATCTCCTCTCTCCTTTAAGAAGTTTCCCAAGAATTTCAAAACCATCAGTTGTGATATTTCCAGCTTCCTTGATGTCCTTTTCTATAATTTCATAGCAGTCTATGTAAATCTTAACACTTTTTGAGGTCACTACAATATGAACCTAAAAAAACGAGCATTTGTTTCCATTATAAAATTTCTACCAATAAATTGGCTAACTTTTGCACATTTCAGATCACACGCCAAAATATGAGAGATAAATAAATAAGTACAAGTAGTATTTTCTTTAAGCTATTCTCATCCAAAATTAAGTTATTGACTGAAACTCAAAATGCAGGTTACAATGTCAATAACATAGTTAACAACTTGAAATTAGATATTTCACTGAACCTCTCTATCTCAGTTTTCTTCATCCATATACACATGCATAATTTCTTATTTTCCCACTATGTACTCTTACTAAGATAGCCAGAGGAACTACAGTAGATGAGATAAATGTGTAAACTCTAAAGAAATTCTCAAATAGAAATTAAGAAATCACTTATATGTTACTATACTCAGTACAAAATATCTTCATCTGTCCTACATTAATTTTGTTAAATTCAATTTTAAATTTACGTGATATCTTTTTACCTGATATCAGGTTAAAAGAAATTGCACCCTATATATAAACACTTAACAAAGTAAAAATTTAACACATTTTCTATAAGGTTCAACTCTGGAAATCATTAAAATTCAGGATTCAACTTCTTTATAAGGGAAGAAGTTCACACTGATTTATTTATTTTTGTCTGATATTGAGGACACTTGAAATATTAAGAAATCTATTAGAACAGATAACTAATAGAACATTTGTACTTAAACAACATGAAGAAGTTACGGGTAATCTGATTTTATAGTTATGGTTATAATTTCTATTTATCACAGTACAAATACTCAAGTAAGCACTTGATGACTTTGAAACGTTTGACTCTCAATTAAAAGAAATGGAAATTTCCTTAAATGCTTTGAGTCAATAAGCATAAGAACGATTTCTAGAGATGATTTTAAATAGTAAATATTTCTCCTACACTGATTCACCCAAAACACTAATTCAGTGCACCAGTAAGTGGACAATATGAGTTACATATTGCTTTTATATTAAGTGATATGTGGCTCACCAAAATAAGTAAAACTTTTAATGTCCCCAGAATAATCATTTAATATTAGATTCAAAAACATCAAACAAGTATTCTCAAGGTATTTATTATCGAATAAGAACTAAAACTTCTTTGTTGGGCCCTCCCTGGTGGTGCAGCGGGTTAAAGCACAGCGCTGAGAAGCTAAAGCCACTTCCGCATGAGTTTGATTCCCGCCTGCCCCGAGGAGATCCACATGGCGCAGCAGACCTCTCCTGACCCGCCCGCTGCTCCCCTCAGCAGTGTACTTTGTAGATCTGCCTGTTCTGCTCCCCACTCTGTCTCTGGTGAAACCTCTCACCACCCCGAACCTCTGGCCTATACCCCAGTTCTGTATGTACAAATAAATCAATCTTTAAAAAAAAAAAAAACACTTCTTTGTTGGATCTTCTATAAATAACCTTAAAGACAAATATTCACAAAGTATTGGAAAAAATTACAGTAACCAGAAAAAAACATTTCAAATTCAAAACTCTTACTTTATAAAAAAAAAAGTAATTCCAAACACACTTGTCATTCAATGCTAAGCATAATCAAACGCATGTTAAAAACATATTTTGCTATAATTTCTTCAATGTGTTTTACTACATTTTAAATAAATGAGTAATATAATTTGAGTGGGTTCTTCATCTGTAGAACATTGTCCTAAGTATTCAGGGACTATTTCCAACTGTCAAACACTGTTGGCTACAGACAGACCAGTGAAAGAAACAGGAACACTCCTGATAACTCATCTCCCTTCCCAAACCCTGCCATTCCCTAAAACTTTAGTTTTTATCAAGCAGTTTTTCATCTTACAAATTTCTCTCTTTGATCTGTGTCATCTGTTACATATGAAAAAAGAATATAATCCTCAAAACCCCTGCCTATCATTTTCACTATTTGTTGCTATCAGGGTACACCCTTATTCTCATGCCGAAGACTGAAGAACTTCAGTTCTCAAATTAGATGGAAAATTAAAGTGTTTAAATTCTTGATTACAAAGGATGTAAATAGCCAACAGTAATTGAACATGGTGCTTAAATCTGTGGGATGTATTGAGAGTAGGTTAAAAGAATGAATTGGGAGAATGAAAGAGAAAAAAAGAGCATAGTGAAAAAAGGAGAGGAGAAACTAATGTAATATAGAGTTTTCATAGATAGATAATTTGAGGAGGGTAAAGCTTGTGAGGATAAGAGGTATTCTATAAAACCTAGAAATACAAATACCACTCTATAAAGACAAACAATGGAATGCCAAAGAAATAATTCTATTAATTTGCAAGAATTAGCAATTGTCTCTAAAGTCCTCTACAAAATCTCCCTTCTTGTTCATTCCATGAAAGGTACAAATTAAGAAATAATAGATCCTAAATGGTTTTCAACTGATTAATAAAGGTTAAGTTTCTGATATTTTTAGTGGGTGTGGATGAAAAATAATAGTCATTTTAGCAAGTTACTCAAATGTAAGTTTAATAGGTATACCAATGAGCCAAAAATGTTCATAAGAATTTTGCCATCTATTATCAAATGAGGATCAATTGAACATAATAATAACTGTTACTCTAAAATTTATTTTTGCAAAGAAACATTATTTAACTGCACTTCATCATGAATGCCTATGAACTGTTAAGTATGCCATTATATGCAGAACATCAATAATGTGTCTTCTCACACTGAAGCTTCTTTGAGCTCTGCAAGGTAAGTTCCGTGCTATCTTTACCAAAAATCTATTTCATGAATAAGAAAACATTTTTTTAAAAGAAGCCAGATTCTCAAGAGTAGAACTGGCAAGAAGTCCAATTAAATTTACACAAGTACAGAAAAGTTCTTCAATTTTCACTTGAGAATTAGCTTACACTGCCTTTTATGAATGAAGACGAATCTTTCTGTGCACCATAATGGAGAAATTTTAGACCCTTTAGAGTTTAAAGTTAATCTCATATACATTATACTAATTATTTTGTTGGGGCATGATAACTTTTGGACTAGCATGTTTGCATTTTTCAATAAACAATACACAAGTTAACTGTTGCTCACCCAATGAATGAAACAAATAACTTTAAAAATAAAAGTCTAAACATCAATTGTCCTTTTCATTTCTAATGTTGCCAATTCATTATTCTAGTTTGTCAATTAATCATCCTTTAGAAACCTCATAGAAAACTTCAAATACCCTCTAAATATTGCATACAAAAAATTAAGATCAACAAGAAAAGATAATCACCCTAAGACAGTGACTTAGGTCTTTTAATAAGAATGTTTTTAGCAAGTTCTTAAACATGTTTGTATAAAAGTTAACCTCATACACATTTATGCTAATTATTTTGGTGGATCATGGACTAGCATGTTTGCACATTTTAAGAAACAAGCAAACATAAAAAGCTTACTATCCTTTATAAAAATCAAGTTTCTGAAACTAAATGATATAAAGATTCACAATAAAATAGTAGGTAGAAAAAGACATAATAATTGTATATAAAATATGATTCAAATTTTAAAAAGGTTTAGCTTTGAAAACATCTAAATGTGAATGGTAGTTAGCTTTTTGACTAGCATAATCATTGTTTTATTTTAAATTTTCTTTGAATTAATCAATTTCACTAAAATAAAATTTTGTTTTTAAAAGGCAAAATTATACTTCTACAAATTTAGCATGACATTTTAAAAAACAAAAATGCAGCATAACAAAATAAATAAGGTTAGTTAAAATTTTAAGTCATATTTGTTTTTCTATAAATAACCAAAAAATCTTTTTACCTTATGAAAACTTCCATAAAATAATGTCTTCACTTCATCAGTGTCGAATGTAATAGTTTGCACCTCGCCTCTAGTATCCTTATTAAAGAATGATAATGTCTTGCTAGAAGCTGTAATCAACATAGGATTAGTATTAAATCACAGACATGAGGTACTTTACATTGAAAGTATTAGCAAATTTGTTGGGAGAGATTTCCAAAATATGCAGCATTTTTATTTGTGATAAAATGTACTTAAAATACTTATTGATTGTTATATTTCAAAAACATTAAGCACAAAAGCACATGTCAAGCAAATATATCTATGCACATACACACACACACACACACACACACACACACACACATAGCCAGAAGTTACTTTAGAGAGAAGGAAAAAGGAGCATAATAAAAATATGCATGCATGTGCCTTAAAATAAGATAAGATTCCTTACGATCTGCAATTACTCCAACTTGTGGTTTATAGTCTCTGTCTGTAATTTGCCAAATTGCAAAAGGGTCACTGGGAGTTTCTGGAAGAAGTCTAAACAGTAATATAATCGTGTATGAAGGAGGGAGTCCATTTGGGTGTAGCTCTCTGGTGAATAAAGCAAAATAAATGAATGAATAGATGGATGAGGAAATAAGGATTTATCATCAAAAATAGAGACTCTTTTAAACTTTTGGACCAGAGTTTCATTATATATTATTAGAGACATTACACAGTATCATAGATATCACTGGAGACTAGAATAACTTTGCTAGATAGCAGAAGGGGGAAGATTTAGGAAAGGTATCAAAAAGCAAACAATAAAGATCCAGTATGTGTGAATAATAGATTATAATCTGGACAAGTCACAAAAGTCTGAAATATTCCCAAATTACCTCTTATATTATGCTAACAAATAATTTTTCTAGAAATACAAAAATACATACAAAATTATAGTATAAGTGAAATTTTTTATATCAGTATTTGTGATATAAAGATAATGAAGTTTATGAAATATAACTAATTTCCAATATCAGAGTTAGTTTTAAGTAAGATGGTTTTAATTTCTCCCTGTAATCTCTAATAGTTTTTATACTTCCAAATTGCTCCCTTGACATTACATATTCTCTAGTTCACATGTTCCTTAAAGCAAAACCAACAATAAATGTTGAGGCTTTGTACATGTGAAAAAATTTAATGACGATAAATGGACGTGATTCAATTAAAAGGAAATATTTCTTGACAATTAGGCTTCTAGACAAAAAAACAAAAGCACTCCCATGAGTCTTTCCAGAATTGAGTCTACCATTATTTTAGGTATTAGCTGAAGTAGAATTGATGGGTTTTTGTCTGAGACCATTTAATAATACTAAAGCCCTTCATATTCAACTATTTGACAGAGAGAAGCTATTACTCCACAAATTTTGACAATATCTCTTGAGGTATGTCCTACTACCAGATACCAGTATTCTTTCTGGAACATAATGCTGCCTGCTTCTTAAAACACATGCTCTAGAAAACCTGACATGATGACTTTTGCATATTCAAGAAACTACTCTCTTCATAATATTTTAGAACTATAAAACACAATGTTAAAAATATCTTCTCTGTATTAATTTATCTCTCACCTACCCATTTTTTTTCCTTCTTCCTGAATGAATGCCCATGAAAAGAATAATTTAGTTGCATTTATGCCTTTTTTAGTCACAAATTTTGACTCAGGAGAGGATACAGGATGTCAGAGTTAAAATGTAAGAATCCTAAGTTGAAGTTACTGAAGGTGAAATACTAAGGGTCTCAAGGAGCAGTGAAAAATCTAAAACTGTGAACCAATGTGGTCAGCCATAAAAAAAAAAAAAAGAACTTGGTGTGGTCAACTGCAACAATACAACTGTACTTCTTTAAAAGAAATTAGCTTTGGTTTTAGTCTGAATTTTCTAAGGGTATTTCAAATTCCAGACATCATTTTCTCACCCCTGTTTTAAGTTTCTGAAAGCCTTATTTCTACCTGTTTCTCCATACATTGCCAAACACATATCTTCCAACTAAAATGTTCTAACGTTAATGAGTAAGAAATACATATTTTGGTTATCATGGCCAGGTGTAAACTTTCATGAAATAAAATAACATCTCAGGCTACCCAACAGATTGCTAGAGCAGCTGCCAATAAAAACTAACCACTGCCTGTCTGATTGTGGATAAGGAAAACCACCACAGTCTTTCATCTTCTGGAGGTCTGAAAGACTAAAAAGTATACCTCCTCCCCTGCTCTCACTCCATCCAGTTCCTCTGCACCACAGGGAGAAACATTCAAAATAAAAAGCTGCCTTCCTGTTTAAACAGCCTCCCTTAGAAGAAGCATGACTGCATTCCAAGCCTTCAGTTCTAAGAGGTCAGGCATCCATAGGACCGCAAAGCCAGGTTGAGATTCTTGGTCATGAGAATAGCAAGGCTTGAGTCCCAGGCCCCTGTGTGACATGACAGAAGACACTTCACCCAACTCTATTTAAGGAGACTAGACAAGGTTGTCCCTAAGGAGTCCTGGAACTTGTCAACTCTAAAGTTCCAGGATTCTCAGAAGTCAGCACAGGTTCCAAAAATCTCAAAAAGTGTGTCACCCATTAAAGAAAAAAGGACTTTCTGTTGTTATACTCACGCTGTAGGCTGATTCACAAAGGCGTTCTTCTGAAGCCTGTAAGCCGAGTAGCTAGGGAAAGACCCTGACTCCAAAGAAACTCCTTGTACAGAAGCAAAATTCTTTTCTGTCAGATTGTATGCTTCAAGCATCTTAAAACCTTTACATTAAAAAAGAAAGGAAAGTATTGAAGCCATGACATTATATTTGTTGAATCCTGAAATAAATTATCCCAAGGTACAAATGCTTACCTGGTGAGGTGTAGCCATCCAAGTAAATGAGAGGGCAACCTGCAACATACAGGATACTTTAGTAAAAATCACTGACCTGAGTCACAAGCTCTCTACACCTCAGGAGGCAGCTATATACATATGCAAGGTACCAAAGTTGTTCAGTCATTTATAAAAACTAACTTTACTTGGGCCCTCCCTGATGGCGCAGTGGGTTGAAGCACAGCACTGAGAAGCTACAGTCACTTCCGCATGAGTTCCATTACCGCCTGCCCCAGAGGTGACCACATAGCGGGCAGACCTCTCCTGACCCACCCGCTGCTCCCCTCAGCAGTGTACTTTGTTGATCTGCCTGTTCTGCTCCCCTCTCTGTCTCTGGTGAGACCCCTCACTCTCCGAATCTCTGGCCCCAGTTCTACATGAATAAATAAATATTTTTAAAAAAATAGTTTTACTACTTCTTTCAAAAAAAAAACTAAATTTACTTGTAAACTTGTAAGGTAAGACCCCCTATAAACAGTGTTTTCTCAACATTCTCTTGCCCCAATGAAATTTTACAATGTTCTTACTAGCAGCAAAATTGAATTAAAGGGGAAATTTTCAGATTTTTTTTTTAAAGATTTATTTATTTATTTGTACAGAACGGGGGGACAGGTCAGAGATGTGGAGGGTGAGAGGATTCACCAGAGACAGAGTGGGGAGCAGAACAGGCAGATCGGGAAAGTACACTGCTGAGGGGAGCAGCGGGCGGGTCAGGAGAGGTCTGCCTCGCCATGTGGTCACCTCCAGGGCAGGTAGGAATTGAACTCATGCGGAAGTGGCCTAAGCTTATCAGTGCTGTGCTTTAACCCGCTGCGCCACCAGGGAGGGCCCTTTCAGATGTTTTTTAATGGATTGAAGAACTTTTCTCATGAGCAATTTTAGATTTATGCAAAGATAGAAATCTGTCTCCATCTAACACATTCTCTGTCAAGGCCCCACACTTCACACAGGTTACTAAACACTGCATAACAGCTTTGCGTGTGCACCAGCTTATATTCTGGGCCCAGAGCTGGGAATGTGAAAGGCAATTTTCAGGGCCACCTGAAGTGGAGAAAGACAGTTCTATCCGCTTTTTACTAGTGCAGGTCCATTCTAAGCTTCAGAGAAGTTTTCCTGGTAAACCCTGAGTTTTGTTTACGACTGCCAGAGTCTGTATTTTTAAATACAGTGTTCAGTAGTAGAAAACATACTTGCAGACCATAGCCCTGCCTAAAATCTTATCCATACAACTGTCTCCATAATCCAATATCTCAAGGATCTGTGCTGATGAATAGGAAAGAAGATAAAATAACAATCAATCTTTACTCGGCACACAATTTTTTCCTTCATATATTTTAAAAATTGAACTTGAGGTCTTGGTCTGACAAGAAAAATCTACACTCTAAAAAAACCCAAATGGAAACTAAGTGAATTTTAATGGAACACACATACAGAGGTCAATTTTTTCATTGCTCTTTGAAGCATAGATGCTGACAGAATAAATACCAATTGATTACTAATAGAGAAAACCTTCATCTCACAAAAATACCAAAGCATTTCTAAGATGAATGTTAATTTAGTGAAATGTCACAGGCATTGGAATGGTGGGAAAAGGATATATGAAAGCACTTTATTTCCATACAAGGAGAATAACATCTTCAAGGCTAAAAATGAACCGATGACAAGCACACATTTCACATGGTCTCAAAAGGAACAATGATTCATCAGGATCTCAAATGATTTCCCAGGACATATTTATGCAAAGACTCGTTCTCATATAGGATAGGGAATTGTCCACTCAGTAGCTATTTTTCTAGACAAGCAAGATATGGATCCTGACTTACTTGAAGTGGCAGTTTCACAGACAAATGTAATAAGGTTGTCTTCTATCTTCTCAAAAGATTCAAAGTCATCCACAATGAACACGTGTCTTTCGCTTGGTTTGCTGGCAATGTTGGCAAGTTCATTGTAGTCAACATCAGCCACACCAACGACAAAGACACTGAACCCTGCAGAAGAGTGTGTATACAGTGAATTACAGCCCTCCCCTTTCATCCATTACTATTTAAGCAATTTAAAATGCCTTTTATCAAAAATGGTGCTGTGTTTTCTCAACATAATCAGTGAATACTTTTGAGCTCTCTTTAATGAATATTTACTTATATATAGATTTATCGATTTTCTGGCTTTTAAGATTCAACTAATTCCATTTCCTAAAATAAAATCCCAACAATGAAAGAGATGGCTATTTTAATAGCAAAAGGATGTAACTTGACCAGAATTACAGTCGTAAGAATTCTGCTATTATGCACTACTACTGTTTTCAGCTTCTATGACTCAGATACCAAAAGTGGACTCTTAAAAACTGAGTTCTGGAAACTGATTTTCTCAACAACTTCAGGCTCAAAGGCAGTGCCTTTGGCTTCTTTTAAAATTGAATCTACATCTCCCAATGCTAATAAACTTTGATTTATTTAGGTTAATACACAAAAACAAAGTTTTTATTCCAAAAGTGTATGAAGAATATATTACATAATTAGATATAAATAAGGCAAACTTAAATCATCTAGATGCCCAAAATATACAGAAATATGCTCACGTCGTAATATAAATGGTTATAATTTACAAAAAGATAGTTGTGAAGAACAATCTTAGTGCTGATCCTGACTCATATTTCCACCCAAAAATTTACATGGGCAGATGACAAATTGCATGTAATGAAGTACTTTATAATTTTCTACAGTAGAATTTCTATGGTACAGAATTTTCAAATAGGTTTTCCTTGGACTCTTTGAGGGGAGGGAGTTTAAAACAGGTACTAGCAGGACCTAGTTTCATATTGAGCAAGGCTAAGTTACTAATCCAAAGTGCAGTGCCATCAGTAGGTTCTCAGGATGTTTGTTTGCTTAGATCTGTCCCTGGTGTATCTCCTAACTATTTAGGCTACATTTGCAACGCTGTGCTAAACCTTTCGTCTCTCTTTCTGCAACAGAACAGAATGAAGAACCAGCACTCCTATAATTGCAAGAAACTGCTCTCAGATCATTATTATTTTCCAGAGCCTTCCACTCACTGTGAGGAAATTAGGTTATCTTTGATAGACACTGAGTCACATCTTATACAAAGACTACACCATGTCATTTTGAGCAATTACCAAACCATTGCATAATTAAATATAAGCTGATATTAGAAGAGTATATCATGCAAAGTAACACAATAAAATAAATCTAGAAATTTTGGTCTTTTGCAATCATTTCTGAACACTTAAAACTGTTACAAGAATGAGCACAGCCCCAGGCTGCAACCATGCTTACCTGACTGCTGGATGACAAAAGCTGCCTTCTTGACCTCATCCTGGGACCGGCCATCCGTCACCACCACCAGCACCTTGGGAACATTCTTTCTCATGCCACTCTCCCAGGTCAGGACCTTCTCCTTGATGAATGTGAGAGCTTTGCCTATAGAATGTGGCAAAAAATATTTTCATGACACCTCAGTGAAAACTGTCCAAGTGCCAATAGCAAAGCCCAACTGATAAGGATAGTACATTCAGTTCTGTTGCTGCAAACACTTTGAGAGTGAAGGTCTACATATATTCTGACTGTCTGTACCTGTTCTTGTGTTTCCGCCTCTGTATCTAATATTCTGGAGCGCCCCAAGGGCAAGGGCCTTGTCGTTGTAGGTGTTCAGCTTGAACTCAGACTTGACCTCATCACTGTACTGCACGAATGAGACCTGAAAGGAAATGCGGTTTGGTGATGATGTTAATTCATATCTTTGAATATTTCCACTTTCTGGTGAATCTTCTACTTACAGAATGGAAAAAGTATATTATACCTGAAGGAATTATAAGCTCCTTAGAGCTAGTATTATAATACTAACTACTGCTGTCTCATTGAATACTCTAATTTCAAATCTTACACTAGCAATACTTTATATGAATATTGTAATTACACTGTTTTCACATGGTACCTTTCTTCAAAAATGTAGGAAAGGATTAGTAAACCTGAGGAGAAAGAAGGTTCCAGGATCAGAAATGAGAACACACTATTGTGAACTCAAATGTTGGCTAAAGCAGTTGGATCTCTGCCAACTGCTCCTTCTCACTGACTCTTCATCACAGTAATATAAAAATGCTGTGACATTTTTCACATAAATGCTCATAAAAATAAGTGACAGTCATCAACACTTAACACAAACTTAATGGCAGTATGATTTAGGTAGGAGAGAGAGGATCCTCTAGGCTCAAGCCCTACCTCCATCAATTAATTGCTTTGGTGTGGTGTGGCACGAGACAAATGTGCAGCATCTCTGGGAAGAGGTTTCCTCCTCAGTAAAGTGGGAACAATTACACATACTTTTTAGGGTTACTTTAAAACTGATAATTCTGCCCACAAAGTAAAATTTAAAAAATACAATAGCTATTTCGGGCCCTCCCTGGTGGCGCAGCGGGGTAAAGCACAGCACTGAGAATCTAAAGCCGCTTCCACATGAGTTCGATTCCCGCCTGCCCCGAAGGTGACCACATGGTGTGGCAGACCTCTCCTGACCCACCCTCTGCTTCCCTCAGCAGTGTACTTCGTTGATCTGCCTGTTCTGCTCCCCACTCTGTCTCTGGTGAAGCCTCTCAGCGCCCCTGAGCCTCTGGCCTGTACCCCAGTTCTGTATGCACAAATAAATAAATCTTTAAAAAAAAATACAATAGCTCTTTCTTTTGCTTTTACTAGAAATCATAATTTCTAAAGGATTTTAAAAATTGCTTAGTGTTAACATATTCAGTTGAGAATATAAGTAGCTTGTCTTTTCTCTCTTCTTGGGTGACAACAACATCCACAGGATTATTTGTGTATTTGAAATATAGTAATCCCATAAAGTACTATACCATCAAAGAAAACATGATTTATGAAATTACTTATGGTTTATGTCAAAATCTCTTATTTTCAGAATAGCTCTAAATGCCACAATGAAGATAAACTGTGAAATTATAGAAGAGGTACAGCAAAGAATTCAAAAAATAATAATGTGATACTGTCTCTTACCTGAAGAAGCCAAAACTTAGAATAGAGTCATACAAATAATGGCAAATACAAATACTGTGCTATGCTATTAATAATAATTTGGACAAAATCCTTCAGACACATGGAATGCTTAAAGCCATCAAGGAAGTCTCTCCAGAGGGGTGAAGTTTAAAATGGGTTTTTAGGGTTACAGAATCTAAGAAGTAGCTAATAACAGCTTAATTCATATTGTCAGAGAGATCTAGGAAAAACCACCACTACCTCTCACAGTCCTCCCCAATCTCCCCCCAAAAAGCATTGGTTTCAGGAAGATTCTTGACTTTACAGGTATTAAAGCTAAATGATGCATGATTTGGGGAGGTTGTTCATGGAAGAATAAACTTATTATAAGTTCCTATTTGAGAAAAACAAGGAAATGTGGAGCAAATAATTGGTTCTATCTGTAATGTCATCATAGAAGGAGCAGCAGGGTTCCCCCACATTCAATCACTATTCACCACTGGACGCTCTGAATTAACAAGATCTGACAATCACAATGAATTTAATTTCCAGAATATCAGATGAACGTTTACGGAAATGTATTATTGTTGGAAATTTTAATCAGAAAGAAACGCAAAGCCCTAAAATCTCAACAGGGACATCATCTAGCCAAAAAGAATAACTAAAGCAATGTTTATTTCTATACTCATCATTCATACCAAATTCCACCCCCCCCAAAAAAAAACTGCATGTACAAAGAAAATCGCAAATACACAAGTCAAAATATAGATTATACTTAAAAAAGAAGGAAATAAGACATCACAAAGGAATATCCATCAATACAATGACACCCACCTGAATGCCACCTGGATTGACTTCATCAAAGGCTCCCACAGTATTGAAGATGAATTTTACAACTTTGTTGAAATTATCGTCCCCGATACTCCAGGAGGCATCAGTCAGGAACACAATATCTGCCTTGGCCCCTTTGCATACTGGGGGAGGGAAGAGAGGACAAAATGTCATGAGTTCTTTCATTCATCTGCAATTACATAACTTAGAAATGTAGTCTAATACCTGGCTATTCTAAGTGTGGTTTAGCACCGACAGCATTCCCTAGGAGTTTCCTAGAAATGCAGCTTCTTGAGACCTACCACAGACTTTCTAAGTCAGATTAGCAATAACAAGATGCCCAGGTGATTCATACACACAGTAAAGTTTGAGAAGTTCTAATTGGTCCTCAATTTCTGTTCTGGAATGGCTACCTCTACTTATCTTTTTTCTCACAGAACTCTTCAAGTATCTTCAAACTATAAATGAAGAGGAAATCAAATAAAAGCAATGGTGTCCACAGCATAAAAATAGTGGATTGGTTATCCTTTAATGATTATAAAAGATTTACCACAGATTTTTTTTTTTTAGTTTTAGGTTACTAGAATCATACGACAGAAGGGAGCAATAGATAGATTTAATATGAATCTTCAGATGTGGAGAGTAAAGAATTCTAAAATAAAGATTATATTTTGTTGTATAAAAATTGAACATGTAGTACACAACAAGAGCAGACCAAAATGTAGGTGATGAACTTTGAGTCTACCTATGTTTAGGAATTGTAACAAATGTGCCACCTAGTTATTGAGGGTTGTCCAGCCTGTATGTGTAAGTAGGTAGAGTGTATAAGAGAAGTTTATATACTTTCAGCTCAATTTTGCTATGAGCCTAACTATTCTAAAAAATATATTAAATTTTTAAAAATACATGTTAAGACAAAATTATTTACTGGCTTTCTTTCAACAGTCTAATTAAAAGAATCCCATTATTATTTTACCCTATAATTTTTTAGTTAACTAAAAAATTACCCTTTACAATAAATTTTTAGCTTTATTATAAAATTACCCTTTACAATAAATTTTTAGCTTTACTTATTTAACAAGTTTAACAATGTTGGAGCATTCTAGAGCCTTCTAAAGAGAAAAACACTTTTAAATCTGAAATCCTTTCAGCTAAACAGAATACAGAATGTGGGAAAAGAATAAACTAGTAGATAATTAGCTTATACTTAATTTGATGAAGCACTGAGAATTACCCTAAGTTACTGAGATATCAGTCTTAATAGCTCAGTATGCTTTTTTACAAAGACAGTGATAATTATGTGTCAAACATCAGTTAACGGAATTTGTTTCAGCTCTCAAGGGTTAGATTGCAGGTATGGCCAGAAAGGTTCCAAGTATCAGTGATACCAACAACCATAGAAAGTAATGCCCACTGTGTGACTATGGACTATGGGGATATATCCTGATATATTCTAATTCTTTTTTTTTTTAAGATTTATTTATTTATGAATATAGAATTGGGGGACAGGCCAGAGGTACAGGGGCAGTGAGAGAGGATTCACCAGAGAGAGAGCGGGGAGCAGCCAGACTGACGAAGTACACTGCTGAGGGAAACAGTGTGTGGGTCAGAAGTTTGCTACGCCATGTGGATCACCTCCGGGGCCAAGGATAGAACTGGCACTGATGCGGCTACAGCTAGCTTGCAGTGCTGTGTTCTAACCCATTGTGCCACCAGGGAGGGCCTATCCTAATTCTTAATCTACTATACTGTGGAGACAGTTCCAACTGAAAAGCTGAGGTCATTCGGAACCGATTTTACTTACAGCCAAATGTAACCATAGGGGAAGAACAAACTTCTGATACTCTTGCCATTTTACCTAAAAATTCCTCATCAAGAATAATAAATAAGAAGTGTTGGATACCCATCCTAAATGATATATAAGCTGCATAAATTAGAAGGTTGTAACTCTTTTTCAGCTGAATGCATTACCTAATCAGCAGTACTTACCATCCCGGGCTGGTGGAATTGTAGGAGGGGGAGGAGGTGTGGGTGGTTCAGTAGGGGCTTCTGTCGGTTTTACAGCTAGAATTTAAAAAGTAATAATTAGAAAAACATAGCATACATAGTTCATGTCATAAAAAGTAAATATTAAGGGCAATTTAAGTCTCATTGGCAGTCTCATACTGGACATTCTATTCTATGAAGATGTGACCTCATTGGTAGCTATTTAACATTGACCACAGCCACAGAAAGCAAAGCCAAGACACAAGGTGTGAATGTATGGCCTTCAGATAGGGTCTCCTGAGTAAAGCCACTAAAAATGGGTGAATATTCTTCTTCTCCATTAGCTAGAGTCATCCTCCTCCATTAGTCCTTTCCTTAAAATAATGTCAGCTCTGTAACAAAAGTAACATGGGTTTGCTACAGAAAAAGGTCTTCACCCATCCATAAATTCCATCCTCAAGAACATGAAGCCATTAAAGCATTCCTGCTGCCCACAGGGAAGCGCCCATCCAGGAGTCAGCTTTGTCTCCCACATCGGCATTCCACTCTGAGACTTTCCAGATAACTCAAACACTTACTAGTATGTTCTTTAACCAGAACACCTGGTCCCTCAAGATTCGGTGTCTGTACGAATACAGTGACACCATAGTCATTGTCTGGTGAAAGGCCAGTGAAGCAGTGACTGGTTTCTGATCCACGCACTGTAATTTCTTGTCCTCTGGTTCCTGATAATGACAACAAGGGAAAATGCCATCAATGACATATTTTGAACAACAGTTGATGAACAAAATGGCATTTTCTTTCTTGATATTCAGAATGTGGCTAACTGTGAATGTTCTTTTTATTTATTTTGTTATTTGTTTGGCATACATACCATCTGCAGGATTTAATTTTAGCCGGTAGGAGGTTGCTGCCCTGTGAGGAGACCATCGGACACAGAATGTATCCCACCCGACCTGGTAAGTTTTCAGATCTGTTACATTTAAATACACTACAAAAATAAAGAAAGAAACAGATTTACCTCATAAGTAAGGGCAAAAATCGTATTTTTAGCCAGAAGATTATTTTAGAACTCCAGTATAAAAATCTTACTCTGTTTCCTAATATGAAACATCCCAGAATCTAGATGAAAAATGTGTTAAAGTCAAAACAGACCTGCCTTTTTAATTGCTTACTTTCAAGGGAAAGAAATTCCACACAGCCCATTTCAATGCTATGAATGTCAAAGATGTCTCATGGAAAATAATAAGAAATTTTCTAAAAAGCTTTCTGATAAGTTATTAAAACAATTAGTGACAATAAAATACATCTGTGGACCAAATCAGAAGTATGGCATTTCTGTGAGAGCTTTCAATTAAATCAATGTATTTATGTAATGTATATATTAGCACCAAATGTCAAGAAGAAAATGTCAGAAAAATACCAACTCTAATTTTGCAAATTAGTCATGGATGAGATTACAATTACTATAATTTTTATACTTCAAAATTTCAAAATATGTTTTTGAAAAACAAACATAGCTCAACATAGTCATTATTTATATATTCAAATACACATGTATTTGTCTAGCTAGACAAAAAAGGGTCACCTACTTAAGGCTGAGGGAACCTGCATATATTAAGATGAAATAAAATAGAAACAGGCTGACCTAGCAGTTTGTGTACACTTTTTCTTATAACCACAGAAAGAGGCCCAACTCACATGTGGTGCCTTGATCCACCAAAGGGACACTGAGTCCAGAATCATACTGAGCATAAACATTCACGTCATAGGTGGTGCTGGGGTTGAGATTGTGTAACGTGTATGATGTCATTTCTCCAACAAAGACCTCCATGGGCTCATTGGAACCTTAATAACAATCACAAAAATACATAGAAAATATATGTCATAACTATTTCTAAATTTTTCTTATAGTCAAATCCCAAGTTATAGTGAAACAATAGTCAGAATACCAGTAAGCCCATAGCCCCATGTAAATTTGTTCACTGTGGCAAGTACTGCATTACACATAGGTGAACGTAAAACTGAAAGCTGACTCTCTCACTCTCAAAGCAGGGCTCAGTGCCTAGAATGTAGCAGGTATGCAATCAATGTTCTTCGCATGGTAAGTTAACCACACTATCAACTACCCTGATTCTCAAGCCTCTTCTTAAAGTGCCACTTTGCCATCATAATGTTTTGCACTTAGTTATTGGTCAATTCACATTTCCAAGTTTTGTAAAGAGTATGTAAGAATTTCTATATCAGGCTTCATTCCACAAGTTTGGTTACTGAAGGTTCTCAGTTAGACCCTCTCTTCCTTTTTTTTTTTTAAGATTTATTTATCTATGCATACAGAACTGGGGTACAGGCCATAGGTGCAAGGGCAGTGAGGGGATTCGCCAGAGACAGCGTGGGGAGCAGAAAAGGCAGAGACAGGAGAGGTCCACTGCACCATGGGGTCACCTCCCTGGCCCGGGATCAAATTTGCGCTGACGCGGCTGCAGCTAGCTTTGTAGTGCTGCACTTTAACCCACTGTGCCACCAGGAAGGCCTAGAGTTTCTCTTGCTTTAACTCTATTTCATACACAAGATCACCTTTCCTTTCTCTTGCCCTCTCTTCTTTGTTTTTTCTAGTTCACACATTTCTGTATGCATGGAAGCTGCTCTAGCAAATTTGATACAAAGAGTAGTTTTCTTCCATTTTGCTAAGTTTAAAAACAGAACATAAAAACAATAATAGCAAATAATTTAATCACGGTAATATCCATTTAGAGGAAAGTATAAATGGGAAACTGAAAGAGAATCTGTCATGATAAACTAAAATGTATATGGCCCCAAATGGAATAATACCTTACTTTACTAGAAAAAAAGAAGCAAATTTATATCCACTAAATATACCTTATTTCACAATCATAATAATATACAGATGTCTGAATGCAAACTTCAATTATATAATTTCATGTACTGAGTCAAGCTGTTTACCTATACAAATTAAAGAGTGTTTCATCTATATCCGTGATAAAAATAATATGCAGAGGTTTAAAATGCTCTTCCCAGGAACACCACTTTTGATCAGACAACAATGATAACTGAACTAACTGGAGAATCTAATGGTAAGGGATGCAGTAAAGAACATCCTAATTTGCAAATGACTCTTCAATGAATTTCTCCAATGATAAAGGAGCTTTCTTACCCACTGGCTTGTAAACAATCTTATATCCAAGAACTGGAGAGGGTGAAGGATCCCAGGATACCCTGAATCTTGTATACCATTCATCAGAGATGTGTATGTTCTGAGGAGGAAGCAATCCCACTGAAAACAAAAATTGGCACATATTATCAACTAGTCATTTTCACATAGGGAAAGCACAGAACTTTATGAGTATTAATCATAAGTATTGACAGTACAGTCTCGTGAGTCATTTAATAATATTCCATAATGACCTATCCAGAAAACAATGAAGAGACACTGAATGTTAGCAGAATGCTTAGCAGTTTTCCCAATTCAAACAGCAACTTACACAAACTTAGTAATGGGTGATACCCAGTGCTGGTATGGTCTATGACACATAAAAATAGATATAAAAGCTCTTATACCATTTTAGGATGTTATAGATATCAGATTGATGAAGCCAAAAAGGAAAGTTAGAGGTCATCTACTTGAGCCACTTATCTCATATAAATGACTTGCCTATGAGCATACAACCAGTTGGTGGCTAAAATGAGGTTCTTTCTCAATACCAACATAACCTGCAGTAAATCCTCAAGCATCTAGAGGTATTGTCTTCAGCTCCACAGTGATGTTAAGTGGCGAGCTAAACAGTTGCTGAGTTGTTATTCCTCACACTATACAAATTAGGAATTCAATCCGAATTTTTTTTTTTCACAAGAGCAACTAGAAATGGTTTTGCCCTGCCTGGAAATACAAAATCTAGTGAAAAAAACTTTTATATATTTTAGTAGACACAAATTTCCCAGAAAACATACCAAAGCACATTCTTAAAGCCTACGGGGAAATGAAAAATGGGAAGTTATTAAATTGAAATCATCTTGAGTCACAGACTGAGTCTCCACTGACTCAGATCTCAGACCCAGAGAGGATAAGACCGAAGGATACAACATTCTGGGACTTGAAAGACTGAACTGGAACCGCTCTCGTCTTACTTTTCTCTTCGGCACTTTTAAGTATTACCTTTCCCAAATTCTATAACATTGTCTTGGTCATTTGAACACAAAAAAGAGTTTTGGCAACTTAGTATAGCAAGGAACTTAAAATCATGTTACTTAAGGATATTTTTGCTTGAACAAAAGGAAGAGGGACACCAATATTTACCTGCAACAGAAAGCAGACCTAGAGCCCCACTTGCCTTTATGATAACCCAGTGGTTTCTAAACTTGGCTACACTTAGGATACCAGCAGATTCAAGGCACACCTCAGCCCAGTTAAATGAGTACCTCTGGGGGTGGCACCCAGACACAAGCAGGTCTTTTTAAATTCCCAGATGATTCTACTGAGCAACCAAATTGGAGAAACTCTGTGCCAAACCATAATAAATGTCACCTCTGTAAACTGGAGAAGAAGCCTAAGAATAGGTAATTATTTATAAATAGCTTGATTCAATATAGAATATTTTTCTTAGAAAACTAAATTCAAAGACACTAGATCACAGTTCAATAACTCACTTATTTATGACAAGATTCTGTCATAATTTTTTTGCTGGTACTAAATTGACTAAGTTAACAGCTACCGCCTTAACTTAATACCACAAATTAAATTATTCCTAGAACATGCGATGGTTTTCAAGAGAAGAAATAAAACTGTCTCAAGCAAAGCAGACTATGCAGATTCCTGTCTCCTTACCCGAAAGTGAACATTTATAAGGTTTTTAAAAATTCTATTCTTACATCACTTTTATAAAAAAAAGTCTAACATACATGTTAATACAATTTTAATGTTGTATTGGCGATGCACTAATAAAGGTAAAATGAAAGATTATAAATATATAAAGCTTTTACCAGTTCTTCCATTTCCTGGTAGATGGCCACCATCTCCATCTTCATAAACAGCAATAACAGTAATTTTGTATGGTGTATCAGATTGCAGAGGCTGCAGTATTACATTGTTTCTTCTGCCTGGGACTGTGGTCTGTAAGGGAAGTTGAAATACTGATTTATTTCAGCTAGGGGACAGCCAAGTCAAACAATAATATTTTTTTACATATTTCCTTGAGCAGTAATGGCTTCCTCATATTTTCTTTTTACGGCATAATACTCAGGGCAAGACCAAAATTCTACATTGCCTCTGTGCAAAGTGGGTAAATGGCTTTAGTGTCAGGCAGATACAAGCTCAAATCCCAGGTTGATCACTTAACAGCCTGATTTAGAATCTCCACAGGAAACTGAAAGGCAGCAGTGCACATACACCTCAGCATGCATTGCATCCTGAACAGCATGTTCCCTCCATCTCTCCTCAGTGTGCATTATTTTTTATATACCCTTTCAATGTGTACCTAGTATACCCATGTAGGTCAGGCATGGTAGTAGAAGCTGGGATATGTTGGTGAGCAAAAAGAGACTCCTTCTGCCATCAAGAATATCAGTATGATTGATACTCATTAAGTAAAAAGATGCAGCAAAAGAAATGGGAAATATATTCAACTACCTCCAGGAAGAGAAATGAACCAAATAGGTCTCTTAATCTCTCTTCAATTCTATACTTTACTTCTATAACCAACATGGATAACTTATGCCAATGATTCCCAGCATAGAATCCCTTATAACAAATGGCAGATTGAAGGTAAGACAATATTTTTAGAAAGTGAAGGAAAATTTGCAGTTGCATATTGCATAATGTCCACCACAAAGTTGAACAAACATTAAAGCATGAGATTTTTTGCTTTGGCAAACTAAGCATGATAATATTATTTATCTCATTCTAATCATAAATTCTAAATGCTAGTTATATTTGTTTCTGAGGGTTTGAACTAAACTTAATATATTAAATTCACGAGGTGAATATTTCTCATAATATGAGATTAATGGAAGAAGAATGAGCAAAGAAGATGTCATTATGAAATGACTGCAAATCACAACCCTATCTGCTTTCCAAACAACATTTTATATAATCGTTTACTAAACTATTATGTTGATTAATCACTAAACTTTAAAGAAAGAAGTAAGTTTTTCCATCCATAATGGATGGATTTGCATAATGAGGGCTACCAAGAAGCTACAAAAAAAAAAAAAAAAAAACCTAGAAACTGATTCTTAAGAAAGAAAATAAATCATAGATCACAAGTTTGAAGTACATGTATTCCACAAACATGTATGAAAAATATTAAATTTAAAGAAAGGGGAGATCACTGAACACTGTAATATCTAAAGGGAAACTTAATAGAAAATGTGTATTTAAAGAAAGGGCAAGATTTTGAAACCCTCATCACTGGAACATTAATTTGGGTAGCTCAAAGTAGTATCATATATCACGAGCTTCAACTCTTATAGCACACTCCTAAAGAAAGCTTCATTTCATGCTCCAACCAAGTAAGAGATTACATATGTTCCAATATGAGTATCAAACTCACATATTCATCAATTGGATCGCCAACAGTGGGAGAATAAATGATCCTGTACTGCTGAACTGGTCCATCAGCATGATCCCAGGTTACAGAGAGGCTATTGGTTGTCTCCCCAAAGACTCTCAGATTTCTTGGTCCACTTCGTGGTACTAAATAAATCAAATAAAAGAGTTAGTTGCTAGTCTTTGAGCATGGAGGACATGGGTAAGGAAGGAGGGGCATGAAGGAATTTTACTCAAGTCATATTAAGGAAGTTACATGCAGGTGTTTCAGCATTCCCTGGGCTGTTTACTCCCTTTGACAAAATACACATATTCTTGGTTATACTGAGAAAACCTAAAACAGTAGAAAGTGCTACATTTCAGAGCTCTGGTTACCTGGTGAAGACTCAGTGACACTGAGCCAGATTTGAGTCTAAATGTACACACTGAGAAAGAAAGGGATTATTTTAACCACTACAGCCACCTCCTGTTTAGTGAGAGATAGAGGCCAAGATCCCATGTTTCCAAATGCCCATCTGACGAGAAGACTCACTGCAGGGCACAGAAAGGGAAGAAACCCTTCCTTAACTTAGGTTCCAGATGAGAAAATGAACTCTCGGCACAATGTGCAGTTTGGACTCAAAGTCTTAATCTGGAAGGTGAATGCAGATGGAACCACCAGGGCCACCAGGGCCCATGGCCACCTTCACCCACATACAGGTGAAGAAAGCACACAGCACTGCCCACTCACCCCAACTCCCCACTCCTCATTCACTCAGGGAAACCTGCCAGTCTAGTTACAAAGAAATAGGGATGGAGAAAGGATTTCTGCCTCACATGTGCGGCCCTGGCCAGGGCTGGGATTTCCCTCTCCATCCGAGTAGACAGCTACGATCTTCACATCATAGGGTGTGTCTGGAATCAGCCGCTCCAGATTCACCGAGCGGCTACTTCCTGGCACCACAATCTGGAGGGGAGGAAATGCCAAATTCTGCCTGACAACAACCCAAGTGCTTATCAAGTCTTTGATCATTCAACATAATAATGTTTATTATAAAAAGCTGAGGCCAGACAGATCAAAAGCCAATTTCTGTGTTTCTTTGTGAGATCTACCCAAGCCATTTGTGGAGGCAATCCATAGAAATCCCCCTGCTAAAAATGTCGGTTCATACAGTTGTCTCATGTTTATATTTATTGTAAAGATTATCGAATATTTGAGGCTCATGATAGTTACCAAAAAAAAAAAAGCCATCGTAAAGTTTAGAGGCACATAAGAGAAAGAGACCACTTCACTGATGGGAGAGAACCAGGCCATGAAGGATGCAGCACTGCCTGGGGGTGTCATCCCATCACAAGGGCACACCCCAAGATTCCTGGAGGCACGTGACATGCACTGCTCATCATTTGTTTTTGTTCATTATTGTTTAGTTTTGTAGACTAATACCTTAGTCTCTGAATTTCTTTTCCCTTAGCTGTTCTGATACTATCCTTATTCAAATTAGCAATTTCTGATATCTACATTATTCATCTACTCAATGAACTGAATAAGTGGTATGAATTAAGCACAGGCTGGCGATTTGTAAAAGCCAGTGAAGGCAAATTTTAAGATACTTATATAACAAAAACAGTTGCACTTTACAACAAAGCCCCTGTTCACAAGGTCTAGCAGTGATTTTCATTTATTATTAAGGTTTTTAACCCACATGGCATTTTCCCAAAACTCATTTCTCCTAACAAACCTTACCACTAATATACCTGCCTCAATTCATCCAAAACAATCATGTTAGCATTATACACTGGCATGTTTGTGGTCTGCATTCTTACAGGCTACCAAGCATAATATAAACATGAAACTGTATTCATCAGGAAATAAAATTTCCATGAGACTTGGTGCCACACCGACAACTGGCTTATTGTTCCGACCGGCAGCCACAGTAGAATCTACAAAACTTTTTCACTGAGCTCTAGGAGGACAAAATGACTCACAGATTCCGAGGGTCTTGTGCCAGTCAGAGGAGAATACACGACACGATACTGCTGCACAGGCCCTGGAGCCGGATCCCAGCGAACATCCAGGCTGTTTGGTGTCGGGTTGTACACCTGGATATTCCTTGCCAGTCCTCTCACCACTGAAGAAAGAAACCCAACACATACTCTGTAAGTCAGTTTATACATGCTGAACTTCGATCATCACTTCTCCAGAACTTCTACTCCGTCGTAGGAGGAAATACTATACTCCTTAAATTTCTGATTACCTACATATAAAGCACATTAAAATCCAAATTTAGTGTGTTTTTTGTCTACATGGAGACAAATGTGTTTCCAAGATAGTAAAAGCAAGATAGTAAAAGCAGTAGTCCTGGTTTGTCCATAAAGGGACAAGTGCGAGAAGTTGGAAAAGAAGCTTCAGTTTTCCAACACAGGTAATGAAAAGACAGATGAGAAAAAGTGTATAGCATTTTCCTTCTAGGTCACAACTGACAAACAGCAATGCACCCATCTAATTCAGTCAACTAGCCTGAGTCATTCACTTTTTTATGCATTCCTTCTTCATTCAACAAATAGCTACTGAATGTCTTCTGTGATTAAAATAAAAGGCAAAAAGAGAACTGAGATACACTCAGTTCTCAATGAAATGTCCCAAGAGACTTAGAAAAACATATCAATTAAACCCACATGTTAACGCCACACTCTAGCCAACAGCACCATTTTCTAGGCTTATAATCTTTTACCAAAAGAAGTCATCCATATTTGCTTCTTGCTAGCTATCAACGTTTATATCTTTATTTTTAAAGTCAAAGAAATATTTGCAAGTGTGCACAAAAGTTTGAAAGCAATACTACAGAAAGTAAAAACAGTGTAAGGGCCCTCCCTAGTGGCTCAGTGGGTTAAAGCACAGCACTAAGAAGCTAAATTCAGCATGAGTTCAATCCTTGCCCCAGAGGTGATCCGCATGGTGCCGCAGAACTCTCCAGACCCGCCCACTGCTCCCCTCAGCAGTGTACTTCATCAATCTGCCAGTTCTGCTCCCTACTCTGTCTCTGGTGAATCCTCTCACTGCCCCTGCACCTCTTGCCTGTAGCCCAGTTCTGTATGCATAAGTAAATAAATCTTAAAAAAAATAACACTGTAAACTGATTTCTAAAAATGTTAATGGTATGTAAAAGCACAGTTTTCTAACACTACAAAGCACTTCAACAGCAAAGCAGAGAATATACACTCAATAACACTATTGATTTCAACAATTCACACTATGTCTCCAGTGAAAAAGAATGACTGAAGTAGCTTACTGATGACTGTTCATATTTATAAATCTTCAACAGTTAGTAATGTTGGTGAGGTAAAACATGGATACGTTTTATGGGTTTATGCTATCATTCTCAAGTTTCTGAATTCTCTTAATGGGGCTATACAGAATTTATAATGAAAAAGCTAATCTGTTCTGCCTTCTCACTTACATGTTCTTCCAGTATCTGATGTTCGTCCTCCATCACCTTCCGCATAAACAGGAACAACTGTAATGGTATACGGGGTATCTGGCTGAAGATTCCTAAGAATGGCATAATTGGTGTTCCCAGGAATTGGTACCTGAAGAGTTTAATAAAGCATAAAGCAATTGACAGGAAAAACTTATGAAACAAATAATATTTCAAGCAATATAAAAGTCAGGATATTAAGTCAAGATGACAGCAATAAAAAAGTTGTATATTAAGCTATAAAGATATGTCCTCACATCAACTGTTACAACTAGCTATGAAGACTTCTCTAAACCCTGTACAAATCACCCTTTAGAAGGATTACTTCCCCAACCCCACACTCTAGAATCACCCTATCACCAGTCACTAAAGCATCAATCTAAACCCTCTGTCAAGTGATACAACATGAACATGAATTTCATCAACACTAAAGCAAATAGATGAACTTTTGCTCCATTTTTAACTTTTCAACCACAGTATAAACAAGTATGCATTTTTCACTATCAGAAATACTTACCATTTCCTCTGGACCACCTGCTGTAGGTACATAAAAAAGCTTATACTGACGAGGGTTTCCCTCTGCATGGTCCCAGCGAACATTCAAGGTGCTGGTAGAAGGATCATACACTCTCAGGTTCCTCACCGTATTCAGAGGCTCTGCAAGGCACAGAAAGCACATCACAGTGTAATCCTAACAAGTGAGCAAACATGAAACACAGGTTCACTGATAAGACCCCAAATTCCCACAACTTAGCAGGGATCTCACAGCAGGCACCCACAATTATCTGCTGAAGAAGTGAATAAATGAAAGAATATATGTAGTCATCTGGTGTATGTGTCTCATCTCTCCACAAATTATTTGGCCCAAGTGTTCTACTTTTTTATTCTAAAGTAAGAATATCAGAGATATTATATCAGAGATACAATAGGCTATGACAGGATATTAAGAACAATATCACTTTTAAATACTAGTAAAACTCTTGAGTCACTCTAGAGTTTTCAGATAAAGATACATTTGCATTCCCACAGTAGTTACTAAGGCAGCTATAGAAGTCGGGTTCACTTACTGGTCTTGCCTCTTCCCGTCATCCGACCTCCTTCACCATCAGGATACAGGGAGGACACAGTGATGGTGTAAGGAGTGTCAGGCTTCAGTTTCTGCAGGACCACACTGTTCTGCCTTCCTCCTATCGTGGTCTTGAGTAAAACAGGGATATGTGTTAGCCTGGTTCTCTCCATCCCATTAATCGGTTAGAAAAACTCTTTGTATAGGGGAGCTGTTTGTGACCCTTGCTAAGATCTGGAGACAAGTACCACAGTGAAGGCTTAAGATCTATCTTATGGTATTATTTGAAATATAAAATATGCACCATAAATCATAAAAAGGATTCTAAGCCTTATATTACTGGTAACATCACAAAGATATTTCAACTTGCTGGCCTCCAACAATGTGAAATTTCATCCAAAACATTTTCAAAGATCTCTTTTCCCAAAAGGCATTAATCATAAATGAACTACAAAGAAAATTTAAGATAGCAAAGACTTGCATAATATTAGGGACACCACATCATTCACTGTTATTCTTATTTTTACATATGTTTTTTATTTGCTTTAGAAACACATTAAAATGATTCAGCAAAATATCCAAAGTTTTTGGTGTTTCCCTGCCAGAACTGCCACTCTAGCACATTAGCTGTGTGAACTATGTGACCAGCCCTCAGCCAGCTCATTCTCAGGGAGGGAGTCCTAGTTATGTCCACGATACCAGCCTCGTGGTATGAAGACATTTTTACTTCTCTCCATTGACTGTTTTCAGTTTTTTATTCAGTGAGTAAGGCCATGTAGCTATCTTGTTGAAAGAAAATCTGTATGACTTATTAACAGTCCACCGAATACAGATGTTTATGCCATCCTAATTAAAATCACATGAAGATGGCATGCTGCCCACAGAGAGTGCACATGTGGATGGCTGGATGCACTAGTACTGCCCAGATGTTCCCAACTTAGCAAGCATTACTCAAGTAGTGTCAATTCCAGAAGACACCTCTGTGAATCACTGTCTGTAGTCATCAACAATATGAACAAATGAATGGCACTGGCTAATTACGAAAGTATCAATTCTGAAATATCCACATAGTAGAACTAGCCTTATGAGTCAGTGAACAAGTGCTTACCCACTTCTCCCACCCAACTCACCCAAATGATTCTAGCACTAGTGACTCATTACTTTTACTATTTCATGAACCAGGATACAAAATATCCCTTGGCATAACAATTCTGAAGGGATTATCTGTAGTACTTTCCAGAAGGTAAGTTTACAACATTCCTTCTGATGTTAACAAATAGCTGAGAAAAAGTAAAAGCAACTCAAGAGTGCAGCTGAAGGGTCAGTATCACCCAGATGAAAAATGATAAGGACAAACTTCACCTGCTAAAGTGTTGCCTACACCTGGTGACACAGGCAAAAAGCAGCTCTATCTCTGACATTAAAGCATCGGCCCCTCAACTTTTAGATGTAGTACGTACCAACTGAATTATCGGCACCCTTTTGCATGGCTCATTGTTTCCATTTGGTTAGCAACTCAGTTGGATCAACACGTGACTCAATAAACACTTTAATCATAATTAAATAATTAAGTCTGTCAAAGTTTTTTTATGTTATGCAGAAATCAGCCAATTTCAGTTAGTAGGGAATACAAATTCTCAACCCCGATGAATCATGCTACTGAAGATTTAGGGTGAAGTATGAAAACCTCAAGAGACCAACTCCAAAACTACATTAGGACGAGCGTTTTGGCTTCAGCCAAATCCACTTAGAAGGTAGTCATAGACCTTTAACCACACACCCTTAATCACTGTAGCATCGACCTGTAATGAGGAAATGACAGCTCTAACCTGATAAAAAGTAGGACACATTTGCCAGAGCTTAACCAGTTAGATAATTAAAGGTGAATACCTTATATCTAAGTTTAATTGAAACAACTAGCAACAGCCCCACTCCCCAGGAAAAAAAAAAAAAAAGGTAAATACTGAACTTCACCAAAAGAGGCATTTGAAATAAACTAGAAAACATCATTCTGTCCGTGTAGAAGTCATGGTGCTTCCTGGCCTACCATAATGTGCACAGTTCTAGCCACATATTTTATAAAAACAAAACTAGAGAAAGTTCAAAGACTGGCATTGACAATTAAAGTAAGCAAGTTAGATGAATATAGTAAATATAACAAAACATTGGAGATGAGCAGAGCTTAAAGAGGAAAGAGTAGATGTATCCAAGTTGTAGTTTTTGCAAGACAAATTACCATTTGTTCATTGCCTTCCCCTGTGGAAGGCTGGTAAGTGATTCTGTATTTCTGCACACGACCACTAGCAGGGTCCCACTTAACAGTCAAGCTGTTAGATGTTGCATTGTACACCTGAAGGTTTCGTGGTCCACTTCTTGGAGCTGATAGAAGATTATCAAAAGCAAAGTAAATACACAAAACAATGCCTCTCCCAGTAAAATATATGGTTCCTAAGGAACTGGCTTTGTATACTTATGGGCTTAGAACTAAGTTTGACCCCATGATAAATGATGTCATAAAAACTTAATAACCTCTTAACAAAATCAGCAAAGCAAAGACTTCAAGACAGCCCTCTTTAAACAGTTCCTAAGTAACACCTTATAATTTAAAAGCAGAAGGCCTGCTTACAATGAATTTTATCATCCGTTTCACTCATGATCATTTATACAATATAGCAAAACTCTTACCTTGTGTTGTTAAGGGGATCAAACGCACTAAAAAAATGAGAGAGAGTTACTGATATAGTTATAGATAAATTTTTTGATGAATTTTAAAATAGCAAAGTGACATTAGAAAGCTGATACCCACGTGTTCTCTCACTGCCAGACAGGTCATCACTTTCTGACTCATCGGGGTAGATAGCAGTAACAGCAACTTCATAGAGTGTGTTCGGGTTCAAGTTTTCAAACACCAAAGTATTTTCATCTCCATTTAATATGGTCTTGAAGAAAGAAAGAAAAGAATAAACCCGCACAATATAAGTCACCATCCACATCATACACTCAATTGTAGTTTGCTGACATCATTTAGTCAGAGGTTCCTCTCGCTCTGATGCCAGCCATGAGTACAACTATCACTAGTAGAAAAGGTTGCTTATCTAGTAACACACAGTGCAAACAAGATTTCCTAAAATGAAGTGGGGTATTAAAAAAAGAAATAAAGTTGGCACTACCTCCATCTTATCTGAGCTTCCAAATGGTGTCCAGGTCACTCTGTAGAGAGAAACATCTGAAGCTCCATGATCCCACGTTCCTCGGAAACTCTCAGGTGTTACTTCAGTAATCCTTAGGTTTGTTGGGGCTGGTACAGGACCTATTATGAGAAAGGCAGGAAGATATGTGGTTTTTTTTTTTTTATTGAGGTAACATTGGTTTACATTACTGTTGGTATTTTGGAAGTAAAAGATTCCAACTCAGGTGTTGCCATGGTAAGCACAACTGCCACCAAATCATTCAGAGTCCACCACTATAGCCCATTTTTTAATGTTACCAACACGTTTTATTGAATATAATAAAACTGCCTTGTTTTATTTTAATGAAACTGGAAAAACTGATCAAAAACATAGATTGGAGCCAAAGAGCTTACCAATCCAGTTCCTTTCAGGCATAAATATAAGAGACAGCTTCCAAGCTACAAGTATTATATAGTTGATAGGCTTTTTATATTCTATGATAAGGGTACCTTGTTAAAGGCACCATTTAGTAGTACTCTTCTAACTTAGTAGTTCCTAATAATTTTACAGTTCACACTTTTTGAGCATCTATTGAAAACCATGAACCCTCTCACAGAGCAACACAAATAAGCCCAAAAGAGAGGACATGGACCTTCAAGTTCTGTGAAATATTATGATCTAACATGACCAAATGGTATGATCTAACAACGGTGAAAAGCAAACATTTTTCTTGACAGATCACCAATCTTAAACATAATGTGACATGGGCTGTACTGAATCTATCTAGTTATAGGAATAACCCTGGAGCTACTGATACCTGCTGACACCCCAATGACAAACCCCTCCATGGCTAAATACTCTAGGCAATTTATAGCACAAGCAACTTGGAACGTCAATTTTACTTATTTAGATTTTACTGTCAATTCTGGTTACCAAAGTCAACGATGCAAAACCCAAAGTCATCAAAATTTTGCTTCTAGTAATTTTGATGAAAAGCCTATTGAGATAAAGAATGGTGCAATTTTCACATGCACAAATGCAAAACCAATCAAATGTTTGGTTGAGTAAAACATAGTATTAAAATTAATCTGTCTCCTTTTGCCTTTTTAAAAAATTTCCAGTAGGAAAATTTTAAATTACATTCATTGCTTCTATTATATTTTCTCAGAGCACTGCTGATTCTAATTTCTCAACCACTATTTAACTAGGTAATAATGTGCTGAGTTCTATGCCAAGCTCTGAAAATACAATGTTGATTAAAATAAAGGTTTCTGTCTTCATTAAAAGGGAGCAAGGGAAATATATTACAGGTGGAAAAAGAACGACATGCAATAATAATTCAGTTAAATATGATGCAAGTAGCATGAACAGGGATAGGAGCTGACATCCCTGGAAGCTGCAGCAGAATGGAGTAGGAAAGGCGAGAATTAAGAGGGTCGCCCTGTACCATCCCCACCTACTGTGAAAGGCTCCCCTGTCTCTGAAATCCACTAGCACACTATCAGTGCCACTGACCTTCCCTTGCTATGTATTGTGAATTAATTGTTCTTACATAATGAAATAATGAACTACTGAGGGCAAAAATGATTATATTTTGTTGACCCTGATTGTATTTACATATAGAAATATCTCAAAAAATATCTGATAGCTAATGCATCTTTTTCCAGAGAAAACATCCAATATACATGAATAATATATTTTTTCCACCCCCATGCCCTAATATACACACACATCCCAGATAAATGTCCTCATGATGAATGAAGAAGTCAGAATAATAGTAGCATGGGAATTATCATAAAAGGAAAGGAATAAAGATAGAAGGTGGGACACTCTGTTCTAAAGAAAATAAGTGAAAAAGCAATCCATGCATCTAAACACCATTAAATATGCACAAAAATAGCCTTGAGAAATGAAATATCCAATAAATGCAGTCGCATGAGCACGTGGTGTCACTTCCCGATTGTCAATAAGGCATGACCACAACTCACGGGTGGTGTCCTGAGCAATCACTGGGGGAGACTCCCCCTCATCATACACTGCAGAAACGCTGACTGTATAGAGGGTCCGTGAGAAGAGGTCTCGGAGAGAGGTACTTGTCTGCGACCTGTCCACCTCTACCTATAACAGAACAGTGGAACTATATTTACTAATAGTTTAGTTTTGACATTTCGACATTGTTTACTTTACCTCTTGACACAAGAGCATAATAAACATTGTGGTACAAAAAAATTAAAAAGGCAATGATTTCCCCTTTGCGTAAGATCCAGAAACTGGAGACAATTTAAATGTTTTGAAAGTGAAAACTATGTACTTGTCCTAGAGCCATACCTGACACTCAAGTCTGGTACATGATGACTGCCCTGGGGTACAAGGAACCACATCCTTTTCACCCACTTCCTTTTGCAACACTGTTTTATTTCTTTTGGAAATGTTCTCCAGTGCTTTATCTTATGTGATATGAACAAGAACCCTGTGAGACCCACTGGCCACTATACTTTTTCAGAAATTGAAACCCACAATGAAATGAATATATACAAATGTAGACATTAACATCTGCATAATCCAAATAATTAGTCACTAGTTGAGAACTTGGGGAAACTATTTCTATCTTCCAAAATGTCTCTGAGATTCTGACATTGATGTAAACCCTTAAGCACATGCAAGTCTTAAACCCATTTACTGCTGCAACCCCTCAATTCGGTTGGGTTGTCATGGAAACAGCTCTCCATCCCACGTCTTCTCAAAAATAAACATGTTCACTGCAAAACGGACACCCCTCCAACAGCATTCTTAGCCTTCCCTCTATCCCTCTCAACTATTTTCTTCCTATTTTCTGATAGATTCCCTCTTCTCTCCTGAGTCCCTTGCTTGCTTTTATTTTTAATAGTTTAAAGAATTCAAAGCATCTGATAAAAAGGAAACACCATCTAGAGTCTATAAATTATTATTAAAGGAGGATGTTTTTGAGATTAGCATCACAGAACAAAACATTTCTAAACAAAATGCAAGAAAGTCCAATATATTACTGATGTTCAAAAAGTGCTTTATTACTATATCAGCTTCAACACTATATTAATAAAATGGCAGATTTGCAAAACATACTATTGTTTATATTTGCTAAAGTTCTTTTGTTAAACCTATTAGGAAAACAAGTATTTCTTAATCCATTTGAATCTCAACCTACCTCTTTGGCCTCCTCTTCAGGTGTTTTGTATCGGACAATATATTTACGCACTTTTCCAGGCACAGGTTCCCAAAAGACATTCATGGTGCTGTGGGTCACGTCTCTGAGTTTCAGATCCCGAGGTCTGGCTAAAGGCACTGGAGAAGCACGCGATATTATGTCCAGATGTGGTTCTCAACCACAAAACTATAAAGCATTCCACAAGCTGCCAAGAAGTTGTTTGGGAAAAAACATAAAGGTGTCTAGCAAAATAACTGGAAAAAATGGTTATGAAGATGAAAGTGCCATGATTTTACTGGGTAGAACTGGATTCTGCTTTACAAGTCTTTTGAAAAATCGGGTACATTTAATTATTTATTGGCACTCTAACTTTTCATTTGCATGTCAACTTTCTTCCATCTATTTAAATAAATTCTTACTTGCTGTTCCTGTCTAATACACCAAAACTCATATTTCTTTATCAGATATTTAAATTATTCAATAGAAACCAAATCATTAAAATTTTGTTCTCTTAAGAATATGATCAAAACAAATGATTCCAAGAGTAAAGAATAAAGATGAGCCAAAATTCAGCATTCAATAAGCTTATCTGGAAATCACAGAAGCTCAAGTGATTAGAAGAAAATCAATATTCAATGCCCTAAAGGGGTTTGAATATATATACATATATGTGTGTGTGTGTGTGTATGTGTATATATATATGTACATATATATATATAATATATATATCCTGGAATCAACTTAAGATGTTGTTTTAAGTCTAGAATTAATTTTGTCTCAAATTTGATTGTGATTAAGTAATAACTCATGCACAAATTATCAAATTATTCCTAGCATTATTGGGAGAAAGAAAAATCCTCATGAACATTTATGTTTACAGCAATAGGAAAAAAGGAAGTTCAGCAATGTCTTACAGGTGACTTCCCGAGCAGTGACAGGCTCACTAGTGAGGTCGTGCAAGACGGCCTGCATGATGACTTTGTACTCTGTGTTGGGAAGGAGGTCAGTCAGCTGAACTTCATTCACTGCAGGCCCCACATGCATCTGCACAAAGACATGGCAAAGGGAAATGAGACATTCAAATCATCAGTAAGTCATCCCTTCCCGGGAATGTTTGCCAACACTAGACTATAGCACAATTGGAAAGTTTTTTTACAAAGCTGTGCTTTCTTTTTCAGGACCATTTTCCAAAATATACCACAGGCTACCAACCTAATTTTCTGTTCTGTGTGACAAGTAATGAATGAGTGTATAGAGTAATTACAGCTTAATGGCAGCCCTAAAACTGCAAAGTCTCAAGAAGACTCAGTGATAAACAAACTTCGAGTCTCCCTGGTGGCACAGGGGTTAAACACACAGTGTTATCAAGCTATCTCCAGCCATTGCAACCAAGAGTTCTATCCCCAGCGAGGGAGCTGACCCACTTAGCACAGCAGACTTCTCCAGTCTTACCCTCTGCTCCCCTCAGCAATATATTTCAGTACATCTGCCTGTTCTGTTCCTCACTCTATCTGTGGTCAATCCTTTCAAACTGGCCCCCCACACCTCTGGCATATATAAATGTATAAAAACACTTTAAAATAAAATAAAAAAAGCTTCTCCCACCTCTTTGGGTTTTGTGGGCTCTCTGGTGCCAACAGGTTCATATGACAAGGTATAGCCGGTAGCTCCTCCCACGGCCTGCCACTGGACACGCATGGTGGTGGGGCCAACATCATAGATATTCACACTGACTACTGGGACTGGCACTGTTGGCATGCAAAAATGGGTGTCAGTCTAATTCCTGTCATTCTGATCATTTTTAACAGTTGCTCCCTACTTAATTATTGATATTTTCACATTCAAAAGCTTGGACTGCTGTGCGAAACCAAAGTTAATATAGCCCTTTCCTTCCCCTCACTGATCCCCACTCCTCACCACCAAGTCCATTCACATTGTTCATTGCCATCTCATACTCAGGACTGCATAACAACTACTTCATAAAGGAGAACATTCTTAATTGCAAAAAGAATTTCTATAGCCCATACAGAAGCCAAAGACCAATTCTCAGAGAACTTCAACTGTATTTCTGAACCATCTCTAAAGTGACTATTACATTCTTTGACCATAGAATTTCATTTATAACCATCACACAGCATTTTATTTCATCATTCTTTTGAAAAAAATTGTACTGAAAATACATTAACAACTGCAATTTAGGTCATTTATGGGCTTGAAGACAAGTCCATGAGGTGGAGTAAAAGGTTTATAGGCTCCTCTTAACACCAGAGTTTTCTATTTTTGGTTCAAAAACTGTTTAAAGTTTTAAGGAATTATCAGATTTAATATTGTCCATTATAAAATACATTTTATCTTCTTGTGGTCTAATAAAAAGAGAAATAAGAGATAAAGACTTAAATATTAAGTAGAGTACAGTCCTTGCCTTGGAGAAAGTGACACGGTCCTTTTCTAAGTGATCTACCTCCCTTACCCTGGGGCCCAATCAAGAAGATGGGTGGAGGAAAGTATTTTCAATTGATCTCAGAAACCTGTTAGAGAAACCTATTACAAATAGGGAACATACCTCCCAAAAGTTCTTCTCAAAATCAAAGCCATTAGAATTCCTTTAATAAAGGCCACAACCAGAAAAAAAAAAGGGGGGGGGGAGGTAGGAGTGACATCATTGCCAGCAGAGATGTAACCATCTGCAGAACTGCAATAGCTCATCTCTGCACAATTCCACATCCTAATCTTAGTCCCACAGTCTCACACAGATTTTTCTTAGGAGTCAATAACTCTTTCTCTCTAACTTATGTCATGTATATATGGTCATGACTACCCAGTACACCAGTGGGTCCCATGATGGCAGGAACAGCAGGAAGAGCAAAAAGTCACTGAGTTCTTACTGAGCACTCAGTAAACACTGGTTGAATGGATATTAAATAATAGAATGATTTTTAAATCTGACAAAATCCCACATGGATTGTCTCCTCTATCTTAAAAAAGCAATTAGGATAGTTTCAAACCAGACTTACAGGTTTTTTCTGTGCCCTTCAGAGGCTCACTGTATTCATCTTCTACCACAGAATATACATTAACCACATATTCAGTTTCAGGCTTCAAATCTTTCAGTACTGTGCTAGTTTCCAGTCGGCTCACATAAAACTAGAGGAAAATATAAAAAATAATGACAATTTATAACACTTCCCTCCTCTTCTCTATAATTAAGTAGTTAACTACAATGAGTTTAGAAATTATACTTCAATGAGATCATTGTCTTTGCTTTTGGAAACTACCAGATTACAATGAGATCTTGGACAACTCACATAATTTATTCTCCCACTGCTGTTTATTTGTAAAATAAAGTGGGTAAAACTACATCATCTTTAATGTTCTCTTCCAAACCTATGATTCTAGTATAAATTCATGAATAAATCAAGCATCCTCTAATTCAATTTAATTTTAAACTTATATTGATATTCTGCAATTCTTAGAAACGATAAGAATTTAAACAAAATGCTTCCCTTTAACTAGGCCCATGTGTAGTGCTTGCCTAAGAAAACACAGACAGCATGATTGTTGGCTTAGTTCTGCCTCTCTTATATCCCCCTTTCTTCTATCTGACACTTTTCTCAGAACCCCAATGAAGAGAACTTAATGTCAACATCAGAAAGCGTGAGTTGTAGATGTTTACTCACTTCTTGACGCTTCCCTCCAGAAACAGGATAATATTCCACCTTATATCTATCAACACTGTCAGAAGGAGGGGTCCAGCTCACTCTAAAAGAACGATGGGTTCGCTCAGAAATAACTAGGTTAGAAGGTGCTTCCAAGTCACCTAGATGTGGAAATAAAGTGCATAACTTTTTATTATTAAAGTGCATAACTATTATTGATGTATTATTGCAGCAAGGTGATGAAATCAGAAATTAGATTTAAAAAGTGCTATTCTCCACACTCCTAGCTTTTACAGATTCCTTCCTCTACTAAGTAGCTACCATAAATCACTACAGAGCCCCATGGGCCATAAGACCTCTCTTCATGGGTGACCAAAGGGATCTTTAGTCTTGAATAATTCAAACTTGAGCTCACTGTCTTTCATGAATATTTCACCCCCTCTTCCCTACATTATCATCAATTTACCAGTCACCTAGACTCATGATCTTTGAATTATCCTTAAACATGTCCTCCTATCTCTAACCTCGTATATAAAATCAATTAATTATTTCGATCCTGACAATTCAATTTTCCATTCTCTTTATCACTACTTCCCTCATTATCATTTGGTTATTTATATTCATGTCTTATTTCCTTAACTAAAACCTATACTCTGTGAGAATATATTCTTATTCATGCTTAGTTACTGACAAGATCTAGTTCAGTAGAAAGAGAACCTAGCCACTCTCCCACTAAAAAAAAAGGAAAATAACCACGTCTTTTAGAATTTGGGGTATAATATTTCCTGTGATTGTGCTTTCTGTAGGTAAGTACAGGTGAAATTATACATAATACAGAATAATATCTGGAATAAACATTAACAAAAAAAGAAACATTAAGCTCAAATCGACCATTAGAAAAATTTCCCAAATAATAATTTAAAGATAATTAACAGTGACTCCATGACCATGGCAAATCCTTCTCATAAAACTCTCTTCTTTCTTTGCAAGCCAAAACTGTAGAAAGCATTTCCATTCTTAGTATCATAACCTTTATTGTACTTGGGTCATAATCAAGCCTACAAAATTATCAAGCAATTTTACTGTCTGGGAAACTAGAATGAATGCAACTATTACAAGTTGATAAAAAAAAAAAAAAAAAACAAAGAAAACAGATAAAAGATGTTTTTATCCCTACTCAGAGTTCCCTCCAACTAAATAAAACTACAACTCTCTCAGCTAACCAGAGCCAGAAGCTTAAAAGTTCTGGCTTCCTGAATGGTCCATTTCTCCAGGGAAAAGGTCAATCTATTGCTCAAAATCCAAAAAGAAAATCTGCAAAAATTTGGAGAAATTCAAGAAGGAAATTCAAATAACTGTATCTCCAATACCCAAAGCATGAAAAGCATTTCTACCACAGTATTTGTTAAATTCATTTCAATTTTTCTTTAAAGAAAAAAAAATTTGTATTTATTTATTTATGCATACAAGAACTGGGGTGTAGGCCATATGTGTGGAGGGTGAGAGGATTCACCAGAGACAAAGTGGAGAGCAGAACAGGCAGTTCTACTGAACTACACTAAACAGGAGAGGTCTGCTGTACCATGTGGGTCTCCTCCCTAGCTGGGGATCAAACTCGTGCTGCAGTGGCTGACCATAGCTTGATAGCATTGAGGCTTACCCCCTGTGCTATTAGAGAGGCCCTCTAATTTTCAAAAAAATAGAATGAATTAATCATTCATTATATAGAGAGCTAAATGCTTTATACCAGAAAAAAAACACCTTTCTTTTCCTCCCTTCCCACCCCAATTTATAGATATACTTTGAGGGTGGAGATTAACAGTACAAGTACAGATAAACTAAATGTGCTCTCAAATAAGCTAGAAGTCACTTTTAGTTTGACACAATCAAAAAATAAAAAATCAAGGACTAAAACAATGGTTTCAAATAGGTACAGTTTCCCCCAGCAGACACAATTTCTGAAGATATCATTTGCTGTCACAACTCAAGAGATTTACTGGCATCAGATCCTGTTAATCATCTCATAAGGCACAAAAGAGTCCACCCACATCCAAAAAGAAAATTATCTGGCCCAAAATATCTACCGTGTTGAAGATGGAGAAGCCTGGGTTCATCTTACCTGGGCCCTTGACACTGTTACACAAGTTAATAGTAAGGTCATCCACGATCCTGGAGAGTGAATCAAAATCAGCCACATTGTAGGCATGGATATCATCAGGATCTGTTGCAATCATCTTTAACTCAACTTCATCAGCATTTTTAATACCTTGGAAGAAATGGATATATACAAATTAAAAGCACTTCTCAGGAAAATAAAAGGTTAATAGAATGAAGCAAATATTTTATGAGTTACCTTTATATACCAGGTACTAATTAGGACATGTACATGATTTTCAATAATAAAATGTCTAGTATAAAATAGACAAAAATAGACTAATCTGATGACTACTCTGGGTTTGCCTCTCATAAATGCTTCTAGCACCAATTTCCCACCAAGACAGTGACTCCTAAGTCTTTTTTTTTCTGGAAAGTAAAATAGTGGACATCAAAAATAAACATGGTGTTGTGGAAAACTAATGAATTTTCTTGAATCCTTTCAAAAATATACTTGTCTTCTTGGTCCATTCTTTTCTCTCCCAACAAGATATAACTTTATTTCATTACCAGGGTCAAAAAAAAATGAATTAAATTTCTGGAATATCCTTTGAAATATTATATGACTGGGAAAATGTTTGTTTACATTGTCATGCTTCTCAAAATATTTTTAATTGGAAAAATATCTTTAACACATTTGTCACTAGAGATATTGTTATTCTTTTCAGTACTTACCAACAGCAAACAGCTCCACGCCTTCATCCTTGAGTTTCTTTGATGGTCCTTCAACATCATCTTGTGACTTTCCATCAGTGATGAGAACACCAATTTTTCGAGCTCGAGGCCTCATGCCAACGTGGGTCCTGAAATTCTGTTGGCGAATGAAATTCAAAGCCATTCCTAGTGGGATTTTTAAAAGAGAATCTGTCATATCATGATACAGTCACACGCTCTGATCCAAAGCAAGAGTTAATGGGTACCTCCTTACTCACCCGTGAGAGTGTTGCCTCCTTTGTATGGTAAGTTTGCCACTGCTTGCAACAAGCTTTTCTTGTCCCTGTGAGCATTTAACTGCCACTCTGTCCTAGGATCCCCACTGTACTGAGCAAGAGCTAAAATAACAGAACTGACGTCAGTACAAAAATAGAGCATAATAAAAATGTCTAAATATTTACTTCATCATCAGACCTACCAATCTGTACTCTTTTGGGCCCAATGTCAAAGACTTCCACGATACGAGCAATGAAGCTCCTTACGGTTCTAAAGTTTGCCCGGCCAATGCTCCAGGATCCATCCACCAGAAGCACGATGTCTGCCTCAGCTCTGGTGAGACACTCCATCCCTGATGTGGCAATCATGAGACAGGCCAGAGTAAGGAGCAAATTTTCAGTCAGGTTATCCCCTAGCCATATTCTTACTACCCTCTGGATAGTTGATGTTGCCTTGCTGTTTCAGTTCTGTGACCCAGCTCAGTGATTTGTAATTAGAAAATACTTTTATATGATTTGATAAGCTCAACTAACAGCCTTAAGATCATTAATTCCTTCAATTATTATTTCAGTAGCAAATCTGTCCTTTATCTTTGGCTTTGTTTCCTGGCCACAGAGGTACAGAGACCAAGGAGACTTGAATTAAGCCACTATAAATGCAAATGGGCTTACAAACCCATGTGCGTCAACGAAGCTAAATTAAAATTTTAAATTTCTAATAAAATTTTTTATGCTCTAAAGATCAGATGTTGCATCTTCTGTAATATTTAATGAACAAGTAGGACAGAAATATTGTAAAAAGTTTTTCTTCTGGAAAGTAAAATAATAGACATCAAAATGCTATACAGGTTTGAGTACATCAAAAATATCTTAATATAATTAAACTCCTAGGTAAATCATTACAAATATGAAGAATTGGACGCTTAACTCTTAAATTTAAAAAATTTCAAATAAATATATATATTTAAAGACCTTATGGTATTACATTTAGTTATTAATTAACTTTATTACCTATTATGCATAACAATCAAGTAAATTCAAATGGTGAAGTCTGCACATTTAAAAAAAAAAAACAAGAAAGAAGGAAGACAATTTAGAAAAAGTATGCAAACAAATATACAATTTGAGAGCTGTAGAGACAGCAAGAACAAACATTGATACAAAGTTAGAGTGTTTTGGAAAGAGAGAATAATCCCAAAATCCTCAGTGCACAAGCTACAAAATAAAAATATAATTTAGTTAATATCATCATATGGGAAACAATAGAATATTAATGCATAACAGCAAGATTTGCTACTTTCATTATTTACATCAATATCTACATTTTCAAATGCTTTCCTTTCCAGGAACTTATGTTCTGAGCTATGAAGTTTTCAACTTCATGCCATGTTAGCTGCTGGCCTTTATATTACAGAGGAGAAAGCTCATTGAGAAAAATGAAGCTCTCATCATATTACAAAGGACATTCAAGCATCATCTGCCACATCAGAACTGATGATTCCCAGATACTATTCCAAGCACTTTAAACCCTTGTGAGCCTGCTCCTGCTCTTCTACCCACATGTTCTTCCTCTAAAAATGATCTAAACTAATTTCATTTATATCAAAGACACATAACTGGAAAGCAGAAAAAACAAAATCCATGTTATCATTTTGCTTCCCCAGTCCAACTATGCCTACTCAACCCAAATAAATACTTTTTGCAACTATTTTAACAAAGTAAAACTAAACTTTACTCTGTCCTTAAAAACAAAACAATGTACATATCTGCTCATTTAAAAATCCAACTTCAATAATACACCACCATGTGACCAATGCAATGCTAAGAAAAGCCTTAAAAACATACTGTCAAGACTATGCTTAGCTCAATGTTTGAAGAAATATTTATAGCATGTAAATTAATCTGAATGGCCACTTTTCATTATATTATTAACTAACAATTCACATTTGAAATAGTTTTATAATGTTTTTTTCCCTAAGGCAAATGTAAATCAATTTCTTACCAGAAGATAAAATTGGCATTACAGTTGTGTCAGAAAGGGTTGTCATCTCTTGCCCAACAAGTGGTGAACTTTCTCCTCCATCAAACATTCCAAAAACATTTACTTTATAGGTGGTACCTGCCCTGAAATGTAAAAACATATCATCTGTATGTATAATTTACTCAACAGGTAGTGCTTCTTGATTGTTAAACACAGTCATCTAGATTTACAAACTTTTACTCGGAGGAAGCTATCATGCACAACATTGTAATAGAAGGAAAATAACTTTCTCCACATCCATTTGTGCTTACAGTGAGGCATCAAGAGAAACAAGGCAATAAGTTTTGCAGAAAATATGATAGCACGGCAGCCCTGGTGTCCCTCTCATTTTTCTACCAGACATAGAATCCCTAAGTCATTGTGTCAGAGAAGGCTCAGTCTCTTTAAGCTTAGTCTTTGTAAGCTATGGGCTTTAAGAAAAACATTTAAATCTTGTTCTTTACAAGGTAACATGAACACCTAGTGCAATGCCTGGCACACAGAAGGCTCAATAAATTTCATTCTCTCTGTTCTGATAAAAGTCAATAGCAAGAATTTAAATAGATCTCAAAATTGTTGAATGAATGGCTGAAACAAACAAACTTTCTAAAAGGCAATGCACAGTAGTCCATTCTTCCCACTATAATGAATGTAGGGTGCTGTTCAAACTCAAACTTCCTTGTTTTCCACTGCACAGCCTGAAGCGTGACCTTTAATCAGTCACCCTTCCCCATCCTGCCAGCTGGCACCATGCACAAAGTCCTGCCTTCTCTCTCCCATGGCCCACCCTGGAAGAGGATTCACAACTGGCATCTCATGTGAGTCACCTGGACCTTTCTAGAAGACACAGGAACCCACACATTTTCACAGGACTGGCTGGGGATAAGCTCCTTTTGTTGAAATCATGTAACAGAGATGCTAATTTTTTCAAAACAGGAAGTTATTGAAAAAGCACCATTCTTGAGCACCTAAAAACAAAAATTACTAACACATTACAAAATATTCAGATCAGACTTAAACTCATGTCTTTGAAACCATACTTCCACCTCAGCAACACCAAGAATAAGAAAACAATTTCAGGGATTTGAATACTATGCAAGTAGACACATATAAGTGAGCATCTGTGTATTCAGTCTTTTAGGACACAGTGAATCTAGTCGATTCCTACCTAAGTTCCTCCAAGACAACTGTATTGTCATATGGTCCAACCACTAACTCGCCCAGTCTTCTGTCATCCCCTGTAGGGTGGAAGGTGACTTTATAACCCTTCACTTCTCCAGGGGCAGGCTCCCAAGTCACACGGAAGCTTGACATCGTTGGGTCAGATGTTTTGAGGTTTCTTGGTGACTTGAACTTAGAAGCTGTAATAATAAAAAAAAATTTTTTTGAATATTATTTGAATAATGAAAAAAATACATTATTCATAAGACTAAGCTTTGAGAGTTGATTAGACCCTACATATCTAGAACTAGAAATATGAAATCCTTACAAATATGAAATCTAACATTCAAAACTTGTATTTACAAAAATTAAGTAGCACAAGACAAAACTACTAGTAAAAATCCTAACAAAGTGATACCCAAGTAGAAGTCTAAATAATTTTCACACTTCAGAAGGTTAACATTAAAATATAACCAAGAATTGAGTTGTTAAAAATAATATGCTATTTAGGTAAGCTATCCAATTATCCAATAATTGTAATTTAATTTATTACAAAATCAGTTTTAGGAATTTACAAATGAAACAGATATACGAAAGTCTTCTTTAAAAAACTATACTTTCCAATAAATTAAAATTTTGTACCTGTTGTTCCCGATCCTTGCCTAAGCTTCCCTTCTCCTGTCTTGTAAATTGGCAGAACTGTGATGTCATACGTGGTCTGAGGTTGAAGTCGTTTTAACAATGTCGATGTGATCGTGGGCGGCACTTTAGCGACCATTTGTCGCCCTCCTCCTCGGGGGCGATACACCACACGGTAATTGACCACTCTCCCAGGGGCTGGTTTCCAGGTAACACGCATTGTGTTTTCTGTTTCTTCATCTACTTTCAAGGACTTAGAATCTGGAGACACTGTGCAAGAGAAGGACAATGACAATGGATACAAGGTTGAAAGAAAATATGTGGCCTCCTCACATATGAAAAAAAAAGATGCTTTCTAAACACGAACAGTTTCCTTGTTTAACATTGGGATCGCTCATAAATTCACGATGGCGTGTGAACCTAATCTCACTGAGCCCATGGTATTTTCTCTTTATCTGGCTAATAACTAAAAAAAATGGAAGCTCATATTGCAAGGATTTCCTATTTGCATTCCAGAGACTTTTGTAAAGAATACATCCACTTCCAGATATGAGCTGTTTAGAATTTGTATTATATTTCCATCTGTAAAGAATTCCTCTAGCAATAGTGTTGTGAAGGATATTAAAAATCATGAATGCAAGGTTAGAAATATTACTTGGATCTTTTCAGTAGGCACAGACCATAAGTGACTACCCAGTGAGACTGTGGTTAACGATTATTTTTGATTGCCACAACCATGTAAGACCCTGACACAGAGGTGTAGGAAATTGACACAAAAAATATGCAAGGACCCCAAGATAAGCTGGTAATCACTGAGTGCTTTGGGAAGTTCTATATGTGTTTGATTCATAGATCATCAGTATTATTTATTAATTACTTTTATTAATATTTCATTATTAATAACTACATAACAGGTCAAACATCCACACATAGCATATGCCATTTTTTTACACAAAAATTAAAATTTATGGGTAGGGTTATTTTATCCAGTTCAATAATCAGAGCATTTGATAGGCATAGCATTTTCTATACCAAGAAACTAAAGGAAACAATACAAAGAATATTTCTTAATTTTAATTGAAATTTTCAACATCAAATGGGCAAAGACCATTTGAAACAACTAAAATAACTTGACCCAAAAAGATATATGACATTTTCAAATATTTGACAAGCATCAAATATCAAACCCTAAGGAATAAGATATAAAGGGGAATCAGTTTTATGACTGCATTGGCTTCTTTCTTGGAGAGAATGTCTAGCCCCAGCACAGAAAGAGGGAACCCATATGAAGTCTAGTGGTCTCCCTTAATTCACATGGTTTTGTGAATCAGAGTTGTCTAAGGCACCTCTATGAATAGTGCCACAGAGGAGATGATGTCACAATGAAAAAAGCAACAAAAATCTGCAAAAGGTTTTCCTTAAGTCTTCAACACAGTTGTAACCAGTGCATATTTGTAAGGAAACTACCCAAAACCAGGGGAAGAGCCACCCAGAAAAAGAGGAGGGAGCAATTTCTGTAGTTCACACCAGATCAGAAATGTTCCCTTCCCCAAAGCAGAAAATCTTATAATTCTTGGAATTTCATATAGATTATTCATGAGGTTATTATCCTAGTAATGGGGCTAACATTAGCCCTAAACTAAAGGCTTCTGTGGTCTAGCTCAATAGAACTAAAAGGAAGCTTCAAAAAGATCTGTTACCAAACAATTTAACTGTGTCCTGGAACAAAGTTTAAAGATATTTATAAGAATATAAACATATCTGGGACCCAAAAAAGTAAAATTCACAAGGTCTGACTGGCATCTACTAAAAACAAGTATGCAACAATTTTAAATATATATATTATACATGCTATGGATTAAATAAATGATCATGTCGCCCAAAAATGTGTAAGTTAAAGTCTCAAATTATAATATGATGGTACTTAGAGATGGGATCTTTGGGGGAGGGGACTATTTTGGCTGAGTAAATTCATTTATGTGAGATCCTAATCTGAAGCTATTGGTTCTCTCATAAGTGGGAAAGTCAAATCAAGGAAAGACTATGTAAGGACATACTAAGAAAATGGACATCTACAAGCCAGGAAGAGCTTCCTACAAACCAAACTCTATACAAATTTGATCTTTTATTTCCAGCCTTAAGAACTGTGAGAAAGTAAATTTCTCTTATTTAGGCAATCAGTAAATGGCATTTATTATGGTAGCGAGAGTTAAGACAATCTTTCATAAAAAGAAAAATCAATCAACAGGTAGAACTAGAAATGACATGCAAGCCAGAGTTAGTCAAAAGAGACATAAAATATATATTATAATTATATTCCTACATTAATTATTGTAGAAGAAATATTAAGCATGCTAAGTAATGACATAGAATATATAACATTCAGACATCTAGAGAAGAAAAATAATATTTAATTAAGATTTAAAAATTCATAGGATTGTATAAAGAGCAAATCAGAAGTTGCAAGAAAAAATATTAAGATTAGTGAATCTGATGACATGAGTGTAGAAGTACACAAAATGAAAATCAAGGAAAGAAAAAAAGATTTAAAAAATAAACAGCACAGCAGTGAGCTGTGCAATAAATTCAATAAGTATGACTGGAGTAGCTGAAGAGAGTGGGGATATGATAAAACATTTGAAAAAATGATAGCCTAGTAATTTCAAATTTTATAAAATCATAGATGCAAGAAGTCAACATATATCAAACACAAAAAATGTAAAGAAAACAATCCCAAGGCATATCATAAGTAATTTGCTTAAAATCAGTGATATGAAAAAATCTTGAAAACAGTCATAGAAACAAAAGATACATGTAGAGGACAAAGATAAGAATAATAAAATAAATAATAAAATAAAATAAATTCAACTCATAGATATTAATTATGCTTCTGAGTGATACAAAAGTATAATTTCAACAAAGAGTAAATTGGTTGCAGCTTTTTCTTTTTTTGGGGGTTAAGAAAAATGAGAATTCTGTCGAGTCCCTTGCTTTCTGGAAATATTAAAATTTATGCAGATTAACCTTCAGTTTGCTATTTCTATTTTCAAGGTAAGAGAACTATTAAAAGAAAAAAAATATTTTCAAAGAAAAAAATGTAAACACTGTGTTGGGTTGTGAAAATAACATGAGAAAGAAAAGCATAGCCTATAGAACTATAATCTCTTTGGATTATTATTATTGCCAATTGTCACAATTTTGAATGAACTATGCTCAAGTATGTTTTTTCTCCTGTTGTTTCTATCTCTTAAGTTCTTATCCAGTTAAACAAGTCATCTCTATTTAAATTCCCAGGCCACAAGACACAACTGACCAAAAAAAGCAACAGGGCAAAAATCTTAGAAGCTGTTGACTAAAAAGAAACATGAATTCCCAAAAGAATGGGAGCCCAAATTGAAAGCATTTGCAAATGTAAATATGTAAATTACATGACCTCATAACTTGAGATGCTTCAAGGATCTCAATTATATTTCTGCCTTCTAATTAACTTTAAAAATGAAAGAACTGAAGTTAAGGTACCACACATCTTATCCTAGTTTTAATGGAAAACTGATTATCAATGAGAAAAAAATAGCCTTGTTGGCTTCTCATAAGTAAAAAAGCAAGATTTTTCACTTTGTTACTAGATATGACAAGTTCTAAACTGCCTTATCACTAACAATGTAAGTTCTAGTTTTAGTAGCTCTCACAAGCTACTTGCCACTGCCCTCTGTACCTCAGCTCAACTAGCTGCCAATACAAGGTTTCAATCTACTGGTTTTCATATCACCATTCATAATTTTCATTCTATCAACAGTTACATGCCATGTCTGAGTTTCAGATAAAAACATCCAGGAAACATTTCCAAAATGTCTCCCTAGAATTTTATAAGAAATGATCAGGAGCATAACCAAGTGACCACACTCATTCTCCACACCTTAGGGTTCAGCTAACTGTTTAAGGTCCAGGTCTGTCTCAGATGTCTCTAAGCACTTTCCAAATTCGTATCCTTTCCACAAAGATAGAAAACTAAAACCCAGCAAAATGGGAGCACAACAAAGAAAGTTTCCTGTCTCTTGCTTTACATTCTTAGCTGTTTGAGCAGTTCAAATATAATTAAAAATAATAATTTCAAAAAAAAAACTTTTATTCCTGCTTAGTCTGTCCCTATTTCTGAAAAGACATTCTGTTCACTCGCCTTTCAATCAATCAGTCAAATATATTGAAATTTTGTAAATGTTCAACTCCTTAAAAATAAAATTTTTATTTAAAATTTCTGCTAACATATTTTTTTTTGGCATTGTGGCTTAAGTATATACCTTGTTGACATTTTTCAATCCAAAATTACTATCTGAAGATTCCATCTTCAGAAAAAGACACAATGGGGCCCTCCCTGGTGGCACAGTGGGTTAAAGCACTGCACTAAGAAGCTAAAGCCACTTCCGCATGAGTTTGATTCCCGCTTGCCCCGGAGGTGACACATGGTGTGGCAGACCTCTCCTGCCCACCCGCTGCTCCCCTTAGCAGTGTACTTCATCCATCTGCCCGTTCTGCTCCCCACTCTGTCTCTGGTGAAGCCTCTCGCCACCCCTGAGCCTCTGGCCTGTACCCCAGTTCTGTATACACAAATAAATAAATCTTTAAAAAAAAAAAAAGACACAATGGAAGAGATTTTTTTAAGCTTTCCTCTAAATTCAGAGACTTTGATAATTTCTCATCCATATAAATTACACCTCTACTCTTAAAAATAAATTTAAGAGTAAATAAATTTAAGTGTCATATCTTTGCTAAATTAACAACAGGGCCTCACTTAGCAGCAAATGAATCTCTGCCAGGTCCTTACAGTACATCAGTCAACCCATTCAGACACAAGATTTTATTTACTACCATGAAAACCTAGCATGTGATAGCTACACAACACAATTTAAATTTCCTATAAATTTTGTTTCTTTTAATCTGGTTAATCTTGACACAAATTTATGAATTTTGCCAGTTATTTTTTTATAAATGACTACTTCGAACAATTCAGAACAAAAGATGGTAGTTTAGTGACAACTTGAAGTCAAGCTACAGAACTGAAGTGAAATTGCTCCGGGCACTGCCCTCCCCTCTACCAGAGAAGTCACCTACTACCGCCATATCTTTCTAATGAAATGAAATATAAGAATGACACATTCTTTCCCCTTTTTCTAAAATCCTCCAAAAACCAAAGTAATAAACTTTGTACCTATAGTTATTTAGAAATGCCTATTTTTACAAATAAGATTTTAGAAAGAGAAATAAATGTTGGCACATCTTTCAACTGATAATAAGTGGGGATCAATCATGAAAGCTGTTTACAACAAAGAATATTAATGAGCTGAAAAACTGAGTGAATTTTTGACTTAGGTTTACCTAATACATTAGAAACAAAGTAAAGAATTTGGGTTAGCCTTGGGTGTATAGCGATCACAGTCTGAATAACCACTATTATTTTTGTCAATCATCTCTATGTTTGAGTTTTGCACATTGTTATTTCACTTAATCCTCAAAACAATTCTTAGGTTACAGATTAGGGAGATGAGGAAATTGAGGATCAAAGATTAAGTAATTGCACCAGGTCATAGAGCTTTAAATGTACCTAAATTCTCTTTGTCTCCATAGTTCTTGGACTTTTCACTAATTGAGTTTCTTATCTAGTTGATCAGTAAGGCCTTCAGTATTTCAGTATTTCATAACAAAAATAAGATAGTAAGTGAACCTGACTTTAAACCTAATTATCATTTGTCAGTCTTCACTTAACAGTTAAGGAAAAGAAACGCAAGTGGTTAAACTCTATGACACTGAGCTTAGTGGCTCTGAGGCAGCACCTCAGAGCAGAACATGCACCAGTGATGTTACCTACATTCTGTTGTGGCTTCTCCATTTAAAGGCTCTCCTTCTCCACTGCTGTAAGTTGCAAATACTGAAATTTTGTATTTGGTCTCCGGCTGTAGATTTTCTATCACAGTATGAATTGCATCTCCAGGAAGATTTTTCTGTCCAGCTTCAACATCGTCATAAAGTGATTTCCACGAGACCCTGTAACCACGAACCATTCCTGGAGCAGATGTCCAATAAGCCCCAATCGACGTGTCAGTGATATCTTTAGTGATTAAATCCTTGGGTGAGCCACGTTCTAGAACAGAAGTTAAAGGGAATTTTTTTTAACCTCTACTACATATGTAAATATTTATTCATCATACTTTGTTGAATGCAAATTTAATTTGCCTGACATTGCCCCATTTCTTCTTTCTAAGCATCCTGCTATTCTATGAGGGGGCACGCTAGTGAATAAAACTTTAGAATTATATCTGAGGCCCATCTATCACCCTGCACGCCATATGTCCAGTCATACTGCAAGGTGCTTCAGGATAAGGACAACCTCCAAATAGAAAGAAGCACATGCCTAAAAAAAATTTCTGAAGGAATAAAATACCTCTACATCTCAAAATTTTACCACATTTTAGTCTGCCTTCTAACCAGTTCTTTGTCCACAAAGATTGTCATTTTTTTACCGTCATCTTCTTTTTCATCTCATTTAAATAAACTCAGATCCAGTGTAAGAATTACAATTTCAACAATCTCTTATCACTTGTAAATTTAATGCCAACAGTCATTTTGTAATATAAACTACTCACTTGTGCAGTTAAAAAAAAAAGTGAACACTTTCAATATAGGTTAACCCTAATGAATCTAAAGTACTAATGAATCTAAAGCCACCAATTCTTCTGGAAAATATAAAAGTGATTAGTCATCAAAATAAAACACACCACTTGTTCTAGCTGATCAAAAACGTCTGGTACTAAATTCTGGCTCTTTCATTCAAAAAATACAACACAAGTGGAAAAATATGGAAACCTCAACCTAATAGGAGGCACAGATGTCCTCCCATAAAACTTTCACTTTCCATAATTCAAATGTAAGATAAATATACAGGTCACTTTATATTGGCTACCTTTGCTAGGGTGTATGCCACAGTATGATATAAATATAAAACGATTTGCATCTACAGCATACATTTTACAGTAATTACTGTATATCCAAGCAAATGATATGTAACAATGTTACATGGATTCTGAAGGCTATTGCATTTGGTTCAAAGGGTAAAAATGAATATCTTAAAAATACTCAAATTTAAACAACTAAATGTCAGCACACACAAAAAATAAAAATTATAAGTGAAAAATATCTGTGTGGACAAAAATCATATATGGTAGAATTTAGAGAGAAAAAATAAACAGGAACTAGGCACTCTACCAGACCCAAGCCCAGATGGAAAATTCTATTATAAGTAACTTTTACTGCTGACAGGACATCTCATCTCTGGAGGGAAATTAGTTACATCTTTAACTGCAACCAAGCATATTTATTTTCAAGAACATGTTGACTTTTTCTCCCAGTACTTGAGTTAATTCTCATTTGAAGTTCTTCCTTTACTGTGTTTGCTGCTGAAATTCCACACAACTTAATATTTTCCTCCTTATAAGAATACAAACTGTTATACTGATTTGGTTTAGTTTGGCTCAGTTTGGAGATTGTTGTTTTCCTTTTTATTTTGCTTTGATAGCTGACATCCCAGCAACTGTCTCTAAGTTGTAAAAGCAGCAGCTTTCCTTTGCTGGATATGCCCCCCTTTTTTCTATGTGCCTCTTCGCCTACATTTCCCAACTTGCAGTCAGGTGCAGCTGCTGTGAAATAATTATACTTGAGAACAACTTTGAATTTAAATGAGCTAAAAATTGCACTGATGACATTCCAAGAAAGTGTAAGGCAGAGTTAGCTAGAATGTGGGAATTATCTTCCAAGTCAATACTGGCATCATTTACAAACAATAATTTTAGCTTCTAGTTTTGCCAATCATTGTGCTTCTCAGTCTGTTTTTCTCCCTGCTTTCTATAGCACTGGAATTATGACATTGTTTATTTCCATGACAACAGACAGCAATCTCAAAAACATAGGCTAATTATTCCACTGTGAGAAAATAATGGGAAGAGAATTGTTGTTGAAGCAAAAACACATTCAAAAAGACATATCTGAGCTCCAGAGAAAAAGAGCCTAAATCACTAGATGCATCATCCTGGGTTTTAATCAACAATTAACACTCTCAAGACTTATAAATCTAAAACAAGATAGTGGTCATACTACAATAAAGAACTTTGCAAGTTTTATCAATGTCCTGAAAAGAATCTGCAAAAGAACATTTTAAGATACAAATTAGATATTAAACTAAAATATGTTCCTGATTTTAATTAATGGCATGACAACACTAATGTGAGTGAACGCTAAGTGCTCAATTACAGAGAAAAACTACTGAAAAGTTATAATTTTTGCCTGCAGAACATAAAAGCATTATTTCCAGGCACTGGCATTGCAACATTCCATGTTAATGACAAAGAAATATGGAATCCAAAGGAAAAACAAAGATACCTCAATCTAGAAGCCAATCATGTGGACTTCTTAAATGTCAGTCAGTTTAATAAAAATATTCCTAAAGTTCATAATATTGTCAACACACTGACAAACATTTTTTTCTTAAAAATAAACAAACAAAACAGGAGGGTTGACTATGTTATTACATTACACCTAAAAATGATGTACTTGTGATAAGGAAATGCTATCAGAACAATTATCCTTGAAGTTTTTAAAATTGGATCTTGATTGTGTCAAATTTTATTACAAAAAAAAAAAAGAGAGAGAGAGAGAAGTAACTGAATTGCACCTTGTGGTCTAACTGGCAGATTGCCAAGTGGCCAAGTTAACCTTGACACTAGATATACAACCAGCTCACTAGGCCACCCACAGGCTATGTCCATTCCTGGGCCCTAGGGTCTCTGTAGCAAATAACTGAACTGAACCTGACCTGACACATAAAATTGTCTAGAGAGTCAAAGATCAAGCCATGCTCAACTCAGTTAAATTGAGTATCTGGAATGTGCCTAACGCTGGTGCTTTCTAGAAACCCATCACATCTCCTCTACAGTCTAATTCCTCTACAGGTCTTTTAATCTTAGGTCTTTCTTTGTCCTTCTTTTCTGCTCTTCCTTTCCTAATCAAGAGAGACCTTTATCTTGGAGATGTGCTTGGTCAGTGTAGAAAGGAACCCTCACACTTGCTGTCATTTGGAAACAGGACTCCTTCAAATGAACACAGCATGCCCTATCGGAGAGGCTGATGTGTCAATACATTATGTGTCAATGGCCATGCACAACAAATCACCCTCTAGGTAAAAGAATGAGCTCAAAGCTGACTCTCAAAGAAATGAGAAGTTGATTTAAACTCTCACCATATCCCTTCCATCTCAAAACCCACGTGAGACTTTCACTGTTCTCTTCCCTCCCTGCTGTCTCAATAGGTACCACTGTCAACGCTTCTTATTCAAGGGCTGATCACATTTTCCTGTGAATCAGGTTCAATCCAACTGTTTCCAGCTGAAACTAAGGTTTAAAAAATCATTTTCAGATCCTAGGGCACACACACAAAAATCATCTATGATTTTCTTTCTATTCCACAACTTACAAATATTTGTTTTATGGTGCTTAGTTTGTTCAGACATTTTATCTAAGTAACACTGTTTTCAATAATATTTATCCTTACTGTACTTGGTTTCTGCTACACTGTAATATATATCTGTGTTTTGCCTGTTACTTTCATCTCTGGGAAGAGAATTTCTGGTAATCATTTCAAACAAATCATCTTCTGTAATGATGGTATATGCTTTTATCTTTATTCCTTTTATTTCCTTCTCAATAATTTTCCCTTCTACACTATTCTCCCCAGTCTAGTACCATTATAGCTTTAAATAAATATAAACAAAAAATTAAGCACAAATTTCACAGTCAACATTTCGGTTCTGATTATAAAAATATTCACATATAGTCAAATGGCAGTTTTCATGCTCTGTGTGACATTACAATAGAATATGTCATCATATGTTGATCCTCCCAACAGAATGTAAAATACTAAAAGGGAAACCTTAATGTAAACTTTAGACTTGGGATTAATGAGAACAGTCGATGTAGGTACATCCTTATTTAAAAAAAAAAAGTGATTCTGGAGAATTATATTGCTTTTGGGGAGGCTTGCTTCTTTGAATTTAAGAGTTATATGGAAAATCTGTTTCTACTTCTCACTATTATTATAAATCTAAAAGTGCCTTTAAAGGTCTTGAAAAACATTTGAAATAAAACATTAAGAAATTTTTAAAAAGGCATTTTTCTCATGCCTGCTTTCACACATCTCTGTGCTGCCACTGTGGGAAGGAACTTAGACAGGTGCATTTCTCATGATCTGACCATCCACAAGGGGTTGATTTCTACTTTTTTCCACATAGGAAGCCAAAGAGCTAATGCCTCATTTAAGTAACTTTCCTACATTTCCTTAGCCCTTTTCCATTTGCTCTGAAAAGCAAATCGTCATCCAATTCAAATATAATTATAACACAAATTAGCCAACAATGATAACTGAAAAATTAATCATAATGAAATGAAACTGTACTTCATCTTATAGATTGTTCCAGCCAGCTTTCATTGAGTTTCACATACCACTTTCAAAAATAGAAGTTAAATTGAAAATGTAATGTAAACCCTTTTCTAAGTCAAATTTGTCTTTTCCGTTAGTGCGCCAGTCAAAAGCCATCCAACTTTCCACAACAGAACGCAGAAGATCTGCTTCTGAATAACATTCATGTGGAAACATACTTGATTTACAATCGATGAATTAGAGTCACCACTCCAAAGGACAAAGTTCACTATTGATAAGTCAACCTAGTTACTTTAAGCAATCCATAGTACTTAAAAACCTTTTAGCAATTCACTTATCTTTTAACCTCAAAGCCTGAGATTTCTCCCATAATTGTTGCTTCTGAATTCTGATTTTTTTCCTGATGACTATTAATGTGCAGAAAAGTATCAGGAGTTAATGTCTGGTGATTGTACCAGCATTCCCTAGAAATGACAGAGTTGTTACAGCCAGAATGTATGATTTATCAAATTATAAGACAGCAGGAAGTCCAAGGGAACAGGGGCCTTGTTTAGCCCATCTTGGAGAGGTCCCATGTTATTCAACATCACGCAGAAGAATTTCTATGATGTGCTGAAACTCATTGTAGCAAAATGTCACCTTTTCCACTGTCAAAAAACAACACTCAGAATAAAAAGAGCCAGATTATCCCTAGCTGAAATTTTCATTCATTTGTAGTAACAAAAACGGCCATTATTCTTGAAGATTTATATGAGCTGGTTTTACCCTCTAAACACTAAGTGACAACAGAAGTTTCTACCAAGATTTAAAAGGCATCTATATGTACAGCAATGTCTATCTTCTTTAATAATAACAACGACAAGGGGGAGTGGACAACGTAAATCAAGCCTAGTGGTTTTTGCTCAGGCTCCTCTGAAGTTTGAATCTGAAATAGTAATAAACTTGGCCTTTGTGATTCTATTTCATACAGTACTAGAGCCAACCATGAGCTTCCCCCAATGCCAAGGCTAGTAAATCTCTCTTCCAGGGAAGGGGAATTTTCTGATCATTGGCTGGATTTCAGAAAAACACTAGGAAACAGACTCAAGTTAGGGATAGTTGTAGACCACACTAAATATTTTTTTTAATTCTTTTTGAATTGAATAGAAGGTACTTCAGGCAATCTATAAAATTTTCAACCTACAGAATGTTCTTGCCTGCTGAGTCCATGCCTCTGGATGGAAGAAACATTCCTTCAAGGTCTGCTCTTACCAACTCCTCTCCCAAGAGAAAAACAAATTAGAAAAACAGCAGCCCTCAAAAGCAGTTGCCTGGCTCTGTTTCTGTGCTTTCCATTCCCTGCATTTACCATCATATCCTATTCCTGTATATGGTATGTGGATTTGGCTGAGTTAATATAATAAAATGAAATGGGATAACCAGGGGCAAAATCTTCTATTATTTTAATTTAGTCACAACTATGCTTTCACATATTTGTCAAGTTTACCACACATAATGCAATGGGATAGATATGTTAATAAAATCAGACTGGCAGTGTTTTATATAATCCCTTACTGAAATAAGAGCTGTGGTGTAAATGGGGGGAAAAATTATTATTACAAATTTTGTTACGAATTAGTTATATTTTAAAAGCAAACTTGTAAATCATCTAGCTTTTCTCCTTTTTAGGAAATGGGAAACAGTAATTTTTAAAGGTTATTTTACTACACATATATCTCCCTTAAAGATAATTTCTGATCAAATACATATGTGTGCACAGTCCCACATGCATAACAATTGGTAGATTTTCTGTACCACTTGTACAAAGCTGTAAAATTTTAAATAATTAAGTTATACATCTAATCTAGAAAATCACAGTCTAGTAGAATATGCTTACTACAAAGTGAAATGTATATTTTATTTTATAATGTTGTTAATATACTATTCTTTTTTTAAAAAATGTCAATTTTTAGAACCCAAAATATCTGACTGTATATGAAATGTCTTAAAGTAATAAAATTCAGAATATCAGTTGGTTAAAGGTACAAACAGAAGTAAATCTATTAATTATTTCCGAGCTACTCCTTACAATGGAGAATTTTCCCCAAATATAAATAAACTGCCACTATTCTGTAAAAAGTAAAAGTCAAATGTTTATTCTTTTAGAATAAACATTTTCTGTATTTTCTCTCTCTTTACATGATTTACTTTGTAGTTGTAGTTAGTAAAATCTAAGCTCTACTGTACTTCAAAAGATCCTAAGAAATATGAAATCTGGGCCCTCCCTAATGGCACAGCTGATTAAAGCACAGTGCTACGAAGCTAGCCACAACAGCTTGAGTTCGATCCCCAGCCCCAGAGGTGACCCACATGGCACAGCAGACCTCTCCTGCCTCACACCCTTCATCAATCTTGCCTGTTCTGCTCCCCACTCTATCTCTGATGAATCCTCTCACTGCCCCTGTACCTCTGGCCTTTACCCCAGTTCTGTATGCATAAATAAATAAATCTTTAAAAAAAATAAAGAAAAAGAAATATGAAGTCTTCTGATGATTAACTCTACAGAACCAAGGAAACAGTTCCAGTCTTATTGATGGTTCTTACAAAGTATTACATCAACTTGTAACATAGAATTGAATTTTAGAGGCGAATGTTTTTAAATTGCATTATCATATCTGTCAAGCTGTTGTGAATTGTTTTTATGCACAGTAAATGAAAAGAACTATAAGACTCAGAGAAGATACTGAGAGGCTCCTGAGTGAAAGAAGTAGCTCAAGCTGTTGTGAATTGTTTTTATGCACAGTAAATGAAAAGAAATATAAGACTCAGAGAAGATACTGAGAGGCTCCTGAGTGAGAGAAGTAGCTGTGTTACCTTGGGCATCCAAGCCCTCTTCATGCATCGACTTCCCCAAGCCCCTTCCCAATCTGAGTGGCACATACTTATGCTCCATGGCACTACAGACACATTTTTATGGCCATACTCATTTAGTTCCCAATACATTTCTTTCCAATCATATTCAATTTTTTTCATTTGCTTCCATTTTCCATCTCTGAATTAAAGGCAGTTTTATGGTTATTGCACAACACAAATTTCTTTTAAGAGAAAGGATGATACATTCCTAGGTTTCATTCTCCGAAAACCTTTTAAACCTTCTAAGTGACATCATAAACAAGCACAGGGATTTCTATAAGGATGCTAGTAATTACCTTCAAGCGTCGTTCCTTCTCCAAAAAGGGCTTCTCCAGCCCCAGACGCATACAAGGCTGTCACAGATAGAGCATATTTGGTCCCTTCATCTAGTCCTCTCAGCACAGTGTTGCTTGTCTCTCCCTTCACAGTAATCTCTTGTGGTTTGCCTCCGGCCACTGGGGTATATGTGACGAGGTACTGTTTCACTTTTCCTGGTGCCCCACTCCAAGATAGTTTCATAGTTGATGTTGTGGGGTCAGAAACTCTCAAGTCTCTTGGATTCCCTCTAACTTCATTAAAAACAACAGCAACATCAAACCCATTATTTAATAAAGTGACTTAGAATACACTGTACAACTTTATATATATGTATATATGTGTGACATCAAATTTATATCATAGGTGAGATTATGGTAATTTGTAATTATTGACAAAGCTAAGCATTTCTAAATCAGGCCCTTTGCGTTAGTAAAATCAAAGCAAAATAGCGAATTGTTTTTCTGTTTATACAGATTAAAATCTTTCATGTTAGAAATGGTCCCATAAAATAGCTACTAAAATTTCCCTAAATGTGAAAAACGTACTATGAAATATATATCGATACAGGCAGACTGACATTGATATCACAGTATAAATTTTAACTCCTCTAAGAAGTTTTCAATAAGAGTTTATTGATGGGATGCTAACATCTAGACATAATGACCAGGAAATCTCTTGATGTGTTATTTAGAAATGTCAGTGATAATAATTGTGTGGTCCTGGTGGGGGGAAAAAAAAACAGTAAGAAATAACCCAGGTCTAGTTTTAGGTATATCTCCACCCAACTATGACATCTGTCATCCACTACTTCCCTAATGGAGTGGCCATGTCTCCACTGAGCACACAATAGACAGTGAGTTTTACTCCAGAAAGTAGAAAGATTAATAAGAGTTGGACTTTTATGGCTTCTGGCACAGAGAGCCCTAAGTCCCCAATTAGAAAGAACAATAGGTAAGTAGTGACTTCCCAAAATGAAGAGCAAACAAAGAAAGCAGGCAGAAAGAGAAAAGATTATTCTTAAATATTCTAATATAAATTAAAGGCTATGTAGGGGATTATAACTCAAACTGCTATGCACCACTCAACATTATATACTTTACCAAGTGGGAAGCAGTGATATGGGAGAAGCTAGTATGGATATTCATTGTGAGTTTATATTAGAATATGTATATCCTATATTTAGATCATATCATAATATTCATGTTTTACTGACACAAATATTTTCAAATTTTAGTAATTCAAGTCTAAAAGGACTACAGTCCAAGGTACTAGGTTAACTGACACAAGTATTTCATAGTTTGCAGTATCTGGTAGCCAGTTTTGAGTGATTTGATTGACTTTGGCTATTAACATATGATCAGCATATACCTTCTTCTGTGGCTGCATTTCCAGTCAGAGGAGAGCCAGGTCCTGAGAAATATTGAGGAATTACAGATACTTCATATTTTGTATCTGGGGTAAGGTTCTCCAGGGTTCTCCTTCTCTGATTGGCTGGGGTGGTAACTTCTTTGCTTTCTCCACCAGCAACTGGTCTGTATATAATCCGATACCTTAAAACTCTCCCTGGAGCTTGAGTCCAGGTAATTTTAAAACTATCTGTAGTCTCATCTGTCACCTTTAGATTTCGAGGTGCTCCTTTTACTGAAATTTTAAAAAAAGATAAATTGATCATATGTGAAAAATAAAGGCTAGCTTTTGACCACCAAAAGCACTTCACTAAACAAGTCATGGGCAGGTTTTTAACAAACATCTTGGTTGCTAAATGCACTTAGCCATATTAATTAGATTCTAAAACAGCAAACAAATATTATACTGATATCCAGAAACAAAATTAATGCTGTTATGTGTTTAGTCAAATGAAATATAATAGTAGTAACTTTTAAAAGCATAAATACACTAAGTGATAATTTAATATTGATATAAAACACAGAAATACAAACAGTTCATCTCTTCAAATATAACTAACCAAAGCATCTACTCTTAACTTAACTAGATTTTTTCAGAAAAGTAAGAAGGTTCCTTTCACCAAGTTCTATCATACTTACCCATTTGAAATATAAGAACATTTTTAACTAGTGAGAACCATGACTAATTTTTTAATCTACATATAAGATAAAAAAGACCAACATGTTGGATCAAACACATTACAGGTACCTAATGAATTTCTGGATATAAAATTTGAGGTTAAATTGCAAGCACCCAATAAGTCATAGTCTTAAATAAAATTTTTATTAGGGCTAAATGAGAGCATCATTAGTAAATATGTTTAAGTGACTTATTGTCCTTATGGACAACACATTCAGGAAAGATGTTACTGTCTTCTCAATACACTAGGGCGAAAGCATAGTACTGCCTACCTGCCTATATCTCACATACACGTAGAAGTTGACCTAAATATCCAGCATAACCATAGATCACTCCAAGAAAAAAGGAAATGGATCTTTTAAGATGAAGAAATGGCAGTTGGCAGACTTAAATCCACCTCAGAAAAAAACTAAATTAATCAAGACAAATGAGGCAGATAAATTGATGGGTGTGAATCGAGCTCTGAAGCTTAACTCGTGTAATTTTGAGGCTCCAATCACCCAACAGTAAATACAAGCCTCCTCATAGAATTATTGATGTGGTTGAATGACATAATCCATATAACACAATAACCATAGGATTTACCACATGGCAATATTACTAGTTTAATTAGTAGTTTAATGAAGGTATTGAATCAGACACTTCCTTACTTACCAAAGGAAGTTTAGGCCTCAGATTTCACTTTAGACAGGAGAACTGGAAAAGCATTAGTAAATTCTAATGTAATAACCTAATGACCTAATGACCAAAATGGAATGGACATGAATATAGTTGGCTCAATACTCTTTTAACTTAAATCTCTCTTGAGATTTTAGTCCTAGTCTCAATTCAAAATATTGAAGAAAAGGGGCTAAGTTCATCATGCAGTAATGTGAGCATTATAGAGAAGTCATTAAAAAATCACCTAAGTATACACTGCAAGGTTATACAATCACAAAAAAAAAGCCATAAGACAAATGACACTGTTGGCCATTAAATTTATTTGCTGGCCTTTAGGTGGAATTTATCTAAAAGATGCACCCAAAAAGTCACTGCTATTTGAAAAACCTCCAGATTCTCTAGTTTTTTATCGTTAAGGTAAGTCCAATATGTTCATTCTCTGTGAGCAAATATTTCTTTGTCACTATCCTACACTCCTCTGCAGCTAATTCAGTCTTTTTTTTTTTTAATGCCAGTAAAAATAGAGAACTGACATCTCTCGTAATACACACTATATTAATCTTAAAGGGTCTTCTAACCAGGCTCATCATTATCTTTTAATGATATCAAATGCAATGAATTATATCAGAAAGCATTTAACTCTATCTAGTAAAGAAATATTGCTTAAATTATCTGTTAAAATGTGTACATCTGGGCTCTCCCTGGTGACGCAATGGGTTAAAGCATCTCATTATGAAGTTTTCGGAAGCCACTGCAATAGGAGTTCCATCCCCAGCCAGGGATCTGACCCACATGGCACGGCAGACCTCTCCTGACCTGCCCACTGCTCCCCTCAGCAGTGTACTTCAGTAGATCTGCCTGTTCTGTTGCCCACTCTGTCTCTGGTGAATCTTCTCACCATTCCTGCACCTCTGACCTGTACCACAGATCTGTCAGCATAAATAATCTTTAAAAATATATATTTTTTAAATGTGTACAAATGTGTTGTTAGCAACTTACATGACAATAGCTAAAAGTTGGAGGCAACTTGAGTGCTTAAGCACAGTTGACTGGGTAAACACAGCATGATATATATATAGTGGAATCTCCTTCAGCCCCAAGAAGAAAGGAAATTGTGACTACTCAAGTAATTGAACGTTGATTGCATTACACTATGTGAATAAGCCTGTCACACTAAGATAAATACAATATGATTCCACACAAATGAGGTACCTAGAGTATTTGAATCCTGGGGTGGGCTCCAGGGCGGGGGAACAGGAAGGATGAGTACAGAATCTAGTGAGTAGAGTTTCAGTTTGGCAAGCTGTAAAAAGGTCCAGGTATGGATGGGTACACAACAAAACAAATATACTAAATGCTACCTACATGTATGATAAAATGGATATTCAAAATTGGTTAAATGGTGAATTTTGTTGAGGTTGTTTTGCCACAATTTTTTACAAGGATAAAGATTTGGCAATAATGTATTTGCCATTAGATCCATAAAGTAAGACAATTTCAACATGTATTTCAACATGACATTGCTAAAACAGGTGACAGAAGGAGATGAACATGCAGTATTTCAAGAGTTAATGTCACAATTATTAACGCTATGTCTCCCACTTTTATATATTTATCAAATTAATCTAAGGCTTTTTCTTAAAGCTTTCTTCTCTTTTTAAAAAGACCTGTGAATAGCTGTATCTTGAAGATGCCAAATCATATAAAGGCCTTCACCATTGTGAACTATAAAGCAGATGGTTATTTAAAGCTAATTCTATTCTACAATAAACTGCTAGATTTGGGAAAATAGTAGCAGAAAACCTGTCACACCTTCTGTGGTGGTCTCCTGTCCAGACAAGGGAATGCTGAGGCCTTCCTCATACTCTGCCGTCACATTGACCAAGTAAAGAGTCTCTGGCTTCAGGTTGTTGAGAACAACGCTGGTGCTTGATGCTGGCTCTATCACCGTGACCTCTGCGTCCACAGTGGCTTCCTTGTAGGTGATGTGGTATGAAAAAACATTGTCCCCAGCTGGAGACCAGCTGGTTTTGAAACTGTGAGAAGTCATCTCAGAAAAATGAAGATCTTTTGGAGGTACATAAGCTGTTTCAAAAAAAAAGATTTAAATTTTTTTATTTATAAAGCAAAAAATAAATGTAATGATTACATATTTCTACAGTGGCTTTTATTCACTTGGAGAATGGTCACTGAACTCAATATACTGAGGGAACAGCCCACACATGACCATTGGGAGAGGCATCCCTCCAAGGAGGTCCTGATCATTTGTCTTGATCACTCATAATAATCTTACATTGCTTAAATAACTAACTCAACTTGAATTTGAATGTTGAATATCTTAAGAGAGAGCAACAATGGAAAAGTCTTACCCCTGACCTATAAAATATAATGGCAAACCTAAAATGTTCCCATTCACCCCGGCCATTGGATGTCAACATAGGCAGATATTTCAAAGTAATAATTAATGAAGCTTTTCCTTAAGAACACATAGTTATTAAACTGAAGCATAGAAAGAAAATGCCTACCCTCAGGACACAGAACTCTTGAGAGCATTAGAGCTGTGCTGATTCTTAACCATGGTACCTAAGAACCACAGGCGATTGGCAATGATAATTCTATCACAAGAACACTTAAAAAAAAGGTGAATGAAAAAGAAAGAGCTTTTGATTGAACATTACAAATCAGATTTTGGAGAAATGAAGAAAAGAGAATAGGTAGTTTCAAAGTTGAGGAATGATGCCCAAAAGTGGTTTAAAAGAGGGATGCATAAAAAGAATACAAAGATCCAAGACTATGGTCTTGGGGTGTTTGATTTAAAGAAACTAGGTCAGTCTGGAGCACTAGGAAGACAATCAATGAGTTTTACGTTGCAGATGACAAATGGATGCAATAAAGCTAGTTCCTTCCCTTGTCAAGGGTTGAGGATCAGAACATCTCCTGACTCTTAGGGTAAACAGTTTTTTCACCTATGAACATATGATCCATAACCAGGAGAAGGTGATATGTCATAGCCAAATAAAGTATGTTTAATTGTTTTTTACAACACAGGAATTTGCTTTTTCATGTATTTAACAAGTATTGAAGAAATATATTATTCACAGTTATAGAACCAAATTTTCTTTATGTGAACAGATGACTTTTGCTATACAGAGACTACTAACCTTTTTTCTTTATAGCTGCCAATTCTTGCTCAATTCTAAGGCAGATAGACTGTGTGAGTTCAAAAGATATCCTCTGAAATGCATCAAAATCTTCCACTGTGTACACATGGGTTTCAGCAGGAGGAGAAGCAATAGCTTCTAATTCTGAGCGAACAGCATCCTTCACACCAACAGCAAAGATTTCAACATCTGAACTCCTTAGTTTTATAGCAGGATCTCTGAAAGCATCTGAAGATTTCCCATCAGTGATAAGAATCATGACCTTTGGGACATTGCTTCTTGAACCCTTGCTAGGCACAAATATTTTCTCTCTGACATAAGTCATTGCTTTCCCAGTATTTGTAGATCCTCCTCTGTAGGGAAAGGTGTTTATTGCTTCAATTATATCTTCAACTTTGGTAAATTTTTTCAAAGTGAACTCAGTATGTGGATCCCGGCTGTACTGCACAAGACTTATCTGTACCCTATTTGGTGAAATCTCAAAACTTTTTGCAAGAACTTCCAAAAAGGCTCTAACTTTAACAAAGTTTGCAATCCCAATGCTATAGGAACCATCGACCAAAAACACAATGTCAGCTTTTATGTCCACACCACGCGAGCATTCTGTAAAAAGAAAGAAAATGCATTAAAGTTCAATGAATACGGATAAAATATGAAAATAAAGCTATCCTGGTAACTGTGCTTCTTTAAAAGAAAACTATTGCAAATATTTTGTTAAAAACTAAATATGGGGTCCTCCCTGGTGGCACAGCAGGTTAAAGCACAGCACAGAGAAGCTTAAGCCACTTCCTCATGAGTTCGATCCCCGCCTGCCCCAGAGGAGATCCACATGGCGCAGCAGACTTCTCCTGACCCGCCCGCTGCTCCCCTCAGCAGTGTACTTCATTGATCTGCCTGTTCAGCTCCCCACTCTGTCTCTGGTGAACCCTCTCACCCTCCACATCTCTGGTCTGTACCCCAGTTCTGTATGAATTAATAAATAAATAAATAAATAAAACTAAATATGAACCAGTGAGGCATACTGTCAATTGCATATTCATATGTTTCAAGCCCAATGATATGTCTATTAACTTACCCACTTGAACTCTCATTGGCTGAGTCTTTTCCATTATTGAGACTGGTTCACTGGATGTCAGTCCCTTCATGGAAGAAACACTGATCTGGTATTCTGTGTCTGCTGAGAGGTCACGAACAGTGAGCATAGTAGTGTGAGGCCCTACACTCAGAGCATGCTGCCTGCTTCCTGCAGTCATTGGAGTAAGGAGGATTTTATAGCCAGTGACTGGACTAGGAGATGGATTCCAACTTAGCTTAATGTATTTCGATGAGACTTCTGTGGCAATCAAATTTGAAGGCGGTTCAATAGCTAAAAAGTAACAAGCAGAGCAATGATGAATAGTAGTGAGATGCAACTTTATTAACTAAGTCTTTAGGCTTGGCTCTTCAGTTCTCCTTATTCACATTAATCATGAAAGCATCAGGAAGATTTGTCTAATTCCAACCCCTCAGTAGTACCTATTCCTGTCAAACCAAAAGACTCAGTACCTGATTTTATCAGGGAGCTGAGAAGTTTAAGGGAAAATAAAGTACTGAAAAGAAATTAATAGGGTGTGCGATGCCTAATTTTAATTTGAGATCAAAATTTCCATTATGGATTAGGAATTTAATTCATTGCCTTTATTCTCAGATATTGCCTTTGTAGCAAACCAGGTAACTTGATACATACTTGTTAAATCTGCAACTTATCAATTGTTTAAAGGTATTTCTCATTAGCAATAATATCAGGTAAAATTATAATCTTTAAACAATACTTGATAATATGCCAAGGAAAAAAATGATCCAATAATTCTTAAATGACAGGTTCCTATAATTGTAAATGATGTTATCCCTACATATTTCAAGGTAAGAAAAAAAGTTCAGCTATATTCATAATGCTACCAAAGATGAAACACTGGTTCACATAGTGCAGTTTGACAAGTGAACATTATAGTCTGAAAATATCCTATCCTTAATGTAGAATATAGTCATATACTTAATAGACACCAAGTATTTTAAGATATACCAGATTAAATCTTCAATAATTTAAATTTGTCAATTGAGTTAATTTCCGAGAAGATATAGGTCCTTTTTCTTAATAAATCAGCCTGCAAGATGTGGATAATAAAACAGGTGCACGTTTATTCACCACCTCTTCATGAAGGCACTATGAAGAAGTGCACAAAAATGTTGTCTAAAGAAGTGAGAAGTTGTAGGAGAGAAGTGATGGATGTGCCAGCTGGAAGTCTGGCCAACCCTTAAGTATTGCAGAGGTGGTACAGAGATGCCAGTGGCAGGCTAATGCCAGGGAGAGGGGAATGACCTGAACAGAATAAACACCCACTGCATGCCCCGTACCCCACACAGGGAGAGGCCAGAGACAGAACACAAGTCCGAGGTACCCTCTTAAATGCACTTCAGTAAAGATGGAAGAATTTCAGTGTTTTAAATGATTCAATGTTTAGTAAAAGCAGTTAGTCAGAGGAAAGTAGGCAGAGGGATGGATTTTGTAATAATCCACAGCAAAAATGTCAGATGTTAGACAGTAAAACAAAGAAAAATATTCCAAGCCCAAGTAATGAGAAGGAGTTCTCAAACAGAACTAAGGCCAATGAGCACTGCCAAAATACTTGGGGTTTGGAGATTAGAGCATTTATATGATTGAAGAGGTAGTTGTTTCAAATTTATCTTTAATCTCAGCCAAGAGAACTTTAAATCTCAGGCTAAGAGAATAATCACGGAAATTGTGATGTTTGAATGCCTAAAAGGAAGTTTATGAAATGTTTTTGCTTTCACCTGAGTATTAGAAGCAACAACTGATAAAAATGGGGAAATTTTCCAGATGGGGTAGGGTCAACTTGACTGATCTTTAAAATATCCTTAAAAGTTTAGCTAATATTCTTTAGAGTGATGATAGAAATCGTATTGTTACTACTTTAAGTTGCAGGATGCTAAAATAAATATTACCCTCAGCCCACCAAAGTTCACATCAGAATGCAAGATTATTAAAGCAAGTATCTGTATAGTTATGCACAGATGTTCAACATATACAACATGGTCTTAGAGAAATAGGACAGGTCAAATTTGTCCCCTTCCCCCAAAATTTAAGTACTATACAATGATATAAATATATTGTTAATATTCTACTGGAAGTTGGGAACAATACAAATGAAAACAAGTTGCATTACTGAAAAACAAATGGAGTATGTAGCTGTAGAAGTCAATGGAGCATATTTATGAGTGAATATGTCTGTATCTAGGATACCTATCAAGCTGCCAATGTTATTAAATGATAAAAGGGGCAAAACATGTGAACACTCAACAATCACTCACCTTCTTCCCCACTGATCAGTTCACCAAGTTGTTCATCAACACCTGAGCACACCTGGGAGATGATCTCATTCTGAATATCGACAATTGCATCAAAGTTGGCCACATTGAAAACATGGTTTAGTGAAGGTATGGAGGCGATTTGTTTGAGTTCTTTTGCATCTGCAGCTTTAATGCCTTAAAAACAAAAGGACACGGCTATCACAAATTTGAAATGTGCCGAACTGAGGAAGTTCTGTTTCTCAGGCCTTCACAAGTAAAGACATTTTCAAATGCTTATTCAGCATAAATCAGAATTGCTTTGCTTCATAACAAATGTGCAGCTCTTCAAATGACAAAGACATTTTATAATTTCACATAAAGTCACCAGCCAAAGAGGAAAACGAATAGTTAGTAGAACAGAGTGGGCTCTCATCACAACCAGGCCATCATCTGTCCCTGCCATCTGTAAAGATAATACATTTTTCTTCCAGAGTCCTGAATGAGCTGGAGGCCTCTGAATTCTTCAAGTATTACATAATATAGGAAACGCATAAAAATATATACTTAATGATAGCACAAGGAGGGTCTTTATTTGAATCATTGGTCTAGCATTTTTTGGAAAATAGAGGACTGGCAAAAATATGAATACCACCTCACTTAATGTATATTTTATGGAAGTTATATGAGAAAATAAATAATCAGGACTTTTACTCAAAGATGGTTTGGCTAAATACTACACTATGCCCTTTGAATAGCATCCTTCCTTGAGGAATCAGCCTATCATCTCCTGAAATATTATTAGTAGTTTTAAAATGAAAATAATGAATTAAATTAGACATACCCAAAGAAAAAACTTCAACTCCAATCCCACGAAGCTCTCTTGCTGGAATTTCCACTTCATCCTGAGATTTACCATCAGTAATAATAATAGCCACTTTAGGAAAACCAACTCTTGCTCCAGCAGTTTCCGTGAAAGTATTCTTAACTAAGTAATCAATGGCATCCCCTAAAGTGACAGAACATGTTCATTCATTACATACTACATCATTTTGCCAAAGTCAAAACTGCACAATTCACTTAAAAATTATTTAACATGTGATAATAGTAGTACAATGTTTATTTTCTCACCCAAGTGGAGATTTCATTTACTATAGACAATAACAAAAACTGTGTAACACACCTGTCATTGTGTTGCCACCTTTGTATGGAATTTTTTTAATGGCAGCAAGAAGGTCATCCCGTTGGTAGTACTGATTTAAGTTAAATTCAGTCCTGGTATCAGAGCTGTACTGAACAACTCCAACCCTTGTCTTCTCTTCTCCAATGTCAAAAGCAGATACAAGAGCAGCAATAAAGTCTAAAATGTACTTGAAATTATTTCTTCCCACACTCCAAGAGCCATCCACGAGGAACACTAAATCAGTCCATGCACTGACAGAGCATTCTGAAATACATTTGGCATATTTTTAAATGTTGAAATATTAAATCTAACATTATTAACAATACAAAAATGCTGGCCCCCTAATCATTTTGTTCATTAGAACATACATTGTTCTTCTACCCCCAACTGACATGCCCGAAGAATATAAAGTTTTACTGGCACACAGAGAAGCATTTTCAATGTCTGCATAAAGATGCATTTATGATATTATATGTCTTTAAATTGTTATTTAGGACAAAGAAAAGAAAGATACATTAACTACTCTCAAGAACATGTGGCCTAATATTTATGCTATCAACTTATTTTTATAAATTATTTCCTCATTCCTTCATCTAAGTAAAATCATATAAAAACATCTGGGAGATATACAAAGTAAATGTAAGCAAGATGTTTTTATTCTGGCACTTAGCAATAAATAAATATGAAATATTTGATTTATCATTCACACAATACAGTTGAGTTGAAGAGCAAATCTTTTCACACTCTCCTGCATTTCACAATAAAATTGTCTACAGTGTACATAAGTTAGTCTAGAAGGGTAAACATCTACCAGAAGGGAAAACAGGCATCAACATGATACAAAGTAGCCAGAATTAACAATATATTTAAATTTGACAACTAAAATTTTTTACTCAAGCAAAATACAAAAATGATGCCATTCAAAAGTACAAATATAGGTAGTAACCTTAAATTTCTAAAATGTAATGACTGACTTTTAAATTTGTATATAGCTTTTCTTCTCTCTATGATGGAGGAAAGGATGGAGAAGACATTTTGGTTCCCAGTAAAGTCTGTTCTTTTCATTAAAATCTGTATTTGTAAGTCAGACTGCCCTTGCAGTCAATTGGTGGATAATAAAAGAAGTATTTGACTTGGAAGAGGAGGAAAGGAAATGTTACAAGTCAAATACAAGCTGCATGTCTAAATAATTTTTGTACATTATTTAATGGGTTCAATTTAAGTCTATTGAAAGGTCAATAATATGCATAATGTCTTCATTTGGATTAAATGCTGATGGCTCAAGGAAAATATCAGCATGTCACTGCATGCTATAAACTCCAGTTCAGGTAATTAGACATCAGAAAGAAGAGTAAGCAGTGATTTGGAGGGGAGAAGTTCTAGATAAAGGGATCATTATATTCAAAATCTGTTTATGTTCATCTGGGTCACAAATCCAGAGTTTTACAAAGGGGCAAAATCAGAAATCCAAGAAACTGCTTCATAGTACATCCTAGTAAAACAGACAAGACAGTATATAGACAAATGGAGGCTAGAAACTATAAAACCCATACTAAATAAAATTGCTTTCCTCTGATTATAAATGCATCAATTTATCAAAAATTCTTAGAGAGATACTGAAAGATTAGAACTGTCATCAACCAAAGACTTTTTGTAAACACTCCAGAGATAAGCAAAACATAGAGACCTGAAAATGTATTTTCCTAGCAAATGAAATGCTTAGTAAACAGAATTTAAAAATTATTAGAAAGTCAGAAAGTAATATAACTGCTTAGTTATATATTATGATTATATCATCTACACTTTTATATAAAAGTGTATATAGAAATTAATGTATGCATATAAACTACATATATAACTGGAACATCTCATTCATATTATATTGATGACTTCTACAAATCCAAACAAAAAAGTTGAAGGAAATATTTACTTTGTATCTCAGCTTTTCCAGGTTTCTTCTCCCCTGGCTTCTTAGGACCACCTGTTTGAACTAAATCAAAACCTGATTGTTACAAAGGGAAAGGAATCCAGTCAAATAATTCATATAATTCCTTAAAAGAAAATGAATAAACTGTTTCACCATTGTCGTTCAAATGTATTGTCATCCCTAGCTGTCCACAGAATACTGCCAAATAAGTATTCACTTTCAAATAAATCATTTTTAGTGATATTTTAGATATATTCCAAAAAGACATTAACATTATTGCCTGGCAAAGTTTAATGTTTTTAATAGTGTCATTCATAACATTCTTGCTACTTCCAAGAGACCAAGGTTATAAATCAGGAATAAATTACTCACATCCTCTTAATAACTAGGATCATAGAAAGAATGCCTAACACTGATATAAATTAGTTCTGCAGAATAACATATTAAAATGAAAGTTGGAGAAATCTCTTGCAAAACAAAAGGTATAAAAGTACTTTATATGTGTACTTACTTGTCAGTTGGCCTATAACTGGTATACTTTCTTCTACTTCATCATATGAAGTGATTGTCACCATATACTCTATTTCAGGTATAAGGTCTGATAATAAAGTGTCAGTGGTACTAGGAGCAAGGGTAAATTCTCTAGTAGGCCCACCTGGAAACACAGAAAGAAAAACATGAATGCAACAAAACATTTTTCACAAAAAAAAAAAAAATGCCGTATACTCTTGGATACATTTTTTTAAAAAATCAATGTATACACTTTTTAGAACATCCAAATATTATTTTTACTGTCTTCCAAAACCAAAACTTTGAATTATAGAAACCCAATAAGTGGATTGCCATTGTCTTTACTTGTTACAATCATGTTAACACTTATTTGAGAATTTAAGTTTTCTGACAATTAAAAATACACCACACTGGAGAAATGTATTACATTGCTGGTAAAGATACAGACTGATCACAGCACTTATGGAAAGTAGTCTGGAAATATCTCAAAAGATTATAAATTAATCTACTATATGATCTAAAAATTCCACCCCTAGGCAGCTACCAAAATATTAAAAAATACAAATTCGAGAGGAAATTTGCACTCCCATGTTTACTGTAGCACTATTTACAACAGCCAAACTATGGAAACAATCTAAGTGCCCCAAAACAGATAAGTGAATCAATAAGATGTGGTATATATACATAATGGAATATTACTTGGTGATCAAAAAAATAAACTCATACTATTTTCAGGAACATGGACAGATATGCAAAGAATAGCACTAAGTGAAGTCAGAAGGATGAAGACAAACACCAGGATGTGTCACTTATACATGGAATAGAGAAAAACAAATCAAGGGTCAGATAAAGAGAAGCTTAAAAAATTAACCCTTGAAAGCTGCTATACATCTGAGGCATCCAGAGGGAGAGCAGATGGGGGAGTGGGAATTGGAAAAAAGGAAGGGAGCAAAATGAACAACAGTGGTAAACTATGTGTTATTTTGTTACAGGTGCACTACTGTGGTGATACCTTGGGTGGGAGAGAGTAGTCATATACTTCCAATTCACCAACATAACATAAGCCAATGTTACCTCAATTTTTAAAAAAAAGAAACACTAAATTGGAAGAGAGAAAAAGAAAAAGAAATGACAATAATAAGCCAAAAATCTCTCATTGTTTTTGTAGACTAATGTTAGATAACAAAATTTGTATAAATGAGACATAAAGCAGAAAACAGCGTGGCTTTAAATCACACTTTGGAAAAGAGAAAGAAAGAGTGAACATCAACTCAAGGAAAACAACCCTCATACACTACAAGTTAACCACTAGTGGGAAACAATCTGTGTGAAAGCAATATCCTCTAATGGTGCACACATGAGTGGGAAGCAAGAATCCTCAAGAGTGATTTAGCTAACAACAAAAATTGCAAGGCACAATGTACTAAGTGCTAACTTATATATTGATAACTATGTACTTCCTTCTAGATTATGTTGAGTTTCATTTCAATCAGGAAACAGTAGCTCCTAAAGACTGTCTAGTGAGATTTTTTTCATTATATTAAATTTTCATCAAAAAAGAAATACTCAAAAAAGGTCAGAAGTGTTATAGAGCCTTCAGAAATGCCCCTGGTTTACTTGTGAGCACACATAACTAACCAGCCTCTGAGACAAGACACCAGGACTCTACTGGGTCGGGCAATTTACAGAATGTAGTGTCAGTAACTTCCACCATGTGGAAACTGGGTGGGCTATTTTTCATCTGCTTTCCTGCTTTGAGATGAATGAACTAATTCACTGTGTATATATTTGGGAAGAAGAGATTCAAAGAGGAAAAAATAAATTTTTATCCCTTTCTAAGTTCTCAGATCATATACAATTTTTAATTCATTTCCCAACTCCCTGAAAAATCATTATTTAAATTCATTGGTTTTTTTTTTTGAAAACCATAAATTTATCAACAGAGCTCTGTTAATAAATTAAACTGACATCCATGTTTAATGTGTCACTCAAGACTTCTTCCCACCACTAAGCCAATATTAATGAAAAGGGTTAGTATGCATTAGAACTAAAAGTCAATCAACAGAGTGGTCTCCATAATTGGACAACATCATAAATTCTAAAAACAACTCTTGATAACAACCAAAATAAGTTTCTTTTTTTATAAACTAGTCTAGGATCCACAAAATCCACCTAGCCAAACTAAATTCTATCATCCTGACAGCTACCACTATCCCAGAATAACGTTTCCTATGTAATGTATAGGAAATTGGGTAAAACATTGTAACTCATGTCAATGCTTGATACTTCAAATTTGGAAATATCAAATAATTTGAGAAGAATATCATGAAGTAAGAATTCTATTTTATAAAATCAAAGATTACTAGCAATACTCTGATCAGTTTAGATAGAAAACCATGCAAATAAAACTCAACACAATAAAAATATAAATCTGGAGACCACAGTCTACCATACCTAGTGACACTGGCTAAATCACTCAGGTTTTCTAAATTTTGGTATTTTTATAATGAAATAGAAGAAGGTAAGAGGATTCAATCATATCATCATTGATGTCTCTTTCCTAAAACTTCAAAACTTACCTGTTGTAGGATCTACTGTTATTCTGTAACCCACAATAGGATTATCTGGTCTTGCCCATGACATATGAACAGTATTTTCATCTATAATTTTAAAATTCAAGTCTGAAGGTGGATCAACTGCAAAAGAGACAGTGGATATTAGTTATATTTTCCAATATCACGAAATGGTCATTATTTTAATAAGGAAATTTTATTGAGCAAAGCTTACTAAAATTGTCTTTGCATAAATTTGTTTCCAACAAATATAAAAGATATCTTGTTGGATAAGAATAAAATTAAAAGCTGACAAGATATGACAAAACATCAGAGAGTATACATATTAAAGAAGACAGCACAAAACACTTTTGCTTCTTGAATTGCTAGGTCATCCAAGAATGGCCAGCAAAGTCAAGCTTAATAGAAACATATTTGGATACAAGTACATACAAGTACGATGAAGTTACATGTACTAACCACATATGCAAACAATTCACATAACAATTAAGAGGAATTTCAATCCATGCTGAGTGCATTTTGAATAAGCATGCCAAATCACAACCTGCTTACAACCATACAGCGTTAATTTAGGACATTCATATAATACTTTTCTTCCATGAAGTGGAAAAGAACCAATGATGTTTTAGTTCATTCTCTGCCTCATTGCCTTCATATTAATTTTGTTCAATAAATCTCAATCAGTAGCAGAGATGAAAAAAGTATTTTAATGAAAAGGAAGATTCATGGGAAGTTGAGCCCTATTGAGTCTCACAAGAAAATATATTTAAGTATATTCATACTCATATAGACATAAATCAAAAAATAGTATAAGGAATGTTAATAAGCTATAAGAATATAAAAAGAGAGATAGAGATCTTTAAAAAACTAATATTCAGCCTGTTTACACCAATTTGCCATATGTTTGCAAGGTGTAAACCAACACTGTTCTTTTCCTTTGCAGCAGGTATACTCCATACCAGAAATGGCATTTTAAGTTAAAATGCCAGTATGGCCCTTTACAAAACAATGGTTAATTATGAAAAGACAACATCAGTATATTTTTATGGACATTAATTTACAGAACTTAAAGAAAACAGAGAGGAAGGATCAGCAATCTGAAGACATGACGGTGCATCAAAACTTGGAGAAGTCAATGACAGAAATAATTGAAAAATACAGAAAGAAATAGTTTACATACAAAACTGTACAGCATCATGCATGTGTGAATGAAATGTCAACTTGTTTTTAGTTTCCCACAATGGACAAAAGCCTCCATGTACAATAGTCATTACACAAAGACGTTTCAGAAATATTTTATAATGATATTCTCCCTGCAATGTTCATGCCTCATCATGCAGCATTGTACTGACTCACTGTCAGTGCATGGTCTATGCATTAAAAATTGTTACTATTGAAGCAGGTCAATAAAGTGATGACTATCAGTCATACTCTTCTTAAAGAGTTGAAGTCTGAAAATACTCTTTGTGAGTTAGAATTTTTGCCTCTGTTTGGTAGATTCTAATCTTTGGGAAGGCTTACAGAGGTCAATTGAAACATAGTGGCTTTGAGACATGAGTCATAGAATTTAACTGGGGTTAGGGATTTATGCATTATTAATGGAACATTTTAACAGAAATAAAACAAATTAAGCAAACATTTGCTTTTATGGACTACTGCTTCGAACTGAGAACATGTTGGTCTTATTTTTACTTTTATTGGATACTCTAATAATGGAATGAATGTTATTTTCTTGCTATCCATACACAGGCAGTGAGATTAGGCTTTTAATCTACATGCATAGTTTAATTATTCAATACTCTGTGCCCTATAACCTATTGTGAAGTTTAGCTATAGTCATATTGTAGTATACAGCATGCAACAGATGTTAGTTAATAGGACAATAGGTTTTAAGAATATCATTATAAAATATTGTTCCAGTAGCAGTGGCTCAGGACAAATTTAATGCAAAGGCAGACACAACTGGCCTGAGCATGCTTTAAAAAAAAATCAGTACATGGAAAAATAGTACCACCAACCTTGCAAGGAAATTGACCTGAAGCAGCAGGCATTAGGTTAAAACTGCTGAAGGGCAGCAGCGGCCCACCTTGTTGATTTCCAAATGACCAGGATTCCAGATAAACTGAAAAATTGACTGTGGGGAAAAGTCTTAAACATTTCAGAGGACTTTAAGGTGTTCGAAGAAACTCAGATGTGGTACTTGGGAATCAAAAGAAAGGAAAGAATGGTCGCCCAACATATGTAGAACAGAGAGCCCACTCCACTCCTCTTCCCATCACTTTTATTAAGTCAGACCTTTCAGGCTGGCCATTCTACATATACATGTTTCTGTTTATTTCATGAAAAAAAGGTAATAAAGCAGGTGTGTGAATCCATGCCCACTGCCCCACTGCAAAATGACTCAATGATTTCAAATAATTTCATTAATTTGAAAATCTTTTCTTTTACAAAAAAAAAAACTCACAACTACCATTGCATTGGCACAAGCAGCATCTGTGGACCCTAAATTAATGCAGATGCCAGAATATTTCAAAAGTGAACTCTCTGCTTATGGATTATGACTGCAAAGACTATTAGCTGTAAAGAGAGATAATCCAAACCTAGAGAAATAGTCATCTATATAGCAATCAGCTATACGTGAATCAATAAAACCTGAGTACTCATAGTGAAGAGACCAAAATTTGAAGTAATCAAAACTAGCAGTTTAACTTTATGTTTATGAGCATTCCTGTCTACTTTCAAAAAGTTATGCTCATGAAAGCTGCATTCTGATGACAGTTTATCACACAAATTGGCAGAGTTTTGGACTTTTTAGGAAAAACAGTAACTGATACTTGCTGAGTGCCAAGTCTGTGTAAGGAAAGAGTCAGTCACTTTCTATACAGTCCCTTTTTCTTCTCATAACAGCCAGCACAGTGGGCCTTAATAACCCCTTTGCACAGATGAGCCAGTGAGATTCAGAGAGGTTATCAGAATTAATAAAAAGAAAACCTTTGATCCTATGATCAGACTCTTAGAGTATATAATTATCTACCATATCAAAATAGATGTAAAAAAAATAAAGTATTTCTTATTTTTCAGTGAAAAAGTAACCCTAGATACCTATTAATATGCACAAATATGCACTTCATTAATATATAATCTACTTTTTCAATCCTGGTTCATTAATTATAACATATATACCACACTACTACCAGATAGTAACAGTCGGGAAAACTGAACAGGGGTAGGTATATGGGAACTCTATGTGTTATATAATCAATTATTCTTTGACTCACTAAAAGTCTATTTATTATTTTTAAAGTAAATAAAAGATAAATATATATATATGCATGTATATTCCAGAAAAAGTCATTATTTGATACCTGTCAATAATAAATATGTGGCATTCTGACACCTTCAATTTAAATATGTAGAGAATTTGTCATTAACATTACACACTTGTTCAACCAATTTTTTTTTTTAAGATTTATTTATTTGTACATACAGAACTGGGGTACAGGCCAGAGGCTCAGGGGCAGCGAGAGGCTTCACCAGAGACAGAGTGGGGAGCAGAACAGGCAGATCGACGAAGTACACTGCTGAGGAGACCAGTGGGTGGGCCAGGAGAGGTCTGCCATGCCATGTGGTCACCTCCCAGGCAGGCGGGAATCGAACTCATGCGGAAGTGGCTTTAGCTTCTCAGTGCAGTGCTTTAACCCACTGCGCCACCAGGGAGGGCCCTGTTCAACCAATTTTAAAACTAAAGTTTCTGGTCCCTCTTTGGTGGTGCAATGGATTAAAGCACGGTATTATGAAGCTCTCCAAAGCCACTGGAGCATGAGTTCGATCCCTGGCCAGAGAGGTGACCCACAAGGTCAATCTGCCTGTTATATTCCCCACTCTATCTCTGATAAAGCCTCTCAACCCACACACCTCTGGCCAGCACCCTAGTTTTTTAAAAAAACTAAAGTTTCTATCTTCATACACAATTTGAAAAATATATTTTTCATTATGTCCCCAAAAACACGTATGTCCAAGAATTTATCTAGTGTACAAAGATGAATGGGTGGTTGAGTGGGTGGACAGACTGATGGGAGGAAACAGTCTAATTAGTTTTGGTTATGTATATAAAACATGTTAAAGTGAAACTGAGAACACACTACTGAAATATCTTAATGAAGCTCTTTAGTCTGAGTTAACAACACTGAGATAACAACACTGAATGTATACCACTCTGGTAGAAACTTTCTGGACTGTGCAAAAAATATGGTTTATCATATTGAACAGACATCAAGCTGTATATTCCATGCAAACTAATATAAATTCAGTGATATTTACCATGATATATTCATTTAATTTGCCTTTAGAAAACACCAAATGTAACTAGTTGAAAAGTTAATATTTAATATAACTAGTACATTTTTCTGTAATCAGCACAAAATGTGTCATTAAACTGACTGAGTTGACTAGTTTTAAAGAAAAAGAAAGAAGCACAGTGTGGGCAAGCTAGCACTTAAATGCCAGCATTAGAATACACAATAAACAAGTTCTCCTCTAGACTGAAATTTCTGTTACAAGTTAGACACAAGATGATAAAAATATGCATTACACCCCTCAACCTAGACACAAGATAATGTAAGCAGTAGCCCTAAGTCATAATATTCAATTGTTCATTACATATTATAAATGATTAATCAGATTTATTAAAATCAAAACTCTTTATTTTTCATTCTCAAATTCTAGGTCAATTAGAAAGCTGTCTAATTTTAAGGGGAAATTGGCCATTAGACTTGAAATACAAAGTGCTAAATTTTCTAAATCTCTGTCAAATATTATATGAAACACAAACCAAAGATAACCACAAATTTCAGGTTATCAGAGCACTGACTTGAGTTTTAAGGCCAATAAAGTCTATGCTGTGGCTAAAAATTATAAATTGTGAAGTTAAAAAAATAATTTTCACCTTTATTTCAATAGGATAAATACTATATTATGAAAAGAAAAACTCCTTTTATAATTAGAGATAAGGAAAACAATAGAATGAAGATAGTATCACTGTGGAAAAAAGAATGCAAAAGTCAATACCAAAAAGCATTGCCTTTTCAACACATGCATACAAATAAATAGATAAAAATTTGATAGGAAAAGAGGAAGAATACAAGAACAAGTATGAATGGCACCAGGAAAAGAAAAGCATCCATGGCTACTTTAGAACTAAGATCAAAATGACATGAGAGGAAACAGGGGTACAAGTTGAAATTTTAAAAATTTTCCAATAAATATTTCAAAGACACTGTTTCCAGCCTACAGTTCCCAGAAAGATCTTGGCCACAAAGTTTGTCAGCCCTACTTAGTTGGTAGTTAACACGCCGGCTGTGCTGTCCAGCACATGAGCCACCATCCACATGTGGCTCTCAGGCACTTGAAAATGTGGCCAATTTCAAATGAATGCACTGAAAGCATAAAATACACATCCACTTTCAAAGACTTCATAAAAAAAGTAAAAAATAACATTAGTAATTTTATATGATTTGTATGAAATGCTAATATTGTGGTTATATTGGTGAAGTATATATATAAGTGTATTATAAATATTATTTTTACTTTTTTTTTGAAGTGGCAACCAGAAAATTTTAAGTTACATATGCGACTTGCACTGTGGCTCACAATATATTATTATTTGATGGTGCCAAATTAGAAAATCAAGACCAACAAAACTTTCATTAAAAAATGATTATTAAATGCTGATCTAAAGAAGTGGAAGAAAAGACATTTTTTTAAGGAAAAAACGTGCTGCAGCATATGGAAACAAATACAAATTGAAAAGATATAAGAAATATGGAAACAATCAGCAAAGTCCATAGTAAAATGTTCATTTTAAGTTCACTTTGCTAACCAGCCATTATCCAATTCAGAATTGATTTTTTTCCACTTACATCATTCCCAACTTAATTCTTTTCCTAAGAATTCTCAAATCTTTCTGATTTTCAAATAACTATTTTCTTAATGAGCAATAAATAGGCCACTTCAGTGAATTATCTAAAAATATCTTCAGTCAGGCTCCCAGAAGTTCCTCAAATAAAATTCCTTCCTAACAACGACATAGAAAGGAACATTAATGGCAACCTCAACTAAGCATTACTTCATAGAGGCCACTCTGAAAAGCCTGTATATTAACACACACACACACACCAAAAAGAGAAAGAAAAAGAAAAAAATCAGTTAAGGAGAATCTGCAAATTCCAGTCACTTTTCTAAATGTGCCATATATTTTAAAGACTATCTGCTTTTCCTAATCAATTTTTCTGTACCTGCAGTTTTGAGATAGAAAATGAATTGAATGTCATTCAGTTGAATAATTGAATATTTTGTAAAAATCCAGTGTTTTTATGAAACCACTCTACTTCTCCACCACCTCCCAAAAAGCCCACTGAAACTTCCACACAGAAGCATTTCTTTTCTCCCTTAACTTCATCAGGAATAGTTTCTCATGGAAAACCCAATCTTTAAAGACGTCTTTATGGTGTTATTATCCTTTAACCTTGAAGAACAGTGAGTCTAGCTTGTCAGATTCCCCAGTGATAATTGAGAGAGCACAGAAACCCCCAAGGGATTAATATATAGTAATGACTTGTTCAATGAATACTGAGAAGTGGTTCTAAATGCTCATTGCAACGAATTTTGCAGACCTTGATGCCACTAAACCCATTTCTGAGTCCCGAGTCCCCATCGCACTTCAGTCTGCAGCTGCAGGGATGGAAGGAAAATAAATGGGAGGAACTCTGAAGGAGGGATGTCCCTTTTGTCTGACATCCACTTGTTTCCTGGGTTCCGGGCTGGGCCTGGGCCATAGTCCTCTACACCCTGGGAAAGGAACAGGGAGAGCAGCGACCGTGAGCCACGGGAACACCCCGGATCCCGGATCTCTGCTAGCCACCCATCCCCTGGGCGGTTTTGTGGCTACCTCATTAGCCTGCACCCTCCGCCTAGCCGCCCCGAGATCCCCACAAAACACACAGACGCGCAGAGCCGCGGCTATTGCAGTCTTTTATTTCGTGTGTCACTGGGGTCGCAGCCCTCAGCTAGCTGTTTACCAATCACGCCAGCGAACGCACCCGCGCTCCGGGGTTCAGGGTAATAGCCGGAGATGTCCAGTCCGTAGTGCGGGGTGCAGCCATCACCTCCTCCCGGACGACTGATGCTCAAGGCGCCAGTGTTGATGGCAGTGTGGACAGCACACCGCAGAGACAAATGCTAGATCACAGAGCACTGTACAGAATGGATTAAGCAGAATACGAAAGAACTGGACCTGAGAGTTGGAAAGTGGACAAACCTTAGTAGAAAGGGGGCGTTTCTCTAGAGGAGAGAAATCACCCGTGGGGGAGGGAGGGAAACCACAAAGTGTAGAGTAAACAGAGCAAACAATAGCGACAAGAAAGATTCGGTTTTGTCCTTTCTAGAATTCTGCCTTGTCATTGAAGCAGGTGAAAGTAGAGCATTTTACCTTCTGCATCAACGGAAGTCAGGAACAGGGCCACGCCCAGGGCGGTGAGCGCTGGTGTAAGCCAGGTCCGCATGCTCGCCCTCCGAGCTCACAGCCACATGAAGGGATCTGCAAGAGCAAGCAGTGATGGCATCAGAACCAGGTGGAAGCAGACCTGGAACCAGGTTAGAACGGAAGCCTGAACCTGGGTCAGAACCTGGCCAGATCTGCCATATAATCACAGGATCCGAGCGCAGCATATAATGGGCCTATTGTGAAGCAGGCGAAGTTATGTTCATCTACAGAAATTTAGTCATGACACTAAGAGGAAATACAGCTTAAAGAGGGTCCTGTTTTCCTGGAGGCTAGGCCTGCTTAGCATCCCGGGTGAAGGTCTTACTAGGCCCCACATGACTTCATCCCGCCTGGGTGATGGTTAATTCAGAGGACATTTTATCCCTGACTCAACTAAATGTTTCTTCCAGCTGGTGATTTTATTTGGCCTCTTTTTTCCTAGCTGCTGAACTCTTTAGGTAACTGTACTTTAGTGGTCTCAGGATAATTTGGAAAAGTATAATAAACCTCTTTTGCTCTTTTTACTTTATTTTGTTCTGCCTACAAATATGCAGCTCTTGAGGTCTGAAATGGATTCTACAGGAATATGAAAGTCACAACTGAAACTTGACCTTCCTGCTAGCTGTGTTGTCTTCACATCTGATAAATGCTTTACTCAAGATGAGAAACAACTCTAAAATACATAATAAAAAGGAACAAGCAATAGAAGAGACAAAACACTCTTGTCTGTTTTCCTGAAATATTTTTATAAAAACTCTCAACAACAATTGACTTTTTCATTTAATTATTCATTTATCTCGCATTACAGGTATATATGCACAGATGGAGGATACAGTCTATTCTGAATCTTCCTGATTTTGTCACTAGGTTGCAATTCCTTAGAGACAAAGACCTTATTCATCTGTTATGGCTCCTGGCACACAGTAGGTGCTTGATCTATATGGACCCGAGGGCAGGATGCTAAAATATTCTAAAACCCAACCAAGAGACAAATGCTACTAGCAATAAATTGAGTTGGGAAACTTCCAGAGGCAAAACATAAAAAGAGTTGACTCTGAGGTACATAAATCATTGTAAGGCAACAGACTGGGCCTCATGAAAAACTGAGTCTGCTTGGGAATCCAAAAATGAGCCAAAGGTCGAGCCCTTTTTTGAGAAAAGAAACTGACAAGCTCCAACCATGTCTTTCCAAATTATTGGCACGAAGTATTGGGGCAGCTTTCCTAGGCCTGAGTGTAAATTGCATTTTAAATGTCTGATGTGCATGTGTGCCAAATTGCCTGGAGCTCTTTTTTATGTAGCCAAGATTAAAATGTTGGCGCTGCTCTGGGGTCCAAGTGCTCTAGCAATTTCTTTCTTCCTAATTAACAACTGTTTGACATTTCTAACCCTCTTCTACATCAGTAAAAAGCAAGAGGTGAGACTGGCCCATTGTTTCCATCATCTGGCCTTAACTTTGCTATAATAATTTCCAACTCAGTTGGCAGTCGTAAACTTCTGAAAAAGCCAACTCACTTGGCTTGCGAAAAGTTAAAGGATGACAATCGACCCACCAAAAAGTTAAGTGCAGATTTTTTTAAACCGCTGAACGCCACAAAAATTTGAGCAATGGGAGAGCTTTTGTCTGGGTCTAGCACGCCACCTGTCGGCTGAGTGAATCACGGTAAGAATGAATCACGTCGCGACGGGGTATCTGAACTTAATTCATCAGACCAACCCGGCATTCGGTCCATATGTTTAAAAAAAAAAAAAATCCCTCCTTATTGCCAAAACATCTATCTGAATGTTTAACAGCACTTCCCTACGCATTCTCAGACGTAAATGTCTGAAAGCGGACTCCCCTACGTGGCAGCGAGGATTCCCTCAGTTCACCTTCATGAATGAAAACCAGTCAGTTTCGGAGGAGTGCGAGGAGGGGAGTTGGAATCTAGTCCTCAGGGATGCGTCTCCTTCAGTCAACACACTCCGCCCCCCCTGCGCGGGAGGAAGCCAATTCCGTTAAAAAGGAAATTACCACACCCCCGACCCCGCAGGGTCCCTCCAGATCCTGTGCTAGTTGCCTACCTCCAGCCCACCGCGACCTTGACATGAGTTAGCCAAGGGCGAGTTTAGCGCTCTTTTCCTTTCTTGCCCCATCACGTCCCAGAGCATCAGCTCCTCGAGACCATATATTCCATTTGTGGTGAGGAAAGAGGGTCCGGGGAAACCCCCAAATAGTCACACCCCAGCTCCTGACGATGCTCAATTTGGGGCACCGCTTCTGTTCACTAGCTACAAATCTTCGCTGGGTAAATAAACCTGGAGCCCCATTATCTCCGACACATACACTTTCCAGGATCCGGGGTGGAAACCACCTCTGAAGATCCAGCAGCCTCCACCAATCACCCGGGAAGAGGTCGGGAGAGGGAACTTTCTCTAGGAGCTGGGGAACCAGTCGGCTCAACCTGGAGTCTCATTTTGGAAAGAAGAGGGAGAGGGCCAGAACATTCTACCAGGAATCTGTCTCGAGATGCCACACACACAACTCTCAGCCGGCGCTCGAAAGAATCCGCACCAGGCGCCACGAAAATACCTGCCCAGCGCCGAGGTAGCAGGCGCCACTCGAGGCAAAGCTCCAGGGCGAGGTAATGACAGACAGGTGGCCACACGGCACGGCACACCCTTCATTCAAACCGACAGCATCTCCAGAAGAAACTCCCCTGCAAACAACTGGATGCTTTACACACACACACACACACACACACACAGCCGCCCTCCATCAGCTCTTTGGAAATTGCTTTCTCCCTCAAAGATACAAACGAATCCCAAAATCTCACTATACCGGGTCAATCTCCCGCACGTCTCCATTCTCACAAATCCAAAGGGTCCGCGGTGTGGACCTTAACGACCTCGGGCGGAGCAAGTAACAGGCTGTTTGCAAGTTCACTCGTTATCTTTGGGGAGGGACAGGAGAGGCGAAGGGACTGCGAGTCGGACTAACCTGGGGCGGTCCGGAGGATCGTGGCAGCGGCGGCGGCTGCGGCTTCCCCGCGTGGTGGCAGCCGGCGATCGGTGCAGTTGGCGCTGGGTGTGACACCGCCCCTCGCACGTCTGGGCAATCGGCGCTGCGCTCCCGGCGCACCTGGTGGCTGCGGGAATGGGGGCGGCTGGGCCACCGGAATGGAGAAGCAGGCGGCTGAGGATCCGGTGAGGCGCGGCAGGCACCGTGGAACAGGCGGAGATGGCCCGGGACTGTGGCGGAGGGTGCGCGGACGCGTCAGGGGCGGCTCGCCTTGGTCGAGTGGGAAGAGACTCCGCGCCGCAGGCTACTTAATAGAGGGCTGTTCCCAGCTCTCAGTTTACTCGGTTACGAAACGCCTGAGAAGGTGGACGGCTGCCACGGGGTGATGTATGCTCCTCCGGCGGTGAAGGAGGTCTACTTTTGGGAACGTGTGCATACTTCGAGCATTCCTTCGGCGTGAGGTGGCGATCGCCGTAGTAGCATTGCCCCGCTGGGGAGGGGGAGGGGGAAGGAAACCGGGAGGGGGACAGCTGCCGCGGGTCCACTGCCAAGGGAAACCGCGAACTCCCTCCGCTTGGGGCGGGCTGGGAAACTCGGGTTTCCCTATCCGTGCGATTTTCTTTAATGAATTTATTTTCCTAAATTAAGAACAATAGGAAGAATGACTGTAACTTGCATTTTCAGAACTTCAAAAATGTATAATCCACCCCATCCCCCATCATCACCACCTACACCTTCCCCCCGCCCGCCCCCAGCCCCCCAGTCTTGGGTGCACTTAAAACCGATTTACAGGGTTTCCATTAACTAACTGTCTGTGCACGCGGCGCGCCTTCTGTCTTTTTCGATCTCAAAGCAGCGATTGGAAACCCGGACTACCGCCCGCGCGGCGCTCAGTGATGGGATGGCTTTCACAGCCCTGTCTCGCTCTCCTGATGCTTCGAGAGAGAACTGGAGGCTTAATTTAAGCCGAGAGAGCGAGGAACGCTAATGAAATCTAGGTGTCTTTAGAACTGGAAGCCGCTTTTAGAAACTAGCTAGCTACTGTAGAAATTTCTCTCTAGGACCAGAACAAAAACTCGTCCCCAGTGGAAGATTCGGACTGAAAGCTTTGACCTGAAAACCCCTCGGAGTCCAGGGAACGAAAGGCAGTAAATTTTCCAGCACTATAGGGGAGATGGAGGCCAAGCAGAGTTCTGGCAACATCGCCTCCTCTTTTAACCCCCTCACCCCCTCCCATTCCGCTCCACCCCTCAGATCTGAGCTGGGAAACTGGTTCCCAGACTTGCCAAATTACACTAGGCGTACGCGAGGAAGCTAGGGTCTTTTTCACTAGGCATCAGAAAAGTGCCCCAGGAGAGGTTCAAATTACATACATCTGTGCGCTCAGCACAAAGCCTGGGTCTTTTGACCTCTTGAAACCCAAGGGTCACCTCTGAAGGGTCAACTCTGGAATTGACCCCCCGGAATAATAGAAAGCGGAGGTCTGGTCGCCAGTATAATAAACTTCTCTTCCCCTTTAGATCTGGCGTCTGTAAGTTGGCCTTCCCTCCACCAGGCACAAAAGCCTCCGAACTTGCCTTTATAATGACAAGAACTTGCAGGGCGACCCCCTGCCCTCCACCCAGGCTGCCACCAGCGAAATCCAGAGGAAGTTTGAGTACTGGAGGGAAAGAATGGAGAAAAATGGGAGTCGCCTCCTCTGCACATTCCCCGAGCACACACAGCCCACTCGAAGTCCAGCTGGGCAGCTCGCACAAAGAGCCCACACACGCGCAGTGCTCAGGCTTTTCCCCTTCACATTCACACAAATCCGGTGTCAGACACAAACCACCAGCTCATCAGGCATCTGGGATGCGGATAGCCCGAAAAGCACTTCACAGCCTGCAGTTGTCAGCAGGATGCCAATAGGCGCTATTCACCACCTGTGAGGAAGTGGCCTTGGCACCCACGTCAGTACTCCACTTGTGTCCCCACTGGACTCTTCCCTCACTGCTGCTCATTGGCGGTCGCACCCTCACGGGCACAGCCCAAGAGCAGAGCGGTCCTGGCAGCTGTTGTCTCAGCACCCTGTAGTGCCATGTCCTGCCATTTAAACCCTGGCTGGTGCCCAGACTGGAACAATCAGGGACGTCCCTGGAAAACCAACCATTCACCCACCCAGAGCCAGGAAAGGGGAAAAAAACTGCCTTTTCAGCCATCTCAGACCTGCTGGGGGGCTGGGGAGGGGTGGGGAGGGTGGGTGCATATAGCCCAGGGGGTGGATCTCTCTCTTCTTATCTTGTGTCCTTTTTGAAATTTTGTTGATGACTAGGGAAAGGTGAAACATTAGGTGCTAATATTCTTGGTTTAAAATGAGACACTAAGGAAAGATGTGTGCAGGTTTCTAAAAATACTAAAAATGGATCTACCATATGATCCAGCGATTCCGAGGCATCTACCCAAAGGACACGAAAACTCTAATAATCATGCTGCACTCGTGATTATTGCAGCACTATTTACAATAGCCAAATATGGGAACAACCTAAAGGCACCAAATGCTCCAAAGCAGATAAATGGCTCATGCAATACTACTCAGCCATCAAACAATAAAATGTGCAGCAACATGGATGATGCTGGAAGGGATTACACTAAGTGAAATAAGTCGGAAGAAAAAGAAAAGGATGAGTAACCACCACTACCATAACTAGCCATATTTACCACTTATGTGTTGAATATAGAGAGACCAAACAAAGATCAGTTTAAAAAACTAAACTTGCAAGCTGACCAGAGATCTGAGGCATATAGCAGAGGATAGAAGAGGAGTCAAAACAGGGGAGGAAAGAGCACAAGCAACTGTGGTGATAGATCACAGGTGCTATGGTGGTGGGAGAATTATCAAGACTACACGGAGAAGAGAAACCAAATACTGTCCAAAAATGAACAAAAATGTAAGAAAATAAATATAAAATGTGAAATAAAAGTGACTAATCTCTTGTTTGGCGCAGAGCTGTGAAAGCAGTCATCAACTTGGTAGTTGACAGTCAACCTCCAGAGAGCCTAGGGCTGTCTTAGGTTTCCTTTTCAAGAATCTGGAGGCCACAGAAGGTTACTAGAGGAGTCTGCCCCAAAAGAGCTCAAAAAAATTGGTAGACTCGCCAAATGCGAGAGCCTTGTGCTGGATGGGACGCAGAAAGCACCCTCTCATTGCTCAGAGCATTTTCGCTCAAATATTTAAGTTTAAAGGATGTGAAGAGAAGTGAAGCAAAGAATTGTTGGCATCATAAATCAGGCCTCAAAAACCCTCTCATCCTCAATGAAAGGCTCCCTAGGTTCAAAGTTCAAGAGTAGGATGAGAGCAGGAAAGAGGGACAGACACCCTAGCTTGAGGACATACAGATGGAAATCCACAAGCTAAATTCAAGTACAATCCTAGGGGAATGTGAAAGCAACCTGAAAGTACCCAAAGGGACCCGAGGGCCTCCCAGCATGAAGTTAGCATTGTTTAATGGACCGGGTGGCCAAGAGTGTTAGAATCTGAGTTTACAAAAGGGTAAAACAAAAATGGGTAAATCCTCATGCTCATGTTTAATTCTTAAATTTTCTTGAAATCCATTAAGGTTTGCAACACACTTACAATAATGTGTCGATTGGTTTGGATTTATTCAGTTTGGCTACTTTCTGTGCTTTCAGTCCTCGGATTATCTCCCTCATCTCCCTCTCCACACTCAAGTCTACACGCCCGCCTCTTCTCCCTCCGACTCCAGCGTGCCCTGCGGGTCGAGCTCCGGATTTCTTGTCTAAAAGCGCTCTCTAGCGGTCAGTACGAGCCCTGGCTTCGGAGGTCAACGTTAAAAGATCGTGGTTAAATTTTACTTGCGTTCTATTAAAAGACGCGTCGTTCATTTCTGATTCTCAGGACTGAGAAGAGACTCGATGGGAAAAATGAGTGGTGAGGTGGTATAAATTGTTGTGCGAGTTACTTAGTCGCTACAGAAACTTTCCCAGTAGCTGAGAGGTTCCAGCCAAGTGTAAACGATGAGGAGCAGGTGTAAAGGAAGAGCAGGGTTTCAGGAAGTTCAAATGGCAGCCCATTCCTTTAATTCCTCAAAAGGCAGAAATGCCTCCTCATTGATTTACTTGAATACTTAGCCAGCCTTCCTGGTAACAGGTGAGGCAGCTTTTGGATGTTTTCATTGCAAGTTCCTGCTGATTTACATTGTGAGCAGGGAAACAAAAACCTGAGTTACCCCTGCGGCGGCGTGGACTGCACAGCACCCAGCACCGGGGTCCTGGGGGTCCTGGGGGTGCAGCGTGGGCAGCAGTACCCAGGGGGAGTTCTTCTTCTTGGATGAAGAAAGCCTGCACACAGCAACAGAGAAAAACAATTGAGCTGATGTTCTGTCCTGGGCCCCTGAGCAATTCCCCGTTAAGTCTCCTCAATTAAGATTACAACTAGGAACTGTAGACTACCTTGTCTGTACAAGCAAAACTAAGGTGTCCAGAAGCCAAAGCGATCGCTAAAGAAAGGGATGGAGACGTCCTACTCACCTTCATTCTTGACAGTTCAAGCTTTCTCACAAAGGGCTATTTTCAGCGAAGCACACAGCGTTTGTACATTCTTCACTCAGATCCTCTCACTTTGGCTGTAACAACTGCCCCATCTCAGTAAGGGCAATTTAAAAAAAAAAAGATTTATTTGTTTAAGCATACAAGAACTGGGGTACAGTCTAGAGGTGCAAGGTTGAGAGTATTCACCAGACAGTGGGGAGCAGAACAGGCAGATATACTGAAATACACTGCTGAGAGGAGCAGTGGGAGAGACAGGAGAGGTCAGCCTGGCGGTATGGATCTGCTGCCCGGCGCTAGGTTCATAGTGTTGCAGTGGCTGTGGAGAGCTTCATCGTGCTGTGCGTTAATTTAACCCCTTATGCTACCAGGGAGGGCCTGAGTAGGGGCAATTTTGACAGTGAAATGAAAATATTTGACTACTGCAGAAAGTGACTAGTCCATGTGACCTCAGAAAGTTATAGAAGCATTAAAAAAAAAAAGCAGTGAAACTTTTGCATACAAAACCAGTATCTTCTTAGAATAAACATTTAAATTTAATAAAAGTCCAGCCCTGCTGGAAGTTGATTTTCACTTAGTACTGAACTCCTTGAGTAAAATATGAAAGATATAAAGAAATAAAGTCACTTAAAAGTTAAGAAAACAACCTTCTGTGCTTCCTCCTCATTTTCACACGATTAATACTGTTCAAGTCAAGCTACCATGTGGGGGACCTGGAATCAATTTATCTTGTAACCATCAAGAGTAGCTTAAGATCCAGAATTTTTAGTCACAGCCCTGATCTCTGTGCCAGTAGCATGCATGTGTGCCTTAACACAGACTTTCAGGTAGGCAGAAAATTTCTCAAGATTTGGCCTTGGCCCTCAAACTCTCTGCCTAGCAAACATTCAGAAATGAGGATATCATAGTCCAAAAAGCTTCGTTGCTGTCTATTGGAGCTACTGTATAGCACGAAGTATAAGCATAGAAAGATTCAACTGGACAATGCATTACATGCTCACCAATTCTTTCAGCTACATGGATGTGTCACAGCAGACAGGATGCCACGGCTGGAGTTCTCCTTAACGGGAATGCGGAATGCGCCCTCTGGTGGACTAGAAGAAAAGAATGGCCATTATTTGGTAAGATACCCAAAATCATTTTCATCTTGAGATTTTATGCAGCAAATGCTGTTACTCTGGACATTATGGACTCTAGGAACTGTGGGCAATTTTTAAAGGAAAATCGTAAAACGTCCTATCCATAAAAAACTTAACTGTAGGATGGCGACCAAAATCAAAATAAGTGAATACCATATGGTTTAAAAGAGGTCTGAAATTGAAAAGAGGTGTTAATTGAAATTTAAAAGACCGATGTGAAAAAACGATTTTGTGGTAAATTCATGGCATAAAAGGGCAATATAAATGACATCAAAGGCATCAATCAACTCAACCTATGACTTAGAACAACTAGAGGGTGGTGGGGGATCAAGAGAATTTCTCAACAACCAATTTCTCTACAAGTCAATTTTTCCACAAACCAATAACAAGAAGAAAAGGGGAGAGAGCATACTATTCTAGAAAACTATGTGGGAGTCGTAACAAATAATAGGAAGAGTTGTCAAGAACTGGAGTTTCTGAGATTTTTATCCTACTTGCAACAGTTTAATGGATACTGCCAACACAGAGAGAACCTTTAGGCTTTCGTGAGTCACAGCAACAGCAGTAGCTGATTATCATGGTCCACAGCCACTCTCCAACTCCCAGCTCACACAGCGTGAGGCAGAGAAGGTCTGCGACCCTCTCATACACAGTAGGCTGCATTGCAAGAACGGAATTTGAACGTGGACAGCCCATTTCTTCTATAGGGCAGTCAGCCTGCCTGATCTATGCTCTGAAAGGAGGTACTATCTTTGTTACATGAGACAGTAAACAAAACTGTCCACAATCAGGAGGAGGAAATTAGCTGTATCTTCGAAGCTGCTAGTATAAAATAGCCTAGAAGAGGCAATCTAAACAAAAGCAGCAAATGTCTTTGTGGCAAACGGGTGGAAGTGTGACAGACCTGTGCAGAAATGTCCCAGGAAAGAGAAAGCACTATATGTCAAAGTGGTCCCTGAAGAATTTCTGGAGGAGGAAGACTTTAAAGGACGAGGAGTGAGCATTCCAAGCACAAGATTCAAAATGAGAAGCTGGAAAAATAGCAAAGGGCAGGAAATGTCTTAGGCAATAAATAAAACTGAATTGTTTCAGCACAGAGTTTGTGAATACAACTGGAATGGAGTTAGAACTTGGAAGTAGCCAAGATGCTGGAATTTAGTGCTCCAAATATTAAAATGTACAGGCTGTATTCCAGATACCGCACAGGCATGTTTCCCATATCAGTCTACGAAATTTCATTCTTATCGGTATACTCGAGGTTAAGGATTGAGGCTCAGAGGAGTGAAGTGGTTTCATAGTAAATGTTGGAACCAGAATTTGAAATGGCAGTTCTCTGACATCTAAGTCCATTGTCTTTTGATTATACCAAAATGGAAATGCTTGTGAAACAAAAGAATGACAAAAATCTTGCTATGAAAGCCTGATCTGGTCCTGGGGCTCATGGTAACTTGCTGGTAAGACAGCCTGCAGCTGTCAAGGAAGACGGGGAGGGCCAGCCAGCATCCAGGTAAGAGAGATGGGCCCTGTCACAGGTGCCAGGGGTGGTGCACATTGGAAAACATAGCTAACCTCCGGAGTCAAGGCCGCCTGGCAATTTCAGATGACAGGTAGAATGATGATGCCTGGGGAGGAAGTTACAGAGCAGCACAGGCAGCTAGTTTCAAGAAGACATGACAAAAGAACATTAGACATGCTTACGATCAAAATTCTTGGGACTGTTATCTTAATAAACTTTATTGGCATCTATTTGCCATATTTAAAAAAAAATTAAAATAGCAGCTCAGACAAATCTAGATCATTCTGAGAGATGCATCCTTCTCTTGTTCTGGGTTGTGTACGAGGTAAAAAACTACTGAAAGAGTTACATTTGAATCTGTGCAACAGGCAGTTATTCAAAGGAAAAACGATGCCATTGTTATTCCTTGGCTCTCCCGCAAGCTGAATACATAAACCTTGCATGTGATACAAAAGCATCTGGGAAATGCTTAAACAATTTTCTCCATCCTCCCCCTGTCTCTCTGCTGCCCAAGTGATGGGATCATCAAGTCGAAAGTACATTGAGTCCTCACTCATTGTTTAAATTGAGGAAATCATTTTACAGTCTAACACATGGTCTTTTTTGTTAAAGGGAAAATGCTAGTTTGATTGAATGACTTCCTTTCTTGTGTTTTTGTTTTTGTTTCTTCTGGTAGCAATAGCTTTGGAACAAAACCACTAACTGACCACCACCCCCAACACACACACCCCCTGTAATGGGATTCTGGGGAGGTAAGGTGCAATTAAGGCCATGGTCACCTCAGGGATTTAATTGGAAAGCCGTGCTTGACTATCCAGTTTGTTTTCTTTAACAATTTTTTGATATAAAGTCTTGTGCCTTATTGTTGTTATTGCTACCTAAGAAAATGAAGTTGACATGCTTGTTCTTGAATTTTCTAGAAGCACCTCATGCTTGTTCAGGTTTTTACAAGAGGAGAAGGGAGGGTCCAACAAATCGATAACGGACTTGGCTTGCCATGGACTGAAAGGAGGGTGATGCCCTGGGGGATTAGGAATATCAGGCAAGCAAGCTAGGTTTAAGGGAACATGACAAACTGACATTAGATGCACCTTATATGTAATCACAATCCTCAAGGGTTTTTTCTAATTAAAAAAAATTATCTGTGGCCCTCCTTGATGGCACAGCAGGTTAAAGCACAGCACTGCAAGCTAGCCACAGCCACTTCAGTGTGAGTTCGATCCCTGGCCCTGGAGCTGACCCACATGGTGTGGCAGACCTCTCCTGACCTGCCTGCTGCTCCTCCCTGCTGTGTATTTCAGTCAGTCTACCTGTTCTGCTTCCCACTCTATCTCTGTGAATCTTCTCACCACCCCTGTACCTCTGGCCAGTTCTGTATGAATAAATAGATCTTTTAAAAAATTATCAGTAACTTTCCACTCTTAAAAGTAACTAACAATGGACACTGTCCATCTCAGTTATTTTCTCCCACCTGTGCCCTATTGTGACACCCCCTGTGGCTTGAGGAGCCCTGGTAGATATAAACCAATAAGCTTCAAACTCATCTGAGCAAAAATATCACTCAAGGATATTGAAAACCTTCTGTACTGATTGTCCATAGGCCATCCTGATGGGACATGGGCATGGGCATTTTTTTTTTTAATAACAGTTTATTTTTACATCACTTTGTACTTTTTTTTTTTTCATCTCCATTGTAATCCCCGCGGGTTTCCCATCACCAAGTCACCCATGTGCCATCACCATAGTCGGCATGGGCATATTTTTAAAGGCACCTGGATAGTGCTGATGGCCAGTGAGGGTTGACATATGTTCTTCTAAGCTTAGTTCACTTTGCTCTTCAAGAAGCCAGTGCCAAGGCATGCTGAGCCCTCCACCATCACCCAGCAGATTGAGAGTCATTTTCTAGAACCAGCTGCAAGAAGGACTAACCAGCTGGAAGGCTGGTCCCCAATTCAGTGATCCAAATGGGTGTTTGAATTTGGGTTTGGTCTTGCCAGCAGTAGCTAGGAAAAATACAATGAGGGAATTGGCACACTGCGAGAAACGTCTTGGCTGTGGTCACAGCGCTGGTAAATGCAGAGCCAGAATCAAGCCCTACCTGCTTCCCAGGCTCCACAGGCTCCACTTCGACTTTAAACCTGGAGGGATCTGGTTCATTGTTATCACTGGGTCAAAAGTTTAAATCAGACAAAAACGTGTTACAGTTTTCACTTGCCAAAGGCCACCCATGATGTTTTTTTTTTTTTCTTATTCTTACTAATGTTGATGCTAAAGTATAGGTCCAGCAGTGAGAACATTTTTTTTCTTTCTTTTGATAACATTTTTTTTTACTCTATTGATATTCAACAGATTAGTTAAATACTTTCTGAGAAGAAATGAAATGAAAATGCATGGTAAGCCTCCTCTACTGAAGAGAGGGACTATCAGTGATGGGGCCAACAGGACCCTAGAAATGAAGTCATTCACCACCTCATTTTATACTTGCAAAAGCTGAAAACCAGAGCTGTTAAGTAATTTGCTTAATGGCATATTTCTATCAGTGGTGCCAGTACTAGAATCCAGGTGCCAGCTGCTTGGTTGGTCTTCTTTCCACTATTCTGAGTACCCTATTCCTTGGCGCGTCATTTATTTTGCAAAACATGCAGAGACTCATTGCCTCTCTGTCTCAAGAATGGGGTTGGACTAGAGCAGTGGAAGGCTGGCACTTATCAAAACATATCTGCATCTGCAACCTTTTAAAGTTAAGGCAAAACAAAACTTGCTGCAAATAGTCAGTGACATCTGCAGCTCGTGCGCAGGGCCCACCCAAGGCTTCCCATTTAGATAATCAGATGCCTCAAGCCATTATTAGTTCCTGCTCCAGAGGGAGCTAGAGGAGGGAGGTAGTGCCATGTCCATTTGCTGCCTGTGTGATCTCAGGGCAGGTGGAAGGACAGTCCCAGCAAAGGACTCGAATCCTATGACAAACAATGACTGCTCTTCCCGAGACCACCTCCAGGAATTCAGGAGAATATGTGTCTCCCATTTTTAATCAGTCCCCTCAAAAAATTGCCTACAACCAGCAATCTATTGCATGTATGTGTTCTGCTGATAGCAAAAAAAGAAGAAAAATAAGAGGAATGAAAGCCAAGAGTCAGGCTGATGCGTAGCTTTGTTCAAGCAAGTCCTGGAATACCCAGCCCTTTACATCTTATTACTCCACAGATGAGTCGTCTATTTCAAGGTTCCACATAGTCCAAGATAGTCGCTATTGCTTAAGATGTATGAATTTGCCAGAAGGAAAAGGCAAAAAACAAAATTTATTGGGCAGTGGGAGGAATAAGGGAGGGAGTTGAGTGATCTTTGCTGTCTTCTGAGGGAGATTTCCACAGCTGTTCTTTGATGATTGTGATTATATTTTATGAGCAGAACATAGCCACATGGCCACATTGAGCTGTAAAGGAAGTTTGACAATCGTATTTATTCTGTTCATCCACAGGCCCATCTGAAACTCTTTTAAGGAGGAGAGACAGGATAATGGGTGATGAACAGCAGGCTCTACCACTGAGTAGACAGCAATCTAGTAATAAATATGTACCCCCGTGGACAGCTGTGCCCAGCACTTGGTACCTAAAAAAGCAAGCTAAGCTGAGGCCTGTTCAAGATGTTAAATAAGCCTTGTTATTGACATCAGAATTCAGGAGTATTTAACAAAATTTTGAATAAAAAAAAATATTTTAGTCATTTCACTCAGTCTGGAGAACTAGCAGTCAAGCACAGAGGAATCTTCTTCATGCTATTATCTTCAGAAATTCCTTTATTCCTATTAACTCCTGGCCCTCACACTCAGCATAATTTTGAGACTGGCTTTACTTGAAAGCAAAACCATCCTGTGAGCTAGACAGTCTGTGGAAAAAGGAGGTCCCCAGAGAACAAAGGGGCCATGGAATCGTTGTTGATGACATCACTGCAGGGACATGTGTTTTCCCCAGCGAGTCATTTACTCCATTAAAACTTCATTCCATCTTTCCTATCATAGAGGGCATTGAAAGGATTACATGACATCTTTTGTATAAACAAACATTGCACTGGAACACAAAGAAGGCAAAATAAATGCAGTTATAAATAGAAAGGGAATACAGGAAGATTTCCAGGAAAATGTAGGAGTTTTATAAATGACTATGACAGAGCTTCTCAGTGAAAAGATGTTTTGGGCTTGTCTTGGAGATGAAAGAAGAGTCACAGACCTACAGTCCCTCAAAAATTAAGAAGACACCTTTTAGCATCTCAGATCAGTTTGAATCCCTCTTCAAGTACACTGAAATGTAATTTAAGTATTACATTACAGAACCTGAAATTGAAGGGCAAATTCCAGTCACATTTAAAGCCCCATGATTTGTTCTCTGATCTGAGATGGACAATAGTGCAAAGACATGTGTGTAAGTGCCACAGATTACCTATCCTAAAGTAAGTAATGTTTTTAAGGAGCAAAAAAAGAGATTAATCTAAAATCTAGAAAAGAATACCCTTAAGAATCAAAAGAAAGTTGTACAGAAAATAATGAAAGGGGAAATAGCAGTTTTTCCTGATCAAATAAAATGAACCAATAAAAGAAAACACAGTACACACACACACATACCACACTTAAGATTACATCTTGATGCAATGCCTACAAGACCCATTTCCTGTGTAGATATTTATTTAGCATGCAGTGGAGATTTTTAAAAACCTGATATTCAAATATTATAGTGGGGTACATGATTTCCTTAAAGACACATGACTAGAATGTGGGACAGTTAGTTCTCGACTGCCATCGTTGGCAAAGACAACGAGCATCTTGTTCCAGCCTTCTCCTCCCAGCCTAGGTACTGTCAGCTGCGTCTCTCCTCATCCTGCTCTTCCGGCCGGTGGCTTCCCACCAGCAAGCAGCTCCTAGACTCAGACTGTCTTTAGAATGACACGACAGCCAACTCTTAGCTAGATCTTTGGAATGTAGGCCCAATAAACCTTGATGGCCAACTCCTGCAAGATCACTTCCCGAGGACATGGAATTCCAATAAAGTATTTGTGTGGGGAGGGTGGGGAGGAGATGACACTTCGAACAAGGAGTTTGGAGTATCACTAACAAAAACAGTGGAGAAATCATTTGGGGAAGAATGGCTCTTATTCAACATCTTCCTACTCTGGAAACCAAAAAAGCTAGACATAAAACCGTGTACTTCTACACAATTTAAAATGTATGACAACAGCTTTTCTGCGGCTGGGTAGGTCTCAGCAGCTCCAAGACATTGGGTCCTGACTCCCCTCCCTGCTGCCCTTCCTCGAAGTCCCCAATTGATATTACCTTAAAAAAAAAAAAAGTATGACAATACAGCCAAAAATCTAGTATAAATATCTCCCTGATATACATTTTTAAAGCAGTATGGGACTGAAAACCACAAATACTACTAGCAAAAGTATAAACTGGTAAAATTGTTTTGGAAAAGGATAGCATATTATTAGTCCATATAACTAAGAAATATCATTCTACATGGTTTACCCAAGAAAAAGAAAGGATTTGTACCTATTAGGGATGGTTGTACCAACACAATGTTTAAAAACTGGAAATAATGATAATACCCACCAAAGAGATGAGCACATTTAGACCAGGTAGAGTATGGATGCTACTTAGACATGAAGCAGAATAATCTATTGATATGTACAACAGGAGTGAAATTGAAATCCAATGCCTGGTGAGAAAAAGTCAGGTCCAAAGGAATAACATGCCCATGTGATTCCCTTCAAACCGACATTGGTGGAACTGGAATCAGAATCAGAACAGTGGGGCCCCCTGGTGGCCTAGAGGTTAAATCTCAGTGTTACACCCTAAGGCTTCATTCACTTTAATCCCCAAACCCAGGCTGGCAGGTGCAACAGACCTCTCCTGTCTCACCCACTGGGCCTCTTAGCAGTGTATTTCAGTAAATCCAACTATTCTGCTTCCCACTCTGTCTCCGGTGAATCCTCGTACCCCTTGTACCTCTGGTCTATAACCCCAGCTGTTCTACACAAAAAGAAAATAATGAAATCAGAACAGTGGTCTCCAAAACCTGGGGAGGGGGGAAGGTATATTTGGCAAAATTCATTAAGCTGTACAGTTTTTAAAAGTTAATTTTCTTGTATGTGAACTACTCACTTTAAAGTGGCAAATATTTGAGAAAATATATTTTAAGATTTTAAAATGTCAGATTAAAAAAATTTAATTATTTTTAAACTGTTGCCTTACAGCACTGTATATAATGTTTTCAGGGTATAGGTCCACACCTCTTTAAATGTATGTTGTCACACCACACCCACCATCAAAGTACAAATAATTGATGCATCCTCCTCCACCCGTCACGCCCCACCCCTTCCACCCACCTCACCTCCCCTGCCACTCTCCACCCTTCATTGTCCCTCTCTGGTAGCCTAGTTCCAGGCAGGTTTCTATGGTATATTTTAGTTTAATTTCATCTGCTCTTTTGTTTAGTTTCTTTATATCCCAAAATGAGCAAAAGTCCAGTGTTTGTCTTTCTCCTTCTCGTTTATTTCATTTAGCATAATCCCCTCCAATCCTCCAATTTCATCCATTTTGTCACAAACAACAAGATTTCATTGTTGATTGAGTAGTATTCCTTGTGCATTTATAACACATCTTCTTTATCCACTAATCTATCCATGGACACTTCAGTGTTTCCATAACTTGGTTATTTTGAATAGAGCTATAAAGAACTTAGGAGCATATATATCCCTCCAAATTAGTATTTTCAAATTATCTGGGTAGATATGTAAGAATATGCTGGAATAAATGGTAGATCTATTTGTAACATTTCAAGAACATTCCATACTGTTTACCAGAGGTTTTGACCAGTCTATATCCCCACCAACAGTATATAAGGTTCCTTTACCTCCACACTCTCGCCAACACTTGTTGTTTGTGATATATTTAGGTTATTTTTTAATGTGACAGTTGTCACTGCTATGAGGTAGAATCTCATTGTGGTTTTGATTTTCATTTCCCTGATAATAATTGATAATGAACAACTTCTCTTGTGCCTGTTGAACATTTGTGTATCTTTGAAGAAGTGTCTACTTAGTTTCTGTCCATATTTTGGTTGGGTTAGTTGCTTTCTTGTTATTGAATTATGTGAGTTACTTGTAGATCTTGGTTATTAGCCTCTTATTAGACCCATGGTATATAACTATGAGAAAGACAATGAGAAAGTATCTTTTAGAAAAAGAATATGTAGTATATTTGCTTTAAGACAGACAGCTTATTGGTATCCAGGAATATTGAGATGAAAGTCATAGTCTGTGATGTCAAGGCACTTACAGCCCACTGGTTAAGAGAGGGGAGCAAACAAAGTCTCAACAATGAGTAATAATTGCATTGATGGAGACATGGACAGCAGGATGGAGTACACAGTGGGGGTTCTCAGACAGATTTGTAGAAATAATGGACCCCAGAAATAAGGATGTTTGAGTTGAACCAAGACACTGCAGGAGACAAGGGAAGACATCCTTAGGTATGAAAATAAAAAGAACATAGAGAGAGAGAATTTTATGGATCTGCTGAGGTTTTGAAAATTGCCAAAATGAGCAATGTAAAGAATGAAAATTTAGACAACTTGTCAGAAAGTAAATTCCATGGCAGTTCAGCACATTAAAATATGAGCTGTTCTTTCCAAGGAAATGAAGATGATCCTGAGAATCCAGAAAAGCAAGCTCATAAAAAAATCAGAAATCTTAAATATTAATAATTAGTCTTTACTTGAACATAGTGAATTCTTCATTCTTTGGTGAAAAGAATCAACACAGACTTTACTGGTCTACTCCATTTCTATTATCTACTATTTTATGTCATTTTATTTCATTTCAACAGTTTAATAGTTTGACTCCAATTTTCTTCTTCCTATTATTTTCAACTTTAAAGAAAAGTTAACACAAATATCTGGCTGGCTTTCTTGAAGTATATCATTTAGCACTTTGTGTTACTTCGTGGTACAAGGTACCTCCCAAAGAAACAACAAAAACTACAATGTGATGATCTAACTAAAGAAAATGTGTAATCTTATAAAACAGATTCACATTACATGTTATCCACAGTCCTTCTATTTCTATTACATTGAACAGTTTTGTCATGTGGCTATAGCTAGCTGAAAGAAATGATGGGAAATTACTCTTAATTCTAAACAGTCATATGCCTAGTGATAAAAATGAAGAAAAAAATGGGTATTGTTCAATATTTATGAGTCCCTGAATCAAAAGTGAAATTCCTTTTACCCTTTTATCCATTATGCATAATTACGCTGTTAGCTGCAACTTTTTATGAGAATCCTTTCTCATTTGCAAAAGTTAGAATTTCTTTTCCTGTAGATAATAGTGTCAAAACTTCACAAATAAAAAGTTCTTCTCTATGTTTACTTTCTAATTATTGATCATTAGTTAATTATAATCTGGAACATTTTCTAATAAATTCCTACATTCTTGATAAAAAACCAAAATTATATTTATTGTTTTTCCAGTTTTTATCCAGGAATTATTGGTGACCATAATGTGCATATTAATAAGTCAAAAAGAATTTGCTTTCTTCTTACAAATTCAGACTTTTATTTCTGTGAATGTCACTGAATATCGGGTGAAAAAAATACCAGAAGTGGGCCCTCCCTGGTGGCGCAGCGGGTTAAAGCACAGCACTGAGAATCTGAAGCCGCTTCCGCATGGGTTCGATTCCCGCCTTCCCCGGAGGTGACCACATGGCGTGGCAGACCTCTCCTGGCCCGCCCGCTGCTCCCCTCAGCAGTGTACTTCGTGGATCTGCCTGTTCTGCTCCCCACTCTGTCTCTGGTGAAGCCTCTCACCCTCCGCATCTCTGGCCTGTACCCCAGTTCTGTATGAATAAATAAATAAATCTTTAAAAAAAAAAATACCAGAAGTTTTCATATCTTTTTGTATGAACCACAATTCAAAAAATATTTATTGGGCCTTCCGTGGTGGCGCAACAAGTTAAAATGCAGCACTATGCAGCTATCTGCAGCCCGTGCAGCATGAGTTCAATCCTCAGCCAGGGAGATAACCTATATGGTATGGCAGACCTCTCTTATCTCACCTGCTGTTTCCCTCAGCAGTGTATTTCAGTTCTTCTGCCTGTTCTACTCCCCACTCTGTCTCTGATGAATTCTCTTACTTCCCCTGCACTTCTGGCCTGTACCCCACTTCTGCATGCATAAATATTTTTTTAAAAAATAGATAAGCTATTTCCTGATGACTAAGTTTACAAGACAGACCTGAGAAAACCTAGATAAGATTGCTGATCTATTATTTCTTTTTTATTAGAAAGCATCCGGGGTAATTTCCATTGCAACAAAATGACCTGAGTAAGGGTGAGGAATAACTATATATTTCCATTAATTGCAATGAAATAATAAAGACTAGCAGGGACTTTTCCATTAAATTTTCTTTTTTTAGGTATCTAAATTAAAACTTACTTAGGTACAAACTGTTTTGAGACCTGAGTTTATAATTAGGCCAAGAGATTAATCATATGAGTTATTATAACAGGAAACATATTTGGAATCAACTCAACAGAATTTGGATTATGTTCTTTCGGAAAACGATCTAATTTATCTTTTGTGAACTCTGAGCAAAATAAAATATTTTGAGTGTTCTCTTATCCACTATGTGTAGTTTAGCAATGTTTTTAAATCTGTTTCACAGCTATCAACAGTCTAAAATCAATGACTCAAAGTTTATTCCATCCCTTCTTCTTCACAATGACCTCATTATCACAAGAAATAGCTCTAAGATCTCTTTCCATAAAAAATCCCTCTCTCACCAAAATCTCCACATTTCCAAGTCCCTATTCTTTCCAAAGTTAGGTTAAGACCTCAGGGTAAAATCAGGGGCTTAATTATTTAATTCCCTCCTTAAATCAGAGCCTGTGAACATTTATTCAACATACAGAAGAAACTGATTACTTATTAATAAAAATTATTGTGCCCCTTCAAAAACAGTGGCACTGGATCTAACAGTTTTTTTTTTAACTTACTTGAAATTATCTTTAAGCTGCAGTTGTATCAACTACAAGTGATGAAATGAAAGGTTAAGAAAATTAACCTACATCAGTAGACGTCAAATGCCTTATCTCTTTTGTGTTCATTTGCTTGGTCTTCCATAACAACATGCCATAGATTGGGTGGTTTAAATAATAGAAATTTATTTTCTCAAAGTTCTAGAGGCTGGGAGCTCAAGTTCAGAGCTGAACGGGTCTGACTTCTCCTGAGGCCTCTCCCTGAGTCTTCCAGATGGCCACCTTCTGACTGTTCTCCTGTAACATGGCGCCTTTGCATCCACTCTCATAAGGATTAGTGCCCACGTAAAGTCCTAACTTTGACTTTATTGCCTCTTCGAGGTCCTATTTCCAAATACAGTCACTCTCTGGGCTGCCAGAGGTTAGGACTCCAGTGTGCAGATTTGGGGAAGCCACCAGTCAGCCCATTCCAGCTGGCTGTGCTGGAGTGATAAACCCAGACAAGGAAAGACTGGTTTTTACAATAACACCTCGAACAGCTTTTGATGAAAAAATCCTAAAAATACCTATTTGACATGACATTTCATACTTCACTTTGGACTCCAAATAAATATCTAACAAAAGAAAATTTGCAGAAACAAAAACAAAAACGGATTAATTTACTAAGTAACTTCTACTTGGTAAACCAGGGTCAGTAGCTTATGAGGGAAACAAGCAAAATAGTCCCTGCCTTTGTCAAAGTCCTTGCTAACTCTCTCTTCAGCTTTCTTTTGTGTCTTGAGAGGTACAGATAAGGCTTGAAATTGAGGAATTTTTTTTTAACCACCCATTCCTTGGAAGCAGCAATATATCAAGTTTACCAGTTATGCCCTTGGCTACAAATAACAGGAAAACTAATGGGGATTTAAACATTTACTATCTTATGAAACTTTTATTACTATAGTATGATAAGGGCATTTATTAACTAGCAAGAAGCCAGCAGCTGTTCCCAGGTGGCAAGTTCAGCAACAAAACATAGAGGGAGCCGGAGGGTTCTGGATTTTCTCCTCTGTTGTGTTGGAGTTGGTTTTTGTTATCGCGTGGCTAGAGAGAGGATACAAACATTCAGTCCCTCACATAAGCACACCTCAACTCTTTATCCTCCTGAATCTTTATTTTTTAAATCAAGGAGGAAAGCTTTGCCTAGAAGGCCACTCTTTACCTTTCACGACCCTGGAGCATAGCAAGATATGCCACACCAAATTATGACTAAGTCCAGGACATGCTACCTCAAAATATACTCTTTGATATGTTGATATTTGCAAAACAACATAGGCAAGGAGCAGCTTTCTCTGAAATCCCCTTGTTTGTGTAATACAGATTCCCCAAGAAATTCATTGTCATAAATCCACTTCTGGGAGTTTCATTAACCTTGGGAGATTGACTATTGTCACAGAAAGAAGACTAGCAGCCCAGACAAGCTGTGTCACAAACTAGCCTGCCTGTCCATCTATTAAGGGTGCAGTCATCTTCTTCCTAAAAATCATTTACTCTCTCCTAAGAACTAAGTCCCCTCCTCTCTCTCGCTCTCTCTGTCTCTTTCTCTCTCTCTCCCTTAAGATTCATTTGAAACATGAATTCTAAGCCATGTCAGAGTTATTCATTTTTCTCTGGGTATTTCCCAAATATAAAGGAGGTATGTATGTTAGCAAACTATTTACTTTTCTCTGTTAATCTTTCTCTGTCATAGGGGATCCCAGGTAAGAACTAAGAAGGACAGATTTAGAGCATTTTTCTCCCCTACACTCCCAATCTCCCCTAAGTCATTCCTCATAAGCGATATAAATCTACTCCATTGCTTTTCACATAAATATACAGCAGAGATGGACACCAGTGGAGAGAAATAATTTTCACTAATTTTCCCACAAGGGCACCATCTACCACCAGTTTGGAATCAAGCAATTTACATTTTCACCAAATTTTCATGAGAAAGTAAATATATCAGCACCATTGTTACAACATATTCTGTAATGTTTTAGGACACTAAATTATCTAGTTATCTATTGCTTTGTAAAAAGTTATCCCCAAACATGGCTTAAACAAAAATACTCATTTCTTCAGCTCACTGATCTAGGACTGAGTGGACTCAGCTGAGCTCTCACTGGAGGAGCTTAAACATCCAGGAGATATTTGAGTATCACTAGGAGGAAAAGAAAGGAATACAGTGATCCTCAACTGAGGACATAGTGTCTACTATGTGGAACTAAATTATTCAATTATTCAAATAGTTTTGATTCAGTCCTAATTTATGTTAACATTATTTTGTATATTCATTTGCTTGTTTTGTTATGTTTTAAGTAGAAAATGTTGAGGAAAATTTTAGGAAGTTAGTTTTGTGAATACATTTGAAAATTCACAGTACAAGATTTATAATTACCTCTATGTGGAAAAATAGAATTGAGTATACATACATCCCATTTATCATAAAATATAACTAAATCCATACTTAGTCTGTACTTTTTCATGTCTAAATTGAGTTCTCTAATTTGGTGACTAAATCAGGAAAGAGTTTCCTGTTCTTTCTTAGAATGTGCCTTTTTAGACTTTCTACTTGTAACTTGGATGTTATAAATATTTGCTATTGGATAATGCATTTGTTAAAGTGCTGTGAGAAATTGCTCATAGAGAGCTGTGTTCCCCAAAGAAGGTTGATTTTTATCCACTGACTTTTCATATCGCTGCTCTAGTTAAGCAATCTGTAGCAAAACAAAACAAAACCAGTGTCTAATTTTTAAAGTTAGGTACATCAACAAATACATTCTTACCCATAAAAACTGTATTTTACAAAGTGACTTTAACATCTCAACTTTAAAAAGTAATGTAGAATCTTGATTAACCAGAAAAGCACAGAAGGAATTCCTGCCTCTTTGAGTTTCTGGTAGATGTCAAATTCTGAATAAGAAGTGGAAGATATAGTTACAGGCTCAACCTCAGAAGAAATTGGTTTGTATAAATCTCAAAAAAAATGACAGAAAAAGTAAAAATACATGTATATACTTGTGAAATGTCACAATCCTATTATTCTTGTGACAGTCTGAAGTGTAATGACAAAACACTAAAACCAAGGAAATCCAAAAATGTCTCAGGAATGTTCCTGACATCCAGCTTCCAATCCCAAGCATTCTAATTACAATGAACTTCGAGCACATGGGTGCTAGGATATTCTATAAGATAACTGACCTTGTGTCTATAAGTTGACAAAAGTAAAAGAAGAGAGAGAACCATGCTCTAGCTTATAGAACATTGGGATGTAACAGTGTATATGGCCTAATTTAAAAAAACAGATATAAAGGATATTTAAGGGCTATGAAGCAATTGAATGTGGCCAGCATATTAGAAATAGTTGCTAAATCTAGGAGTGAAAAATGCCATCATATTCTATAGGACCATGTGCTGAAATACTTTGGACTGAAACTTATTTCATCAACAATTTAAAGTGCTTTAGTAAAAAAGAAAAAAAAAACAAAGATGAGGTATATTTGATATGATTTGGCATGGGGTATATTTGATGTTAGGTATAAGTGGCAGGTATACAAGTCGTGATTAAATTCTCTTTAAATGTGGACTTTTGACTGTGTAAGTTTGAAGGCCAGAGGCTGGAACCTCCACAAATGTAAGTGATCACACCATACCTACCACCCAGGCAACCCCCATCCCTCCCACTATCCCCTTCTGGTAGCCTCAGTTCTGCATCTCTTTTCGGTTGGGTTTGTCTACAATCTGTAACTTTAATACACAACTAGCATATATTGTGAAGCACTCTTCTAATGGTAAGGTTCTAACTACTAAAACAAAATTAGGAATTCGGCATCACCCTTAGATTTCTGTATGAACAGCGCTAACCTCAAGTATCTGTCTGAAAGACTGACTCAGTCCACCAGTGGTAATTGGACTCTCGGCTCTCCCTGGTGGCACAACAGGTTAAGGCACACATTATGAAGCTCTCCAAAGCCACTGCAGCACGAGTTCGATCTCCGACCAGGAAGCAGACCACATAGCGTGACAGACCTCTCCTAACCCTCCAGCTCCCCTCAGCAGTGTATTTCAGTAGATCTGCCTGTTCTGCTCCCCGCTCCATCTCTGGTGAATCCTCTCACCCAACACATCTTTGGCCTGTACCCCAGTTCTGTAAACATAAATAAATCTTTAAAAAAAAAAAAAGTCTTGGACTCTATTGGTTTCGGTGTTTCTGTTCCCCAAACTAAATATAATCATTGGTCAGACTATGCCTCTGTATTTTTGTAAAATAACAAAAACAGTGAATAACTTTATAAATTGTAATACAGACACCTAACATTTGTTCAAGCACTCAGTGAAAGGTACTTACCAGTGAACAAACAGGTAAGACAGTAAAGATGGCGTTTCAATAGTAACAGTAGATAAGGCTTGTACACCTGAGCCATGTAGTCACTGTGGACAGTTTTTCCTTAAGTCAGGAAGCCAACAGAAATGCAGTAAGTTTTCTTCCTTAGCATCAACTTGGGCAAATTGGCAGTTAATCACAATTAGGTGTTTATATCCAAGTTCCAGTTCAGAAGGCAGCTGACACACCCTTGCCTCTGTGCCTTCCCCCCTCCTAACTCCTGCCTGTCTGGCTTCATCTTTTTTCCACCTAGCACTTCCAAGCTGGCTGAGGCCACCTCCACTCCTTTACAGCTTAGTGTTCATATAGCCCACTGAGTCACCCCACACAGTTCAGGACCTATATGTATATACCACTTCTGTTTGTTTGTTTTTTTTTTTTTTACATTTTCTACTGATTTTCCATGCCCCCACCTGCCTGAATAACCAGTATCTTCCTATCAAGAACTTCCCCTATGCCAAAATGCTCAACAATAAGAGTTAAAACAGCAGGAATAAAAGAGCAGAATATCACCAGCAGCAAAATATCACCAGCCGGGCTTCCCCACCCATGTTTCAGACTGAGGTCAGTCCCTGAGCGCTGTTACTTCTCATAGCCAGCAGAGTCAATACCTAATTCACCTCCCAGGATTATGAGGGTCAAATGACCTACTTGAGGTGACAACATTTCACAAAGAAAGAAATATGGTTGTGTTCGTTCTTAAGTTGCCTACCGTTGGGTTTGTTCTGTCTTCCTTACTTAATACTTTTTACTCTAAGTTATAATACCACTTCAGGTTGTGTTTTATAAAAACTCTTCTTACCACTAAGAACTCAACATGTATTCAGAGTGAAATTATGAAATATTTTTTTCTTCAAGGGAGATTTGAAGAAATAACAAATGCAAAGTATGGCTATTGCATATAGATGTAAGCTGCTTTTTAGCAATTCAGCGGTAAAGATTATTTGTGGTATTTTAAGTTTAGGTTTACTAGAATCTTATTATTAAATATTTATATACATTACATGTAACAGGATGTTTTTCATTTTCTTCCTATACACTACTGCCCCCTGGTGGTGCCACAGCCCCCTTGCAGGGCCTCCCAGTTCCCCAAGTTGCAGAGTAAGGCTCAGGTACAACAAAATGCTTCCAAATCTGATCTTGTAACAGGGTGGTCCCAGGAAAGGGGGAAGTTCCTGGTTCTCTGCCCAACCAGAAGGAGGGTGGAGCTGAGCAGAGAAGAGAAGGAACCTGGAGAAGATGGAAGCAGGATGGTGACCCAGGAGACATAGGAGCAACAAGCAAGCATGTGATGAAGAAGCTGTGCTTGTTTCTCTTGAAAGAGATGTGGGTGAGAGACCCGTGGGAAGGTTGACTATGGCAATGTTTATATTGATTTTTAATTCTGCTCTTTTCCTCACAGACTTGTCTGGCAATTTCTGACCCTTTTCTATGGGTCCCGGCCAGAAGGTGCTTTAGTCTTGAGGCAGGCTTTCAGGCCTTGCTCTGGGCCATTCCCTTTTGGGTGGACTTTTGCCCACGAGGGGATGGGTAACTTCAGATGTTTGACTTAGAAATTATATCGTTTTTTCTGTATTGTATACTCATTATAGCTATTTTCCACTAAAGCTCTTATGCCTTCTCTTGATGTGGCAGATGGCAGAATCTATTTAGAGTAGGCAGGTTTGGGGGTTCAGGGATGTCCCTCTCTCCCTACCCTGTAACAATCTGAGTTGTGAACTTTCATTTTTAAATGTTTCATTTTAAGTAAAATCTTTGTTTCCATTGTTTTTCCTTTCCAGGAAAACTGTCCTAACAAAAGTACCACATCATAGGTCCCAGCTTTTTATCACAAGGCAGACTGGGTAAAGGTTATGAACTCTAAAAAAAAAAAAAAAAAAAAACAGATAAAGGTGGGAAAAGTAGATTTGTCACTTCATTATGGAAAGGCAGATTCTTGTTGACAGACTTATCAGACTTATGCCTTCCACTGAGCGCAATCTCCTTATATACACAGAGAGAAGAGGAAGCTCACGATTCTCCCGGTTGGAGTCTGACTGAAAAGTGGCCTCAAGAACTTTGGAATCTTGATTTAAAAAATGTTAACAAAAGCCAAAAGTTCTGTCACTTCAAAAGTGGGGCTCTTTTCCATTTTGCAAGAGATGATGACTTTACACCTTTTTGGAAGGCTTGACATTGTTCTGGGCCAAAGGCTATGTGTTTATTCCAGACAAAATAAAGATCTAGCAATCATACAGAAAGTTGTCAGTGCAGCAGGCTAATGTTACAGCTTTGAACCTTTTTCTTCCATCATCAAAACAATGGGGATTGTTTCTAAAAATATGGGTTGAGACACTGTGTAACACAACGATGTTTTGGTGGTATGTGGGTGTTTTCTTGGAGAGATGCTAACAGGACCCCAAAGCTGGAACAAGTTGTTTTCACCAGAAACTTCCACAAATGTTGCCTCAAGGCCTCGTTGAGGAAGCACGGTTGTTTGTCTTACATGGATGTACATCCAAGTCTAGAACCTAGAGCCTTGCTGGATTCATACTTGGCATTTTTAATGTTGAATGCATGAAGAAAAAGTGTTCCCTATTTTCTTATGCCAACAGTTCTGCTCAGATACAGGGAAGCTTCATGATCATCCAAAACCAGAACAGTGCTCAGCCAAGTGGATTCCTTGTGGTACTGGGATAGCAATTGGACAAGGGAAACAGGAACATCTATGATGTGGCAATGACAAGATGAACTGAGATGCCTGGAATGGTAGAAGTACTCCTGTGTGGACAGGCTCATGGTGTTTGGACACAAATGTAAAGGTGGTTTTGACTGGTTCCAATGCTGATGTGACTTTCAGTATAACTAGCACATACAGCAGTAACACTCCATGTCTCCGAGCAGCTCTTTTCTGTCATACCATTCCCATGTTTTCAAATGCATGCCTCAACGGTTCAGCCTCCATCTTGAAGAAAAATGCTGCAAGTGTAAAGTATAACTTCTAACTATAGATCATCTGCACTACCCACTTTATTCCTCTGATTAGTGAAGTTATGAATCTAAGAAAACAGTTGACAGTAGGGCCAGTCTTCCCAAAAAGAATGATACTTTTAAGACTTTATGTCAAAAGCAAGCCCTTACCAATAAATGTCACTTTGGAATGTGGGACTAAGGTTGAGAGACTGTGGACCTTGGGAGAAACCATTACCATCACATAAAGAATGCAACTTATCCAGATTAAGGGACATCTCCAGAAGCAACCTTTTTGTGAGAATTTATTGTAAGGCTGGTAAAATGCAAAGGGAGGATTATCCAGTGAAGTCAGCCCCTCCTTGTCATGTGATATAACACCTTTTGTCTTCTGTGCTCCAGGCCTTACATTGGGATTTATACACCTTTCTCCCTGACTGAAATTGGGACCTGCATAGTCACTGTAGACCCTGCCCAGACCCATCCACAGATTATTCTTTAAATTTTCTGATGGCGATTTCTCATCCAGCCTGAGAACCTGGAGTAGTGAAACACACACCCCACCCCCCTTTTTTTAATGTATCTTTTCAAAATTCTGCTCTCTTCATGGGAATTATTCAGCTTCTCACATAAAACATAATTTAAGACATTGTTATTGTTTATGCCTTTGAATACTTCTATCATCTACACTTAACAAAGAAGACAATTTACTTCCTCAAAACTTTGAAAAGTTAGTCTATTATATTTTCAATTAAGGGAACCCCAGTAAACTGTTGATGAGAATGTAAATTGGTGCAGCCATTACGGAAACAGAATGGAGAGCTCTTTAAAGTCAATAGAAATATTGTATGATCTAGCAACAACACTTCTATTTACCCAAAGAATTTGAAAACACTAATTCAAAAAATATACACAACTATGTTATTTGCAGCATTATTTACAGCAACTAAGAGTAGAATAACCAAAATGTCCATCAGTGTATAATGGGATACAGTGGTATATGAACACTACGGAATATTACTCAACTGTGAAAAAGATGAAACTACTTGCAATATGGTTGGATATGGAGACTTATGCTTAGTGAATTAAGTCTGATGAGATGGACACCAAGTGATTTTAATCACAGGTAATATGAAGAAATGAAAAAAAAAAACAACACAACAAAAGTGATTACAAGAGTGAAGGGGAAGGAAGATCGGTAAAAGGGATCAACTCTATGGCAATTATGAAAAAGGAATTCTGGTTGTGAATTTAATGTAGTATAACAGAAGTTTATAAAACCGTACACCTAAAACTTAGTGTTATAAATTAACATTATTTCAATAAAATAGTACCCATATTAACCCTATTACCTAGGTTGGGTCCACATTAAATGCTATAATCTGTCTCTTCTGAATTTCTCCAACTATATCTTCTGCCCTCATTAGTCCCCCTTAAAAAGCCAAGTATGTTGTAATGTATCTTTGGATAGCAAAATATAAATACCAATTCCATGAATTTCTGTTAGTTGCTCATTTTGTGAACTTAGTAAAATAAGAACACTTCTAGCTCCTCATCCACAACACACTTCACTCTATCCCATCTGTGTTCAAAATAAAACTTTAAAAAATTATGCAATCAAAAAAGACACTGTATAATTTTACTTACATGTAGTACACAAAGAAACTGAACGAACTAAGTTAAAAAAAAAAAAACAAAAAAACTGGGCCCTCCCTGGTGGCGCAGCGGGTTAAAGCACAGCACTAAGAAGCTTAAGCCACTTCCACATGAGTTCGATGACCGCCTGCCCAGGAGATCCACATGGCGCAGCAGACCTCTCCTGACCCGCCTGCTGCTCCCCTCAGCGGTGTACTTCGTCGATCTGCCTGTTCTGCTCCCCACTCCGTCTCTGGTGAATTCTCCCACCCTCCACATCTCTGGCTTGTACCCCAGTTCTGTATGAATAAATAATCTTTAAAAAAAAAAAAAACAAACTTTTGAGGCCCTCCCTGGTGGCACAGCGGGTTAAAGCACTGCACTAAGAAGCTTAAGCCACTTCCGCATGAGTTCGATCCCCGCTTGCCCCAGAGGAGATCCACATGGCGCGGCAGACCTCTCCTGACCCGCATGCTACTCCCCTCAGCAGCGTACTTCGTTGATCTGCCTGTTCTGCTCCCCACTCTGTCTCTGGTGAATCCTCTCACCCTCCGCATCTCTGGCCTGTACCCCAGTTCTGTATGAATAAATAAATAAATCTTAAAAAAAAAAAAAACTTTTGAGTATAAGGGAAAAGGGTAAGGGGTAATGAAGATCAATATATGATGAATAAAATTACTTTTAATGGGGAACTTAATGTAGTATATACAAATGGTTTATAATGATGCACACCTGAAACTTGTTATAATGCATTACTTCAATGAAAATTAGCATGATGGTAATCATTAGGACAGACTGGTGAAAAAATGGCCAACTGATGCCTTGGGGAATGGTAAGTCAAAATGCTTTATCACATACTGATTTCCCAAAGGGAATACTGTCTTAAGAAAAAGCACTATGGGTAGAATCCAGTATTAATGTTTTAAGTGGTCCACAAAGTAGCAAGGCCAACCAATGGCACCAGTCTTTAATCATCAGAGTAATGCCAGAGTATTTCTAACTCTGGCCTAAGGGAAGATGATGGCCACCTACAAATTGCGACTAAACATCTAATTTCCAAAATCAAGAAACCAGCCTATCTTTCAGTTTATTAATGGTAAAATTAAAATGAGAAAAACAATCATATTCAAATTTATACTCATACACTAAAACTACAGAATCTACTATGACTTCCCCTAGCCACCTTTGGCTATGCTTTGAGATTACCATTTCAATAAACTGTTTTCTAGTTTCCAAATAATTAACTTTTACTTTTTGTCTGGTATATTCTATTATGATAAAAATCAAGAAAATGTCTTGGGTTTCAATTGGTTTTCCTTAATAATGAGACAAGTCTTTCAAAACATTGTTGACTTGGAGAAATTGTTTAAAAAAAGAAAGTAAGTAGCAGGTCCTTGGTAGCACAACAGGTTAAAGCGCAGCACTAAGAAGCTAAAGCCACTGCAGCACAAGTTCAATCCCCGGCCAGGGAGGTGACCCACATGGTGGGCAGATCTCTTCTGACCCACCCACTGCTCTCCTCAGCAGTGTGTTTCAATCTGCCTGTTCTGCTACCCACTCTCTGATGAATCCCCTCACCTCCGGCACCTCTGGCCTGTACCCCAGTTCTTTAAATCTTTTTTTTAAAAAAAAAGTAGCAGTGGTAAAACTACAATTTCAAGGGACAGGCCACTGAAGTATGGCTACATTCATGGGAATCAGGACAGCAAACAAAACCAGCAATACATGTTCAAATAGGATAAAATCTGTAGGAATCAACAGATAATGCACTATTTTTCTTTCTCTCTTTATCTAGTAAGTAACATGGTACAAAATAGTGGGAATTGTAGTAATAAGACATCCAGGTTTGAAATCCAGTTCAATTTTAATTTCTGTGTTTGATCTCTATTTTTTCAGTTTCTAGCTCTTATTAGTAACAACTGGTTAAAATGTTTAAATTTCTTGTTAAATAAGGTGATCAGATTGTTACAAAACATTCTAAAATCAAAAGCAATCCATGTAGAACCATCTGAGGCAGTCATGTGGGAACAGATTAACAATCGTTACCCTTATCCTACACCCTTTGTTTTAACAATATGGGTCTTCCTTCTGCAATTCAACTATGCAAAACAATTTTCCTTACCCTGGAAAGGTTTTCTCCTGACTCTTCTTTATGGCCTAAGTTCAGTGGTCACTCCCTCTGAGACCTTTTTAGCTTAATCTACACTATTTTTCCTGAGTTTGTTCACATTGTTGGTCCTTTCATAACAGTTTCCACAAGAAGCTGTTATCATTTTTTAAGTTTATTTTATTTCCACTGACTAGAATGTAAGCTTCATTGGGGCTTGTTGGTCTAGCCCACAGGAAAATTCTCAGTCAAAAAAAAGGTCTTACAAAAAAAAAAAGGATCTTACAGTCTTTCACAGTAAACAAAGGATAAATGGATGAAACAGCATAAGATTGAGGTGGCTGGTAATAACCCTTCTCTGTTCACAATCTACTTTTTATTGCTTCTGTGACTAATATCTTCTCTTAGCCTCCATCATTTTCCACCTGGGTCATAGGAGCTTCTACTCCCGATTCTTTATGGTTTCTTCCACATGACAGCCATGCTGGCCTTAAAACATACAGGTCACTATTCTGGTTGACCCCTGCAATGGCTCCCCATGTTATCAAAAGTCAACATCTGTACAGTAACCGACAAGGCCGACTTGGCATGTTTCCTTCCTCCTTACCTGACTTCTCATTCTGCATAAGTTAACTTATCCTCCTTTTCCTTGAACATGCCAAGTAAGTTGGAGGTTTTGTTCTAAGCTGCTCCCTCTTTCTATAATCCTTCCCCCATATCTGACTGACAGGTTCCCTCACCTAGTATGGTCTTTACAGCTGTACTTCTATTGAAACCTATCTACTACTTATTTACTAACAAAAGCAACTGCCCACACTGATGCCAGCTCTCCCCTTTGGTCACTATTCCCACAGACCTTATTACCTTATAACACAAATAACAAACACAACCTGCTTCTATTAGCCCCAGGTTTTGGCACAGCTCAGGAAATAGCAATATAAGGGCAGGATAGGGAGGAGAGGAGACCTGATTCAAAGAAATAGGCTTTTAAATGGCAAGTGTAATTAAAGCTGAAGACCACCCACTGCACAAGTAAAATTTCAATTGAAAAAATTCACAATGTTATTTTAAACAATCTTAAAAGAGTCACTTTTGTTCCATACCTAAAATTCAAAAGGCCAATCAAAACCTGAAATTACTGGTATAATTTACCCTAAAGTGATAAATAACATGAAACATGGTACAAACTGCTTTTATTGGTAGCAGTACAAGTCAATAAATATTGATCCCCACAGAACTCAGATTATTTATCAGGTTACTGGTCCACTTAACCAGCTGACTGCTGGGATGACAAATTGAACTCAATCCTGTTTCTTGGGAAATGAAGCCATAACCAGTTGATATATGGCATATGCTGTTCCTGAAAAAGAAAGAACAGAAGAACTTAAACTCTAAGATATAAAAGCATAATCCTAATATTCCAACAAAAAAGTTATAAGGCCAGGTTGGTATTAAGACCACTTTTATAAGAAAATCAAATATTTGAGAGATGCTGGACAAAATTTAAAGTGAATATGTATATATTCACACACATATATATATTTAATCTAATTTTAGTATTAACTAGCTTCTATAGCAAGTGTTGGAAATAGCAGAATAATGTGTCCTTCAATGACGTAACATAACATAAAAATATAAATTTAAAATATTAAAAACATAAAGGTTGGCCCTCCCTGGTGGCGCAGCGGGTTAAAGCACAGCACTGAGAATCTGAAGCCACTTCCGTATGAGTTCGATTCCCGCCTGCCGCCTGCCCCGGAGGAGACCACATGGCGAGCCAGACCTCTCCTGACCCGCCCGCTGCTCCCCTCAGCAGTGTACTTCGTCGATCTGCCTGTTCTGCTCCCCACTCTGTCTCTGGTGAAGCCTCTCACCGCCCCTGAGCCTCTGGCCTGTACCCCAGTTCTGTATGAATAAATAAATCTTTAAAAAAAAAAAAAAAAAAAAACATAAAGGTTATCTTCATAGTAACCTAAGATTGCCTGTGAAATGTTAATGATTCAAAATCCAAACGAGGTCAAAACATACAAGTTTTCCCTAAAGCACATTACCAATGCAAAACCAAGGAAGAGTGGTTAAACTCTGAAAATAAACAAAGTTAAGAATAATACTGGACATTTTTAAAAATAATCACTAGAATATGTAAAAAAAAAAGTCACACTAAGGAGGTGTGAACCTCTTCCGCTAAGTCATACATAGTTTTATAAGTCCATGTTATCTCCAAAGGAAAAGTAAATCAAGTTTAAAAAGAAATAGTCACACTGACAAAAAGAATTTCGGACTTTAGTCTTAAAAATGCCCAAGTGTTACAACAGTTACTTGGCTTAACCCTCCAGAGGGTCTGTCAACCCGCAGCACACAGGTGTTGTCCCGTGTGAGAAACGTCTCTTCACTATATTAAGTTTTAGCAAGGAGGTACTACAGTACAAGCAGGGGCACTTTGTAATTAGGCTCACATCTGCATTTCCCAACAGGTATAATATAAACTTGAATAATTAACATATTTACTTATGTTTTAAGTTAGAATACATCAGAGAATTTAATAGAAATCTACATTGGTGGTACTATCAAAAGGATGAGCACACCATAATCACTCTTTCACTGTCTCCCTTCCACTACCAGGGGGAGCTGTTACTCAAATTCCTAAGTCTGGCTGCATCGTATACTGGTGAGTGAGTCTACCACTAGTATGCTGATCTACCCTATCCCATCAAAGTACTTTACACAGTAAGTTTAAGTACCATTCTGTAGAGGTTTTATTTCTATCACAAACATGTACTTATAGGGTCTAGATGGAAAATATGCTTATATTTTACACCACAGTCAAAATGCTTAAAAACGCCTGCTACAGGGGATGGGGCAGAGTGAATGTCTTGACTCCACTCTGCAGTGAGTAGCACACTCTAAATGCCAACTCATCACAGGATAATCAGCATACTTTATTGGTTTTTAAAACACATGAAAATACTCATATGTCTGTCTCTCATACAATCCTGAATCATGATGTGAAATATTAAAATCTTAGATCTTAAAGACAGAAAGCCTTATGTTTAGTTATTGGCATTGTAAAAAGCATTATTATTATTATTTTCCCAGAAACCAAGCATTTCAAATGTCTTACCACCAACTGTAAGAACCATGGTGGCCCTATACAGAAGGGCATCAGCTACCCCACCCTTTAGATGCACTGGAATTCCATTTTCCTCCTAGGTTGAAAGAAAAAAGGATTCAGATGTGATTTGTTCTCAAGTAAGTTCAAAAGACTAATCCATTTGTATAAAACCAAGTGTGCCTCAAATTAAAATATTTTAAATATTTAAGTTCACAAGCACTATAATAGTCCCAATTCATTCACTACTACCATTACTACTGCTGCTTCTTTGAAAATGATGCCTAAGTCAACATTCTTCTAAAGTTGATTTGAGACCCAAAAAAGAATGAGACACACATGTGAAAGCTATAAAAATAATTTGTTCAGTCATCAACGCACTTATTTTTTTAAAAATCTGTATCACATTTTTAGATTATTCATAGAGAAGAGTTTTCTTTCCTTAAAAAATGGGAGAGGGGGCCCTCCCTGGTGGCGCAGCGGGTTAAAGCACAGTACTGAGAATCTGAAGCCACTTCCGCATGAGTTCGATTCCCGCCTGCAGCCTGCCCCGGAGGAGACCACATGGCGAGCCAGACCTCTCCTGACCCGCCCGCTGCTCCCCTCAGCAGTGTACTTCGTCGATCTGCCTGTTCTGCTCCCCACTCTGTCTCTGGTGAAGCCTCTCACCGCCCCTGAGCCTCTGGCCTGTACCCCAGTTCTGTATGCACAAATAAATAAATAAATCTTTAAAAAAAAAAAAAAAAATGGGAGAGGGGGCCCTCCCTGGTGGCGCAGTGGGTTAAAGCACAGCATTAAGAAGCTAAAGCTACTTCCATCATGAGTTCGATCCCCGCCTGCCACGCAGGTGACCACATGGCGTGGCAGACCTCTCCTGACTTGCCCACTGCTCCCCTCAGCAGTGTACTTTGTCGATCTGTCTGTTCTGATCCCTGCTGTGTCTCTGCTGAATCCTATCACCCTCCACATCTCTGGCCTGTATCCCAGTTCTGTATGAATAAATAAATCTTTAAAAAAAAATGGGAGAGGAAGGCAGCAGCTACTCTGCCCACCTGTGAATATGCTTCTTTCCACCTACTCTCTCCCTCTGCGGGGCAGCAGCCTCTTGCCTGCCAGTGACCTGTACTGTGCCGGGACTTCTCTGCACTGACCTCCCTCAGTGGAGGCCTCTCTCTTAAGGCAGCCTGCCTGCAACCATGCAGGTCTCTCTCTCTGCAAACCTGTCCCTTCCGGGGCAGCTCTTCCTTCCCACTTGTGTCTACGCAAGTCTTTTTCTTTCCTGTCTCTTTCTAATAAACTTATTCTTTAAATATAAAAAAGAAATGGAGAGGAGGGTCGGCACATTGGGTTAAAGCACAGCACTGGGAAGCTAAAGACACTTCATCATGAGTTCAATCCCCTGCAGACCACTTCTGACCTACCCACTGCTCCCTTCAGCTGTGTACTTCGTCATTGGGCCCTGCTCACCACTGGGGAATCCTCTTACCCCCTGCACATCTGGCCTGTACCCCAGTTCTGTATGCATAAATAAATTTTTTTTTTAAATGGAGAGAAGGTTTTGGTTTATAATTCTAAAATATATCCTCGGCACCTAGCCCCACAACTGGCATATAATGATATTTTATGCATCTGTTAAATATAAGCACTTTATTTTTATGTAGTGTATTTATAACAACTTTTGCCATCATTTAAAATTTTATCTGGAAAAAACCATAGATAAAACAAAACAAACAAAAAAGTCACTTACAATATAACTACTTATAAGATAGGCAAACTTCTCTGTTCCACTAGGTCTTTGCTAATGAGAAAACCACCAGTAACGATAACATACATATCTTTAAATATTTTTTACTGTCTTCTAATTTAACACATAATTCCTTAGTACATAAAATACAATTATGCTATATAATGATCTACCACATATCTTTTTTTTTGTCCAATACTATCCTAAAAACCATTCTGTTAGTCCACCTAAACCTAACTTACAACTCTTTATGGCTAGGATATTTAGGACATAGGATATTTAGGTAGCTATAGTTTTCTTTTTTTGTTGTTGTTATTAAAAATCTCATAATGAATAACCTCTTATTTTATATACCGAAGCTACTATTTCTGTAGGAAAGATTTTTAAATGTGGAATTCCTAGATGACAGAGTAATGATTTGTTTTTAACAACTTTAAATACCCCTCAATCTTTTATACCAATTATATTACTACCCAGCATGTATGAAATGACAGCATGTGAATGTACCTATCTCCACAAGTGCTTCCACAAATAGCTAACATAACTTACTGAAAATCTCTCTCAAACTTTCATAAATAGAAAAAAAAAATTAACCTGTGAACTAAATTGCACTTTTATTGATTTGTAGGGTGAGAATATTAAACTTTTATTATATTTAGAAAATTTGCTATTTGTCCCTTGTCTGTTCCAAGAAAATAATTTTTATGTTACAAAATCTTGAAATTTTTCTCCTTTATAATTCCTAGACTTTGTAAAAAATTGCCTAGGAAGACTTCCTCACCTCTAAGATTACAAGAAATATTCCCCCCATGATGATATTTAGTAATAGCAAATATTTGAAATTTGCTGTGTGTGCTTACCACACTCCAAAAAAAAAAAAAAAAGGGCTACTTATGTGAAGTGATACAAATATAAAAATCGAGTGTGGTAATTATTCACAGATACATTGCGTATCATACTATACAACCTTAAAAAAGTTAGGTACTGGCTAAATATATACCAGTTTTGATATATATATAGAAATGAAAGAAAATAGGGACTAAGAGAGAAAGTCTTTGTCTTCTTTTATTTTGTTAAGGAAGTAAGATTTACACCTGTGATTTATCTTTTAATGTACTATAAATATTAAATGTGTGCATATACTTTTCATATGTGTGTATGTATACACACACATATAGCACATATACAGTGGTAACTAGCTATACTTCCTTTAAAATATAGCAATGTTTTTTCCAATATGGATTTATTGTATCCATCTTCTGCAATGTAAAATAGCCCTTTAAACATCAAGTTTCTTCCTATTCTTTTGCTAATACAATATAATCACTAATAATCAGGTATTTCCAAATTTACTTCCTATCTCCACCTTCTCATAATCTGAATATTACAAGGAACAATTTACTGCAAAATATTTTGGTACCTGAAATAGTTTTTGTTTCTCTGGAACTTTATTTTCTAACTGCCTGCGTGAAGCAGTACTTATGGTCCTCTGAGTAATCTGACGAAAAGCCTGAAATGAAAAAAATCCATGTATATAAGACAGATTTAGGGCTTAAAGAAATCTTCAAAACTAATCATTTTCAGTATTGCTGAACAAGAAAGCTGAGAGCTAAAACACATCTAACTAGCCATAACAAAGTCATAAACCAGCATCCAGATTTTACAATTTGTTATCCATCTACTGCTCTTTATATCAATAATACAGTCTGTAGTCTCTAAAGACCACATTCAAGAAACAATAGAGGCAGTTTCCAAGCAAAGAAAAATTTCATGATCTTCACCTGTACTGAAATCAGTAGCATTTCATTAGCATCGAGAAAAACATGACATACAGACATTTCAAAAATAAGGATGATTAGGAAATACATGAATCTCAAGTGTTTTCATTTTATATTCTGTATTACTAAGTCTAATACTTGGCCTCAGAATTAACTAGCATGATTTCTATTTCATTAACACACTTCCCTTGTAACAATTTTCCTTAAAAATCTTTGGGGAAAAATAATTCTTTTTAAAAAGAAATGTGTATCATACATCCACTTGAAACAAATATGAACTCCTCTTTCTAAAATAAGTGTTGATAAGCTACATAAAGCTTTATTACAAAAGCAAACGATCCTTATCTCCTCTTTTTCGCATTTTGTGGTAACTCACAAGCCTCAAAGGGAGTGACGGGGTGAAAGGCAGGCACTGCAGAACCGTTTGATGTAAGCAATACTAAATATTATCAGTCATGACCGCTCAACTTCCAACCGATCAAGTAACTTGCTTTAAAATTACTTTGTGACGCTCGCAAACTAGAACCACTGAGCCTTAAGCCCTTTCAATAACAAAGGATCATCTCTCTCTCAAACTCTTCCTAGTATCGGAATTTCCACCTAAACCTTGTTTTATTCACATCAGAGCTTCTGACCTCATTAATGTCCCACAGGGGTAGGGATGGCGAGTAAGAACTCAAGGTCTAGCTAACCCACAACCCTCCGGTCACCTTCCCAACCATCCCACTCTCCACTTATAACTCAGCGCAACCGAAGGTAAGAATGAATGGAAAGGAACATCAGGCGAAAAGGACGCGGACCAAGGTGACTTCTGATGCCGCCATCTCTCCTGCTAACCCCAAATTCCTAGGCAAGGCTCTTCAGTTGTGGCCCCTAAGCCTTCAGTACCTTTACCCCCACATCTCGAAAGCAAACCAAGAAACCGCTCACCAGCAGATTCCGCAACATCTTGGCTCAGTTACTGCCCACCAACCGCGACAACTGAATACCGGGAACTAAAATCGCCACGCCGGAACCGGAACTACCGGCTGGTCTCGCGCATGCGTCAAAGAACCTGAAAAATTACCAGACAGTACAGGGGTTGTGCTCGTGACCATAGAGAGCGAAAGAAAAGCGCGAGCGGCCCTAAGGGTTTGGTCGCTCTAGCCACCTGGAGGTTTCTCTCGCTGGCTCTCGTTCTTGTTCAGTGCCATTCTTACCCGCAGGATCAGGGAGCTAAGGCTGGGCAAAAGCAAATTATTTTGGTGAGCAGAGAGGCAGGGAGTGACGTGTTACACAATGAGTTAGCTTCGATAATAGTAACGTGGCACCAGATTATCATGAGTGTATTTTGAAAGATAAGTCGTAAACTGAGGAGCCTGTGAGCCATTGATTAGAAGCTGAAGGAAAATTAAACTGCGCAGCTGGATGAAATACAAAACAAGAATAATTCTCTCACACGGTTATAATCAGATTTTTTTTTTTTCCAACGGAGAAACTGTTATGAGGCGGCGTTGTTCCTTGTGCTGAGAATATTCTGTAAAGAGCTGTCTCAGGATACTAATTTTTACTTATTGTACCTGTGGATGCTGCAGAATTTCTCAAGCGAAAAGCATTTCCACAGCCTCCCAAGATTGTAGAAGTTGTTAGCTGTTTTCTGGGTATGGCAACTCTGAAAAGAGGGTGGAAATTTGAGGAACAAGAAATAGGATGAAAAATCTGGACCCAAGTCTTACTGTCTCTGGTGCAGTAGGACATTTAACATAATTGAAGTTGCTAGGTGTAACGAAGGCACAGATATATTATTGATATATTTTGCATCAATCTTGCTCAGTAATTTCACATTACAATTATCTTTATCATCTGTGCTCACACGTGTGTATAAACATAAAAATACTTATTTTTTATACAGCTATTTTTATACAATGAATCTTATCACTTATAAACTCAGTGTTATGTCATTGTCACGTCAAACAAAAAGCTGAGAATATGTGTTCAGCACAGTTGAAATGTGTAGATAAAATCTAGTAACTAAAAATTTTTATTCCTTCTAATCTTTAGCTGGGGCAGATATTTTTAAGAACTTGTTAACATTTGAACTTAGTAACTTGTATGTGCTGTGATTCAACATTTAGTCAACTAGCCTGCAAGCTTCTCAAGAACAGAATTTATGCTTAGTTTTCAGAACAGAATTCTCTTTACTGAACATACAAATATATATTCCCAAATGAGACTCAACCTTTCACTTCAGTTACCATTCTGTTTCTCTTCTTCAAAATAAAACAGATTTCTTTAATGACATCTATTTTCTTGTCCTTTCCTGGGTCCTCTTCTTGGCCTCTACCACTTTTTTTTACATTCATCCCGTAAGAGTTTTCATCCAATTCTATGAAATACCAGTTTGGATTGGTGCCTCACCAGTCTGACCTTTCCCTTTAACTCCAGACTTTTCAAACAGGTTCAAAACGGAATGCTACATCTCATTCCTTATTTCCAACTCTCTGCATTCCAAGATTCATTTTTTTTTTCTTTTGGTCATAACCTATTAACTAGTCCCTTGGAAATTTCTACTGGCTTCACTTTCAAGTGTAATTTTAATCTGACTTTTCATTACCTCCACTACACTACCACTCAGGACAAAGTCTTTGTACCATGCTTGTATTAACTGCAAAAGCCTTTACAATTGGTTGTCTTTGAAGGACTAAATGTATCTGTTCAATCTCATCCACACAGCAATGACCTTTTCAAGAACTTAAAACTCTGCTTTAAAATATTTTGTTAACTCTATATCCTATCACCTAGAATAGTAACTAGCAGAGGAAATATTCTAGTAAATATTGGTTAAATAAATAGTATATTACAGAAAGGATGAACTTATTTAGTATAAAAATTCAAAGTCTTTAATACTCATTATACACCTTTCAAACATTTTTTAGTCCTGGGGCTCCTCCATGTCTCCCCACTTTTGCTCTATTGACTTAGGCTATGCTACCCATACTGTCTTATAAGGTCCTGGGGACTGGGGGAAGACTCCTGAGAAGATGGAGGCTACTTGGTTCCCAAGAAGACGTATTAAGGGGAGTCTCCATAGCAATGCTTACTGAACTAACCTTGTACTTATTCTTTGCTTATAGCAATTGTATGTCTTGACCATCAAGCGATTCCTGGCCCTCTTTTGTTTGTGGCCTAACTGGGCATCCAGAATCGGTTACAAAAAATGTTTAATTGACAACGTTCTCTTAAAAAAGTACCTTAGCATAAATCAAGAGTGTAGATTGCCTTTAGGAATATGAATAAACATGATCAGGATGTGCCTCCTCCTCGTGGGACAGTTTGGAGGGACTTGAAGAAATCGATCTGAATCTAGATTTAATCTGAAAAAGGATTGTTCAAAGGAGGACTTAATGTTTTGCCACTTTATTTGAGACGCTGACTGGAATGATTGATCATGCTGAAAAAATGGGGACGCTGATTGTTTTTGGTGGGTTTCTTTCTATGACCAATATTTTCTTTGTAACATGTAATCACAAAAGTTTTGGTGTAGCCATGGAAATGAATTGTTAAAAGATTTGCTTCAATGCCTATACTGACGAAATCTCACCGCTTGGAAAATGTTTAAATAAAGAACTGCTGAAGTTTTCGACATGAGATACTTGCATCAGCTAGAATGTCAGTGTCTGCCTCAATTGCTCATTTTGCCGATGCCGCCTCATCCTTCGGGAAAAAGACCCCTGACCAGCCGTCAGAGCTGGACTCTGACATCGGCATGGTCTCTGACATTCTATAAATTGTAATTATCCAGATAGAAAAATTTGCCTGGGTATCTGTGAAACTTTACTAGATATTCTCAGGCAAATCTGAAATTTCTTACCAAATTTCTAAATTCAATTTGAGGCCAAATGATTATTTTCAAAATAAGCTCCTTTCCAAAACATCAGGGTGAGTTTCTTTGGGAAAAGTATATGGATGACATAAACAGAGTAACAGGTGTAACAAAATGAGGTGGAGTACATAAGCTATGCAACCTCTATCCTCTGACATATTCCGGATGGAGACTGAAATGCTCTGAAAATCACACTTTCACGCTAACTTATGTGATGACCTCCCTTTTTTTGTATAATCGTAATATCAAAATATTCTGAGCAACCTTCAGCTTACAGTTGGATTGCCCCAGCCTCATAAGGCGCTACCTGGCCCTGAGAAGCAAGTACTGCACTAGGGTGAGAAATTCCTCTTGAAGTCAAAAGTCATTAAACAACTGGCTGATTAATAAAAACAAATGGCTGTTACTGCAAAGTCTCTCTCACTGCCAGACTGAGGAAAACCCAAGTCTTATCACTGTCTCAAGTAGCCTTTTATACAGTTTCTAAATAACTACTCAAACTTCCTACTATCTAGTCTTTAGAAATGGAAATTCACCCAAGTGGCCTATGCAGAGCTAATCAGGTTTTCCACCATCTAAACTTCAAGAAAACTAAATCTATCTAAGAAGTTTTTCAAAGAACCTTACCTTAATTTGATTTACAAGAAATTTCTTCTTCCTGCCCTCACTTTACTTTACCCCCTAGGATGTCTCTATGAGAATGAAAGCCATTAACAGATAATGTTTAAGGGGCTTTATTTTGGTTAATCTTCACTGTGGTAAATATAGTAATATTAGTCTTAAACTTTGTAAATCTATGTACCTATTTTAACCTTGATAGATTGATTTTAAAAATGTTGTAATCTCAACTAAAGGTCAAAATGACCCCAGACTATTCTTAGAAAAAAGGTGATTTGTGATCTCAGCCCATTTCATATGCTAATGTCATCCCACAGCCTGCCTGAAGTGTATATAAAATATACCTCTGCTGAAGTCAGAGCAGGAAGATTTGCATCCAACTCCCATTCCAGTGTCTTACTCGGACCCGCTCCACTTTTTTTCCCTTTTCCCCCTTTTTCTAGGAATCTCAGCTTGCCGACTCCGTTCCCACCTTGAGACCCTGCCTGTTCTGCCCCCCAAAAATCCGTGATTGGGGACAAAGAGTGGAGGACAGGACAGAAGCAGATTAAAAACAGTAAGAAGCTGACCCTCCTCCAACTTCTCAGATTAAGGGCTTCCAGTCAAATGTGTGACTCTGAGTTCTTCTTTAACACAGCGCTTCTCAACATTCTGTCTGCCAGAAAGTGCTGACCTGCCAACTACTTATTACTTTTCTAAGCTTTTGTTCATGAAAAGGAATAAATAATTCACTCACTGGCATTTTTGAATAGAGCTGTACTACTCAAAGTAAAGCCTCACTTGTCCAGCTCTGCCCATGAACAAAAACTTTCAATTAATCTTTTGGGGTCTATTTACAATGAGACTGCCAAAATCAATCTTATAGAAAGGAAACTGCCTAAAGAGAATAAAAAGTAAAACTAAAAATAGTAACAACAAAAATTGTTAATATAGGAAAATCACGTGTATGCACGTGTGTATATATGTATGCACCCATAAATATCCTCAGAAAAATATTTTATCCCTGAATTAAGATTAGTATGTTTTAGAAACAAAATAAAGGGAGTCTGATAATCTTTTTTCCTGAATTTTAGATACACAAAAATTTAATAGGAATAAATAATTTTAGAAAGAACAGAGGTAATAATATCTACATAACAAGAGACAGAAGGTACAGTCTAAGATGTTCAATATCTGACTTGGAGAGGATCATACTTAGCAAAAACAATTAAATGTAGAAAAGACTGAAGCCTTCAAAAGTATTGGGGGAAATTTTAAACTATACATGTAGTCAACTATGAATGAAATATGAGTGTAATAAGGACTGATAATACATGTAAGGACCTAAAATTTGACTCAGACTATTCCTTAGTAGTAGTATTTTAAGTGTTTAAGTTTTTTACGAAATGCTCTTGTGAACATAAAACCAAGAGGAAAACAGCAGGAGGACAGCAAGAGGTGGTGTCAGGATGATGGCTAACCAGCAGGTCAAGAAAACCAGTACAGATTGGCACCGGACAACTGGAGAAGAGCCCAGCGAATCAGCTTTACCTGATGATTGGGACCAACACCTTTCAAAACTAGTGATAACATGGAGCACCTGACAAATTAAGATATGATTCTGAAAAGTTAGATGTTAAAAATGAGGTGATTAGGCCCTCCCTGGTGGCGCAGCGGGTTAAAGCACAGCACTGAGAATCTAAAGCTGCTTCCGCATGAGTTCGATTCCCGCCTGCCCTGGAGGTGACCACATGGCGTGGCAGACCTCTCCTGACCCGCCCGCTGCTCCCCTCAGCAGTGTACTTCGTCGATCTGCCTGTTCTGTTCCCCGCTCTGTCTATGGTGAAGCCTCTCACCGCCCCTGAGCCTCTGGCCTGTACCCCAGTTCTGTATGCAAAAATAAATAAATCTTTAAAAAAAAAAAATGAGGCGATTATTAATTCCAGTAAAAAAAAAACCACAAAGCATAATTAAGGGCTATGGTTTTCCTCTATGGTTTACAATATTTTATAGTTATAATTAAACAATAACTAACATTTATTAAGTAAGCAGTATGTATATATACAATGGGAGAAGAGGAGGAATGTGTGTTAGAGCGCTAAATTATCAGGTAACACTATCAAGAAAATAGTATCGAAAACTGCTCAATTGGGCAATAGTAATTATATTATTTGAATACACTAATACCAAAAGAAACCACTTTTGGAACCAAAGTGATTGTCTCTGAAAGGTATAGGAAGTTGGCAAAACAATGGCTGTTATTTATCATAAGGCCTTCATTTTTTTTTACTTTGATACATTTTATAGATTTATAAAAGCAACTGAGATCATCATGGTCTGATTTTAGACACTATTAATTTGGTACTTCAAATTACATTAAGGAAAAGTGTTTTTGTTTACTGAATGGAATATGAGCTAAAAAGATCATCCAAATTACCACAATAATTAATGCATCAAAATTCTTCTTGTAACTGCAACACTTCCTTACTCATCAAAATTCTTCTTGTAACTGCAACACTTCCTTACTCCCTTCTCTATGCTTCCAAAATAAGCATGTTCATGAAGAACAAAATTTTATAGCTTAACCTACAGTACCATAAAGTACTGGTAGGGCAGTTTCAAGACGTTAAGTGTGCAGACTGAACAGTTATTTATACCTGTTGGCTGCTCTTTTTCTGGTTTTTCAGTTTTTCAGGTTCTATTTACTAGATATTTCCCCTAAATTTAATACCACATATTTAATTCATCTGCCTGTAACTCAGGTGACAATCTAACTGCTTCCTCGTTAAGAACAGATGTTTCTTAGCAACAAATAATTTTGCAGTTAGTGTCCTTGAACAACTACACGTGGTAACCAAATACACACGACATCATGGTGATCTTAAAACACAAATTCGATAATTCTGGGCAAAATTTAGTGTCAAGTATTAAAAACAATGAAGCATTGTTATTTTAGCAAGACACTTAAACAAAGTTAATTTTGTTCATTTTTATTATCCAGAGCATATTAACATAATTTTTAATGTAATCAAAGTTACAAATAACTTATTGACCAATAAACAAGTAATATTCACTTGACTTTCTCTTCTTGGTTGAAAATTCTCTTTTGGAAGTATAGTTATTTTTACCAATTTATCTTTAAATTGCCTTAAGATTTCAATGAAATGTATTAGCTTATTGAATAATTAATTCCTCCAATTGGGAAGATTCATGTATCAAAATGCTTTCTGTAAGTTATTGCATTTTTCAGTGCCTCCTACTTAACATAGTTGTCTTTACAATGCAATATGATTCTTTGAAAGCTGACTATGACATCAGTGTTGCTAGAAGATGAACATAAGTGAAACCTGTAAGAAAGAAAGAAATGTCTTCCCTTCTCCTCAGGCTTCACAGAGGTAATGTGAATATCCCATATACCTGTGATGTGAATATCCCATATACCTTTTACGTAACAGAAATACATTAGAGCTCAAATGGTAGGAAGTAGAAAGGAACTCAGGCCATCAATGTGCGTGTAAAATAAACCAAACTCCAGATTATTTCAAGATTCTATCCTCACCAAAGGTGAAAAAGTCTTGGAAGGGCTTTAGCAGCACTGGTTAGCTGCCAAATTTGAAAATAAGATAAAGGATGGCAGTCCCCTGACCATCACAAACTCAGTCTGGGGAGACTGACAAAAATCCCTTTCCCACAGAGATATATCCTGGAAAATAAACTGCCACATACCAAAGGGTCAATTAGCAGAATAAATAACAAAATTCTGAAGAACTAACAATATATGGGGTATTTTAGACAAAGAATAATACATTATGCACTTAAAAAACTCAGGATAATTATTCAGTAAAGTACCTCATGCTAGTAATGTAGTCTACCAATTAAAAGGTATTAGAAATTACAAGTTCTTTTAACTGAACTTCTTGTTATACAAAATTTAAGAAGCATGGCACATTTCTACCATCAACCATTACATTAAAAAAAAAAGCATTTAATCAATACTAATATATTACCCAGATCTTTTGACTTAAAATAAAACTGAAATTTGAAACCATTACAAATGAAACAGGAATTCTTCTATACAAACATGAGTTTAGTTTCTTTAAAAAAAAAAATCAAGTTCAATGAAATTAAGCCACTTCTCATTAAGACATACATTTTCATGCATGTGAAAATAAGTTCACATTCAAGTTCCAGGGCAAACAATTTACAGCACTTGTTCAATAAGAAATATTAAAATAATCCCAGTTAATAGAAAATAACTTCAACTACATATACTGTAATTAATCATGTACATATTCTAAAATCTCCAGAGTTTAATTTGGAAATTTAAAGAACTTTTAAAGATATGTCTTAGGAAAACCAATAATCACAACCAATAATTGATGCCTTAACTAAAGAGAATGCATACACATACTCATATTTGATCTGTATGCAAAAACTGAATAAAATAGAGGAAAAGGTTAATGTTTTCCAAAATTTCTGTTATATATTAGTATTTAAGTAAAAAAACAACTTACCTTCAAGATAAAAACAGCTTGAGGTATTTCCAATGCTGAAGAAACTTTCTGTATGTTAAATACTACAAGAATAAAAGCAATCTCCTTTGAACATTTACATTATGTTTACAGTTAGGTAGAAGATCAAGGTCTGCCAAAAAGTTTTCCCATCTCACCTACACATGTTCATCCCTTAGAAAGTATAAATTTCCAGGGAAATGCCTACATGTCGAAACATATCAAGTGAGTTGAGATTAACAAATAGAAAGAGAAATTTTAAATCCTCCTACTTGAGATCTGACTTCTTCAGACATGACCATAAATTCCTATGCTAGACAAGGTAAACATGACCTTTGAAATAAAAAGCTGTGTGACAAAAAACTGTACTGAATAAATAGAATACATGAACCCCTTCAACATAGATAGTACTTTAAGCCTTTATACACGACACATGAAAATGATGAAGTGTTTTATTTAGATTTGGTCTTTCTTCATCTTTTCATAACTTTGAATCCTGAAAGGCTAGTAAGTCATTATACATCTTGTAAGATCTTTCATCACACAATTAGGCACACATATACAGCATCATATGTCAATATAATATTATCAACACAGCATAAACATTTACAGCAGTGGATGCATTTCACATGAAAGAGACTCTGAATCAACATGGCCTGTCCCAATATAAAAGCAAACATCAGAATGCCATTTCAGCAGTTACAGTGTTGATATGATCAATAGAGCTAATTTTTTTATACCCGTCATATATTTTCGTAAGTCATCCATAAGGAAGAAGCAACGAACACAACTGTCTTTTTAAAAAAATTATGTGCCAACTTCAAAATGACATACTAACCAGACATCGCCATTCAAAAAGCTACGTTGAATAGGACTGGCCTTGATGCACATGCAGTAAATTTTTTGAGAATATAAAATTAAATGGTAATGTCAGCAGTATTACTACTGTTTCTGTATTTATGATTAATTACTAGCAGCACAACTCCCAGAAGGAAGGAAATGGATCCAATGGCGATGTAAGCAATTCCCAAGAATGGATTTTTTCCTCCCATCCATGAAATAGTGCTCAAGATCATCCGTTTTCTTCCATCAAATGAATGTACAGGGTAATCTGAAGAATGTATAGGAAGACTTTTCCATCTCTTGTTATTGATTTTTAAAATACAAAAAGTTGACATTTAATTGCTTAAAGTTCACTTGGTATAATGCTGATACACAGGCACCTAACTTAAATATCTCGATTGCAAAATAACTACATAATTATTATCTTTAAGGACAAATTAAGCAAGTTAAAAGTTAGTAGTAAAGTTTGTAAGCAAAAATAATGAAATCTGAAGGCTGTCTCATCTCCTAGGTATTTCTACTCTAATTCCACAGGACAGGCAGAAGGTCACAAGAAACTTAATTTGAGAAAATATTTCCTATGTTTAGCAGTGAAATCTATAAAGGAAAAAGAGATTGAAAGACTAGAAGAAAATGGATGAAGGGAGTAGATGTCTTAGGGGGCTCAAAGAACAAATGCAGTAAGAGTGTACTTTACAGCAGAGAATATGACGGGGTTCCAAGCACATGGTGAAAAAGTATGATGCTAAAGTTTTAACTTGCTGTTTTGGAGCAATGATAAAACTCAAGGTGAAATACACAGAGGTGATAGCTAAAACTGAGCAGAAGTAAGGGGTGAATTTTAAAGAGACTTAAGAAATGGGATACCACTAACTAGGATGAGCTCTCTACATGGGCCAGTTCTTTGATTTTGTCAAGAGTTAGGAAGATATGACAGAACTAAGTCTATGGGAGAGGCTTACAACCTTTTCAAAAGCACCTTTTGACCAAGTTTTGGAAACCATCCTTTATCTACTTTCTGCACCTGTCCTTTCCTACAGATGGACATTGATTCCAAACGGTAGACTCAGCTCTACTCATTTCTTAAAGCAACTCAAATATGAGTTGCTTATAAGAGCAGGAATGCAGGAAAGTTTATAAGAGCTCTAGTCTAACACTCTGAGACATAGTGTGAAATCACCCATGCTACTGTCTCTCTGTATCCAACCCTAAGAAACAGGTTTCTGCCTTAATTTTAGTGTTTCTGCTTTAATTCTAGTGTCTAGTTCCCACTTTACCCCAATTTGACAATCAGCCTTTGATGCTTTACAAGCTCAAATAGCCATCTGGTCAATCTGCAATATTTCCTTTCTCTGACATTACATAATAAGGTACAAATTCAAGGACTTAGAGGTTAAGCCCTGAGCTTGACCCCCAGTCAGGGAACTAACCAACATATAATGTAGCAGACCTCTCCTGTTCGCCCACTGCTCCCCTTAGCAGTATATTCTCCAGTAAATCTACCTGATCTGCTCCCTACTCTGTCTCTGGTGAATACTCTCACCCCCACTAAATCTGGCTGATATCCCAGTTTTTCTATAAAATAAATAAAGTACAAATCCAAGAAACCAAGGATCCAAAAATTTAGATCTATTAATTTAACTATTTACTAACTCACTTTACAACTAAAACTAAATAGGTAGCTCTCCTCCAAATACTGTCCATGTCCACCTGTGACAATGTAGGTGCCTCTTTTTTTTCTCCTTTCCTAATAAACTGGTCCTTGAAAAAAATTAAAAATGCAAAAAACATCAGCATTTAAAATGCTAATATCTGAGAAACTTTTCATCTATGACATAAATAAACAGAGGGTTAGATTAAAAGATGTAAGAACTTTGTTGGATTGTTGGACTGCATCCAGATCGGGATGATGGTCTGCCTACTTGAACGAGTACCTATACATACAGTTGATGGTGGCTGATGATAATTTAACAACAGCTTTAAGAGTTAACAGCCTGATTATGAACCCTTCATTTTCTATTTATAACCTGTATTTAGAAAGCTCAGTAAGTTACTTAAATGCTTTATCTTCCTGTACTCTTATGTCTGTTACACAGAGATTATACCTACCTGGTAATGCTTGAATGGAATAAAGTAATGCAGGAAAAGTACTTAATATAATGCTGACATATATACAGGATGAAAGTGGTATGTATCAGCACAAAAGAGTAAACAAATAATGTGGAAAAATATAGGTAATGACAGAAATGTTTTGTTACTATAAAGACAACAATAATTATAAACAATTATGATAATATGAACTAACACACCTGCTTATTTTTAATATTTAAAAATATTTATGTTGAGGCCCTCCCTGGTGGCGCAGCGGGTTAAAGCACAGCACTGAGAATCTAAAGCCGCTTCCGCATGAGTTCAATTCCCGCCTGCCCCGGAGGTGACCACATGGTGTGGCAGACCTCTCCTGACCCGCCCGCTGCTCCCCTCAGCAGTGTACTTCCTCGATCTGCCTGTTCTGTTCCCCGCTCTGTCTCTGGTGAGGCCTCTCACCGCCCCTGAGCCTCTGGCCTGTGTACCCCACTTCTGTATGTACAAATAAATAAATCTTAAAAAAAAAAAAAAAAAAATTTATGTTGAAACAGCCCAGTATCACCACTTACTTAGTATTAGGATACTCACTGGCCTTTGTATTAAGTTACAATCTTCTTTGCAAAAATATTTACTTTATTAATAAATCAAGCACCTACATTTTAAGTAATCTTACCAAATAATATGTTTGAAACCTTAGTACAAAGTATAAAAATTTAAGACATTTATGGAAGATATAAATTAAAATACCTTTCTGACATATATACACTCAAAAAACACAGATCAAAACTAAAACACAAAGGTTGGATTATACTGCATTCAAATTCTACAAATATGCATGTACCAAAAAAAGGATACTGTATGTGATGTTCAAATAGTATCGTCCAGCTGGTAATGTTGGGTGTAAATTACTTTTCTGCTCTATAAGACGATATAACTTACGAAAAGTAGGTAATGCTGCAGTACGCATCCAAACAATAAAATCCTCATTTATGAACCCATTATTATCTGGGTCAGAATCCAGTAGGTACACTGGTTTAATCCAGTTTACAGGCTGTGTTGTACCTTGAGGGAAAAAAGGGGTGGGGAAGAGAATATATTCAATTCTATTTAAGTTCCACTGTAAGTTTACACTCTATTAAGACAAGCATATGCAACATATAATCTGAATATTTCGTATTTTCAAAGATAAAAATAAATACACTCATATAAGTTTTAAAACCTAGAGAAATTAATTCTTCACCTAACAACTTAACAAATAATAACAAAAATCTGACTGACATTTCAAGTAAGGTAAAATTACAAGTAACTTGTTAAGCATATACTAAAGGCAGATGATTTCATACAAAGATATAATGACACAAAATATTACATTATGAATAAAGGAACACAGAAGTAATAATGAAGTTTGATTTAAAATTATGAAAAATAATTGGGGACTGCTTAAAAAAACTGCCTCGTTTTAAAAGATTATGACTGAAATGCTTATAAAAAATATAAAAGAAATTAAAGATTAAAAGATAAAAATATAAAGTGCATTTCCTTTAGAATTTCAGCATGTACTACATATTTTACCTACCTTGACATTAAAAAACTTTTTTAAAAAGCAAAAACTTAAGATTTTAAAGTAGAAAATTTAAAGGTAACTCAAGTACAATTCCTAAGTTATATCAATTTTTAAAGCAATATTATAATTTACCTTTGAATCGTTCCTCCAGGTTTTCTGATCCAGGAGGATTTCGGAATTTTACATTTTTATCTGTCCACCAAGCAATACCTCTCTTTTTCAACGGAATTGGCACAGGTTCAGATTCATTGCTAACCAAATATAATTCTAATGTATCTAAATAAAAGAAAGATATTGCTAAACACCTATTGAAAGTACATAGTACTTGCTTTATTCCATATATGAATATCTTTTATATATAAGGGCCTGCTATTCGCTCCCCAAATATGCAGATGTTTTTTAAGATTAAATAAAATAATTTTTAAGGTAGTCCTGTCCTTTCAATAATGTATTACCACATAGCTTCTGGATTATCTATTTTTCAACCTGTGCTGTCCAATATTGTAGTGACTAGACACACGTAGATATAAAGCCCTTAAAAATTATGACTGGCCTAAATAAATATGTCTTGGAAGTGTGTGTGTTTGTGTTTGTACTATATATACCAGATTTAATATGAAAAACAATATAAAACAGGTCATTAAATATATACTGTTACATGTGCTAAAATTAAATCTGAGCATACATTTAAATTAAAAAATGTTCTTAGAATCAATTTCACTTTTTGTTGTTTTTAATGTGACTACTAGAGATATTAAAATTATATTCATGGCTCACATTAAATTTTTATCACAATGCTGCTCTAAATGATCAAATACAATTCCTTTAAAATGGCATAAATATTCAAAGTTAGTAGGAAAGGCATTTATTTATCAAAAATGAATTAGGAAGGTTAGCAAAATGTCTGTTTCTTTCCCCTCAGAGACAGAAATCCATTTTTAAAATATGAAGCCTCAAAAGAAAGTCATTATAATACTGATACTTATACATTATAATACCTGATACTTATACATTAATAAGTTGTTGAATTTTTCAATTTTATTTATATTTGCTAGACAATCAAATCTGTAATAATTTCCCCCAATATGTATATTTATGTTTATACAATACCATTAAACATGCTGTTGGCAATAGCTCCACAAGGAGCAATTGGTTTGTCTTCATTTTTTCGATAAGGCTCACATTCCTTGCTGGGATTCTGAAGTTTAGAAGAAAAAAGAGAAATTATCAGTCAGGCCTCTGGGAAAACAATAAGCTTGCCCCTGTTACTGATTAAAAATTCATTCCTTGCATGCTTCTTATTTGCAGTGCACATAAAATTACTCTTAATGTGAATAGATTATAAATAAAGCTACATTTAAATATTCAAAATATAGTACTTAATTATATTACCTTTTTAATGTAACCTTTCCTAGCATGTATTCTGTCACATAGGCACATATCAAAATGATGTCTTTTTAATTTTTTATCAACACAGAAAGAGTAAGCACAAAGAAATTTTCTGCCCAAGAAAAATTCAGAAACATTCTATTGTCAGTCCAGTAGTTATGTAATAAAAGGAATCCTAAACTAGAAGTAGAGTGGAGGCTGTAATTCAAGCAATGTACTATGTGACTTTGGGTAAGTTCCTGGATTTATCTGCACCTCACTTATGAAAAGAATATGTTCAACAATATCATCTCAGATTTTACAACTTTGGGTTAAATACCATGTTGAAGGAATGAGGAAAGACTGAAGGGAATAAAGAAATTTCTAGCATATACCAATTTTTACATTATACATCCAAGTACAGAGAATAAAAATGCTCACAAGTCTAAGTAAATTATTGAAAGATTTTAAGCAGGAAAATGGTTATTTATATATTTTTTTTTTACAGATGACTATAGCTGCTGTGAAGAAAATGGCCTGGAAAGAAGGGCAAAATTGGATGATGTGGCGAGATAGTTTGTCAAGCAAAGTGAAAAGTGACTGTAACTAGGAACAGGAAAATAAAGTAAATATGTAAAGAAATCATTTTACATCTAAGGGAACTAAAGAAGCAGGTTTTGAGTTGAAAGGATCTTCAAGGAAAAAAATAAAAACCACAGTCTAAATTAAATATAAATGGCTAAATGGGTGGACTGAGTCAGTCAGCATGAGTCCAGTGTACCATACATGACACAGATATCTACATCAAAAGTACATTAAATAGAGTATAAGATATAGTCTGGTGTAATAAATAATAATTCAACATCTGTTCTTACAATGTTAAATAAACTGAAGTTTAATCTGCTCATTCCAAAATGTTTAAGATTTTTGAAAGCTACCTGGCTTTAAAACCACAATGGTCAAATGCAGGGATCAACAAATGATAGCTTGCAGGCCAAATCCAGACTATCATCTGTTTTGGTAAATAAAGTTTTATTGGAACATGACCACACATTTTCATTTAAGTATATCTATATAGTATCGGCTTTCATTCTACAATGACAGAGGTAAGTAGCTGTGAGAGATATCATATGACCTGGAAAACCAAAGTTATTTTACTATTTGGCCCTTTACCAAAAAAAACCCAAAAAAAAACAAAACAAAAAAATCCTTGGTCTAGTCTAGAAGATTTGTTTAGTTTGTAAAAATTAATGAATTTCACTTTTTTGCCTTTGGTGAAGAAAACCTGTATCCAAATAAAAGGACTGTAAATCAGCTACCTCTTCTTACGCTCTGAATATACACAAACATAATCACAATCTAGGAACTCACAGACTAGCACCTTCTCTGAATTTAAGTTTTAAAATATGGAGTCATAAAAGTAAATTCCACATGGCTCGCAAATATTACAGTCTAACCAGAACTTTTAAATAGGCTTGTTATTTCTTAATATCCCAAACATCAGGAACTAGCAATAAAATCAATAAGGATAATCTAAGCAGCTATATGTTATGAGAACAATGCTGGTCACAATATTGTCCTAAATTGCATCCAAAGAGATTCACTATTTCTAGGAGATCCTAAGTTGTTCTGGGACTCTAAAGGTGTGTCCCGCTGACAACATAAACAATGCACTTAGGCACCAACTGCTACTATGGAAAATTGAGCAACAGTAGTATACAGGTATCTAGTACACAGATTGTCAAATCCATCTGAGCAATCAGAAAGGATGCTTGTTAAAAAAGATACTCCAGCATTTCACTCCTGTAGACAGTGACAAATTAGACTCAAGAGGCATCTGTATTTTAAAAAAGTTATCCAGATAGCTTTTCAGTAACCTACCAACTGGATTTTACTACTCAGGTTTCAAACAAATTAAAAAATGGAGAGTAAGCATGCTCCATTTTAAAACACAAAAAAGCAGCTTATCTGCATGTTCTTACCTAATTCCATAATGAACCCCAACAGAAAAATTATGTTCCAAAATACTAGATTCAATACAATTCCACAAATAAAACAAAATTCCAATGACATTACTGTAAACAGGTAGAAATGTGTCCTCTGGCAAAAAAAAAAATCATTACTTCATAGAACTTCCAGGAAATAAAACTGTAATTAACCAAACAAACAGTGAGTGGTTTCATTTTGTCCTAACATTTAACATTCATAACTGGAAAATTACATGCTCTTATTTCATGGATACTGTATTTTCATATTCTACCATTTTACTTACAAGTAAAGCACTTGTATCTCCATTTAGTTGACTATCATCTCGAGATTTCACATATCGACGATGGTTTTGATAAAAATTAGACAGTCCATAATACATGAACACATTGCCCTAAAAAAACAGAAAGGGAAAAAATTTTCATATAAAATTATTCAGTATAATCCTGTTTCATACACACACAAAAACTGTATTACTTGGGGCCCATCCCTTCGTGGTGTAACAGGCTGGAGTGCAGCACTATGAACCTGACTGTGGCCACCTCACTGTGAGTTCCATCCCTGGCCCCAGAGCTGACCCATTTGGCATGGCAGACTTCTTCTGACCTGCCTGCTCCTCTCCTCAGCAGTGGACTTCATCGATCTGCCTATTCTGCTTCCCACTCTGTCTCTGGTGAATTCTCTCATAGCCCCTGCACCTCTGGCCTGTCCCCCAGTTCTGTATACATTAATAAATAAAATCTAAAAAAAAAAAAAACTTAAAAAAATTACATTATTTTGGCTTTAAGATTAGAATTTGTGATGACTTAATACAAGTGGTTGGGTAAATACTACCAGTACTTAACAATCTAAAATGGTACAAATTATAAATAAGGTAAAATAATGTTACAAAAATCCATGAGCAAATTTTTGAGAATATTCCTAAAAGACTTCAAAGATATACTTCTTCATTTATTTAAAAAACAAACAAATAAAAAAAAACCTCAAGTATTCTGTTAGCCTACTGTGATCAATAGTAATAGTTTCAAGTTAAAATTGTCTCTAGTTCAGAGAAACCATAAAATACCTGGAAGCAAAGATGGGCCAAACACTACATGACATACACTTCAGTGAATCTTTAAAGATAAAGCACCCAATGCAACGATAGTGAAGGCAAGGATAAATAGATGGGACTACATCAAGTTAAAGAGCTTCTGTATAGCAAAAGAAACATTACAAAACAAACAGACATCACACTGATTGGGAAAAAATTCTCTCACACAAAACGAGTGATGATAAAGGATTGATCACAAAGATATACAAAGAACTGATAAAACGTAACAAAAATAAACAACCCCCTCAAAAATGGGCAGAAGAGCTAAAAAGACACTTCTCCAAAGAGGAAATGCAGATGGCCAACAAGCATTTGAAAAAATGTTCATTATCACTTGTAATAAGGGAGATGCAAATTAAAACCACGATGAGATACCACCTCATCCAAGTGAGAATGGCACATCTTCAAACAACTAGCAACAACAAATGTTGGTGAGGATGTGGAGAAAAAGGAACTCTCCTGCACTGCTGGTGGGAATGCAAACTAGTACAACCACTATAGAAAACTGTTTGGAGGTTCCTCAAACTGCTAAACATGGAGCTTCCCTACGACCCAGCAATACCACTCCTATGTATCTAACCAAAATACACAAAAACATTGATTCAAACAAAAAGATACCTACTGCTTGTTTACTGCTGCCTTATTTGCAATTGGAAAGATATGGAAACAGCCCAAATGCCCAAAAGTAGATGACTGGATTAAAAAGATATGGTACATATACACAATGGAATATTACTCAGCAACCAAAAATAAATAAATAAATAAACACATGCCTTTGCAGCAACATAGATGGAGCTGGAGAAGATTATGCTTAGTGAAATAAGCCAGAAAGAAAAGGAAAAATACCAGATGGTTTCACTCATGGCAGGAGTATAATGGACTAGCCAAGAAAATAATAATAATAGTGAACAGCTATATACCAGAGACATTTTATGGGGGAGGGGTGGGGGGAGGGAAATGCACTGGACTATGGTGATGGCACATGGGTGATTTGGTGATGGGAAGCCGATGGGGATTACAACTGAGATGAAAAAATGCACAAAATGATGTAAAAATAATGTAAAATATAAATTTAAATCTTAAAACTAAAAAATAAAATTTTTTTCTCTAGTTCAGACTGTTCTTTTCCCAATTAGCCTCACTTTTTCAAAATGATAACGGCCAAACTTTCATCTTCTGCTCAAGTAAAAACTGAACTTAAAGTGGTTCATAAATTTTTCAATAGGGGCTCTCCCTGCCAGTGCAATGTTTTAAAGCACATACTGTGCAGTTATCCACAGCCACTGCAGCTAGAGTTTGATTCCCAGTCAGGGAGGAGACCCACATGGCCTGGCAGACCTCTCCTGATCTGCCCACTGCTCCCCTCAGCAGTGTATTTCAGTCCATCTGCTCCCCACTCTGTCTCTGGTGAATCCTCTCGCCCCCCTGTACCTCTGGCCTGTACTCCAGCAGTTCTGTATGCATAAATAAATAAATAAATCTTTAAAAAAAATTTAAATAATTTCTCAACAGGATACTATGTAGTATTAGTAATGAATTTAGTAGTTAGCAAAGCAGCTACAATAATGAATCATTTTTATAATAATCACAAAAAGCATTTCAATATACACAGTGATATCAACTTGGAAATAACTGGTGAAAGAGATCATTCAATGAACTGAGGCCCTCCCTGGTGGCACAGCGGGTTAAAGCACAGCACTGAGAGGCTAAAGCCACTTTCGCATGAGTTCGATCCCCACCTGCCCCGGAGGTGACCACATGGCGTGGCAGACCTCTCCTGACCCGCCCGCTGCTCCCCTCAGCGGTGTACTGCGTCAATCTGCCTGTTCTGCTCCCCGCTCTGTCTCTGGTGAATCCTCTCACCCTCCACATCTCTGACCTGTACCCCAGTTCTGTATCAATAAATAAATAAATCTTTAAAAAAAAAAAAAACTTTAGTTTAAGGACTTTAGTTCAATTTAAAACTTGGGTTTGTAAAGTAATACGGAGCTCACAAGAGTTAAATCTGAGGGCAATCACGTTTGCAGAAATGAAGTTTTGAAATACGTGTTTCTGAATGGAAGGGGAAACTAAAGGAGCTTCTAAATCATTCAAGGTCTCTTTAATTTCTTTAACACTTCTCAAAAAAGCAGAATTTAATGCAATTTTACAATTTGTTCATCACATTGAAGAATGGAATTTTTAATGCTTTAAATCTATATACTATGTCTGCTGAAATAAAGTAAGACAGTTAAAATGCCATCTCCACCTCAATTCGTTTCATATTTTTTCAAAGGCAAGGTTATTATCCTTTATTTAGTTGCAAAAGTATCTACAACCACTAGATGGCAACCATCAAATCTATTGTAACATACCCTTCAAAAATCAACCACTACCTTTAAGAAGTCTAGAGTGTAGAAAAATGTAAAAAGTTGGTATCTATCAAAGTAGGTTTGTACCCTAAGGAATATAAAAAAAAAACTCAAGCTGACTGTTAAGGGCATAAAATGGGATTTTGAAATGCCCACACTCAACCTTTATGTCTTTTAACATCTGCTCAGTTATCAAGAACAGCAAGAAAGTGAATGCAAAAGACACATAAACACATACACAGAGTTCTAACTACTTATTACAATATAAAAGATCAATAAGATTTCACTTAGTATTTTATATATTGTTATGTTTCATATCTGATAGAAAAAAAAAGAAAAATAAAATGATAGAATTGGTTGTTATAATTTAAAGTACATGTTTCAACATACAAAATAGATAAAACAATTTGAACAACCATTTTTAAAAATCAAATATATGTAGATATAAGTTTGATAAAAAATTAACTATAGTTACAAGTTTTACAGTGAAAAAGTAAAATACATTTTAATTATTTTCACAAAATACCAAACTATTTAAATGCATGTATTTAATTACCAAACAGCAAAATATAACTGAACACATAAAAGCATGGCTTTCTAAAAATAGTTGGGAATACAGACCTCAAATGACTGTTCCAATGTGAAGTTAATGGTACAAATGCAGGGTGTTGCATTCAGAGACAAACATTTATAGCAGGGACTGGAAGGATCTGTTCCGGTATAATCAATCTGCAAGGGAAAAATATAGAAAATTTGCCTTAGAGAAAGTAAATATACACTGAAAAAAAATAGCTATGAAAAAGAAAAATGAGCCCAACATATACTGCAGTGAATGAATCTGCAGTCTGGAAAATTGTTTTTAAGGTCATCTATTTTACAGTGTAAGGTAGTAAAACTAGAATAGGTTGATATTCTACTGACTCATCTTTCCAAGGCAGTTCCTCTCTCCTTTTTCCCAAAAGAAATGTACTTGTGGATAACATCATAAATAAAGAACTCAAACTATCTATGTAAATATTTAAGTAGCTATAAAGTCTAACTGATTAAAGTATCAATTAATACAGAAATGAGTAGTTACTGCTTTTAAATTTCCCAATCTTAAATACTTTTCAGTTGACTCAATTTTCTATAATACATTCTCAAGTAAAAAAGTAGGTCCCTCGGGCCCTCCTTGGTGGCACAGCGGGTTATAGCACAGCACTATGAAGCTATTGCAACCACTGCAGCATGAGCTCAACCCCCGGCCAGGGAGGTGACCCACATGGCCTTGCAGACCTCTCCTGGCCGCCCGTTGCTCCCCTCAGCAGTATATTTCAGTCCATATGTCTGTTCTGCTCCTCACTCTGTCTCTGGTGAATCCTCTCATCCTCCACACCTCTGGCCGGTACCCCAGTTCTGTATGATAAATAAATAAATCTTAAAAAAAAAAGTAGGTTCTGAAGTGTTAAGTATTTTTAAAATTCTAGTGTTGTAGAATGAAGAATATGTTTTGTCTTTGTTCAGTGTTCTTGGCAGGGAGCTTCTAAAACCCTTAGAATTTCCAAAATTACAGTAGTATTTTTGCTTTTGACAAGACACTTGATCCACATCAGAATTTATGCTAAGGAACTGGCTGAAAATGGAGATGGCTGCTCATCAGACCACATTTGATTAGTAACTTCTAACCTCTACAGAAAGGAAGGTTGGAAAACTAGTTGAATCCCATAGCCAATGTGTAGTCTACCATTAAATCCCCAAAGAAACTCTGGAGACCAAAGCACAGGGGCACTTCCTGGCTGGTTAACCCATCCAAGTGCATGGAGAATAATGTCTCCTGATTCCACAAAAAAATAGCATCTCCTAGAAAAATAGATTCTCCTAGACCTTCCCCTTACATGTCTCTTCATGTGACTGGTAACGTATCACTTACAATGAAGTTAATCATAAGAACAGCATAAAAGGCATCCTGGCTTTTCCCAAGGTCTGAGAATTATGAAAAAAACTGGTAAAAACACATGTACAGCTTTTTGTGTGGGCATAAGTTTTCAGCCTATTTGGATAGAATCCAAGGAGTAGATGTGCTGAATTGTATGGTAAGAATACATTTAGTTTTGTAAGAAATTGCCAAACTGTCTTCCAAAGTGGTTGTTCCACTTTGCATGCCTACCAACAATGAAAGGCAAGTGCCTATTGCTTCACATCCTCCCCAGCATTTAGTGTCAGTGTTTTGGATTTTCATCATTCTAATAGGTATGTAGTGGTATGTCACTGTTGTTTTTACTTACAACTCTACAGTGAATTTCATATACCTGTTTTCATATACTAACTTGACATCTGTAAATTATGGGCTGAATGTACACACACCCCCAGCCCCATGGGAGTTCTGACTCCCTACATGATGGTATTTTAGAAGTAGAGCCACTGGAAGATGATTAAGTTTAAATGAGGTCTTGAAGGTAAGTATCCCATGATGAGGTTACCGTCTTTAGGAAAAAAAAGAGAAACCAGAGCTCTTTCTCTATCATGTAAGGACTAAGAAGCAGATCATCTGCAAGCCAAGAAGAGGGTTCTCATCAGGAACTGAATCTACCAGCACCTTGATCTTGAATTTAGGAGGTTCCAAAACTGAGCAATTGTTTAAACCACCCACTGTTATGTATTTTCTTTTTTTTTTAAAAAAGATTTATTTATTTATACATATAGAACTGGGGTACAGGCCAGAGGTGCAGGGGCAGAGAGGAGCAGGACAGGCAGATCATCCAAGTACATTGCTGAGCGGAGCAGTGGGCAGGTCAGGAGAGGTCTGCCTCGCCATGTGGTCACCTCCAGGGCAGGCGGAGATCGAACTCATGCGAAAATTTTTTTTTTTTAGCTTCTCAGTGCTGTGCTTCAACCTGCTGCGCCACCAGGGAGGGCCCACTGTATATATTTTCATAGCAGTCTGAACATAGATTTTGGTACCATAAAATGAGGTACCATTGTGACATATACTTTAAAAAAGATTGTAGAAGTGACTTTGGAACTAGGTAATGGGTACCAACTGGAGATTTCAAAGGACTGCTAGAACATGAGCATTAAGGGTGACTCTAATGAAAATCCAGAAAAAGAAGAGACAAGTTAGAAAGTTCCCCTTTTCTTAGAGAATATATACATATTCATGTTGTAGAAACATGGATAGTATAGGCCATGGCAGTGAAGTCTCATGGAAAAGAGGAATATGTTTATTGGACAATGGAAAAAAGATAACCTTTGTTACAAAGTAATACAGTATTTGGTTCAATTGTGTTCTAATATTTTGGGAAGACAGAAATTGTTGAGGGAAGAAATCAGGTATTCAGTTAAGGTGTCTGAAAGTGTTGAAGAAGTGGCTTGGTTCCACTTGACTAATAGTAAAATGCAAGAAGAGAGAAATAACTGGAAGGAATTGTTAAGGAAATGTGATCAAAACTTAAAAGACATGGAAAATTCTCAAGTCTTATATTGCAAATTAATGAGAAAACTTGTTCCAAAAAATATATATTGAGTGTGTAGCTGAACATATACTTGATAAAGACATCAGTATGATACGAACCATAGATCTAAATCAGTCACAGCAGAGAAATTCTTAGATCTTACAGAACTGAACAGGAGTTATTCAAGTGCAAAAGTGTACTGTTCTTCAAAACAGGTTAAGAATAACCCCAAAGAGAAATCAGAGACCCCAAGGTCATACATTCATTTTGAGTGAGGAGAAGGGATATTCAAAAGGCCAGATGGCAACAGCCTAGATAGAGCCTTGGAAGAACAACCAGAGGTTTAGCAGTGACCAGTAATCTGTGGTGTCCTTTCCTGCAGCTGCATTACTCCATCTCGGCTGGGGCTGTTACATAATTCTCCCTTTCTCAGTCTTCATATCATCTTTCCTCAGTGCAAGTCTGTCTCTTAAAGTCATCAGTTAGACCAAACAGGGCAGATCTTAATGACTTTATCGTGATTACATTTGTATAAATCTTTCTAAATAAAGTCACATTCACAGGAACCACAAGGTTAGGATTACAATGTATATTTTGGGGGGACAGAATTTAATTTGTCATTTAAATGACAGAATTATATCTGTCTAGCTCCAAAGCTGCTGTCTCACTAGACTACACTGCCACTTCCTAGAATCTTCAATAAGCTGCACCAAAGCATAACTAAGAAATATGGTGGTTAATGTAAAAAACATTTTAAAATAAAATCGGTATCACTCATTAGTATGCTGATGTTTAAGGTGTTCTTCCATACCCTCAGATTTTTCACCTAAAATTAAAATTAAAAACAACTTCCATTCGAGGATCATCTTAACTAAGAGTTTGAAATATAAAACTGTTAATACAAACTTTCTTAACAAAGATTTTACATATGGCATTTAACTTCCATGAACAAAAAATTAAATTCCAACATGAAGACTAAGCTTACCCCTCAAAAGTTTTACTAAGAAAAAAGTCGTATTATGGTGTCAAGTTATAAAAACTGCCTAGACAGGACTGATGAAGAGCTCTGCTAAATATCTTCCAATCTATATGACAGAGTTGACTAAAATAACAAATAAATGAATAAAGCAAATTCTATAGAGATTACTTTCAGGAAACACATGATCTTCATTAGATAAACACTATTTTCATAGTCATAAAACTAGTAATTCAAATATTAGTGGCTCTTAACCTTTGTCTCCAGTGCTACCCTCCTCACAACAACCTTCAGACTGTCTCAGATTATATACCATCTACTGTGATACCACCCTCTCTAAGCCATCTCTGGTCTTTTCTCCACCCCCAGTCCCATTTTTATATTCCTAGATATATATGAGTTTCTTCCTTCCCTCTTGAAACACTTACCATCTCTAATTCAAATATACATGGTGACATTTTGAAAAATAAGATATGTAAGTTTATTAAACATTTTGGTTATGTTTCACTAAGAACCTGACTTCAAAAAAATTCATACTGACAATTTAGTGATTCTCTTACCCTTACACCCAGCTGTGGACTTTAGATTGATAACTATATATGGGTATCATCATTGTTCCAGTACCCAAGCTCAAAATACTAAGATCAGTTTTTGGCATCTGTCCCCAATTCTTCCTTTTCAATCTATTTAGTACCCTTGAATTTCACTCTCATTACTTCCTACTATAGATCAAACTTTAAGACTTTGCACCAGTTTTTTAAAAGGGAGAATAGCACATTATACTTTTTTAAAAATCTAGATTTAATATCTAAATCATTTCTTTAGTCTCAGAAAGTAGGCTGTATGTGTCACTGTATGTCTAAGTGACAAAGTTCTTAGCAAAAATGTTAGTCATTAATATTTTATTATTAATTAGAATCAACATGATGTTTTCATTTTTTAAGAAAAATTAGAACACACACTAAACAAAGATGGGAAAAGAGACTTAATAAGATGAATTATATTCAACAGTCTATTACTTGTTTTTTAAACATATGCCTGATTTGCCTTCAACATAGAAAATACCAATTAATGCCTTTCACTATGAAATAAAGTTCAACTCAATTAATAAAATTCACATTAAAATGAAAACAATATTCAGTGTTTAAATGACTAACCTCCTGAATCTAGATGATTCAGAGTTGTCAGAAAAGTCATGGTGTTTTTTTTCTATTTTCTATGTAAAAATGTGCCATAACTTTTTTGACAACCCAATAACTCCCATCCAGCCAATATAACACACCACTATCAGATAAATCTTCCTTTATGCAACACTGCACTATAGAGAATGCTAACAAACACCCCACTCCATTTTCTGCACTAGCATCTTTAGTAGTCTGAAAGTCAACTAGAGGAGCACCCTGCAATCAGAACAAAGAAGGTGGTATTTGGCAGCTTCCAAGATCTTCTCTAAAAGATAAACAATCCCTTTGTTTTTATCCCTTCTTCCATTCTGTTGCCTGGAAAAGAATGTGACAATTCTAACTCTAGACTTCATTCTCAACTATGACCATCAGTCAGCCCTTAAGAATGGCAGGGCAGTAAACTAGATAGAGTGAGGACTCAGGAAAAGAGAGCCTGCATATTAACCATGTACTGTGTATGGAAGGGATTTTACATGAGAATGAAAATAAACTCACTGAAGAACCTAATCCTGATACATACTATGTCAATCACATTACAACACTTCCTTGGTTTAGTAGTCTTTATCAAATACCCAAATCTATCTAAACCTGGCACTGGCTTATTTCCCCTTACTCCTATGTTTTCTATAAACCTTTTGATTTCTTGCCACTAGATCTTGCTCATATTCATCTCCTTTGTTGACTCCCCTTTGGAAGTACTACTTATCCTTCAAGTTCCAGCTCAAAGTCTACTTCCTTCACAAAGCTTTCCAAAGTTATTAGAGACAGATGTGATTTTGTTTCCCTTTGAATGAACTAAGGCATATTCTGTCTATGCCACTCACCAAACAATGCTGATTAGCTTTCCTTTTATGTGTATGTCTCATTTCCCCCAGAAAAATTCCAGACTCCTTAAAAGCCCTGCTTTTTTGGAGGGTGGGGTTGGGGAGAGGTTGAGGAAGAGATCCCTTCTGCACAGTTTTTTCTGATTGCCCACTATACCTAGTATATATAAATAAAGCTAATTAAAACTCTTAATAAGTTTTACTCAGCCTGTGAATTTTTACTAAGAAAACATTTATCAGTTAAAATCCAAGTGTAGCCTAACCTAACATCCAAATTGTAATGAAATCTGTTGAATATAGAAACAAAGATTATGAACATATATTAGAGACATAAAATGGGGAGGTACCATTTTCCCCACCACCAATTAATTAAGGGTGGAACTGTAATAGGGTGATTCCCCTGGAAAAGGGGAAGTTCCAGGTTCCCTGCTCCACCCAGAAAGAGAGTGGAACTGAGCACAGAAGAGAAGGAATCTGAAAAAGGAAGCAGGTTGAAGAGCCAGAAGGTGACTTGAGGGAGCCACATGGAGCAGACACATGTGAAGAAACTTTGCTTGCTTCTGGTCCAACACTGGCTGAAAGCGATGTGGGTGAGAGACCCAGGGGGAGGTTCACTATGGCAGCATTTATCTTGACTTTGATTTTGCTCATTTCTTCCCAGACTTGTCCGGTCATGTCTGACCCTTTTCTATGGGTCCAGGCCAGAAGGTGCTTTCGACTTATGGCAGGCTTTCAGGCCTTGCTTTGGACCAATCCCTTTTCGGTGGACTTTTACCCATGAGGGGCTGGGTAACTTCAGGTGTTTGATTTAGAAGTTATATTCTTTGTCTTTTCTATATTGTAATTCATTGTATACAATATTCCTTTCCATTAAAGCTCTATGTCTTGTCTTGATGTGGCAGATGGCAGAACCTATTTAGAACAGGCAGATTTGGGGGCACAGGGGTGTTCCTTTCTCTCTGCCCTGTAACAGAACTGAGCAGCCAGGTAAAGCTACGTAAGTGAGGAAAATAAAATAAAAAAAAAAAACAGCTGTTCTTGTTATCTGACTTGCACCTTGGTACTTCTGAGAAAGAAACATGAAAAGTGACATGTGGAAAAGAGATATGTAAAGACACTAGAGGAGACATGTGTATGAAAGACAAGTTGGGCGGCAGCTGTTATGTGGCAGCTGCTACCTGGATGTGGTATCTCCTTTGGTCCCAGCGTTCTGGTGCCTGCTTCAAAACTCCTTTCCTGTTGTTCCCCGCCAGAAGGTGTGGCAAGCTTTCAGGTAGCCCCACTTCAGTCTAACCCTGTTTAGCTGGACATTTACCCATAAGGGGATGGTTAATTTTGAGTGTTTTAATGGGGAAAATATCTTTTACTCTCTCTGTGCACACTAATTCTAGTAAAAATCATTCACACTATCTTTACCTTTGTGTACGAAATGGCTGGAGCGCTTTAGAGCACACACACGTTTGAGAGTCCTAGGATGCCCTTCAGTTGCACTCTCTTCTGGACATATACCCAGCAGAAATGTTAACATCATATGATAATTCCATTTTTTAATTTTTTGAAGACCCTTTATACTGTCTTCTATAACATCTCTAGCAATTTACATTCCATAATGGTTCCCTTTTCTCCATACCTTCACCAACCCGTATCTCTTCTGATACAGGAGTAGATCTTTCATGTTTTCAACAAATACCAAAATTTTATATAGCGAGAAAGAGATGTTGGGCACATTAATACATCTGATTGCAGCAATCATTTCACACCATACACATACATCACAAACTGTCACATTGTATACCTTAAATATAAACTACTTTTATTTATCAATTATACCTTAATAAAGGTGGGAGGGAGTTTATACCAAAGATAATAGTTTATAATTTATCTTAGGAAGAAAGAGGCTACCAGGAGGAAGAAAACTACATACCTTATTTTTAAAATTTAATGCTTATTAAATGTCAAAAGAATACAAAACACAGGTAGACTACAGTAAGCTTAAATACAAAACACAAAGAACCAGGGGCAGAATAAAACAGATATAGAAGAGTAGATTAGTTTTAATATTATCATATTGACTTTGTTTTGCTATCACTGCAATTGTTCTCCTAAATCAAACTGGCGTTTCTTAGTATTTCTAAAAATAAATCCTAAATCCTATTCCCAAGAAACAGACTGAATTTAATGCAGTGGGAAAGGAGGAATTTGAAGGACATGCAATTTTTACACTGTGTAAGGAGGACTGGAAAACTTCCAGTTTTGAATGTAAATCTGTCTTAAAGGAAATCAATACTAGATCTACACAGGTCACTCAAAAAAAAAAAAAAATGCTGAGTAATAAGGAAAGCATTTTAAGTATTTAACAGATGAAGTTTTTTTTAAAGGCATCTTAAGTACTCCTTTGAGCTGATCATTCCACACCAAAGAATTATCTTAAGTACTATTCTAGAAAGCTCTAAAAGGTAACCAAAGCAAAAGTTTCAAAAGCAACTTTTGTTAAGTTGCTTGAATTTTATCTGAATGAGACAATAAAGAATGTCACCAGAGCCAAGATTAATGGTAAACCTAACTAAGGTATTTAGTATCTACAAGTTCTATACAAAGAAGGTAGAACACAAATAATTATTAGGGATAATTATACCTATACCTTAAAAATTGTTGAAGATTAGAATGTATAAATTGAATACATCTATTTTGGTAACAAATGCTAAATCGGCCGGCATATTTCTGTTCAACTCTAAGTCAAGAGCCGGAAATTCTTCTCTGAAAAGGGTCATAAAGTAAATATTTTAGGTTTTGCAAACCAAGAGGCAAGGTCAAGGGTATTATGTAGGTTCTTACGTAACAAGAAAAAAAAATAAGGTTGCACAAATTTCTATTGGTAAAATTCAAAATATAGTACTAGGAACCATGTACAAATTCCCTGGTATTACTTCTCTACTAACAAAAAGAATGGTGGGGTAGAGTGACATTTTGCATAATTGGGTTCATAAGTTAGCATTCCTGCTTATCAAATCAATGTTGCAAATGTTCATCTCTAAAGCGTGAACTTTATAAAACAAACAAAAAGTCTGGACATACTTACACTGTCATTCCTTGTTCTAAATACTAAAATTATTTGAGAAACTAATTAAAACACTAAGACCACAAACCTCTGAATTTCCAAAGGTTAGCTTCTAAAGGAAGAAATTAATTTGAGTACTTTTAAAATTCTTTTAAAAAATATTTATGTATGTATGTATCCAAGAACTGGGATACAGACCAGAGGTACAGGTGGGGGAGAATTCACCAGAGACAGAGTGGGGAGCAGAACAGGCAGATAGTGTGAAGTACACTGCTGAGGGGAGCAGCAGGTCAGTGAGGAGAAGAGGTCTGCCATGCCATGTGGGTCAACTCCCATTGGGAATTGAACTTGCATTTCAGTGGCTGAGGGCAGCTTCATAGCATTGTGCTTTAATCCCTTGCATCACCAAGGAGGGCCTTAATTTGAGCATTAAAATACTTTAACTTCTTAACATAAAGTGCATAATCTTTAAAAACCGTTTCTATGAAACAACTTACTCTTCCTAGATTTATAGCTGCTGTCTAACAAAGAATACTAAAGGCACAAAATAAATTTAATACTTTAAAAAAAATTTTTGAATCCAAGTTACCGAGGAGTAAAAACAACTGCTGAAAATTCATATATCCAGAGATATTTGGCAGAAACTAGAGGAACATTGGGGCCTTCCCTAGTGGCTCAACGGGTGAAAGTGCAGTACTATGAATCTCTCCACCACCACTGAAGCACAAGTTCAATCCCTGGCCAAGGAGCTGACCCATATGGCTGGCAAACCTCCCCTGTCTCACCCACGGCTCCCTTCAGCAGTGTATTTCAGCCAGTCTGCCTGTTCTGCTCTCCACTCTGTCTCTGGTGAATCTTCTGCACCTCTGGCCTGTACCCCAGTTTCTGTATGCACAAATAATTAAATCTTAAAAAAAGAAAGAAAGAAACTAGAGCAACAAAAAATAAACTAAGACTAAATGTTGGAGGATAGCAAATGAAATATTGTGAAGGAGAGAGATGGGCTTTCTCTATCAAACACTGAGAGGAAAGGCAGATACTAATCCACTAAAATTGAGTGAAAATGTATCTTGAAGACTTTGGCAATATTAATTGGAAGTAAAGTTTCTTAAGTTACTCTGCTTATTTACTTAATGATGTCCTATCCAACTCTATTAATTTAAAGCTATTTATCATCACACTTAGCAAAAAGTATACCTTACCATATTTTTCAAATTAGCTTTATTAAATTAATATCTTAGTCTCACCAAAAACAGCTCTAGTTTAGAACATTACATTTGTGGTAGAAAGTTGTGTCTGCCTCCTACAATTGCCAAATTAAAGGAAATATTCATTTCTTGTTCCTAATACTAAGTGAAGATACTAAACTTTACTGGTAAAAGTGAAACTAAATATTTAAAAGTTTTTAGCTTAAGAATAACATTAGTAACTATAGTTTTCTTATAACTTCATTTTATTAGATTTTGGGAAAAAATCTAAAAGCCAATTAAATAAAACAGATAAGCCTACTGGCAAGGAAGGCAAATTTAACGCCAAATATAAGCACTAAATATAAAAACATAAAGTTATTTTTTAGTATAACTCTCCTAGGAGAAGGATAAAGATCCAATGATTATTATATTTAAAAGTGTGAATTTCTGGTGGCGCAGGGCTTAGACAGTGCTATAAAGCTAAACACAGCTCCATCCTCTGCCAGCGAAGGAGCTAATCTACAAGGTGAGGCAGACCTGCTCAGCAATGTATTTCAGCAGATCTGCCTGTTCTATTCCCCACTGTCTCTGGTGAGTCCACTCACCCTCCCCCACCCAGCCTCTGGTCTGTACCCCAGCTCTTGTGGGCATAAATAAATAAATCTTTTTTTTAAAGTCTGAATTTCTGATCTTATTAAAGTCTTATTAAAAAGTCTTATTAAAAAGCATGCTGATTGACTTCTCCTTTACCCTCATAATTTGATTTATTATAGTAATGGAGGTTCTTAGAATTTTCAAAATTAAGAAAATAAACTAAAGACTATAGTATGGAAATGGATATTGGCAAGAATTTTGAGTTATCTGTTTACTTTTAATAACCCTTGGCATATGTCCACCTAAAAGTAGCTAACAAATAAATGGTAGATGGAAAACAAACTGAGGAAGCAAGCAAGTGTGCTTTGGGAAAGTTTCCTAAGTATTTTCTAAGATCTCCAGACCCAACTTAGAACCAATTCTGCATCTAGTTAACACTAATTTGTTTGAACTGACACTATTTGCAAGCTACAAGTCAGTGTTTGTACAAAATTCCTAATCATTCCTAATTTTCATTTCAATGACACTGCAATTGGAAGTCATAGAATTTTAGAGTTGAACAGCATTTTAGGGGCCATCTAATATGAATCTTTTGGCTCAACAAGTAAAATACCGAAACTCAAAAATACATCTAGAATCAAAAATTAGGGAACTACAGAGCTGGGACTTTCCCACCCATGCCTGTGCTATAATAATTTCACTGTCCTTTCAATAAGACCATGGAACAAGGATCATTTCAGGCAATTCGAAATCAAATTTCTATACGTGAGGACTACTTAAGAAACTTCCATTTCAACAACAATTTAGTGTAAAGAAAACTATTTTATTTCAGATGCCAAAAATTTTAAAAATTTTTCACAGTACAGCAAATATGAACAGAAACTCAGTTCTGACAATTCAGTCGGTATCCTAATATAAAATTCCTAATAATCTCTATTTCCTCTTTGTAATCTCAGAAGTTTACATAAGATAATCAAATCTCTAATGTTAAAACACTTTCTTTTACTAAGGATCCTAGTGTAGTGTGAAAGCTTGAAGGTGGGAATCAAGACATCTAGATTTCTGTCTCAATTTTGCAACATTACTCTTGAGCTTATTTATCAAATGTATATATTCCTAACTCCATTTCTCATCTCTTGAATAGGAAGCATCATAATAACTGCAACTTATTATACAAACTTAGTGCCAGGAACCCTATGGTTATTATCACATTACAAGACAAGCGAATTTACCTACTTCACAAGTGAGGAACTTGAGCTCAGAAGATTATATTTTCAAAAAAACTGAACTAGTTAGTGGCTGAGCAGGAATCTAAGCCTCAGCCCAAATCCTAGAATTAAGTACTTAGCTCACATTCTGCTATGGGTGACCTAGTGTGATTAGAACATCTCCAGAACTATAACAGGGAATTAAAAAACGATAAAACAAAGTACATGCTGAAAAATATACTATGTCAGTCTCTAGCTATTTAACTGAAAATAAACTTTAGATAAAAGATTTTAACTCTATGCTAGAAGTGTTATTGTTGATCTTATTATTGTAGAAATAAGCAATGTACAATTTAAAACATAATTTGCTTGTAGAGACAACGTAAGTTAAACTAGAAAATAGGCTATTCAAGTAGTTGAAGTAAAATTACTCTAAAATTTCCATTAGATCACATGCATAAATTTAGAAGTATTTAATAATATTACAGGGGAGGGAAATGACATGCAATATAATGGAAGAAATCAAGTAACTAGATCAGTTCCTGCCTAACAGACAAAAATATGCTCAAATATAGGGGAAGGAGGTGGAGAGTGGAGAATGAGCATGTGTTTAATACAGGAATCTATACAAAACACTTGCATTCTAGTATCAACGATCTTTACTACCATAAATAAAAAATAATATGATTGCTGCTTTAACATAAATTAGAAATTAAGATGCTTCCCTATGTTTCTCTTAAAGCAATCAAATGTTCAGTAGGCAAAACAATACTTACTCCCTAGTGTAACTGACAATTTTTCAGTTTAAAAGAAAAATCTAGGGAGGATATGAGACAGTTACTAAAAAAATGCAGCGCAAAAGCAAACCAGAACTGAAGTTTCAGGTTACCTTTTACCTATAACATGGTCTACAACAAAAAGCATCTACTAGCTCAAAATTAAAGGTACTATACACAATTCGGTTATAAATATGAATGTGACCTTTTAAAATAAAATCAACACCTCTGACTCTGGGATCTCTTTCCAACAATGGCCAAGGTGTTAATCTCTTGGATTACTCTAAGGCCCTAGAACAACCCTTACACAGGTAAGTACACGCTGATCATGTCAATTCTCCCGGAAATATATCTAAATGTAAACTTTTTCCAAACCTATTTTTAACCTCTGTTGGAGGCAAAAACCCTCCATGGTACCACACAAACGGCCCTTTAAAGGGATGTTCTTTATCAAATCCACCTTCTGGCTGAATATTCATTCTCTAACGTGTGAGCGAGAGAACTTCTGACGAAACTGCAAGTTTAAGAAACCCACGGAAAAGGAAAAGCGGAAAGGTTTGGGGGGCGGGGGGGCGGGGCCCGCCTGTCAACCTCCAGGAAGCTGAAGATGGAAAGGGGCAGGCGAGGAGGACCCCGCTCCCAAGCAGAGTCAACTCCCCCTGCCGCTCCCTCCCCTCACCTCGATCTCGCGGATGTTGTTGGAAGTGACGAAGATGCCAATGCCAATGGGGATGAAGATGAGGCCGACAATGAAGAAGGTAGGTAGCACCGTGCCAGCCGTAAGAATGGGTTGCCAAGCCGGCAGCCGTTGCTGTTTGAAGGCCGTGTTATCCGGTCTCCGGTTCTTAGTAGTGCCCCCCGGAGGCAACGGGGGCCCACCATCCACTTCATCCTTCGCGTTATAGTTCATCGCCATTGACCCCCAGGGCACGGCTCCGCGTCGCGCAGGTGGACCGCCCAAGGGACCCGCCTGCTGACCCTGGCCGGAGATGCGCAGGCGCCGCCGCTGCCGCCGCCGCCACCTCCACTGTAAAGGCGGAAGAGGCGGGACACCCTTACGCAAACGATCGCTGACCGGAAGCAGGAGTCGGCTGTGGATGCCGGAGGGAGAGAGAGCGGAAGGAGGGAAAAGACTGAGGGACCAGGGGCGGGGAAAGGGGGGGGAAGAAAGAAGGGGGAGGGATAAAGGGGGTGCACCCTGATCATCTGCCCTGTGACGACAAAGTGCAGGCCGGAACCCACTGAGCGTGAAGCTACGTTAGCGCTTGCGCGGCCTTGGGCTAGACAAGGCGTCGGCGCTTGCGTGGTGCGCGTCTTGTAGTCGCTCGCCGTCTGGTAATCCTTCCAGCTGTTTTGGTTGTCATGGCGACGGCTGTTGTAGGTCTCTGGTACTGTCTCGTAGGACTGGCCCACATTCGTCAACTCTGGCGCTTCTGATAAAGAAGTCTTTTAAGGTGACTTCTGCTCCGAACAGGTTTTTATTTTACCTTGAAGCCCTTTCTAGAGGGAATCGAAACATTAAAGAGATCACACTTAGGGAATTTGAGTCCAGTGGGATTGACATTATTTAATCAGACTTTTTCCAATGAAAGTAAACCTCCACTCTAGGTGCAAGTATAAGTGTTTAAGGGAGATGCATGATAGGTACTCTTGTCCTAGAGCCAAGAATAAAGCCAAAAATATCGTGTGATATGGTTAACCCTGTTATCTAGTCTCTCAACTATTCTCGTTTATTTTTCCTCCACTAATGAGCGTCGTGTGTTACTTTTTACTTTTTCCGTGCCCGCGTTTGTCTTGCATATTAATCTGAGACGTTTTCTGTTATAAACTAACTCTTTACCATTAGGTTATTACTGTGAAATGAGATACTAAGCAGACAGTTTGGGTAAGAAAAGATTAGACCTTTCTGTTTTTGTTCTTTTGTATTGGCGAATTTAGTCAACATCAAACAGATTTATAAAAGGGAAAAAAGTTTAAACAGGTATATCTACAGTGTACACGGGAGGAGACCTAGTAAAAATTGAGTAACTTGTCAATGATTTAGTCATTTTAAATCAGCTGAAGACAAGAAGGGGTGGGGAGGAATTGGGAGTTTTTCATAAAATGTACTGTAATGCAGATTTAAATTGCAAATTTTACCTATGATGTGAGTTAGATTCTGTCTCTCCCTAAAGTCTGGAGACACCCTTACAATGGAAATTTTCCTTGATAACATGTCAATCTCTCTACTAAAGGGCAACCTCCACCCTGCATCCTGAACCCTTCCTAAGATGATATCGTTGTATCTGAGACACTATAGAATGGCAAAATTGCTTCCCTATGCTTTAAAATTGTCAAGTATTTAGTGTGATCCAAGGCAATAATCATGATATAAAGTGACCAAATCCCGTAAAACCCAACTAAAAATTAAATAGTAGAAACCTCTCTGGACTAGAATGAGAAGATTTTTCTTCTACTTTGCACGTTACTGTATTTTCCAAAATGTATACAGTAAGTATATATTTGTAAAGATCTTTTCAAACCATGCAATCCACATGATACTGGAGTTTTTGAAATCCTGAGATTTTAAGGTCATCCTCTTGTAACAGGATGGTCCTAGGAAAAGGTAAGTTCCAGGTTCCTTGTCCCACCCAGAAGGAGGGTGGAGCTAAGCAAAGAAAAATCTGGAGAGAAGACTGAAGAGGAAGGAAGTTGGATGGAGAGCCAGGAGGAGACCGGAGGGAGGCCCATGGAGCAAAGAGACATGTGAAGCTTTGTCTTGTTTCTTGGTCCTGGACTGGCTGAAACAGATGGAGTGAGAGACCCATGCAGAGGAGGTTAACAATGGCAGTGTTTTTCTTGATTTTGATTTTGTTCTTTTCCTCTCAGACTTGTCTGGCCATTTCTGACCTTTTTCTGTGGGTCCCGATTAGAAGGTGTTTTAGTCTTGTGGCGAGCTTTCAGGCCTTGCTTTGTGCCAATCCCTTTTGGGTAGACTTTTATCCACGAGGGGATGGATAACTTTGGGTGTTTCATTTAGAAACTATATTCTTTATATTTACTATATTGCACACTGATTTTATTAAAGTTCCTTTCCATGAAAGGTCTTACATGTTTTGTCTTGATGCAACAGATGGCAGAGCCTATTTAGAGCAGCAGGTAGGTTTGGATTTTCAGGGTTGTCCCTCTCCTTGCCCTGTAACACTCTGACTTTGAAAGTAAGTCATCATCAGAAAACAAATACCCAGATTTTATTTTCTGTCTATTACATCATCCGTCCACTAAATGTGATGGTTTCTTAAGGGATTTGCTACTCTAGTATTCTCTATAAATAATCTATTATTTTGCCTTGTTTATTTTTATTGTTGCTCTGACATGTCTGATCACTATTTTTAGTTTTAGTCTTTGAAAAGATTATTTAACACCTTGTCTTTTTTTTTTTTTTTTTTTTGGAACTTACACTTTTATAGGCTTGAGGATTTGAAAGCTTCCTCTTCCTGGATTTTTGAGTAAACCTTAATTTTCAGATGAGGGCCAAATGGATTGTAACAGGATGGTCTCCAGCATAAGGGGAGGCTCCAGATTTTTCTGTCCCACCTAAAGATGAGTGGAGCTGAGCAGGGGGGGTAGGGGGTGGGGGGGGGAAAGCTGGAGAAGAGACTTGGGTAGGAAGGTTGGAGAGTAAAAAGGAGACCAGAGGGAGGACTTGTGAAGAAGCTGCACTTGGATTTGGATTGAAACATATGTGGATGAGAGACCCATGGGAGGTTAAGAGTGGTAGCTTTATCTTGATTTTGATCTTTCTCTTCCAAACTTGTCTTGCTGTGTTTGACCCTTTTCCATGGGCCCCTGCCAGAAGGTACTTTAGACTTGTGGCAAACTTTTAGGCTTTGCTCTGGGCCAACCCTGTTTGGCTGGACTTTTAAACCATTGATTCCTCAGAGTGGCTGGTGCATATGCATTGGATGATACATTGTAATAACATTAAATTATATCTGTATTGTTCAAATAATTTTTTTCATTTTCTGATTCCTGGTAAGAGAATTTATATAGCTAAATGACATTGAGCAGTACTGGCTACCAGATCACCATGTTAAGAGATACCAAATGCCAGTCTCAGTTTCTCTTACCCAATAAAAGGAACCAGTGTTTGAGGAGAAGAAGAGTAGTTTAACTTGTGGACAAATTGAGGAGGGCAGCAGACTGAAAGACCATTGTCCTGCTTGGCAAAGGGCAGGGGTATCTATCCAGAGTTACAAGGGTATAGAAGGGGGAAGTGGGCAAGGGTCAGCATGATTATCTCTGCAACACAGGTGTCTGGAACTTTTGGTTAAGACCAGGCTGCTTTCTCTATCATCTACCTGGTGGTCAGCAATAAGATGTTATCTTCCTAATGGTCTTTTCCCTCCCAAGCTAAGAAAATAATGTTGTTCAGCCTATAGGGTAAGCGAGGACATGAGAGAGCTTATCTGGTGGGACAGAAAGACAAGCCCCTTCTGTCTTCCTTTATACTTGTTTCATAAGTGTCTATAAATGCATGAGCCTAAATATAAAAGTAAATTCAAGAAATTAAACAGATACAAATCCAACAATCAGTAAAGGTGTCTATGACTACCTTTTGGAAGGGAAGTTTTTTAATTCAGTTGGCTGTGTTCAGGCCACTGAACTAGATAGCCAGAAATACAGAGGAAAAAAATTATTGAGTAACTAAGCAGTATCTTGGGAATTAAGAAAAGGAAACTGGGGATTCCCTGGTGGTGCAAGGGGTTAAAGCTCAGCACTGTGAAGCTACCTGCAGCCAGTGCAGCAGGAGTTCCACCGTTGACCCCCACCAGGTTGCTGACCCACATGGCACAGCAGAGCTCTCCTGACCTACCCACTGCTCTCCTCAACTGTGTACTTTGTCATCTGCCTGTTCTGCTCCCCAGTCTGTCTCTGGTGAATCCTCTCACCCCGACCCCCTGCACCTCTGGCCTGTACCCCAGCTCTTGTATACATAAATAAATAAATATTTAGGGGGAAAAAAAGGGAAGCAAAGTGCCACAGCTATTTTTAGACTCTTCTGGTATCTTGTGTTGCTTTTAGCTCTTTAACTTCTAACCACACTCACATATGTTGCTTAGCAATATTTAAGAAAGTTGAAAAAAGCTGAGAAATGTGCCATCTTGTTTTTGTCTTTTCTTTTAACCAGCATAAATTTCCAAGAAATTTCTTAGGGACTGGAAATGGGTTGAATTGTTCTCAAGTTGAGGCAAGTGTTTTTGCTTGTTTATTTTTGGAGGAAATGTTTTTTTTACTATTCAATTAATTATGACAGCTTGTTTTAGAGAACTTTGGAAGGACTGAATAATACCCACTTTTATTTACCCAAGAGGATTCTTAGGAAACTGTGATATATTGTAGAATGTGTTTAATAAATTTGTTTTTCTTATATAGTGCATCAGAAAGTGGTTGAAACTGATTTAGAAATATTACTTTTTAAATAAAGTTAATCTTTTCCTGATTTTTATGTGATTTTTTTAACCTAGGTTATCTTATAGTCACTAAACTTTTTCAGCTGCACCTTTAAGAAAATTCTTTTGTTTTCACACTGAGATTCTCTGAGTACCTTAAGGTCATTGATGGCTAAATCAAAGATGACAGGTTCACTGAATAAGGACTGTCAGCAATCAGAGAAACAAGTTAAACAAGATATTTTACTGGTCAGTCTATTTAAAGAAAGCACACCACCAACATTCCAGAGGAGACAGCCTAACAGCTTTGTTTTGAGAAGGAACCGAGGCTTCATTTCTCATAATTCCACACTTTCTTTAAAGAATATAATTCTACTAAGACATCAGATTTTGATTTTAAATTGCAGTCTCTCCTAGTTGATCGCATCCCACAGTATATATTTTCCCACTAGTGTTATCAATTATAGATCAATTTTAGATAACTTTACTCCATTTTAGAGGAACATTTCTTCCTATCTGCAAATGATCAAATTAACATTAGACAAATGGACAAAAGTGTTTAACAATAACATGTGTACCATATACCACCTGTTCAATGAATACAATTGAGTAGCTCTTTGAAATGGTGCAAGTCATTTAGCTAGCTTCAGCTTAAGATGTAAGATGCTAGGGGTGGGGAAATAGGAGGGCCAGGGGCATTTAAGTTGCTCCCTTCCATCACTGATGAGTCAAAGAGATTTGATCTTCTTGGATCACTCTTATAAATGGAGATTTTCATTATACATGTAAATATCCTTTACAAAAGGGCAACCTCCACCCACTTGTCAAAGTGATTCTTGTGAAATAGTCCTTAAGTGAAAGAGACACATTTTGGAGTGGCAATTTTTTCTCCCATAATACCTTCAGATATGATGTCACTATCTCTTGGATGATGGCCAATCAATATCTGTTATATGTATAATAGTAGTGAAGCTATCTGGGGGAGCAGGGAACAGAGACAGGAGATTTTTTTTGCTCCATGAGGATCAAAAGATAAAGGAAAGTAGAGTTTTTAAATTGTTAACCCCTTATAAATCATGTTTGGCTTATTTTTAGATTTACTTCCAACTCAAATTTTTCTGTTACCAAGTTTAAATTACTAAAGAAGGGTGTAAACATTTCATCTTATGTATTCTGAAACATCTGTGTCATTACTACCTATGAAACTATTCAGTTTTTTTTTAATACTTCCATTCTGAAAGTGAAACAGCCTAAGTAAGAAAAATTATGCACCATTAAGATAAGAGTTGCCCCAAATTCTGTTTGAATATGTGGACTCACAAACCACATCCCAACATTCTGTCCAAACAGATACTGTCTTGGTTGGTCTATGTAGAGGAAAGCTGTCCGAACAGTTTAGCTCACAGGACTGACAAAAGGTGCCATGCTATACAAAAAGCATTATATCCATCCTGGATGATGGTTATTTCACAATTTACTAGAGGGGGAAGGCTGAGAATCCTGCATTTGCATTTGGAAAAGTAACACATGCCTTGGTGTAGCTCAATTGACAAGCTATGACTCTGTTCTTCACCCTGCCCCTCTTTGCCATAGGTAAGCTAACTTCTCTTTTCTGGCATAGACTTCCTATTGCAAAAACCTCTAATAAAGCTTTGCCTGATTCAACTATATCTACCGCTCTCTGGTAAATTCTTTCTCTAAAGGGCAAAGAGCCACTATTTTGTATTAGGGTCTGTAACAAAAGAGTAACTCACAAAATAAGTGTGAAAGTCACTTTTAATTAATTCTGAAAAGTGAAAAGCTTTTTAATCAAGGGAACCAAATTTTCAAAACAACAAAGACCAAAACCACCTAAAACATCCCTCTGTCCAACACATTGGAAGAGACACGATAGGGACGGGGCTAACAAACATGCACTGCATCATTCTTACTGGCACTGAATCTTCTGGGAAGAATAAATTCGCTTCACTGCCCACCTTCGATTCCTAAACCTCATGGTAGCAGGCAGACTGAGGTGCACTGTGAAACCCACAAACCTACATGTGCTAAATAGAGGTTCTACCATCTACCACATAAAGACAAAGCACATTCTTAGTGTGAAAGAGTTTCAACAAGATAATGTGTGTAGAAAGAAAAGAGATGATGAGATTTGTCAATATAACACCCAAAATTACTCATCTCCTTGTGTGTAAATGCCCAGCCAAATAAAGTTCACCCAAATCGAGGTCGCTAAAGCCTAAAAAGTTGCCACAAATCTAAGGCACATTCTGATAAGGTATCAAAGGGAAAGAGCAAAAGGAACCAGGCAAGTTTGGAGTAAAAGGAGCAAAATTGTAGTACAAATCCAGGTAACAACTGTCATCTGCCCCATGTGGGTCTCTCAGCACATCTCTTTCAAGTGTCTCTATGTGTCTCAGTACTATGTGCCTCCTTGCATGTCCCCTAAATCACTGGTGAAGTCCTAAGCCAAGAAGCCAGCAGGCCCTTTTCACATGTCTCTTCTCTGTGTACCTCCTCCAAGTCTTTTAAGTCTTCTCTAGCTTCCCCTTGTTGCTCAGCTCCACCTTTCATTAGTTGGGACAGAGACCATGGAACATCCCCCTTTTTTTTTTTTTTAAAAGATTTATTTATTTGTGCATACAGAACTGGGGTACAGGCCAGAGGCTCAGGGGTGGCGAGAGGCTTCACCAGAGACAGAGTGGGGAGCAGAACAGGCAGATCGACGAAGTACACTGCTGAGGGGAGCAGCGGGCGGGTCAGGAGAGGTCTGCCACGCCATGTGGTCACCTCCGGGGCAGGCGGGAATCGAACTCATGCGGAAGCGGCTTTAGATTCTCAGTGCTGGACTTTAACCCGCTGCGCCACCAGGGAGGGCCAGAACATCCCCTTTTTTATGGAGATTACACTGTAACAGTCACTCGGTAGCTACACACTACTTCCTATCTTCAGCCCCTAGTTCCACCAAAACTGCCTTACTAGTTATGCCTTACTCTTACTGCCTATTCATCAAAATTCAATTCAGTAGTCAGTTTAAGGGATCTTTTTTTGTTCCGCAAACTGAGCTAAGAACTACTCTCTGAGCTCAAGGCAATGTATGAATATGTCTATTCCTGCATTTGCAAGATATTGAAAAATTCCTGTTTATGACTGTCTTTCCTAACAGATACAAACTTCTCAAGTCTAGATACTGTTTTTATTCATTTCTATCTCCGGTGTCTCCAAAATACCTAGGATATAAAAAAGTGTCAAGTAAATCTTGTTGCACTAACCTGATCTAATCACATTGAACTCACACATTGTCAGGAGAAAAGCAAATGTGAACAAATGAATACAGTGAGGTCAGTGCCACATAAAATGTGCACAACCTTATGCTACATTTATTACTAACGATTTATAATACTGTATACTCTGATGAATTTCTTTTTCTCAAGCAAGATCTTAGCAGGTTGCCATTGCCCTGGAAATAGAACCCTGGAATTTTCTCAATATGCTCTCTTTAGACCTTTCCCAGTGAGTGTCACCTTGATATGGGGAAATAATGATCCATCCAAGGTGAGCCTTAGGAAGTCTATGATTATTACTTAAAGAATGTAGATTATTTTAAGAACTAGAAGGCCCTAGAAAAACTGCCCTTGTCTCATTTGTTTCCCCTTTTCCTTGTTAAACACACACTCTCCCTTTTTATGACCTGGAAGAACAAGGTTTAGAGGATACCATTCAGGTCTAGTTATATCAGTGAATTGTGCTCTCTTACCTGAAAAACTTTTTGTTTCTCTTATGCAAATAAAAAGATGAGTTTTCTCCCTCTCTCTCCTCTTGAAACCCTAGTCCTTAATAGCAGAATAAATGTCCTTGCTATACTCCATTTTACTTTAGACTTTATAGCCATGTAAATTCTTAATATGCATGTATTAAGTTTTGGCCTTTTCTCCTACTAAGCTTTCTGATGCTAATTTGTTCATCCAGCCAATTTTCCCTTATTTCTGAGAGGTATTCAGTTTTTAGCTTATATAGTCCATTTCTGCACTGCCTTCTTGTACCAATCTTCTTGTACATTCTTTGTAAATGGAAAATATTTGCACACACTTTGCTTGTAAAGGTAGCATGGAATAATCATCTGTGATATTAAAAAGAAGGACCTTTGTCTTTGTAGAAGTTCTCTTAGAATCAATGATTACTGAGAGTCTTCTTATTTAATCTATATATCCTTCAATGTGCACAATACAAGATAGAATCAGCAGCCAGAACAATTTGGTGAGGAAGCTTTGTTATAGAATACCTGAACTGAGCTCATACTGCTAATTGAGCAAACTTTTGGGGTTAGGAGTTAATAATTAGGTGATTACAAAACTCCTTCCCATTTTAACTCAATATATGCCTTGCTCTCAAAGACACAAAATGTGCACCAAAAGCCAGAGAGCCAAAAGTGAGAATGTGGTTATCATCATTAGAAGTCTGAAAATGGGGCCCTCCCTGGTGGAGTAGCAGGTTAAAGCACAGCACTAAGAAGCTAAAGCCACTTCAGAATGAGTTCGATCCTCACCCCAGAGGTGACCCATATGGTATGGCAGACCTCTCCTGACTCGCCCACTGCTCCCCTCAGCAGTGTACTTTGTCAGTCAGCCTGTTCTGCTCCTCACTCTGTCTCTGGTGAATCCTCTCACCACATCTGTGCCTCTGGCCTGTACCCCAGTTCTGTATGCATAAGTAAGTATAAAAAAAAGAAAAAGTCTGAAAACTGGGGGAAAGATAGCACAAATGGAAGAAAAAGATAAGAAGGAATTGTATTGTCTTCTGCAAACATCCCGTATTTTGCATTGACTTTGAAAAATATTCAATGCTTTTAAAAGGCTTAAAAATTGTAGAGACAGCTTATTGTCTGTCTTGTAGAGAAAAGGCAGAATCAGACAAATAGACTCCCAAAGAGTGAGACAGAAAAGATTTTTTCTCAGAGGTGCTTATCTCTAAAAGAAATGCTGAAAATAATTACAGGGGAAACTAAAAGGGGCCTCATTGTCTTTTTAAAAATATTATTTGTGAGTTCCATGAAGCTGGGTTTAATAATTATATGTAAATCAAATTAGTATACCTCAAGCCACAAAGTCAGTGAGGAGGGCTGCCTCAATTGAAAGAAGCCTCAATGTCAGACATCTTTCTTGCCTTCCTTGGAATGTTGTTAAATACGAATTGCAAAAGTAAATTTTAATGACATCAAAAAAATATTGGGCAATGTGTCCCATTGCCAAGTAGCTAAGACTAGAAATTTGTCCAGAGTCTCTACCCAAGGGAAGAACCTGGTGCTCATTAAGGTTATTCTTGTCCACAGCTCCAGGGAAGCAAGTCTATTTGAGCAAATCTGGTAGAAAGCCTGAGACCCATGGAAAGTCATGAAATAAATACACAAAAACTTTTGGCCAGTGTTCTTCACCATCTGTACCTCGGGGCTCGACTTCATGCACACAAAAAATGACACTGCACTGTCCTTGGGTAACATCCTTAATACCAGCAACTTTCCTGTGGAAAGTTTCTTTATTTAAACATCATTCTTGCCTATTTTTTGATACATACTTTTTAATAATAAACAAGAAAAACATTCCTTTATCCAAAATAAGCTAAACATAAATTAGAATTAGCTGTGGCTGTGGAATACCATTTTGCCGCAAGGCTAATCAAAGGAGTCAATGTACAGTTCTATCCTCACCCCCATTAAAGCTTTGCCAAAAAGCTTTACCCAATTTTCTATGGAGAATCTGGTCTGTGGACTCCTAGCAAAATTTTAAGAGCACTTATGCAGAATAATCTGCTGTTAGATTTATAGCAGAAAGCTGGGGAGTAATAGTTGATGCTGATTGGCAATGAATGGAGACCTGGGAAACAGTGTAACTAGTAAAGAATAACCCTCCCTAAAATGTTTCAAAAAGGCCTTCCTAAGATTTGACACTATGGCATAAGGTTATTTTGAAAGGTGGTCAACCAGAGCCTTGCAGGGTCATAAGAAGCTAACTTCTCTTTTATTGTCTAGAAGAATAAAATTTGGGGGTATTACCCAGATTAGATTTGTTACCAGAAATAATGTTGCTATCAGAGGAACCTACCTAAATGTTTGCAGCACAAACATTTAATTGCACAGCCTATGGGCTCAGTCAGTGAGGAGTCACTCTCCTCACTCCTGAAAGCCCCAAGCCCTTATCCTATTCCTTAATTCAGGACATACACCCTCATTTTGCCTCACTGACTTTGGAATCTACATCCATGCAGATTCTCCACACATGCTATTAAATTGGTCTTTTCCCCTACTAATCTGTATGATGTTAATTTGATTGTTTAACTGAACAACCCAAGAAGAATCCAGAAATTTCTTCTCTACACTACACCTTCTCTACACACTTTTCTGTATCTTGGTATCTAGCAGTTTTCATCTTGCTCAAGAACAAACTATGATGTAGTTCAGGAAAAGCATTTCTCAACTGGCAAATCTGCTATGCCATTTCTGCTTATTTACAGTGAAAAACACCATATTTTTAAGAAAACATTAAATGCAGAAGTGAAAATTGAAGCAGAACTTTTTTAAAATTTAAATTCTCATATGAAATGATTTTAATTTTATGAATGTTATGTTCCAACTCAAAAAAGAATATTGCACAATGTTTTAATATTACAGTTGTTACTTTTCTCATTCTGGTGAGATTTTAATATACATAATTGACTTTGGAAATAACACAGAGAATGTCTTAACTGGTTAAATAATTTCAGTAACCTGTGAAGAACTGAAAGCAGGATATCACATTCATATAAAAGACAAGTACAGATCCATAAATTCACTGGACTTTAGTGAAAAATAAACTCATGTACTAAAAGGAGACAAAATTGAAAGTGTCATGAAAATAGAATGTAAGTCCAAAATTTTTCAGTACACTCTTTTACTTTTAGAAATCCACTAGATCTCACGACTTCTTAGAATATCAGAACACGCTGTAAGTCACATTTTTTGCAGAGGCTAACATTTTTAAAACAAAAATCTAAATAGTACAAATCAACACTAGTAAAATAACAAAACCTCTGAATGATATGGTGAAATTACGCAAGTAACAACAAAAAAGAAAGAGACCAGAAAACAAATTTTTATGTCATGACACTTATTAAAATTTCTGTTCAAATATATGAACTTTCAGTATTTTCCTAATTAACAAACACCAATTATCATTTTGCATAGTGAAAGAGTATATGCTGAAAATTTAAGAAAATAAAATATTGGTGATCATTAAGCAAATTTAACTCCATGAAACTATCCTGATTCAACAATTTTTTCTTTTTTCCTCATTTGCAAGAATCAAATTCAATTACAAAATCAGGAGAAATAAAAACTTCAAATATAGATAAGTCATATATAATTTTTTAATGAAGAAATACTTAATCTTATCCACTGGTCTTTTTAACATCTAGTGTCATAAAATTCCCATAAGTTGCAAGAAAGTTATTAGGCCAAATACTAATCTCTGATATGTCAAAATATTTAGCCATCAGAAGTATAAACATTGGCAAACAGAGTTAGGAATTATAACAATCCCAAGTAAAACCCTTTCTAACTGAAAATGTCATTATGGTTCAATATTTTCAGAAAACAAAACCTATAATAACTTTTCAAATCTTCACACATACACACTCTAGTTCTCTTAAACAGTAAGAAAACATCCTGCAGGTTCTGTGACAAGCACACAATTATTCAAGCTAGGTGAAGCCTGCTATAACCTTTCTTTTACTTACAAAAATAAAAGCTAATGTTACATAACATACAGTTTTCATTTATGATATGATATTACTGAAGAGGATTTGCTTATTTCATAAGATATGCCTTAAAATTTTCCAGTATCACTAGCTGAGGAACTCCAACATTATTTTTCTGCTTCATAAACTCAGAAGGATTCCCTTCTATGTGCTTATAAACCTGCATAATCTCTGGACTAGAAAAATGGGTCAACAGTATTACTTGTGTCACTTTTAATTATCCTTTTAACACTCAAAAGCGTTCTTTAACTTCAGCAAAGTTAAGTGATGTATTATTTCTGTATTTAGAATCTGTCAACTTTTTATTTTTAGTTATTTTTAAATACATTTTTGAAAACATGTCCACATTAATTGTTGGGGTTTCTAGTAGAATTCAAATGCCCATTTTTCCATAAATTCAACAGCAGCTCTGATATTGAAATTTGAGTAATGAATATTGTGTTTTATATCTTTAAAGAATATATTCTCCAAAATACATGTGGTGATGAAGAACTGGTCAAATCCCATAAGGGAAAAAATGATCTCTTGGGTTTTATCTTATTTTTTGTTAAAGATTTATTAATTTATGCTTACAGAACTCAGGTACAGGCCAGAGGTGAGGTTGGTGAGAGGCTTCACCAGAGACAGAGTGAGAGCAGAACAGGCAAATGGACTGAAATACATTGCTGAGGGAAGCAGCGGGTGGGTCAGGAGAGGTCTGCCTTGCCATGTGGGTCAGCTCCCTGGCCAGGATGGAAATGCTGCAGTGGCTTGGGAGAGCTTCATTGTGTGGTGCTTTAACTCATTGCACCACCAGGGAGAGTCTTTATCTTACTATTTTTTAATAAGATGCTAACAGCACGTAGCATTTTTATTTTCAGGCTCTCATTTGTTTAGATTGTGAGAAACATCTTGTTATAACAGTCCTGTAGATATAAGAAACTAATGCAAACAACTATAATTAAACAGTAAAAGATATTTCTATAATCCTTAATTTTAAATTCAGTATAAAAATCAGTTCATACAGGCATTTGAGCACAGAACTGTCATTAAATATTTAAAATTAAGCTCCTAGTTAGAGCAGGATATATAAGAGGGTTATACTTTCTTTTCAGAAGTAACAAACTGATACAAGAGAATAATTATAGGTTATCAATACCCATATTTTAAAGAACGAACTGTAGAGCCTATAGATATATGTGCCATAGACAATGAAAAAAGAAACACTTTGGGAAAAAAAATCACGTTGCAAAGTGTATTATAAAAATAAATTACATAGCATGTGCCCACGGACCTGAAAGCATTGCAAAAGGAAGAGAAATTCCTTTTGACACCAAGATTGAATGAATTGTTTTTGCTATCAATATTCATATAATCAACACCATTTTCATCTATTACATTACATTCCCTGCCCCCCCAAAAAAATCACTGGAAGTAGCAAAGTATTTCCAGTAGTAAGCAGTGGGTGGCACGGAGGACTTTAGTGCTGACCGAGGGCTGCAGAAATACTATCCATTCAACAGAGATTCAGAGGACGTACACACAGCCAGTATGTGCTTGCTTTACCATTTCATCTGGAGTTCATACGTAACTGGTGAATGATGATGCTTTCTATAAAGAGAAGAAAGATACGACATTTTCAATTAAACTGAAACTCAAGTCAGCAGTTTCTGGGGATCAATAGCACATCATTTCACTGAAAGAACAGAGATGTTAAATGGCAGACAAAACAGCACATGAGCCCAATAGCTTCTGCAGTCTTTGCTGTTCTTAGGTAACTTCTTATATTGGCATATGTGCTTACTGCCAATATTTTCGGTCCTTTAGAAACCATGTGGAAGGCCCTCCCTGGTGGCACAGCAGATTAAAGCATAACACTAAGAAGCTAAAGCACTTCAGCATGAGTTCAATCCCCACCTGGAGGTGATCCACATGGCACAGACCTCTATGACCCACCCGCTGCTTCCCTCAGTGGTGTACCTCATCATGCCTGTTCTGCTCCCCACTCTGTCTCTGGTGAATCCTCTCACACACACCCCACCCCCCGCACCTCTGGCCTGTACCCCAGCTCTGTATGCATAAATAAATAAATCTTTAAAAAAGAAAGAAAGAAAGAAACCATGTCGAATAGCCTAACAATGGTAGATCAATTTTGATTTTACCCAAGGAAGAGGATCTGAAGAATAATTACATATATAAGCCATACCATGAAAAACTAGAAATAACTATTTTCCCAGCCATACTGCTTCTGGTCTGACCAATATTCGCATACATTTACTTTATTTTTTTCCATATGTAGATTTGAATTTTAATATAAAAATATTATCTATTCCTAACAAGTCATTAAACATAAAGGACTTTTGCCTCTAGATTCTTTCTTGCTTTTGCATAATTCTGTGTAAGCATTTTAAATCTAAAGTCATTTCCATAAAAATAAATGAAAAATTGATAGTAATGGAAACACTACCAGACACTTTGTAATGTGTAATACTTATATTTATTTGATTTTAGCTATATATAAATTTTATGCCTTCTTGAATATGTATCATCAATTTCTTTTTTATCATAACATTTAAAGACTATTGGGGCCCTATTATGTGTCCATCTCTGTGTTAGGCATGGGGCCACATTGGGAGGTAGTGGCAGAACCCTGCCACTGCTGAGATTATATCGAGTGGAGAAAAGAAATAGCCTAAGCCTCAAATAGTTTCCCCACCTAAAAAAATTGTTACCTCCCTGTTAATATATGATAATGCTTTAAGTGCAGAAACTAATGTCAGCATTTATAAATCGTGTGAGAACTTTTGCCCCTTTAATTCTGAATACTATTCACATTTTATTTAGATATTTGACATCTATATAAATAAATATGAATTAAAGCACATGCTCTCATAGACCCACAGGTTCTTGCTAATGATGTAGAGTGGATGATCCTGATCTAAGCTTAAAGGTTTTTGCCTTTTTAAATTTTCCAATGGCTTGCGTACTATTTTTCCATTCCTTTAATATAAGTCTAGGTTTATTGCTTAAGTGAGTTTCTTAGAAGATCCTCATCAATATGTTCTTAAAATGATTCCATTAACTCGATTCTGACCACTAGGTGGAGATATTTCCATTGTTTCCCCAACCTTTAGAATTGAATTTGTGATAAATATGTAAGCAAAATAAAACAGTAAATGTTTTTATATACTTAATTATATTTATCTATGATGGCTTTTTAAAGCTTCTAAAACCTAGTGATCTCTCACTAAACCAAAACCCTTAAAAATCATTATCTCATCTTCCTTCGGAAAATTATCCTGGCTTCAAATCTTTTTCAATGCCCCAAAATACGTAAAAATATTCAGGCAAAAACTGAAATTATATAAAATGTAATGTAATTAAAAATTCAGAATATAGGATTAAGATACTATTTTCCAATTTTCTTTTTTTGAAATTTCTGCAGACAATTTTAAAGAGACCTAGGTCTCAAATTTCCCTAACAAAAGTATCTTTCCCATTTTTATACATTAAGAAAGCATAGAAAACATAGATTTGAAAGAGTGAGATCCATAATTGTTCTTATTGTAGCTGTAATTCAGAACGTTGTGTCTTTTTCTCTATACAAAATGAGGGCGTTAGATTAGGGGACCACAGATGGTGGAATTAGATAGCTTAGGTCTAGAAACATTGTCTTGTTTGGACCATTATATTTTATTACTATACTTAATTAAATAAGCAAACTGTTAATCCAAGCATGTCGTATAAACTAATGTTATTAATCAGACCATGTTATTAAAAATAATGTCTCAAAAATATTTGTCAAATTGACTTTATGTAAATTCTACTTTAAAGAAGAGGTATTTAATAACTGTGTACCACTCTTTATTTCAGAGAATACAATAAAGCTCAAGCTATTTTGTTTTATGTACAAAGAGTCATATTTCAATTTGTTTCTAGAGCTAATGAGACAGGCTTATATGATAGGTGCACTATTATCTATTTGCTTACTAGCTATGTAAGGGTAGCCCAGAGTAGACTGGGCTGGCCTCACCCGTGTGCTCACAATTCAGTTACACTGCAGGGACACACAAAAGGGTCAATAACGGGTTTATTTACAAAAGGGGAAAGGAATAGGAAACAACCCAGGGAAAGAGAGCGGGATACAAAGTAAGTGGAATACCTTAAGGCTAGGCTGACTGAACACACCAAGTCATGCAGTCCGGAGAGCTGTTTCCCAAGGAAAGAGAGAGCCAGAGCAAGCGAGGATGCAATTGCGCCCTGTTTATCCCCCCCAAAATGTCCCAGAATTCATTCCTGCTACATCCACCCTTGGGTCCTCGCAGTTCTCTCCCTGGTACTGCTGGAAGTTGTAGTTTCCAATCACTGGAGTAGTGTGTAGGGTCCAGAAAGCTAGAGTAACGGGTGGAGTCCATAAGACTGCAGAGTTCCTTTAGGACAGCCTTCCCCTTAACAGCTATATTTTCTCCGAATCTACATACTGATAGAAACATTCCACCAATACAGAAAATACTGATAAACAGAAAATGTCTTAAGTTTTTAAATTTTGACTACAAAATTGATGCATATGGAGTCCTTGATTACCAGGGAAAACAAATTAATGCTTTGGGGATTAACATTAAGCATAAAACATTATGCTTTTTATTTTTTGAAAGACAGAGTTCCTAAGTCTCCTCTTATCTTTTTATAATTTAATACCGTGCACCATTATTGATTTTAATAAAGTCAGTGAGCAAGTTTTATTTCATCTCCTAGGCTCTCTTCATGCCAGAATGAGACACAAATACAGGTCGTATGGGGGCACTATCAAGGGATTTCAGGTGCAATTCAGCAATAATTTTTCTCTTTTTACAGATACCATTTTACATTGGTAATTTGGAGAGCATTTATTTCATAGGCAGATTGGAGCCAAAGGTCCTTGTTAAAATTATCTCCTCTATCGGTAAACTCAAAATAATGAAACACTTAATTTTGGGGTTTTCTGATGTATAGTTTTATTAACATAATTTCTTTTTTTCTAATTAGAAGAAGAAAAAGCCTCAAGTCTTAGTAAATCTACATACAAACATGGAGACATTGGATTTTTATATATTTTGGCATGAGAGTTTTGCCAAAATGCATTTATGGATATTTTCCTCGATATGTTTCCTTAAGACATTTCAGTTAAGACTTTAAACACATTACTTGCTATTATGATACAGTTGTGAAATGATGTGGCCCATGAACTCATTCTTCTGTTATACTAGCTATTAGATACCTTCCAGAAAAAGTTAGCTCAGCAAGTTATCAATTCCTCAGTACACTTGATTTCTAATCTATTCATTCTTCTTGGGTGGTATCTCAAAACAACTGGCTAGTCAAATGATTTGAGATCTTAAACTTTGTACATGAGACAGGATGTGGAGAGAAATTGGGGGGAGAGTATCTTGTGAGTGCTAAAATGGGCCACATGGCCAAAATTTGGACTTTTGATTCCTCCCAGGAGAACTCCTTGGCTGTGGAGAAGGAAAGATGTACTCCCTGGAAAGTCAGTGCCTTCCTCTCAGGCAATGCATTTGTCTATGCTCTGCCAAATTCTGCAAAGAAACACGTTAGCATTGCATTTTAAAAATATACTCTAGTTAATGGGAACAGGTTACTGTTAGGTAGCCTCTAAGTTTACATATTAAAGGATGAAACATAGCAAAAGCTCTTCTAAGTAGTGTTTTGTACTAGCTTCGGAGAGCTGCTTCATCCACAGAAAACTGCAAGCCAAGTGACAGAAAACATTTTTTTCTTGGATTTGGCATCAGTTTGGTTGACTAATGGCCTGTTTCCCATGCTCAAGGGTCCCCCACTTTCTCAGGGGTGCTGCCTGGAGGAGAAGCCACCAACTAAGGATACCATTCTTCCTCTCCACTACCTAGCTTTGAACTTAGACCTGCAAGGTGATTTATCTACCTGCAAAAAATGCCCTGCATTCTACACACCTTTCAGTAGAAGGAAAGCCTAGGCATTATTTACCTTTAAGGTCCTCATTTTTGTAAACTGCTGTATGGTTCAGTTCTGTCCATATATTCATAAGTTATCTCAGTTCTGATAAAACAGCTGTTTTAAATAGGAAGTTCTATAAACTTCCTCTGTTAATTTGGACTTGTATTTCTTCTTTGGATTCAGCTCTGTTAATTAAAAATACTTCCGCTAATCGGTTCTGTCATTTGTTTCAGGAAATTTTTGAACAAGAGGATATAAACTCCCTTGGGCTTTTTCTACATCCTACTAGTTTATTTGCTTCCTTCCAAAACATTTTTCACTCCATCATCAACCTAAATCATCCTCTTTCCTCCTCTGGCTTAAAAGCATGTTTAATAATCATAGTTAGGCGTAGTAACTTCTTTTTCAGGAAAGCTATCTCTTCATTTTTTCCCTGACACAAGCAAATTAAAAATAGTTCTCTAACATATAACATTAATTATAAAGAAAAACTAAGTGGTAGAAAACATTGTAAGTCTTGGAGACAAGCATGCTCAGGTGCTGTCTTGTTGGACACAGATGCTAAATGTCTAGGTTGATTTAATTCCACAGAAGTAACACTGTGTGAATATTAAGAAGGACATTGAGTTTTTTAGATTATTAAACTTGTGAATATTGAATCACAACAACACTGTTAGGAAAATCTTTACACTTAGAGTTTCTATGTAGATATCTCAGTATCTCAAATTCTTTGGTAATGTTATTTGACCCAGTGAGTATGGACATTTTAGTGTTTGTGTGAATGTATACTTTGCTCACTTGAAGCAGTTTTATCCTAAGAAAGAGTCAACAAAATGTGCTGGGTGGAACTGAAGACATGACTTCATCATGAATAGATGGTTAGACAACTCTAAGCCTCAGGGTTTTTCTTTTACTTTAGTTTTTGTTTTTGAACTCTAATAATAAAGAATTTATTTTCTTGGCCTCCAAAACCTAGTTCAGCTTTAAATAGTCTTTGACTTTCAGTTCTATCCATCACATCCACATAAACATTAGTAAAAGTAAAGCTGTCAAAACCTGATAAGCAATTAACCAATCATTAATTCTTAGGAAAAGCATTATGGCAGGGACTCTTAAATTGCTTGCTAAATTATAGTGAAATGTACCACAATATGCCTCTAATGACAAAGAATCATAAAAGATTATGGGTAAATACTAAACCATAAGCCAAGGTAAGGTGAGGTGCCAAAGGTTACACAGCTTTACTGTGGTCTCTTGATTTTCAGTCCTGGCTCAGATATATAATCTATTTTTCAGCAACCTACTTCCCCTGTATGTTTCCCTTGATATCTATCTTAAACCTAAACCTTGCTTATGGTGTGGTTTGGTCCTTTGAAATGAGAGCCTATCTTATTTTAGTAATGAGCCTGAAATGACTGACAAATCATCTAAAACTTTCTCTTGCCTACAGTGTCCTTCATGCTCTTGGGGGGTGGGGGGAGGGACGGAGGGGCAAACCATTTAGGATTCATTCAAGCATGTTTATGCTTCATGGAAAGCTCTCAGGCCCCTTTGTTCTCCGTGCATGTGATGGCTAGAACTCTCCAGTCCAGGAATCCTGACTGTTACGCATCCACAACTGCCATGATGCCTTTGGAGGGAATAGAATGACAGCCCTGGGTGTCCTCTAATTCCACCACTCCTTTACCTCCACTGTTCTCACAGGTTTACACTGCAGACAAAGGGAAGAAATAAAACCTCTTTATTTTCTAGCTCCCAGGCATCCTTCAGCTGCTGGTTTTCTCTCTCTACAGAAAGTTCCAAGTTTGGGGATTTTTTTTACAGCAGGGTTTTACTAAACGCCAGATTAGGTTCTGAAATAACGTTCTATAGTCCTAAAGGATGCAATTTTTTAAAGATTTATTAATTTATGTATACAGAACTGGGGTACAGGCCAGAAGTGCAGGGACGTTGAGAGGATTCACCAGAGACAGAGTGGGGAGCAGAACAGGCAAGTTGACTGAAACACACTGCTAAGGGGAGCAGCAGGCAAGACAGGAGAGGTCTGCCGCCATGTGGGGTCACCTCCAAGTTGGATTGAATTAGCACTGAAGCGGCTGCGGCTCCCTTGCAGTGCTGCATCCTAACCCTTTGCGCCAGCAGGGAGGGCCCAAGGGAGCATGTTTTTAAAAGAGGTTTTGAACAGAAAAGAATGCAAGCACTAGGGGAAATGACAATCCAGGAGCAGGAGCAAGTCGAGCAAGAGCAGCAAGAGGGCATGCCTGCTCTGGAGTCATCCTGTGGGCCTGGTGGCCTGGAGCCCAGAAACAGGAAAGAGGAGCAAGCTTAGGAGAAGGGGCGGGCAGTGGAGACCCAGTGATAAAGAGCCTGTGTGTGTGCCACACCAAGCAGTTGGGTTACCTTCTGGAGGTAATGAGGAATACTGGAGAATTTTCAAATACAGTGAGATGACCCCTCACATATTAGAAAAGAGAATTTAAAAAAATGAATCAGAGTTTTGAGTCTGGAGATTATGAAATCAGTTAGGAGAGTATGAGGCCAATTAAAGTACCAGAGTCATCCAGATGAGAAGTAACTCAAACATCAACTTAGGTAGTGGCAGGGAAATGGAGACGTGTTCAGTTGCAAGAGGTGTTGGGGTTAGAACATGAGAGGCTTGCTGAGTCTACTCACAGGTGAGGGAGAAGGCAGAACCTAAAATGGCTACCAGGTTTTGAAGTTGGATAACTGAGTCAGGATAACCCCACTGGGCTGGAAAATACAATCTTGTGAAACATAAAGATGTTTCAGTTAATGCCAGGCTGCTTATATTTCCCTGTATACAGTGGTATACAGTAGAGTGTGTAGTAGACTGTTGCAGTTAGGGTTGTGTTGCTACACTCTACAATGTTTTCACAAGGATGAAATCATCTAATGACACATTTCTCAGAATGCATCCCCATTATTAAGCAATGCATGATGATAATAAGAGGAGAAACCTTGGAAGAGGGGTGAAGGCGGTGTTGAAAATGGCTATTAAACAAGTGGCGTTAGAGATGTGAAGTGTAAAATTGGAAACATAGTTGGAGAGAGATGTTTGGTAGTCAGCGGCATGTGAGTGATAATTGAAGCCATGGGAGTTCATAAAATAACCGGCATGTAGTTTAGGAAATGGATTTTGATAGAGACAAGGAAACAACAACTTTTAGGATGTATACATAAAATAAGGAGCCAATAAGAGATGTGAAAGCAGAGCAATCAGAAAGTCAAAAGAAAACCAAAGGAGATTAGTTATCTTGGCTACTGACAGAGAAGAGCATAATCTCGCTCTATTCCACCCTTTCCAGAGACTAGAGATTGACTTTCAAAGAATCTAATTTAAGGAGTTCTGGTCCTAACCACAAGAATGAACAGAGTAACCTGAATGCAGAGCAGTGCAAGATTACACAGATATTCTGCATGTCAACTTCCCTGATCTAGCCCCAGAATGCAGGCAGCCTGTCTTAAGGAGGCTCCTGGAGAACTGTTCTTTGTAGAAGCCAGTGGGAGATGCACTTCAAGACATAAAGGGGAGACTGGGGGTGAGGGGAGAGAGAGATAGGCAAGTAAGCAAAAATAGAAGAAATCCAGGAAACAGGATTCAACATAGGCAAAAAACACCAGGCACCAGCTGTGCAGGAAGCCAGGGACAACCTGGCCAGTCTAAGCAGAGAAGCAGAGGGCTGAAATAGGCAGGCCTCCAGGGTCAAATGGGAAACTGATGTGCTTAAGTGTTTGGAAAAATTACTGATAGGTGTTTGGCAGAGCTATTTGGGGCATTTGGAAAAAATAAAGATAGATACATAGAAAACCAAGCAGATGAAAAATTAAAATAATTTTCTTTTGATGGGAGGAAGAGAGGAACACAACCATTGTATACTGCCTGGCTCAGTAGGGAAGAATATATAAATTTACACTACAAACATATAAAGATCTAAACTTATGAATACTCAATACTGAGTTATAAAAATTGCGATGTAAGGGGAATGGGAAATAGGAAAGGGGCACTTGAAGGCTAAATCCTCATGCTTCAAAAAATAATGGGAAGGCAAAAGATAACATCTAAATCTGATAAGTAAACTCAGAGTACAAGTATATTATTGAGAAATATGGAGGAAAATGCCCAAAGAAATAGGTAAGAGTTAGAATTTTTTTTTCTCCAGAGAGTAAAACTGAGGGAGAAGGGGAGTAAAGTAAGAAATAACTATGTTCAGACTTTCCCTGGTAGCACAGCTGATTGGAGCACTGCACTGCAAAGCCAAGCCAAGCCATGGCTCCTTCAGGGTGAGTTCGATCCCCGACCTAGAGGTGACCCACATGATGCAGCAGACCTCTCCTGTCTGTCATGCCCCCCGCTCCCCTCAGTGATCTTCCTGTTCTGCTCCCCAATCTGTTTCTGGTGAATCTTCTCACTGCCCCTCACCTCTTTTAATCGTTTAAAAATTGAAGGGGAAAAAAAAAAGAGCTGTGTTCATCATCTTTCAGCAATGGCTGATATATTAACTATGTATTAGACTTCTATAAAAAATAAAAGGTAGTTAAAGAATAAATGGGTAGTGTGGAAATGGAGACAGAAAGGTTAGTGTTCTGTCTGTGACTAGCTAGGCAGGGAGGAGACAGGGCTGTAGCTGCAAAGAACTACAGAGTTGAAGGAAGAATTTCACTAACATCTCAGAAGCAAGAGTATATTTCTTTCCTGTGCATCGGTAGCAGGTGAAAAAAGAGGGAAGAGCAGAGGATGGGGAAGTAAGGAGTGATGAGACTCTGGACGAGGAGGGAAGAGGGAAAACCTAAGTCTTGTCGGGAAATGCTGGAAACATACCTTCCTAATTTAGAGGGAAACACTCTCTGGGCCATTCTCATTGTTACCTCTTCCCCTGTGTGTGCATAAATGGACTCCCACAAAAGTATGTTCTTCTTATCTAGTATCCTATGGCTTCACAAACAGAGAAGTCTCACTCCCCCTACGCTCACCCCCATTTTTTGAACATATGAGGTAATGAGAAATGAAAGTCTTTTCACATCTTATATTCTTGGACTAGTCTTCATGCCCCCCCCCTATGAATCCAAGTTATTTCTTTACCTTTTGGGAAGACATTCAAGTAATAGATCTGGTAACATCTTACTCTCAATGAGTACACTAAAATCTCTAGAGAACCCAATTCCCATCATCAATCTTTCCTCACTGAAAATATAATAAAAATGCCAGTAGAAAGTGAATAATCCCATTTAAGCAGGTGATCTGGGCAGGAAAGTCATTTTCCAGACAGGATAAATATCCGTAGGGCTGAGTCCCATGCAGGAACATGTCTGGTACTGAGTGTGCTAAATGGCCACCATCGTGTGCTGATATAGGCAACACATGAAAATTATTCTCAAGGAGGGACTACCACCCCTCCTCTGTAGCTGTGCAGAGTTGCCCTGAATATCTCCAGGGGACACCGTCCCGCTTAGATCTGTGAAAAGGGCACCCATACCCTCCTCCAGGAATTTCTAGGGTGGGTCTTCAGCAGGCCTGGTGAAGAGGCCTATTTTATTTTACCACATTTTACAGTTCCAGAATAGGGAAAAGACACTAACCTTTTAATCCCATTCACTCTTGTAAAAGTGTATTAGATTGCATCTTAAAAACATTATATTCACAAATGGAAGCTGAACTTGGAGTGCATTTAATCCTCCACCTCCCATCCCCAGTGAATTTCCTTTCTAATATGTGGTTTAAAGTAAAGCTATCCAATAAATGTAGACTTAGTTCTAAAATTTCAAAGAAAAGCTGCCATGGCGGTTGCTCTTTATCATTTCTGAAAAGTGAATTATGTGCAGCTTTGCCAAGTTTTCTTAACGGTTGTACTTTGCAGGTGGCTCTGTTCCAAGAGCCAGATGTATAAACATCCTGTACATGTACTATTAAGTCTTTGGAGCACTTCCCCAGTGTGGTATGGACTTCCAGGCAGAACCACGCAGGGTAATGTGGGCAGGTAGAAATGAAAACAGCAGCAGTGACAAAAGATTATGATAAAGTCACCGAAGACTCGTGCAAAAGGAATACAGTGTTTTGTTCTGTACACACCCTCATTTGTTCAAATGCAGTAAGCAATGGTACAGTCACACTAAACACCCTAAGTGCCAAGGAGATATTTGAAAAACAGAGAATGTTCTCATTTTTGAAAGGAATGGCTGGCCACATTATAAAAGGGGAGAAAATCCCCTCTTAAAAAAAATATGATTCAATATTCAAGAAGGCATGATCTCCTGTTTAAGCCTACTCAAAATTACATTTCATACAGTCTTTTTTCTCAGTCTCTCCTTCTACCTTGAAGTCCCACTATAGCATGTCTAGTATTATTCAGTATTTTAAAATACATATGCTAAGAAATGATGACTTGTAGATAGAGATACTGTGGCATCTACGTGATGGTACAATTCAAGTCCAAGTTTTATAAGAGGGAGAAGATTCAATATGGAAAGAATTCACAGGTAAATATTTTTGTCATGAAGCATGATGATCCATAGGCTAAAAACTAACAATACATATATTTTTTGAAAATTTACCTGTTCTCAAATAATGAGAGCAGGCACTATCCTATAGTTTTGGAAATCTCCCAATTAAGAAAGGGAAAAATAACCTCCAACTTTGAAGTCATGTTTTTGCAAAGTTCATTAATTAGCTCAAAAATTTGACAAAGGTACTACTTACATGAGACCTTGTATGCTAAGCTGCTGGTTATTAGCATTGAGCTCATTTGTGTTTATTTTTACTACAAAGCACAATATGCACTTTAACATGGTTAATCTTCTCAGAAAGACACCTGGATTTTGCATTCACATTCTGTCTCATGCTCACTAAATCATGCTTAAAATTAATGAAAATGTTACAAACACAAGTAAATCTAACAGCAGTAATACTCCAATTCACACTATCATGCATTTGTACACACACACACACACACACACACAATCACAACCATGAACTGGTTCTTTACTTGTAAGTTCACACTTAACTGAGGAAAATATTCAGAGTTGAAAAAGCTATGCATGAGGTCATTTTTGTTTTTGGCATTAATATAGCAGAATTGACTTTCTGCTTTTTTCTATCCATTACAACCTCTGTTGCACTAAAAAGGGCCATTTGGCATCTCTGCTCAAACTGCACAATTTAAGTCAATTGCACACTTGAGTAGAGCATGTATCTACGATTAATGGTTCTAAAGTTATTGTCTGACATGCTGGGAATGTTTTGGACATGGCCACAATGTCTACGATGCACGCGCATACACACACACACAAATAAGTAAAACTCTGTTTTTTGGATTCCATATTTCATTTCCATTTTATTTCACATTCAAATTATGTCTTGAAATCATCTCAAAGGCTTATATTTTTTGCAAAACTTTAGGGGTCCTCCCTGTGGTGGACTGTTTTCCAGCAAATCTGGGTTTGATAGAAGCAAATGACAACTGTCAAACTATTTCCTATTTCATGACGGGTTTTTGAAAAATCAGTTACTGTGGAATGAGGCCACTTACATTTGAACTATAGTTAAAGAACATGAAGTTGGCTTTAGGTCAGATGTGACCCAGCCACATACCTTACTGATGATGAAACTGAAGCTCTCAGATGGGTTAACAGATGGGTCAATTTTCTAGAAGCAAAAGTGGGATTTCACACCAGGCCCTGTCTCAGGCCAATGTGTCCTCAGCAAAGCACATGATAGTGTAGTTTTGCTAGTTCTTTCCCCAGCATCAAAACATACCAGGAAGTAGGAAAGACACATGGCTATTAGTTGATTATTTTAAAAACAAGATATTTAAAACTTAAGTTAGTACATGTGAAGAGTTGGCACAGACAGACAAAGGTTGTTTTTCATGGCAGCAGTAGCATCTGCACAACATACCCCCTTAGCCACTGCCCTCAGCCCTTCCCCCCTCCAAGAGAGGTAGCGCTGCCGGCAGATTTCTTCAGCTCTATTTTCATAGACTGAGTCTCAGCTCGAGGCTCGAATTTGGTCAGATTTCCTGCTCCTGGGGCTGCCACTACTGGCTTTCCTGCTTTCATACCTTTTGACATGGGAATGCGGGTGGGTGTAGGCCGCTGGGATGACCCATCTTGTCCTGACTGTAAGAAAGAAAATATAAAGACACGGGAGAGGTTGGTGAGTTTCCCCTGGAGGTGCTATTGATTGGAACATTTAGCAATATTCCTGCCCCACAGGAATCGCCACACCCTACCCCTTTCCCAGATGAAGTTGTTACAAACCTGGAGTGGGGCTCTGGTTCATTCTGATTGCTCCCTTTACCTTCTCCTCAAGGTGTTTACCAAACCTCCTCCTCCTCTCATGTCCCTAGCCTGTATCCACTACCCTTTCTGAAAACCACTTTTTGCTTTACAAAGAAAAGCTTACAGTCCACTGGCATAAACTCGGACAACTTTACTCCAACTGTCCCTCAAATTATCTCCACTTTCTTTAGTTGAGCAATTCTTCTTTCTTCTTGTAATGACACCAGATTCTTCAGTTTGTATTTTCACTGCTGACCACACCCTCCTTAATGTGTCCTTAAAACTCTTGCTGTGTGGGCCCTCCCTGGTGGCACAGAGGATTAAAGCACACTAAAGAAGCTAAAGCCACTTCAGTATGAGTTTGATCCCCGCCCCAGAGGTGACCCACATGGTGTGGCAGACCTCGCCTCAGCAGTGCACTTGTCAGTTGGCCTGTTCTGCTCCGCACCTCTGGCCTGTACCCCAGTTCTGTGTGCATAAATGAATAAATCTTTAAAAAAAAAACAAAACAAAACTCTTGCTCTGACTTCCTACTTGAGTCTCACCCATCCACCTCCTGACCACTCCTTTTCCATCTCTTGCTGTTCCTTGTTTTACCTTGTCTGCCTGCTGAAAGTGGAGGTCACCATGCTCCATTCTCTGTCCTCTCTTTTTTTTTTAATTGAGAATGATTTATTTCACACTCAAGCTACTAACTAGCCTCATTGTTTAATCTTTTGGCTTTCAGTAACTACAGACAGTGAGCAGTTCATCCACCTTTTAGTTCTTTATGTTCATCCTGAGAATTGCCTATGTGTTGGGGAGTCCCATTCCCAAGCCTTCAATGCTTTCTTGAAATACAGATTTGTATTTCCAACTACTTGCTAGACATAGTAAGTGTGTTCCAGGTATCTTAAATATAATATACCTCCAAAATACTTATCTTCTCTCCCAGTTCTTCCCTATTTGTCATTCCATCCACCCAGACAGCCAAATCAAAAACCTCAGAACTACCCTCTGAACTCAATTCTTCATAGAAATTTCAATTCTATCTTCAGTTTATCTCTGTCCTCATTTTCACTACCATAGTTCAAGTCCACACTGCCTTTCACCTAGAGTAGCCCTGTCCTCAGCCTGCCTCCTCTCGCCTCCTCTTACATAGTCTTCAAACTGTTTCATAGACATGTCTTTCTAAACTACATCTAATGTAGCTTTTCTCTCATCATTTCCCTCTTAAAGGTTCTGTCTGCCTACTCTAGGTGACTAAATGTCAGCTTTGGAAGACAAAAGCCTCTTTTCAACATCTGACCCCAATTTGCCTCTCTTTTTGCTGCTCTTGCATTCTGTCTCCATGCCCACCTGCCCCAGCACAACGGAACTGCTCATCATCCCCAAACATGCCAGGCCCTTCACAGAGTCAGACCTTTGCACGTGCTGTTCTCTGAGCATAAGCCTTTTTCCATTTTCTAGATCTTTTCCCATCTGGGAAAACATTCTATTCAGTGAAGTTTCTCTGGTGGTTCCTTTTACATACCTATATCTCAGACACACCAGGGTCCTAATGCTGCCTCTACCACTATGCTGAGAATTTCTTATAGTCCTCGTTACAAGTCAACACTGAACCCAGTGCTTAAAAGGTAGCTGACAATAAATGTTGAATAATAAATGCTCAGATGAACTGGCCTCACTATTTAGTTTCTAAGATGGGTAAAGCAAACTTTCTGTTGTCCTTAATTTTATGGGATTTTATCTCACTGAAGTAAATGGCCTTAGACATCTTAGGCAGTTGTTTTGAAATCTTATTTGTATATGGAGGTTAATCAGCAAAATTGTTGCTAAAGAAAATTAGTTATCTTGATCTGACCCTGAACAGGGAGTAGAACATTCAAAGAGACAAATTCACTTTTGCTCTAAATTCCACTGATTTTCACTTCCTTGTTGGTTTGTTTTATAGAATTCAGCAGAAAGAAACAAGGCCCTGTACAGCCATGCTATGCTCTGTGTGGCCTAATAAGTGATACTGAAACAACTGAAAAGAGTGAGCAATCCTGAATGCTATTTGGCTCCTGCAAAGTCAACAAAGAAAAGCTTTACTGACAAAGCAATTAGCCTTTCACACTTTGAAATATGCCATGAGTATATGATTGTGCACAGAGAATCAAGTAAACTATACTGAAAATACAGGAAAATAAACCACAGCTTCTATAAGTAAATTAAAAAAAAACTCCCAGTCTATCTTAAGAATTTCTAATACATGCTATAATGAGTCAGAGTCTAGAAATCATAAATTTTAGTATATTTGTTTAAATTAATATCTATTTTCTAAATAGTTTATGCTTTTTAAAATAATTTGATTTACTAATTTTATCCCAATAAATGAAGATACTCCCTGGAAGTTTTTTGAAAAAATAGAATTTATTTTCAAATGCTTGGGTCTATGCTTTGGACATGGATTTTTCATAATCATCCATTTAGCCTTTGACAGTCTGTTAAGTGCATTGTTTAAAAAAGATTTATTTATTTTACTCATACAGAACTGGGGTATAGGCCAGAGATGCGGAGGGTGAGAGGATTCACCAGGGACAGAGCGGGTAGCAGAACAGGCAGATCAATGAAGTACACTACTGAGGGGAGCAGCGGGTGGGTCAGGAGAGTTCTACCGCGCCATGTGTGACTGGGGCAGGCGGGGATCGAACTCATGCTGAAGTGGCTTAAGCTTCTTAGTGTTGTGCTAAATTTAACCGGCTGTGCCACCAGGGAGGGCCCTGTTAAGTAAATATTTAACAAATACCTGCTGCCTGCAAGATACTATTAGTAAAATGCAGCATTTAGACATATAAACTCATTTCTTCTTTACTTTTTAAAAGTATTTCTGGGAATAAAATCTTTAAATTTTATATTTGAAATAAAGTGTGACTATGATCATACCTAATTACATATTGAATATTTTAGGCAAAGAAATAAATACAGGAAACTATACATTGACTATCCTGTGCAACATCTATTTTTAAAATTATTTTAAACTAAGTATCGAAATTTAGGGCTCTCCCTGGTGGTGCAATGGGTTAAAGCACAACACTATCCAAAGCCACTGCAGCACGAGTTCAATCCCCAGCCAGGGAGGTAATCCACATGGTGTGGCGGACCTTTCCTAACCTGCCAGCTGCTCCCCTCAGCAGTGTACTTCAGTCAATCTGCCTGTCTGCTCCCACTCTGTCCCTGGTGAAGCCTCTCACCCCTCACACTTCTGGCCTGTACCCCAACTCTTGTATGCATAAATAAATCTTAAAAAAAAAAAGAATCAAAATTTAAACTTTATTATTTATTACTGCATGTTGACATTACAAAGAGGCCATCTTTGCAAGTAATGGGGGAGATGACACAATTATATGAAAAATAATTTCTCTCAAAATTACCTTTATTTAGCAAAATGTTAGGCTACTTTTTATATTCATTTTTTGGTATAAACAGTCCTCTAAGAAACATCTGTTAATGGGTTCATGAGCTTTTGTTTTATTTGGGGCTCTGGTTGATTCTAACTACACACTTCTCCCTTCTCTACTGGGTCTACACTTTGAAACCTCTGCCACTCACCAATGACTGGGTTCCTCGGGAAGATGAGGTTGTAACCGGTGTTATGGTGATAGTACTCGTCACTTTGCTCGCACCAGGTCTAGAGGAGAGATGGTTCCTGGGAGCACGAAGGACGGTGCCAGTGGAAACCTCCTTTTCAGCTGTCACGTTGACAGGTCGGACAGTAATAACAGGACTAGTTCCTTCAGCTGAAGTCCCAGGGGATCGTTTAAACTGAGAACCTAGGTGAATATGAATTTTATTGTCTTCCGTGGTGATGATATTGGCGTTGGAGTTGTATTTCCGTACTGGAGTTGGGGCAGTCTGCTTTTCTGGGGTGACTTTGAAGACAGTCCGCCCCACGGGCAGTTCCTGGGACTCGGGAGACACTGCAATCTCAGCTGGCGCTGCTGATGTCGACACTGTCATAATCTGAATGGGGGAGGTGGGCCTGTCTGCAAACACACCTCTTCCACTTTCTGGGGTCTTCTCTCTGGAAAAAGTAGTGATCGTGACTGGGGACATGGCTCGTTCTGTGCCAAGAGCACTATCTCCTCCTTTTTGTTTTTGAGACATAACATTTGGTGATGGAATAATTGTGATCCTTGGTTTCTGATTCCCTAAGGTAGGAATGACAGTGGTACTGGAAAAGAATTCTTCAGATGTCGGGCTAGTTATCTCCAGTGTCGCAGTACTATTTTCATGGTCTGGTGTCACTCGAATATGCAGGGGCTGGCCCTGCTTTGGAGACAGGACCAGCTCTCCTGGGTGCCCTGGACTGGAATTTGTTCGAGTCCCTTTATCTTGAGTAATTGGGGGCCCATTTTCCCTTTTTCTCATCCATGGAATCCAAGACTTTCTCATAGTGAGCTCATTTGCTGCTGGTGGGTACCTGTCTAGAACAGAGGTTCGTTCCATAGGTTTTTTCAGTCCCACCTGTCGAAGATTACTCATGATATGATTTTCTTCTTGAAAGGATTTCCGTATAAATACTGCTGGTGTTTCTTCCTCTGCTGCCTCATGGCTGACTACATCAGTCTGTACTCCGGTCGACGTCACAGGAATATCCACCATTCTTCTCCCATTCACACTGGGCCTGAGGGCTCTGCTGTAACGCTTAGAAAGTTCCAATTCTTTGGTCAGATTGAGGACCTCTTGCCCCATGTTTTTGTTCTTATTTTCTTCTTCCATAAATCTTTGTTGAAGAACAGAATAATCCACTTGGAGTTGAGACAGCTGATCTTCTTTGTTCATTAATTCATGAATCTTCTCTTTAAGAGCTTGTACTTCAGCCTTTAAGTCCCGACTCTTAGCTTCTTCTAGCCGAAATCTGTGTCTTAGCTCAGCTTCCTGGCTCACAGCCTCACCTTTCTCAATTGCTTTATTCTTGGCGATCTGGTGCTTTATCTCCTCCAGTTGTTGAGATAGAAAGTTGGCCTTATCCTGCTCAGTTCTAAATTTCTGCTCCAGCTGGTCATACTCATCCTCTGTCTTCATCAAATCCCCTTCAACTACCTCCAATTGTTGGAGACGTTTCTTTAGTCTTTCAATCTCAAGTGTTAGTTCCTTAATCTTGTTATCTTCTGGGCAGGTAAGCTCAGATCCTTTTCGAGATCTTCCTCTTGTTATTTCTCTTTCTACTTCTTCTATCCCATCAAGTCTCTTTTTTAATAAGCTAACACTGCAGCTTAATTCAGAGGACTTTTCTTCTTCACTTTTTAATTTGCCAACTAACTCATCTCTCTCTTTTGTCAAATTGTATACTCTTTCCTCCATTTCAGACTTCAGTTTTAAAAGCTTCTTACTTTCTTCAATTAGTTTTTCAGTTACATCCATAACCTTCCCTTGTTCCACCTTAAAATTTTTATTGAGTCCATCCACTTTTCTCTCTTCTTGCTTTATTTTTTCCATCATATTTTTTCTTTCATCAACCAGCATTACAGTAAATGACTTCAATTTTGTAAGGTCATCTTTTAGGCTTAACTCAGCTTTTTCCAATCTGCTTTCAGAACATTCCAGCTCTTTAACTCGACTTTTGACTACCTCCAACTCATTCAACAGGTCCTTAGTTAAGTTCTTTTCTTTCTCCAAATTTAAATGTAGCTGGGTGCATTCAGATTTACTCTTGCTAAATGCTTCTTCTAATTTCTCCAGCTCAGACATTCTCTTTTGTAACTTCTCGACCTCAAGTTTGAGCTCCCGACTATGGTGTTCTTCTTCCTGCAGCTTCTTCCTCAATTCTCTGCACTGGGACTCAGTTTTGGTGATCTCCTCATCTTTCCCCTCCATTTCAAGCACACGCTTCCGAAGATTTTCCACTTCAGCCATTAGACTGGAATTGCCACATTCTCCCTTGGCAATTTTATCTCTTAATTCCTGAAGTTCTTCCTCTGCTTTTTGAAGATTTTTGTTGGTTTCTTCTAGCTCCTCGATTCTTTGAGTTAAGCCAACCAGCTTGAGTCTCAATTGCCTGTTATGAGACTCTTGATTAGCCAACTTAGCATTCATCTCCTCATGCTCTTGAGAAAACCTGGAAGCCTTGTGTTCAAAATCCACTTCTAACTTGAGCAGTTTCTGCCTGTCTTCTTTGGATTTGGAAGTAATGGCTTTCAGCTTTTCTTCTTCTTCCCTTAGTTTCTGAGTAAGATCCTGTACTTTCTGGCTTTGCAGGCCAAGTTGTTCAATATGCATTTGCCTTTCATCCACCAGCATGAGTGCAAAGGACTTGAGTTTCACAAGCTCATCTCTTAGTTTATTGAGCCGCTTAGCATTTTCCTTCTCTTTGCGGGCTTGATAAGCCTTTTCCTGTTCAAGAAGCTTTTTCAATCTAGGAAACAAGAGATACCAAAATATTGTATTTTATTTCAATGTTATATATGTTTATATATGTATTGTCATAAATCTCAAAAGATTAATCAGGCTTTGATATTAAATAAAAAGTTATATTCTACATAGCAAATCCCTTATCAACTGCTATAACATATAGATTTAACGAATGCCATTTGCAAAACTAATCAGAAGTCAGGATATTGATTTTGCTTAGAAAGGGGTAGTGACCAGAAAATGGGGTGAAGAGGATTTTTGAGGTACTAGATTATTTTCATAAGTAAAATAAGAGAGGGCGCCAGTCACAGGTCACACAGTAAGTGGCAGACAGCAAGGTTCTAGAATGCTTGCTATTTGTCCTGTATCACATGACATCAAGTAAGAAATTTACTTTAAGGAAGGGTCAACAGAAGAAACTGAGTTTTCACATTTTAATAGAACTATCACCCGATAGGGAAAAGGCAAGACAAATTTCATGGTAGAAAACTGATCTACATAAACTGATTTTAGTTAACCCCAGAGCCAGCACAGAATTTTGACTTAGATTTCTGATTTAAACAATTTTTAAATAGAGAACTACGTAGAGAGGAAATTTGAATTATTACCAGTAAGAATGTGATAGCTACAGGAATTACTAAGTTTCAGATGTACAAAATGCATTATCTCTAAGGGGCTTATGTATAGCTTTAAAAATGATAAATATGACAATATTATCATTATTTTATTGATTAGTTGTTACCAATTTTTGATCATTATTTTCAACTACCCACAAAAACAGAGTTAAAGTAACAATCATACTAACTATATATAATATCGAAATATATTTAGTAATTTATGTTTATAAAAGAAGTAATTATAAATATACAGCCTTAATTATTCTGAATGATTTATTCATACTTATGAGTAGATTAGCTGTTAGCAAAGTAAACGGAAGTTAATAGTCTCACACTGCAGTGTACAAAAAATGATTAAACATACACAAGGTGGCTATTTATAGACAAATTCAGTGTCAGATAATTATAGAAATGACTCTGATGATGTCATTAAGATGATTTAGTAGACTTTTTAAAATGAAACATATGCTATGTTTAGTCAGCTATTAATTAATTAAATGTATACTTCTAGAGCCCATTCTAACTTAATTCCTAAGGTGGGAGGAAAATGTTCTCAAATTGTACAAACTTAAGTAAGCAATACTATAATAAACCCACTAAATATGGTTCTTACATGTATAAAAGAGCACTTAATGACTGTCTTCCTTTTTTACTTGAAGCTAAAACAACTGAAAAAAGTCACAAAATCATAGAGTAGGAATGAATTTATGGGATAAATTCTTTTACTTTCATTAGGCTGTAAGAGATGAACTCATTGCAAATATCACTGCTTTCAACTTTAAGCTTAAAATATTAAAACAACTAAATTTATTTACTTAAATATTTTATGCTATTAATGCTATTGGACAAAGTGAATTGATGTGGCTAATGTCTATGCCTGGGTCAGACATAACCAAATCTGAATTCTGACTCTACCATTTTCTAAGTGTATAATTTCTGGCCCAGTCACTTAAAATTTCTGACCCTGTTTCCTTACCTTCAAAGGAAGAAGGGAGCGGTATCTATACCTAGCTCATAGAAATGTCCTGAAGATTAAGATCATAGAAATAAAGTGACTGACACAAAGACTCAAGACATGGATGTCACAAAACACAAAACAAATGTAAAAAATAGAGAGTATACTAGTCTCTCCATTTGAAGTCTGTCAGATGCATTTATATTTAAAATATAAATATTTATATGTCATTTTCTTTGATGGCTAGGCCTGGGCATTAATGTTTCTGCAGAAGAAAGATTTTCTGAGCAGAAGAATAGTAGAAGGAAACCCTGTGAGCTACAGCATGAATGGCAGGAATTGGGTTTCCAGGAAATCACATCTTTCAGGTCCTCCTTGCAGTGATTACTTCTCTTCTCCTAGTCCCATTTGTTCCCTCTCTTCCCTGTTCCATCACATCCTAAATCCTGGCCCATTCTCTGTGTGCTCCCCAAATCCAGTTGGCATTGGTTTAGTGACAGCTAAATCCTGGACTATGGTAAAGTTGCAAGGCTCAGTTGAGACAGCCAATGGCCATGTGCAGAAACATCTGCATTTAAGTTTCTACAGGCAAGACATTGGGGTAGGGAAGGATGAAATGAATTGTTAAGATTTTGCAAAAAGTACTTGGCATGGGCTTGTGATGTTCACTAGGAGGATGTGAAGGAGAGAGCAGCACACATCTGGGGTCTCGTGGGACAAAAGTGACATAAGTCCCAAAAGAAAGTAAAGTTATGGGTGATAGCGAGGCTCTTTTGTCAGTACATACACAGAAACACAGAGCTAAAAGCCTGTAAGAGTTTTTTTTTTTTTTTAAAGATTTATTTATTTATTCGTACAGAACTGGGGTACAGGCCAGAGATGCAGAGGGTGAGAGGATTCACCAGAGACAGAGCGGGAAGAAGAACAGGCAGATCGACGAAATACACTGCTGAGGGGAGCAGCGGGCGGGTCAGGAGAGGTCTGCCTCGCCATGTGGTCGCCTCCGGGGCAGGCGGGAATCGAACTCATGCGGAAGTGGCTTTAGTGTCTTAGTGCAGTGCTTTAACCCGCTGCGCCACCAGGGAGGGCCCTGTAAGAGTTTTTAATGTCTGTCATTTGTGTTGTTTACTTTTTCTTTTTTTTTTTTTTTTGCCTGTTTTCTTCTTTTTTAAAAGTTCAAACCTCTGCTACAGAGAAACATTTGGCCCAGAACTTGAGTGTTGGAGCAGCACACATCTGAGGCCTCGTGAGACAAACAACTACTTATTGTCAATTTAGCATTCTACTGTCAGATGTCTTTTTCCTTCCACATACTTAGAAATCCTAGTCATTAATTTTAGAAGTATTATATAACTATTCACAAAATGTGATGATGACAGAACATTGTATTTCTTTTTCAAAATAATTTTTTAATAGTTACAATTTAATTTTGTACTTTGAGCAATCAATTGGCTCAACAATTGATTGTTGGGCACCTTTTCCATGTAATTAAGCTACTTAAAGGGCAGAATAAGAGGGCTGTGACTAGTTCTTGTACCAAATGGTCGCACTACCTCCTCACTATTCCCCTCTCTGTCCATCCTGCCATTCTTCAGCCATCCCTAGGTCTAAACATATATTAGCATAACAAGAAACAACCCAGGCAAAGACTATGAAGATGAATTAGTACCCTAATTATTATCAGCAGTTACAGGCAGAGCATTGCATATTCTGAAATCAAATTTATTTTTAGCTAGTTATTCATTTTCTGCAAGCATTTTATCTTATTTAGAGAACAAAAGGAAGACAAGTAAATGATTTAGTAGATTTTTTCAGAATTCTCTTGCCTTTATTAATAACTATTTTTAAATGTATTACTTCTTTCTTTTCTCATACTAAGTAAAACTCAAGTCATTAATTTAAAAAAAGGTCAATGCACAGAACTCTCTAAACACCCTTTTAAGAACACCCTTAAGGACATACATCAATCCATTCAGTAGCATAGAGTAAAACTGTAACTGGGTGGTCCCTAGGAGAAGGGAAGTTCCAGGTTCCCTGCCCCACCCAGAAGGAGGGTGGAACTGAGCAGAGAAAAAGGAGAGAGAAGAAGAGAGAAGGAGGGCAGAAGGCAGGTGGAGAAGGAGACCTAAGGAAGCCACATGGAGCAGCAAACATGTGACGAAGAAACTGGGCTTGTTTCCTGACCCTGGACTGGTTAAGGCAGATGTGGGTGAGATACCTGTAGGGAGGTGACCATGGCAGTGTTTATATTGATTTTGATTTTGCTCTTTTCCTCTCAGATTTGTCTGGCCATTTCTGACCCTTTTCCATGGGTCCCGGCCAGAAGGTGCTTTAGTCTTGTGGCAGGCTTTCAGGCCTTGCTTTGGGCCAATCCCTTTTGGGTGGACTTTTGCCCACGAGGGGATGGGTAACTTCAGGTGTTTGATTTAGAAGTTACATTCTTTGTGTAACTTATTCACTGTATTAAAGTCACTTTTCATTAAAGCTTTATATGTTTTGTCTTGTTGCGGCGGATGGCAGAACCCACTTAGAGCAGGCAGGTTTTGGGGCTTCAGGGGTGCCTCTCTCTGAATTGAGGTGCCCTATAACAGATTTGTTGCCCTATAACAAAACCATATTTTTTTAGCTTGCATATTTCTCATTTGTTATTAAATATGTTCAGAAATTCAATGGTTTTCAATTATTAGACTTTAAAAGGGTATGCCCAGATGCTCTAGATTGCTTGTGGAATATATATTTGTCAAGACTCATCAGACTATATAGTTAAATTGGTGAATATTGTTGTATGTAAATTATCTCAATAATACAGCAGGAAGAAAATAATATAAAAAGACCTGGAGAGTGTTGCAAGATATCACACATAAAGAGAGAACAGTCATATATATTAGATTAGCATGACTTAAAATGTGATAGAAACATAGACTAGATCATTAATCTTAAGGCAGAAGGAAGTGAATGTTGAATATGGAAAGGTAAAGAGAAGAGGAACAATAATTTCAGGTGTGTCTGGGAATGCTGAAAAGAAAAATTTTTTTGAGAAAGTAGTGTTTCAGGTACTAGAAGGCCAATAACCACACTTTTACTTCAAGCTGCTCTTAAAAGTCCACCATTAACTCCAATTTTCACTGACACCTAGTTTTTAGAAAGAAAGACTAAGAAAAGTTTTGACAATAGAATATCTAATTTACCAACTACCTACCTATTATCTAAGAGTATGTGAAGTACTTTATTATTTCATTTCATTTTCACAACAATCCTCTGAGCAAAACATCACAGTTTTATAAATAAGGGAGATTTTTCACTTAATCAAGAAAACAGGATTAAAAGGGGTACTTTTGGATTTTGAGCCAATGTGCTCTTAATACAATGCTACTCCTCAAGTAGATATTATTTGAAAATCACAAATTTGAAAATCTTTGTGTTTCTTTAGATTAATTTCATCTTGCTTGGTCAAGTCTATCACTTTTGGAGTAATTCAAAAAGATCTCCTTGAATTATTTTGTACCTAGTATCGCGTCAATGGCAAAATGACCTCAATTATCAATAGTAGGTCAAGTCAATGCATAATGCTCTTGAAACACTCTCAAGAACTCCCTCTTACTGACATCAAGCCATTCAATAGCATTGACATTGTCATTCAGTTAGTTAAGAGCCATGAGACTCTTGGTCCTTATCTCTTCTATCCTCCCAATCCTCCCTTACAAACCTGTCCTTACTGATAATCTCTTTCATGTTAGTCAGCTACACCAAATTCTTCCAGAAACTTAAAATCTAGAGTTATCCTTGAGTCCTTTCTTTTACATTCCCATAGTCATTTCTTCAGTAAACCTTGTCGACTCTACCTTCCAAATATTCGCAGAACCTAATTGTTTGTCACTCCCATTGCTATCATCCTGGCCAAAACTGCCATCATCTGTTATTGGGATTATTGTAGTAGACACTAAAACTAACTCCCAGCTTGCACTCTTGCTCATTCTTAAAATTTCCTCTGCAGGAAGCCAGAGTAATCCTAAATAAAAAAAAAAGGGGGGGGTGAGGGGTAAATCAGATCATGTTTTCACTCCCCCAAGGCTAAAAATTAGGAATAAATGGAATTAAACTCTTAACCACCCTTTGTTCTCTCTTCCTCCTACCCTCCCTTTATGCTTACTGTTAGCTGGCTCCAAATGCATCCCAAACTTGGAAAATTGTTACATCCTTAATAACATTCTCTGTGGCCCTTTGAAGTTGATAGTCGCATCCGAAATAAACACTTGCTAATTGCTGAAATAACACCCGCAGGAAGAGCCACGCAATTTGACTCATGTGGGTTAGAATGCCCAGCACCTCCTTAGACCTGGAAATGTGAAGCTCCCCACTTCCTTCACATTCCTTCCTACTACCATTCTGGGAGCATTAGGATGCTTTATTGGGATGCTACCACATGACTATCTCCCTTAGTGGCCATGTCGTACAGATGTACACACCTTCCTCTGTGTAAAGAATTTTCTCATGATTCAGAATTTGGCTTTCTGGGTGTGAGCAAAAAAGCCTCATTTAGGTGTTCCCAATGTCACTCTTCTGCCCCAAGTCCTTCGGTCGCTTCCCATTTGACTGAATGAAACCAAGTCATCACAGAGGCTTTTTATTATACCTTCCTTTCCCCTTACCTTTCTGATTTCATCTCCTAAAATCCTTCTCTCGTCTATCTGATATTCTAAATGATTGCTCCCTCATTTCCTTCAGATTTTGTACAAAGATGACCTTTGCGAAGAAGCCCATTCTTTGTCCCTCCTCTTTTGTGTATTTCCTCATAGAACTTCCTACTTTCTTTTCCTGCTTTATTTTTCTCCGTAGCACTTTTCACTGAGACACTATACATTTTTATATCCCTTTTTAAAATAACATCTTCTTTTCTATAAAATGTAAAGAAGAGGATTTGCATTTGCACTCTCAAGGAGTGTTTCACAGAGAGGATTTTTGTGTATTTTATTCACCACTATGGTCTCAGCACCCAAAACACAGCTCATGATGAGAGCTTTATATATTTGTTGAAGACTATCACAAGGACCTTTTTGAAAATTCTTGCTTAATTTCAAATGCGCTTCGCCAAATTCGCTTATTCCTTTGTGCTTCAGCTTTCTCATTTATAAAATGTAGAAAATGAAAATACCTTTCTCATGGGGCTGCTGTTAAGATTAATGAAATATAAATATAAATAAAGTGTAAGATAGTAACTATTCCATAGAATAAACTCAGTTACTATGGTCAGTAGCACCAAGCATGGCAACTCTTTTGTTACTCATTTAACAATCACTTACTAAATATTTACTATATGCTGGGAACTCTACAAAGCCTATAAAGAAAAACACACACCAGTTTTTGCCCCAAGGCATAACTCTGGGAACACAGGAGAATGACTACTAAGTAATACCAGGTGAACACAGTCAGGGACGCTTCCAAGAAGAGTTGACTCTTGACCTGAGTTGACTCTTGACCCGAGTTAAGTAGAGACTTGGTATGTAGAGAGTAGAGAAAAGGTCCTCTGGACTAGGGTTAGCAAGCTATCATCTTGGGCCAAATCTAGACCAAGATTGTATTAGGAAGGCCCTTGAAATAAGCATGGTTCTTATCTTTTTTAAGGATTTTAAAACATAATGAAAAAGAAAATATAGCTGACACTGTATGTGTTCTACAAAGCATTAGATAGGAATCTAAATGGAAACATCATGTAGAAGCACAAAATTGGGAAACAGGAGTCATTTTTCAAAGTCCGGCAGTAGCTCAACTAGAGTGAAGGGCACCTGTGCGGACAGTGAAGGGGGGCGCAGTAACATGAGGCTAGCAAGGAAAGGGAAGTCAAACAAAACTCCGAGGGACTGGAGATGAATCTGAACTTTGGATTCAGAGTATGAGTGAAGTCAACAGTTATATAAGAATACAGGAATATGGCCAAGAAGCAGGAGGTCATTTAGGAAACTACAAAAGCCAGAGGTAAGAAATGTTCGATAGAGTTTAAACTAAGATTGTCACTGAAAAAGCAGAATGAGGGGAGAAGAATATTTTAAAAGAAATTGGAATGTGCATATGGTGATTTTAGGAGATGGAAAACATAGGGTGAGGCTGAAAAGGGAGAAATTTGGACTGGCTTTCTAGCTTCTGGAAGTACCATTAGTTTGATGTCAGTGCTCATCACATGTAGGAAAATATAAAAGTAGAAGAGCTTTAGAGGAAAAGTCATGAAGTTTCAAAAAGGCACATTGACTTTGACATTCTAAGAATTTACAAGTGAAATGCTTAATGGAAAGTAAAGTTGGGGTTCAGGATATAATGACTGGAATTCTGCAATGTTTGGTACAATCTAGAGCCTAAGAGGATGAGGTAATTAGGAGGTATGTGGGTATAAGAGAGAAAAAAAGAGTAAAGACAGAAAAAAGATACTAAAAGGGATAAATTAAAGGCACTTAAGAGAGCTTGAGCAGTAATCAGAGAGAGCAATAGTAATCCACACAATAGTAGATTCGTAGACAGACAGAAGGCTAGGAGAAGCGTAGGGAAAAAGGACATATTCATAATGTGAGATCAAGTGAGAGAATAGGAAAATATCCATTATTTTAATTTAAATTCATAACTAAAAAATATTTTTCACTAGATATGTCAATATGGATTTCATCAGTAATGTATATACAATGGTGGTATTCTATAATCCCTTTTTTGTCTATTAATTTGGTATCACTCTTTATTAACTGGACTATTTCTATAATGAATACCAAAGAACTTTAACAAAGTGGGAATGTGCTAATATGTATCCATTATAGATTTATTTAAAAATATGAAAATGGGCCCTCCCTGGTGGCGCAGCGAGTTAAAGCACTGCACTGAGAAGCTAAAGCCACTTCCGCATGAGTTCGATTCCCGCCTGCCCCGGAGGTGACCACATGGCTTGGTAGACCTCTCCTGACCCGCCCGCTGCTCCCCTCAGCAGTGTACTTCGTTGATCTGCCTGTTCTGCTCCCCACTCTGTCTCTGGTGAAGCCTCTCACCGCTCCTGAGCCTCTGGCCTGTACCCCAGTTCTGTATGTACAAATAAATAAATCTTTAAAAAAAAAAAATGAAAATGTTGATTCTGCCCTAACTACTTCCTATGTCCAGTTCCTGTTTCTCCTTCATCTTACAATTAAGAGGTCAAAAAGTTAGTCTCAGATACTTGTCTTTTTTTTCTTTTGATTTTTCTTGAACTTTAATCTGTATTTTGTTCACTAACATCATGAAAACTATTCATAGATATTACTGATGAAAAGCATGTTTTTAAGGAATTATTAAATTTGAGTGTGCTAAAAGATTTTTGACAATTTTTTAAAATAATACTTATCTTTTAGATACAAATATTGAAATATTTATGAATAAAATAGTATATTTGGAATTTTCATTGAAATAATCCAGGAGAGTGGGGATATATAGTCATGAGTTGATTATGGGTGAAGCTAAGCAATGAATGTAATGGGTTCCTTGTACTGTTTTCTTATTTTTATAAATGTTTGAAATTTTCCATAATAAAATATTTTAACCTCTTTTTATAATATTGGCTCTTTACCTCCCCAAGTAGTAGTTCCTTTGGTGTCTGTTTATATTTTTACTTTCTGTACAATGTATGTGACACAATTATTTGTCCATTGTTGTAGGTAATTATTTTGGCCCTTTCCATGTATATAAAATTAAGTTTGGGGCCTCCCTGGTGGCCTAGGTATTCAGTCTCAGCACCATCATCATTAGGCCTGAGTTTGACTCCAGCCAGGGAGCTGACCCACGTATGGTGCAGGACACCTCTTCTGTCTCTCCTGCCACTCCCCTCAGCAGTGTATTTAAATAAATCTGTCTGTTCTGCTCCCCTATTTTTGGTGAGTCCTCTTATGGCCCTGTACCTAAGTCCTATACTCAAGTTCTTCTACTCCAAAACTAAAAAAAGATTAAGTTTGTAAGGGAATTCTATTTTTTCTTCCTCATTGGGATCCAATACTTGGTCAAGTTGTTTTTAAGGGTGTGAGAGCAATTTTTTTTTTAGGGGAATGGAGAAATAGTGGAAGAAAGAGATTTTTTAAATTATTCTTTATCCTTGAGAAAACACCATACCACACCTTGAATACTGTGTTCCTGAAAACTCAGTGCCAAACCTGATTATATCCAATCTCACTTCTTTTCTTTTAAAGTAAGTCATGTAAGATCTCCGAGTTTTTTGACACTCCTACTTCATTATCCCTTTCTCCAAATTTATCAGCATTATCCCCAGCATAGCAGTTTCTGCTTTGCTTTCATTAGATGTTGTCATTTGTCACCATCATAGTTCATCAAGCCACATTTTTTAAACACTGATATCAACTTCGTCATTTCTGATTTGTTTCTCAGCCAGACCATGCTAATTTCCCTTGCTTACACTACTTTTATTCTTCAATTTTTTTTTTATATATGTGTGCCTCTCTGTCTTTTGAGAAAGGAAGGTTAAAGCTAATAAACATTTGATAGTAATTAAAGATTAGTGAAACTTTAAAGAACCAAGCTTGCATCCAGTTTAAAGTCTTCTGTCACTATGCATGTTTGCTCAATTGGAACATAGACTAGAGCTAAGTAATTTGGTGACATTACAGGACACCAAGTGACAGTAAGAAATGTTATTTTTTCATAAATTATTTCAGTTCTTCAAATGGTGGCTATTTTAACAATTACCCAGAATTAATCTAATATACTCAATACAGCACCCAGGGCTAGGATTAGGGGGAGGTGGATGAGACTAGGTTGTACACAGTAGATCCTACCTTCATCTGAAAGTTTGGTGTTTGTGCATTAACTTTGTGTTAACTTTTATTTTTTAAAATAAAAAATATTTACCCCTGATGGTGTAGCGGGTTAAAGCACAGCACTAAGAAGCTAAAGCCACTTCAGCATGAGTTGGATCCCCACCCGTACAGTGGGCAGACTTCTGACCCACCCCGCTGCCCCCCTCAGCAGTGTACTTCATCGATCTGCCTGTTCTGCTTCCCACTCTGTCTCTGGTGAATCCTCTCACCACCCCTGCAACTCTGGTCTATATCACAATTCTGTATGCACAAATAAATAAATCTTTAAAAATAATAATAATAAAAATAATGCATTAAAATAATTACTGAGGGGTTTTTTTTTTTTTTTTGCATACCCTTAAATTTTGGGCCTGAGGTGAAAGCCTCATTTATTTCACCCTAGTCCCAGCCCCAAGTACTTAATGCTACATAATTATTTTTATATATAAAGAAATTGTGTCTGCATCATAGAATTCAAAATGTTTTCATTTCTTGTTTCCTAGTGCAGATGAGTATGCAAAGTCATTGTGCTGTCATCCCTTTTCCCTACTATAAATGCCAACAATGTTGTAGAGGATCTGATTTCAAACTTTTTGACCCTAGTCCTGTCAGGACAGAGGCTTATCTTGCTTTTTCTCATAATAAAAAAATAGCTTAGTCATAAAAAACTGAATGAGATGATAAAATCAGTAAATTTTGTTGCTAGCATTTTTTGTGATGAACTGATTTCATTCCAAGAGAAGACCCTGAAATTATGCATATAATTTTATATTATAAAACTATATCCTATAATTGAAAAAATAGTCTAGTGATCCAATTATTGACTTACATAGTATAACTCAAGTAATACAAATAGCATGTGCACACACACACATCCCAAGCAGATTACTGCAGTAATGTTTTATCCTTCATCAGATTTTGAGGGGATTTTATATATATATATATATATATATATATATATATGATTCTGCTTGAGAATAAGCACACTGACAGCATACCTTAAAGTTTAGTTGTTGAAAATTATACACCAATGATATATGTTATAGACACTCTGTGGCTTAGTCCAGCTACCCACAACATTCTAGAGTGATTATGAAGTTTAACCGATAATAATTTACCTTCAAAGGTACAAATGACAGCAACTACAAACCATGAAAAGCTCATGACCGATAATAAATTATTCTTGAAGATTATGGAATTTCCTTCTACTAGGTAAGCACATGTTCAGTGTTGCCAACACTTGGTGGCAGCTGCACTTCATTGAAAACATGGGCTTAGGCTTTAAGAAAATTACTTCAGTTCTTCAAGTGAGAATCAGTCTAATGTGCCTGACACAGAGCACAGGACTGGTCACAGGGAGGAGCGGGGAGGCTAGGCCATGAAGCGAGAGAGAAATTGTCCTCATTTGAAATGTTGATATTTCTGTTGATTATAGATTTTTATATTTTCTAAAACAATGCGTTGAAATACTGTGTATCTGGATTACTGTTTGCGTCCTCTTCTAATTTGTTTCCATACAAAGTGCTCATTTAGATTTACAAATGCTATAGTTAATAAGGAAACACTTAGTATATTACTGATAAACAGCTCTTAATCATAGTAGACATTAAAGTTCTGGTAATTTTGTTATTTGTCCACAAAAATAACAAAGAGACCCATACTTGACAATAATTGATTAAGAAGGAGCTCTCTGATCATATATTTTAGTTTGAGGCTCCCTGACTCATACAGGAATATAACCTTGATTTATCATTAGTTCACTCAATAACTAAACAAAGATGGGTTGAATGTCTCACCATTGTTAGATCATGTTTTAAGTCTTTGAAAGAAAAACTAACTTGCAGTGTTATGTAAAAAGTGCAATTTATGTTTTATATACAGGCTACCCAGGACACTCAAGTGTGGAGATGTGATGGAAGAAAGTAATTAGTTCCAGACTTTTACAATTGTTTCCAGCACTAGTTCTGCTATCTGCTATCAGGATGCCGCACATGTGGCTCTTTTGGGAGAACTAGACAAGAACCCACTTCTCTAGAGAGCCAGTCTCATGTGGGATGCCTGGTGTCACTCACCAAAAGAGAAATGGGTTTCAGCCCCCACTTTTTCATTAGTCAGGTGGCCCTGCAATCAACAGATTGCAAAACTATATACAATAGTCCAATGGACTCTTTTCTCATCCCTCAGGTTTCAGTCCTCATGTCACCTCACAGCAGAGTATTCTCTCACCAGTTTATGGAAAATAGTTTCTCCTGCCATTTTCCACCATACTTCCTGATTTACTGCTTATAATGCACTTTCTGTACCTAAAATCATCTGGCTTATTTATTTGTTTATTTATGCTGGACAAAACCTAATACCAGAAGGTAATCAATTACTTTTTCTTCAACAAATGGGTGAACAGTTTCTCCAGGTGAGAAATCACAGAAGTGGTTCTAACCTACAGGGAAACGAGCATACAAAGGTAAGAAAACACAGCCTTGGTCAGAACGTACAAGGTCAAAGACAGCTCTGAGTGTGAGGTAAAAAAGTTAAGAGTTCAAACAAGTAGAAAGTAGTCAGATCATCAAGTAGTTTGAATGTCACCCTCAGGGTTGAGATAACAGGGATATCAAATTTGGATATTAGAATATAGCCCATAATAAAGCAGTGCGTGGCTTGAGAAGGGAGAAACTAGAGGTGGGGAGAAGAGTTATGAAAGTTCGTAAATTTCCCAATAAAAAAACATTAGAAGTCTAAACAATTGTAATATAAGATTATAGGAATAATTAGAATGGAGAACTGTCTGGTTTCATGACTACTTGAATGTGAAAGCTAAAGTAGAAAAAGTTTTACAGGATTGTTCTTGCATTTTGACACTGCGATTTTGTGAATGGTAGTAGCACTCCCTGCCCATCCTGACCCCATTAGCATCACGTTCTAGCCGAATGATCTAGTGGTACCATCTGGAATCTTAGGGAGGATATGATGTGCCAATCGCCCAATCTTCCATGAAGATTCTACTGACTTGATCAAAGTGCAGTTTCAAAAAATGAGTTTTGGGGGTTCTCCCTGGTGGTGCAATGGATTAAAGAACCACATCATGAAGTTCTCCGAAGCCACTGCTGCACAAGTTTAATCCCTGGCCAGGGAACTAACTCACATGGATCAGGAGACCTCTTCTGACCTGCCCACTGCTCCCCTCAGCAGTGTATTTCAGTACATCTGCCTATTCTGTTCCCCTCTCTGTATTCTCTCTGTCTCTGGTGTATCCTCTCACCCACCACACCTCTGGCCTGTACCCCAGTTCTGTAAGCATAAATAATAAAAAATAAATCTTAAAAAATAATAATAATAAATGAGTTTTTAAAAAACTCAACTCAGCTGAATCAGCATGGGAAAGATAGATGTTTAGGTCATCTCTAGCCTTAGGCCTTTAAAAAAATGTTCTCTTAGATTTCTCTTTTCTTCACCTTTGAAAAAGTAAACTTTTATAAACTTCTGCAGGAAGCAAGTCAGCACTGTGAAACTCTTGGTAGGAAGTATTTTTGATTAGGGACATTTACTCACTTTCTAGGGTCAATGCTATGTGCAGAAAAACAAAGTGTTATTGAAGTTACTAACTTGCCAACCTATTCATTTGTAGATTATATTACTTAACACAAAATTCCATACTTCTTACTACTACCCTTTGTACTGTATATTTGCCATTTCCCTTTTCAGTTCCACTCTTCACCATTCTCAATCCTTACTTAACAGAAAGCACTGTCAGGAGAGTGGAGAAAGGAGCATTAATCCCCTCTTGAGTTTTGTGCATTTGGCTTCATCCTTCTGCTAAGGAACATAGCCCCCCTCCTATAGATGCAATTACTCTTGAGGTTCTGTAAGTCCTCCCTCCTTCTAAATTAATGGGTAGTAAGAGGGACACACTTCGATACTTCAACCCCCTCTTTTCCGCAACTGGTATTCCTAAGGAGCTGCAGTGTCCATTTGAGTTTCCCTATTTCTACCCACACATTTACAGTGTAAACAAGTTACCTCATTTGAGCCATCTAGTTCTTTTGTTTTTAACCTTCAATGATCTATTTTAAATCGATCTTACAATACATAAGTTTCGAGGCTTAGGATCACTTCCATTCATCACAGCCGAAACATAACTTAATATGAAGCATGGTTCATCTGAAGACTGGATCTGGAGTTTGTGAGAAACAGGACATATCTAGGAAGAAAGGATTCACAGATACTAGCGTTTGAGAGGGAGTCAATGAGGAATCATGGGTGTAGCCACAGATAAACACTTTATGGCCTGAGAGCAGGAACAAGAACAAAAGTAAAGCTGGCGAAGAAGGTAAGGGAATGGTATTCCTGCTCTTCCTCAGACCAGACACCAAGGGATCTCATCTGTCCCTGCTTTAAGGCAGCCTTGGAGCCAACGACAACAATTCCGCAGCTTAGTTCTTCACCATTTTCATTTTGTACTGTAGATTCCTTAGCTAGAATCCTTCTAGTTGATAAAGGAGAAAGACCACAAGTCCTGAAAACTGAATGGGAATATTCAGGATATTAAAAAAAAGGGTCAACATGAAATCATATGCACTAATTTGTGAGAAAAGTGATTTCTTTCTAATTCAATCACACCAATAATTTCACTGACAGAAAATACAAGTACTTTTTTTTTTTTTGGCATATCATTTCAAAACTGTCAGTGCTTAGAGCAACAGTTCCAAATACTGCTCTGGAGCCAAACTATTCAGTTTAGATCTAGTTCTGCCCTATTCTTGGGTAAGTTTCTTAATTTACTATTCATCAGTTTTCTTGGTAAACATGAGATGGGACTATCATAACAAATCACAGTGTTGTGAGAATGCTATGAACTTTTATCTAAGGGACAAACAACTACTCAATAAATGTTAGGTACTCTTAGCAATAATGCTAACCTGGAATTTAGTGCAAATTTGTATTTTTCCCTTCCAATGAGAAAGAATTCTTCAAAGATGATGGGGAGGAAGGTGCACATTACTGGTGCAATGTAAAAGATAATTTCATTCTTAAAACTTAAAAATGTTGTTGTTCATCTTGTAGGTACAAATGAATAGTTTCTTCCCACAATAATAAGCCTAGGCGTAGTGTGTTTTCATATTTCCTCATTTTTCATAGTAATTTTCAAATACCCTCAGATTGGGCAGATGAAATATTTTTTTAAACAGAAAGAAGATATTACTCTCTACTTTTGAAGTTGCTATAAAAAGCCAGGTAAATAAATTTACTTAATGCTTTACATAAGGAACAGAAAAAATCATGAACCAGAGGAGTTTGTCACCTCAATGTGTGGCCTTACAAAATAAAGCTACCCAATCCTGTTCCCAAAGTTGGGTCACCCAGATTCATCACACCTAATTACCAGACACTCCACTTAGGTAACAGGTGCACCTCAGCACAGGAATCTCTCTCTCTCCCTTTGAAAATAAATTAAGAGCCGGGATTTCCCTAGGGCAGCTGGAGAGTGGGGAGGCTATTTAATGCAGGTGATTTTTTTTTTTTTTTTTTTAGTTCCTAAGACTAGTTTTAAAGGCATCCTACGTGGGCTGTACCGTGCTCACAGAACTTAAAGGAGGAGTAGGGCTCATGAATCCTGTCTCTCCAAACTACCCAAGCAAACTGAAGACAATCCATTAGGGTAAATAAATGTACCCCATTTTACTCCATACACAGTCTTAGAGAATGCTGAGCAGGTCATGCTTGAAACTTCCATGTTATAGTTTAGAGCTTATTCATTATAGGAGTTCACATTATAAAGAAATCTTTTTGTAAAGATTTTTATTAAGATACTATTAACTTAGTCTCTTGGTAAATCTATTTGCACTAGTAAGATTTGTTTAAACAATATAAGTAGTGAATTAAGTACATAAATCAATGATAGCACATCCCCATGGATTTATATACTCAGAAAAATAAGCTTCCTCCTCTTTAAAATGGCAATAGAAGTTATTGTATCTAAAGTTCTTTATTTATTCAACAGATATTTATTTGTATCTAAGGATATTTCAATAGGTTTTAAACGAGTTTACATTAAATTTCACTGAATGCTTTAAAATTTTTATCTTAATTGTATACTATATTTACCTAACATTTTTTAAATTCCGTCTTGGAACAACTTTAAAGCTAATGCAAAACCTAAAAGCCTTAAATAATAAACAAAATTCCAAAGTCCCAGACTTAATTCTACCCCCCCTCCCATTCTGACTATTGTACATCTAGAGAAAAAGAAATGTGAATTCCCTTCTGTCGTGGAAAGGATATTTTCACAAGTAAACAGAAGTTCCTCCAGTCAATTGGAATTAAGAATCCAGGCAGATCAATGTAGTGAGCCCAGATTTTCATCACAGTTGAACTCAAGATTTCATCACTTTAAACACAGAGACAAAATATAATTAACAATCAATGTTACATAAGATTAAAATCTACACAAATAAAACCATACCATCTGCCCTTGTGTTCAATTTCTATAAAATGGGTTATGTGAATCTGATATCATGCCATAAAAATTTGGCTTTGACCAAGTGAAGTTCTTTTGTAAAAGACTCACACTACCCTCCAGCCCCACTCAGCACCAAGTACAAGCTATTTATTTTGATACACTCTGCTGAACTCAGACAATGTTTTTTGGCATTTTGATAAATGACTAAAGTTTAAACTTTTAACACAATTGTTTAAGAGAGTCCAAACTTTAATCTCATTCCCACTTTGAGATCATACTTGTTTGCTTTCTTCTTCTTGCTATCGCTGCCACACAACTGTTTCAGCACAAACACAGCTTTCTTTGAATTGTTATGCATTCTCATTCATTGCCAATGCTACATACAAGACTTCTCCATGTAGGCAAAGAGAGATCTTGAGACTATTCACAGAACAACAGCTTTGAAAATAACACATTTACCCTAAATCAGCTCTTTGTTCATCAAGGAATTATAAGTTAGAAGATACTTTCACAGCACATGAAAAAAGCTGACTGTTAAAAGCCTTCAGGATACACTAGTAGGACTGATGGTAGCAAGATAAGAGATTTTTCCAGCCTCCTATAAACTTCCCCACTTAGGATGAGATTACTTTTCCCCTCCACAGAAAGACAAAGCGTATGCCTCATACCATGACAAGGTACATCTTGGCCAGTTCCAGTCAAGAATACTGAGGCATCAAGGAAAGTCATAATAAGCTGTTCATTTTCAAGAGTTGTCACCGTCCACACTCAGCAAAACGTGCAACCAAAAGCTAAAAGGTTGCCGAATTCTTACAACCCTTGTCAGAGCAGTCAGGCGCTACAAATACCCAAACCCAACTCCAAGATGCCCTGTGCAGTAACACTTAGAAATGAGTTTACTGCCAAGTAAGCTTATTAACACATGAAATGCACATGGACTAGAATAGCTAACATTGCTTAAATCAAAACAGATCTTGACTTCCTTACCTTAGAATTAGGAAGCATAGTAGTTTTAGTTTTTGTTTTTGTTTTTTACAAGGGGATACTGAAGTTTGTTCAACAGCAGCAGGCCCTGCTCAGCCCCTACTCCACAGGGAATTAACCGTCACATTCCAGCCCTGTCATCAGAACAATGAAAGGTGAATGTTGTGCAAAACAGCCTGGGACCACTAGCTGGTGATGTCATTCCTCCCTTATATGGTTCATTATTGTGCAGATTTACTTTGGTCTGTGAAAAGGGGTGGAGCTGCCCAGGACTGGAAGGAAAAAAGCAAAGCAAGTGAACAAGAGTTATGCTCTCCACTGGGGAAAAGGCACTGGGGAGGGGAATGAGTTTGGGGAAGAAGAATGAGATAAAGGAAAGATATGCATAAAATGTCAAATGGGCCTCCCTCCTGATTTTTCAAACTAGCTAAATAAACTCTTTACAGTTCTATTCAGCACATGCTGAAATTTAAATAGGGATTCCACTAGACCTCCCCTAGAATTCAGCCAACAGGGAGGGGAATTACATTTCAAAGTGCCAGCTAATTTACGTGTACCTAAATGAAAACACTCCAGTGTGGGCTACAGAATGCCTAGCACCTTTTAATGTAAGAATTATTGCCTCTTAAGTTTTTTTTTTTCACCTGATTTATTTCTCCCCTAAAACTGTTTTGAAGTAGGGTGGGGGCAGGAAGGGTGCCGTCTATATAAAGTGAAAAAAATTGAATAAATTTCAAGGAATCGCTATTATCGGTCCTATAAACATTTCTGTCACCTTCAAACTGGTTTTATCTCTTTCTCTTTTTCCCCCACTTCATCTCTTTTCCTTTTGAATCTTTCTTTCCTGAGTGAATTTCTAAGCGAGTGACAATTCAGACAAGACGCCATTAGCTATCTTTTAAGTCCCAGTATAATTTTTTTCTAACCCATTTGCATAGAATGTGTATCATTTATGTTAAGAACATTCCATTTGAATTATAGGAAAAATGTAATATTAGATACATTTGTCAAGTTAACTTTAAAGTCAACAAAATTAAGCATTTGAAGAGCATTTTTAAGTCCTCAGCTTATCTTTTTTTATTATATAAGGCATATGATCTGACATAAAAAAGAGTATGAAGGAAAAATAAGTTAGACAGTTGTTTCACTACTTCTCTGATGCTCAGTCATAATTTTAATTTTAAGTATATGTCAATCTTCTTTATAGCATAACTTAGTAGAATGATTAGTGCATGTTTGAAGGTTGCAGTTCTGAATGTCTTGATTATTGAGCTGTTTTGGTAAAAATTGCATAAAGTAACATTCATGGTTAAGTTAAAATGACAGATACTCATCTAATTGTTGGCTTTGTTTTGTTGTTGTTGTTTTCATCTATTTTAATATGGATGGTGGAATAATGAAATTCAGGCAGAAAAGAAGTAAAGACTGCCACTACTTTTGTATGAAGACTCACTGGATTTGCAAAAGTGAAGTTGTTGACAACTGCACTAACTGAACCTGGCTTGGCACCTACTTGGTAACTGACTGAGACTGTGTTATAACTCTCTAGTTTCTTTTTACTCAACTGTGTAGTACTGATGTAGTTTTTAATTTGCAGGGTTATTGTAAGGATTGAATAAGGTGTTATGAGCAAGCTCCATGTTATAGACACACAATAAAAATTAGTAATATATTTAATATATTATGTACAATTTATTCATTTAGCAAATGATGATGGTAGGCACTTTGCAAAAGTACACATTTGTGGTCTACTTTTGACATGGACAATAAAAACCCACATTTTTTAAAAAGGGAATCAAGGTGTCAGGATTGATGTCAAGTGACAACTTGTTTCAGTCTATTTCTGATGATTCGTCCTTGAGTTATAGCCCAGAGGAAGCACTGACTATGTTTAATACTATATCAAATCAATACTTAGAAACAAATGATAATGGCAAAAAGAAATGTTTTCTTACCTTTGAAAAATCCTTAACTGGCGATCACAGACTTTTTATTTCCTTGCTTAATACCATTAAATAGTATTCAAAATTAAAGTTTACCAGTAAGGCTCACTTAAAATAGCTGCATTTACCATTTGAATTAAAATTCCCTGACTAAATGGCATGGCATATTAGAAGTTTCTTGAAATGGAAAAGACATGTATAAAAGGGTAATAGAACCCATCTTGAAATCATAATAGCTAGAAAGATCCCATTACTTGATCTTAGAGGACATGGGCCATGTCCTGTGTCTTTCTGTCTTTATAAAGTAGCTAGCATTCATTAAT